>NC_141057.1:28026566-29226566 GCF_041138505.1 Cibotium barometz | reverse complement strand
TTCTTATTTTTAGTTGCTCCAAAAAAGAACATGAAAAACCATTTGAGAATTGTTTTTAAACTTTTTAAAGAGAACCATTTGTATGCAAATCTTGACAAAAGATATTTCTTTCAAAGTGAAATTGAATATCTTGGGCACATTGTTTCCGCTAATGGCATTCGTTGTTGACCCCAAAAAGATAGCAATCATTAGAGACTAGCCAACTCCCAAGACTATACATGATGTGAGATCTTTTCTAGGACTATCAGCCTTTCAGTCTTTCAGCCTTTCAGCCTGATGTGAGACTGGCCAAGTCCCAAGACTGTACATGATGTGAGATCTTTTCTAGGACTTTCAGCCTTTTATAGAAAATTTATGCAGAACTTTTCTTTCATTGCATTACCATTGACATTATCATTGAAAAAGAGAAATATTTTTTGTTCGCGTGATTGTCAACAAAAGTACTTTAACCGTCTCAAATATCTCTTAACTCATGCCCTAGTCCTACAATCACCTGACTTTCCTAGAGCATTTTTCCTAGTTGTCATTGATGCTAGTGGATCTAGTATAGGAGCAGTTTTGATGCAAGATGACCATCCCTTATCATTTAAAAGTCATAAACTAAAACCCTCTGAACTCAACTATATCACCTATGATAAGGAGTTTTTAGTCATAGTACATGATCTTCGCATGTGGATACACTACCTCATGGGTTCAGAATTCTTGATTAAGGCTGACCAACAAAGCATTAGACACCTACTTAGTTAGCCCCTTGATCTCTGACCGTCATATTAAATGGGCTTCCTTCATTCAAAGTTTTCACCCCATGATCCAATATCAATCAGGTCATGCTAATGTTATTGCAGATGCTTTGAGCCATACACCATCAATTAATAACATTTTTGTTACTCATATTGAATCTTTTGATACTTTGTGTGACAGCTATGCCCTTGTTGTTGAATTTTTATACACTTGTTCATAATAAATTATAACTATTTGCCTCTCAATATTTATTCACATGGTGACGACTTCCTATTCTTTGAGAAAAGAATATGCATTACTGCACCATTTAGGCATATTGTTTTGCAAGAAATGTATGAACCACCTTATGTTATGCATCGTGGTGTACTTTTTACTTTGACATCATGTGAAAAACTTTTTTATTGGCCTAACATGAAAAAGGACATTATAAAATATGTCTCATTGCATTGTTTGTTGTCAATGTGTCAAAAGTCATTTCATGGAAAATCATATGGACTACTTTGATGCCTTTGCCAATTCTGAATGGTCCATGGGAAGAAATTTCAATGGATTTCATTACGGGATTACCTACTACTTCCTCACATAATGACATGATTTAGACCATAATAGATAGTTTTAGCAAAAAGCATACTTTGTAGCATGCAAGAAGACATTGACTGCTCCACTTGCTGTGCAAAGATATTTATAAAAACTATTTTCACTCATCATGGTTTTCCAACTAGACTAATTTTTTATATAGAGACTCTTGCGCTTGTGCAATCATGGTTTTCCTACACTATTTGATAGAGACTCGCTTTTGAAATCATTTTTGATAGCTTTGTTTTTAAATTTAGGCTCTAAGATAAACTTTAGTTCCTCTTTCCACCTAGAAAGCAATGGCCAGACCTAAGCTACTAATAGCACTATCATGGACCTTGTGAGGGCCTATACCATTGATAAACCTTCTAATTGGGATGAGCATTTGCACATTTTGCAATTTTCTTATGAAACTACCACCCACTCTGCCACATAGGAAAGGCACCCTTTGAACTTGTCTATGTTAAAAAATTACCTACTTTGACTTCTAGAATTGGAACACAAGTTCCAGCCCTGCAGATCATTTTTCCTATGACTATACCTAGATTTTGGATGGAGTGACTCAATCTATTCAAAAAGCTTACAAAAGATATACAAAAAAAGTAAATAAGAAGTGCAGACCTATGTAATTTCAAGAGAATGACATCGTTTGGTTAAGATTCAAAAAACGTAGACTTAAGAGCATTGCAAAGCACCCTAAGCTTAAACTCACTCCATGTTTTTATGGGACTTTTGAGATTCTCAAGAAAATCAATGATAATGATTTTAGATTGGACATCCCACCTCATTGGCGTATACACAACTCCTTCCATGTCAGTTTGCTTTGCTCATTTAAGGGAACGCTTTCACTTTATCCTTTTTTGGATGACCCACCTCTTTTACAAGAAAACTTAGAAATTTTAGTCCCATAATATATCCCTGATCATGACCAGACCACCACTCGTACAGGTACTATTTATCATCGATACTTGATGAAATACAAGAATCACTCTGCCTATTGTGCCCTGATTACTTCCTACCATTCACAATTGCCTTGATTCCAACCATGTGCACAAACTCACCGATTGAGGCAGTGTACATATACCTATTTCTGTGTGAAGACTCATTGATTGAGGTAACACACTCTTTATATGCAGACTTGCCCATTGAGGTAACATGGTTTCATGTGGGATCTAGATCAAAACAACATGAGTAGAGAAAGAAGACTCACCAATTAAGGCATCTTTCTAGCTTCATGACCAACTAAGGTCAGTTGCTTTACAAATCTCCTAGGACATGTTATGGATTATGAAAATTATGAAAATATTTATATGGTATATTTTTGATGCATAAGGGTCAAAAATGAAAAAAAAAGGGCCATGTAAGGATTGGATTAACTTTCTGAATCAAAGTGATTTAACTAAAATAGTAGAGACAAATAGCTATATTAAATGTGTCTCTTTTATCTATATTTACACTACAACAGAATGAGGGTTTAGCAACAAAAATAGCAACGCTTTTATAACTATAAGGGTGTGGAGATATCGATCCTATATCACTGCTAAACATGCTGCTATTTTCATTACGCAGGTTCAGTGCTCTCAGCAGCCAGCGAAATAGCACTGCTAGTTTTGTTGCTCAGCAGAAAGCGAATGTACTGCATAATTAAAAAAAGTTGGGGCAGACTGGGAAGTCTGCACCCCAGCTCTTTTTTTTCTAATGTAGACATAGTAAAACTAACATAACTTCACATCATCATGGACAAGTGTAATGTAAAACTTACAAATACCAAAAAGAAAAGACATTTCCAAACCATGGTTTTAGGAATGTCAAAATTCAATTACAATACTTAGCGGAATTACATAAGTGTATGTTTCCAAAAAACTCATATACAAGATAAAGCGTAATAAAAACCTATGGAGGTAGGGGCTATCTAGATCTCATGTTCTGGGATTGGCATTGTTCCTTGCGGTTCCAACCCCTTCACTTCTCACATTTCCATTGCTATCGGCAAGGATATTTGCACCACTGCTTCTAGTTACATGATCCTAAAACACAATAAAACTAACACAAGTGAGAATCAGTTTTGTAAAAACAAAGAGGTTTAGGATTTAAGAATGTGGGTCAATGCATGCTTGGGTGTAGCCATTTTTGGTGAGGTCGAGGGCATTTTTTGTACATAGGTAACTTGCCCGACCCATAACTTATATGCATTGCTTAATGGAATTTGACAAACTTGGTATCCAATCAATAGTACACATTCCAATCTTCAATATGAGACCAAAAAAATACATAAACAAATTTTATAATTTGATCATTAAATTGTTACAAGTTTGATGTGGCATGTGAGGCATGTGTTCTAAATATAGCATATGTTATAACACTTTATGCAAAAACATCAAAAATTTGTTCTGCACATACATGCAACCAAGTAATCATTTTAAAGTACACTATGTGAGGATCTCCTCAACCATAGGACACATCCAATTGAGAACATCTAGTATGGTTTAAGGAACCTCCAATGTTGTGCTAAAATTTTGCATACCCATTCGAGGAAACGCTCCATAACTTTTTTTTGGTTTGTTGAAAACCTAAATGGATTGAAAAAATGGAATCCACAATAGTGGGACTACTGCATGGTGGTCTTAAAACACTGATATTTGATGATATCGGTATCTTGATTCACCCTAGAATGGAAGAAATTAAAAATGTTCAATTTTTGCATGTGCAAAGATCTTTTAATAAATCCAACACTATTAACAATTTTATATTGCTTCTTTTTCCCTCTAGTTCCTCGCTATATGACTCACAAGCGTGTCAAGGGTCATTGCATTTCACATTGCACACCATCAAATCTGATAGCGTGCCCTTTCACCTATTGGTGTTTTGAAGCATTTTAGGCCACATTCCACTTGCTTGGGGGGGGGTAAGATTTTGCTGACATGATCGTCGGAGGGGGGAAACCATGGCGGGTGAAATTTCAATACCCCGTGGACTTTTGAGTTTTTAGGTCTCCCGCTCTGGCGAATGTTTTGAATAAAGTATATAACCTGCCACACTGTGTTAGAACCTTCTGCCTCGTACATTGCAAGGTATTGTGTTCGTTTTCTTTGTCTTCTTTTCTTTGCTTTGTAAGACGTCTTCTTTCCTTTACTTGCCTCACCATAGTAGCTGGTCTTTGTCTGATTGTCTCCATGGAAATGGCAAGATGCAGCTCGTCCCCCGCCCTATAAGTTGAACGATTTGGTGTGGCATTGTCTTCTTTACCCTGGAAAGTTATCTTCTTTGCTTTGCTTACCTGATGAGCTCGGTGGTCTCTATCTGATCGCTTTGCTTTGCTGGCCTCACCAGCTCTCGGTGGTCTCTATCTTCTTTGCTTTGCTCACCTACTGATGAGTGCAGTGGTCTCTATTTGATCGCTTTACTTTGTTGGCCTCACCAGCTCGGTGGTCTCTATCTTTTTTGCTTTGCTCGCCTCTTAAGCTAGATGATCTCTATCTGATTGTCTCCATGGCAATGGCAATATGCAGCTCTTCATGGTTTGCAAGAGAACCAGACAAAAGCGGTGAGATAGAAACGCTGAAAAGCTTGGTCAAGGCACAAGGAGCAGATTATTACAGGACAAGAAAAGAAATGGCACGGACGAGGAAGCAAGATCAAAGCGGCAACGCAAAACACTTTTGCAACATATACGGAGGGAGAAACAATGAGAAGACATAAGACTCCTTATAGAGCAGCAATAGGAAGCGGTTGTAGATGGATGCATTCGAACATTGCCATCGGAGCTAAGAACACGAGCTGTGGCCAATCGATTGGTGGGAGAATTCATGGTAGCAACATCAGGCCATTCAGATGAGTACAAGTCTTGTGTCATTAGAAGCTTTACCTTGCACCCTAAAATTCATGGAGTGACAACCCTGCTACCACCTCAGGAGATGCACGCACAAGAGACACTGCTTTCTAACCTGAGAGATGGCCTATAGAAAGTGAAAGGGGTGCACAACTTAGATCAACTAGCTGCAAAGAGGGCGACATTAGCTATGCTGGTATCCCCTGAAACAAAGAAGAAATGGCTTGGACGCACAACGTCGAAGATGTTGTCAACTAGAAGGTCCAACGTTGCTCCAGCACGGCGGCGGTTGGACGCAGAGTAAAAGTAATGCAGGATGATCCAGAATCGAAAAGTCTATGGGCTTCAACAGAACTCAAGAAGAAAAGGAAAGACAGCCTCTGACTGCAGAACTCAATGTTACGGTGACATGGTTCTGGCACGAGAACACGAGAGTTTCTCCAAACAAGAAGGACATTTGCAACAAAAAGCGAACAGGATGCAAGCAATTTGAGGAGCACATCATACACTTGCTTGACACAACGCAAGTCAGTGGTTGTCCTAACCAAGTGGTTGTCTGTGATTCTCTAAAGCTTTAGTACAAATTGTTTGAATTCTAAAGTGATTATTCTAAACCAGCCCAACTAGCCTGGTGGTTGGAACTGGAACATCATCAGCAATATAGTTGATCGTGTTCTAGACCAGCCCGATGGTTAACATTGTTTAGTTTTCTTGTAGTGAATAATTGTTTTGTTTTCTAGTAGTTGTTTAGTTTAATTATTGAATTTCCAGCTGTAATAGCAATATATAGTTCACATGTACCTTTTTGTTCTTAGTATTGATGGGTGGTGAATTTGATTTGTTTTCTATAATGATTGAAGGCAGTTGAAATTTTGAGTGTCCTAAACCAACCTGGTGGTTGAAATTGTTTTGTTTTCTTGTAGTGAATAATCTAGTAGCTGTTTAGTTTAAGTACTGATTTCCAACGGGCTGGTTTCACGGGTTGGGTGAATAGACGGAGTTGTATCTCAAGTTTATGGCTAAGAGCCCTGATGTTTCGATTGGGCAAAGGAGCTTTGAGTGTTGTAAGCCATGGTATGTGAAGAAACTCAAAGACATGAATGTGTGTTATTGCAAAACACACATAGAGTTTGACCTAGCCTAGCAAGGTTTGAATGACTTGAGATCCGGTCATGTTGGAAAATTGTTACATGGACATAGATGCTCATGTCTCCCAGATGAATGCTTAGTTTGCAGGCCACTTGGATCCTTGTCATGTTGTGTAGCAAGTGAGAGCAAGTTTGGCAGCCTGAGGTCTATGTGGGAGCCAACGCTCTATCCAAAGGGTGCAAACTCTGAGTGGAAATCCATTGAATGCATTAGAGGTACATGCACATGCTGTGGTGTGAAGAAGCAGTATGGTGTCTGTCCAAATGAAACGAGGGTCCAAGAAAGCCTTGCTCTAAAATGGAGGAGATTTGAAATGGGCAATGTTGAAGGATCCGAGAGCACTTAACCAAGGGAGCTTATAGATCACGTGGTTGCATCCATCCCAAAATATATGCTTCACAATTTCATGGCCAGCTGGCAGGATAAGCAATTCAGGATGTGCCTTGCCAATTTTCTACATGACACTATTGTCTCTATCATAGATTTTGTAAAAAATTACTCATTTCAGGAACAAGATGAGATCCAAGTGCTCACTGGCACAACAAGCAAAAAACAATTCTAGTGCATATAACATACAGTCATGTGCTTAATTCTTCTATGACTGATTTCGATCTGCTTTTCGACTCACAAGAGTCCAGGTCAGTGCAACGCATGTACCATTTCTAAATTTGAGACAATAGGGAACATGACACCTTATTTGTGCAGCATGCATTTCTTTTACATTGGGAATGGCTAAAAAACGATGATCCCCATTTACAAGCAAATATAAAAGAACATTGGGTGTGGTCAGATAGGGCTTCCTCTCAAATCAAATCAGCCCATGCAATTTACCTTGTTTCAAGGTTTGAATCCTTCACCGGTGTAAACATGATGTGGAATTTCTTTGGGTCTAGCCACAGCAAGGGGGAACATGATGGATGTGGTGCTGTTATTAAGAGAGCTCTGTATAATCACCAATTAGCATGTCCCCAAGAAAAGCTAGAGAATCCCCATGATGCTGTAACATGACTTGAACTCAACCTCTCCACAGGGACGCAATCAACATATAACAAACAAATACAAAGAAGTAGTGCAGTGTGTGTAGAGTCTTCTATGAAGTGGAAGTGAATGAAGTGCAAAGGAAAAATAGACTACTGGATTGTGAGGCCATTAAAGGAACTGACAATTTGCACAGCGTATAGGGCCTCTCAAACAACCACTTGCTGCTCAAAACAAGAAAACTTTCTTGTTTTTGTAGTGCGTACATCACAGGGGATCATGAAAATTGTGAGGACATTGCAACTGTTGTGAAGACATGGGTGTGCGAGTTTAAGTTTCTCCTTTGCATGAAGATAGAGTCACAAACGATGATGCACCATTGATTAGAGAGGACTTTGATGACCTCACTGATGCTCTGGAAGAGGGGGATAACTTTGCAGTCATCATTGCCTTTGGGGATAACGACGAGGAAGATGACCCATACTTTGTGTTGCAGTGTACCAAACCCAAGCACAAGGTTGAGGAAGCATTTAAGAATGATTGGGGCCAAACATTTGGCAAGTGGGATGTAAGAGTTGGAGGTATTTGGTACCAAAAAACATTCAAGAGAGGCCACAATTACACTCTGTTACATAAGAGTAAACTGTTTGGGACATCATAGCATAGCGGAGGCTACACTCCAACCCACACAGATTGTCAATCCGTGAATGCAACCCGGTTAGCGCGCATAGAGGCTATCCCGAATGGGAGAAGATTAGTTAACCACACACTAATGACTTCTAATCCTACTCAATCCTTGTTCAACAATCAAGCAATCAATCGTTGATTCCTTCTCAATCTAACATAATCAACGCATCAAGATTAGGCTACACTTAAGCACAAAAATGTAACTTATGCAAAGAATCTAACATGCAAAGAGCTATCACACAAGAATCAACTACACATCATTTCATGCACAAAAATGCAAAAAAATACCTAATCCACCTAGATTAGCAAGTGTGTAGACCACAACCTCATATCATTGAATACGTAGAGAATAGAGAGTACAAGATTGAAGCAAGAATGGAGATGGAGAGCCTTGGGAGAGCACATGAGAAGGAGCTATGGAGCAAGCTCTCTCTATGAGTCTCTCAACCAAATGACCAAAAAGTCCCCAAGCTCTCAAATGAGCCACTTTTTATACAAAAACTCTAAAACTCCCAAAAGTTCCCATGTGGGATTATTGTCAAGCCCACTCCCACATTCATCTACAACTTGGAACTCTTTACAAGAGCCCTAAGTGTCTTTTTTGTTGCATCCTTGCATTGATCTTCACTCGTCATGCAACACTCCCCCCTTCCTATTTTGCGCACGTCCTCGAGCGCGGTAGAAGCAAGAGCTGCAAAAAACAATGGATACAAGTAAAGCCTTTTATTGAAAAAAAGAAAAGAAAAGGAAAGAAAAAAAATAGCAATGACAATTTCACACGTGAGCATATAAGTGAAAGGCTGATTAGAGTTTTAAAGAGTGCTAAAATAGGTGAATAAAGGCTAGTCAAAGTGAGACTAAGTGGTAGATAGTGCTATGCAAAGGCAAGTGTGCTTGTACACCGCCGGTTTGACCGCAGTCTCAATGTCCGACAATTATTTAAGTTATTCCTAAGTGGCAAACCTACTCCTAAATATGAGCAAAGGTGATTGGAACTCTTTTTTTTTTTTTGATGTGTGTGTAGAGGATGATAAAGATTAGGGTTCCATCCCAATGAGACCCAAGCAATGGCCAAGAGACCTCCGCCAAGAGAATCTAAAAGCCGCTAAGTATCTCAAGGGCGACAGACCCTTTTCTTTCTTTTATGACATAAGGAGTACCCCATGAAGATGAGGGCATCGGTCTCGAGGGCCCATAATGTACCCCAGAGTCCTACCAACATTTATCAAGGCGATAGATTCCTTGAAGGTCTTTTTCTGAAGTTTTTAGACGTCAGTGTCACCCCATGGAAACCAAGGCATCGGCCCCAAGGTGCTAAGACAACCCCAGGTCCTACCAAGCATTCCACATGGCTGTAGACACGTCATGTCTCGATTCACTTATATATATATATTTTTGGGGTATATTTTCGTAAATTTTTTTTAATTAATCCTAGCACCTAGCTCATACCTAAGAGGTAGCTACCACTAGTAGGGATAACTAATATACCTTGAAAGCATAAGAACTTGGCATACTCCATTGGTATATATCCTACACTGTCTTTAAATAGAAATATCTTCTACTAAGTTCTCTAAGAATCTAGAATTCACTCACCATATTTTAAGAACTAATCAAAAACTTAAACCAGCCAACATTGTGTGAACATGCAAACCATATATCCAAAAGATAAAAGCACATAAAGAACAAAAGATTATGATTTGAATACACCTGTTGTAGTGCCCGTTGATGTTGTTCGTTTGCATTGATGCATTGCTGATGTTGTGCAGATTGCTTCTCTTTGCTCTTTGTAGGCGTAGCATGTCTCCCCCCTTCCTAATTTGTGTGCACGGTAGGTGGACTGTTGGGGCGTGGTTGATGCTCTTGTTTAGCTGAGATCTCTGCAAAATGTTTATTAACAAACAAGAAAATAAAAGAAAGGAATAAAATTTTCTATTGGTGCCAATCACCGAATATAGCCGAGGGGAAAAACCCAGTGGGAGAAAAGTGCCCTGGCTTGTCGATCTTATTGTGGAGTCGCTGAGCTTACCCTTGCCCTGGTGGTGGAGATCATCTCAAAAAGAACACAATCCTCTAAAGGCATAAGGAACCACTCTATTCAAACATTGATCTACCAAAGAGCTTCAATTGTAGTGTTAATGCCTTATCTTTGGTTTTGGGTATGTTCTTCTTAAGATGTGGGAATTTTAGCAATTGTCGAGGAATTTGAGCAAGATAAGAGGATTTAGGCATTGAAGTGCTAGAATCTATGCTCAAAGGAGACTCATGTGAAGTTGGATGTATCTTAGGTACACCAGTTGTTTGAGGGTGGAATTGTATAACAAGGAGAATTTGGGACAACTGGTGATTCATTACATGTTTTGGGAAGATCAACACAAGTAGATTTGTAGGTGCTATCACAGCCACCTATCCTATCTTGAAGAGGTTGTGTTGATTTCTTCTGTACCCACCACTGATATGGAAAACCAAGGGTGCTTTTGGAATCTTATTGATACACTCTTTTACCCCTAGCAAACCATGGCATTTGGGAAGCCAAAGTGCTTTTGCACCCTCATAATAGCCTTGTGCTTTAAGAACATGTTTTGGGACCCAACGAGTAACAATCTGAGGTTTAGGCTTGGAAAAGATGTTCTTTTTAGGAGGCTTAGCAACTAGGCTAGATGGTACAAGTTTGTACGCATCTTTGGGTAGCCAAATACATAATCCCTTCTTGCCTGGCCTTCTTTGAGCAACGACTAGAGTAGTTGGAATATGCCAGCCATGGCCCTCACTTGAGTACTCATCAATTATCCACATCATTTGTGTTGGAGCTTCAAGAGCAGATTTGAGTGTTAAATCCTCCACTGAGACTTCCTCTACATGCAGTGCTGTTGTGGATGCATCCCCATAGTACAAATCATCTAGAAGGTCACGTGGTTGTACCATTCGTATAGGAATAATGTTATATCCATCTGAGTCACAAAATTGAATTGGCTTAGGTAAAGCACAGGTCGATAATTTTGCAAGGACATGACTCCATTCTAGTGGATCAATTAAATGCTCAGGGAAGGGTTGTGGAATGTATGCCTCATCTGATACACTTCGATTACCCTTAAGTCTCTCAGTGTTGAAATCCTTACATGAGGCTCCACACATCCATAGATCTTCTCGCCCATCTGACAATGTAACTCTTGAGCCCGCAGATGAAGCAGAATCAAACTCATCTATTGGAGACCTTGTTACATCACGATAAGAGTGATTCCTTAGGTTGACCCTTGTGATGATAGAATCATGTCGGAGGTACAAATAATTGTATCCCCAATCTTGAATCATTTGAAATTGTCGCATGAATGGTCTACCCAATATCACTTCATAGTTTGGATGTTTTCCAAAATCCACTACTGCAAAGGTGTGCTCATATTCAATCCCACATGTGGTGATCAATATGTTCTCAAGCAGCCCAAGGGGATGTTCTAAGCTGCTAGCTGCAAGCGCATCCTAGTACTCCTAATAGCTGGTTTGCCCCACTTTTCCCAAATGGACCTTGTCACAATGCCCACTCCTGCACCACGATCAAGTATCGCACTTGAAGCTACTTTTCGCACTTCTAATGGGAGGGTAGCATTTCCCTGATCGTCCTCACAAAATTTTCCTACTTTGTTGATAGGAACAGGCAAAACATGCTTTGTCTCAGGGTGTATAGTACAATGATGGTGACCCTTTTGTAGCAATACCTGCTTTGACAAATATGTGGCAATATCATTCCACAACTCAGGTCGAAGCTTTATCAAATCAAGCAAAGGTAAGGTACAAGCCACTGGTGCTGACAAAATAGCTTGCATGATACCCATATCCATCTCCTTTGTCAACCTTCTATGCATGGAGGGTATCCTCAACGTTTGAGAACAGTTCTCATATTCTCCCAGATATGATGGTAAGGTTTTCATTGTATGCTTACTTCTAGGAGAAACAATTGTTTGAACTTCCTCCTGGATGCTTGGGTGTCTAGAATTGTTTTCTGTGCCCCTGGTAAAATCCACCTCAGAGAATGGAGGTGAACTAATAGAGGACATGTTCTCATTAACTTTCTCGTGAACTGCTGCCCACATCTCATTTGCCATGTTCTCGTTAGCATCAATAACTTCATCATTGCATGGGAAGACAAGGCTAGGTGGTGGCAGAATACCTTCTTTCAATGGGGTGTCAATTGGTGCAGACCTCTCGCTATGAGCTTGTGAGATGAGCTCACTTCTCATTTCCCGACTTGATGTCACTTCTGGTATGGTTTCTAATGTTGGCTTAAGAGAGGTTGGGCCCCGAGGAATAGGTGGTGGTGGTCCCTCAAGTATTGACTGAGCTTCCCTAATGAGTTGCTGATGTACAGCTAGATTGATCTTCTCCTCACAAGGGTTTGGGTATTCTTGAAGCTTCTTGGGTAGCTCAGATAAAGCTGCAATGCGACTTCTATGAGCATCAATGATGGCATCTAAAGTCTCATTCACTTTATCCACAAAAGCAGAACCCCCAGAACTATCCTCAGTCGTACTAGCCTCATCTTGTTTAGCACTAGGCCTAGGTTGAGGTTGATGCCCCTCGTGCACTTCTTGGGATGTAAAAGTTTGATCCTTCATGTTTTGTTTAGAGGCTTCTTGAGAACTAGTGGATGCACTTTTAGTTCGCTTGTTGCGGTTCTTTTTCCTCCTAGTGGTCTTTTTTCTATTGGAATGTAGGGTCTTGTCCACTAGATTTGCCTTTGCATCCCTAGTTTGAGGTGTTAATCAGTCTGTATTTCGGCATTTCGTGTCTGTGATCTAGTCATGACTCTTAGTGGCATGACATCCTCATTCTCAGATGAAGGTTGCGATGGAACTGCCCCTACAAGGTTGAGTGAGACCTTTGGTTGAGAGGTGCCTTCCTCATGTGGTTTCAGCAAACAATCCTTTGGGAAGTGTTCTACACAACACCCTAGACAATATCTTTCAATTGGTGGAAACTGTGGTACTGTTGTATTGGATCGAGCTGTTTGCCTTGAGCGATGTGGACAATCACGAGCCCAATGGGGTTCTCCGCACTCATAACAGGGGCCCATTAGTTTGGCTTCTACTTTCCTTTGCTGCCATTGACCTGAGGGGCCTGGAGTCCTAGGTTGGTAGCCGCCTAGCAACATCAAAGAATTTTGTTCCCCTGGCCAGTGCTTGGCTTTGATATGCAGGACTTTCAAAGAGATTTTCCTTGTATGAATATGATGCATATTCCTCCTCCACATAGCCTGGGTTTACCAAGTCTCTACACATATTTGAATTGTCGTAGTCAACAACCCTCATAGGAGCAGTCCCAGGAGCAGGATGTTGAGCACCAAGAACAGGTCGGGCTTGCTCTTGTGCCATCGGTGGCTTACGTTCAAAATTAGTATACTTTTGATACATTTGTGGAGCCACTCCTCCCCTTGGCTGCTCACACTCCTGTCTCATTCTTGCAATGCGAGTACATTCCTATGTGGTGTGGGTAAAGTTCCAAGCACAGGCTTGGCACCACTTTTTTGTGGGTTGGTTTGTGACTAGAGGAGAAAAGGTATTACATTCTTCAGTTTTATGGTTACCGCCACATGCTCCACAAGGATGAGGACCTGTAGGTAGTACACTCCTCATTCGTTGCTGCTGTTGTTGTGGCTGCATGGGTGGGTGATAGGTTTGTCCCAATCTCCTTAGTACTAGGTTAGCTATCTGGTCTGGATTTACTATAGCGCTAGACCCTGAACTTTGGTCACCACCCCACTGATCTCTAGGTTTCACCTCAGGGCCAGTACCATCTTGGAATTTGAAGTTATCGGTGAAATCCATAGCATCATGGCAACACTCATTGAAATTTGTATGCTTCTTTGCATAGAGATGTTTATGCAGTGTTGAATTTTTTAGTCCTTTTAAGAAGAGAGAAATTAATCGACTTTGGGCGGGCTTCTCATCTTCTGGGCAACGATTAATGTACTGCTTCATTCTATTTACACAGTCTCTAACACTCTCAGTCTCGCCTTGCTTGAAAGAGTAGATGTTTGCTACCGTGTCATGCTGAATCCCCATCAAGGAAAAAGCAGCAATGAATCTCTCTTCTAAAACTCGTAAAGAAGATTTGTCTGAAGCCTCTAGTGCCTGAAACCAAGCAAGGGCCTTTCCCTCAAGAGTGAGCCCAAATCCTTCAATTTGAGTATGCTTGTCAGCTTGCTCAGCTCGAACTGCTTGCCTAAATGCTGCTACATGGTCGTATGGATCTCCCAACCCTTCATACTTCTTTACCAGTTTCTGAAGAGTTGATGGCCTTACTTGTCCTGAATATTCATCATAGGGCCTACGGTCTCTCACTCTCAGTGGGAATTGTTCCTCTCTTTGGTAAGATGGTCCACATGCATCCCAAATTGGTGTGGGTTCCCTATTACCAGCCTCACCAAACCCCTCAAAGATCTTGTCACCCGCATTTCAGGAGGTGCATTTATGGGAGGCCGAGTCGGTTCCCCTACCCTCCGATTGTTATAGTGAGAAAAATGTTGTTGTGGTGTGATCTGTGGTCGCACTTTTGGTGTAGGACTATATCTTGGTGCTAGAGTTGGGCTACTAGCAGTGGTCCACTTTGATGTTGAGGGTCCCTCTCTAGTGAACTCTCGTAGGGGAGGAGCAACAGTTTCTCCAAGAAAGGCTGTCTCTCCTGGTTTAGCTGTATTTGTTGAGAACACTTCCATGAATAATGGTTGTCCTTTCCACGTGAGTTCCCGAATCTCCTTCCAATCTAAGGTTCTGTATTCATTGGCCCATTTATCAATGATTCGGTTCATGTGTCCTGCAAGCTTCTCAACTACCACCACCAGTGCTAGATGAAGATCTAGCTCTGGCAATTTAGTTGTGGCATGATATCCCTCTAAAGAGTCCTTATAGACCTCTTGAAGTGGGTCATCCTGTAAGACCTTTGTCATTGGAATTTGTCGTACAAACTCCCATTGGTTCTCAGCCCCCTGATCCATTTTGCTCTTGCCTTTCCTATCCCTTTCCAAATTTAGATCTACAAGAAGTAAATCATCTATGGATGGCTTTGAGGACGGGGCATTGGAGGGTCCTGGCATGTCCGGCTCAATGAGCCAGTCATCTCTAGACTCCCTTGCTTTGGAAAGCTTTGATAAGTCTAAGAACTCGGTTTTAGAGAGCTCCCCTAATTTGTCTACATTTTCTGGATGGTAAGTGACTTCGTAGCGAACACCATCTCCACCCATGTACATGTTACCCTGGTCATTGACTAGAGGTGCTCTATCAAGTTCTGAGAAAATGTCTGCGATCTTAACAAGATACCATTGTTGTGGATCCCTAAAGATCTCAACTCCTTGAGCATTCGTATAGACATATTGAAGTCTCACATTGAGTGTTATCCCCATGGTGTCGGCTTCAAATGGATTAAAAGATCTTGTGGGTGTTCTATTTGGGGCTAAGGGATGACTATTTGACGGCCCTAGATTGTCCATGGACAATGAGCTAGTTGTTCTGGAGGAAAGGGTATCGGATTGGGATTCGGAAAGGGTTTCAGCAATATCTGCCAAATTTCCTACCGATTGGGTACCACTTTCCTGCGTAGGTACTCTAGAAGGAGCCCTAGGCCCTATGGCAGAATCTATAAGACGTCCTGACCGCAAGTGCATAAGGTCAAATTTTTTTGGCTTTTTATGTGTTTTTTTCTTTTTTGTTTTGTTTTTGTTTTTGTTTTGGTTTTTGTTTTTTTTTTGTTTTTTTATATAAATATAAATATATATATATATATATATTTTACCCTACCTAACCACTAAATGCAACTAAAATGAGTATGTGTGTAACTATCTA
This sequence comes from Cibotium barometz, assembly GCF_041138505.1. Classification (NCBI taxonomy): domain Eukaryota; kingdom Viridiplantae; phylum Streptophyta; class Polypodiopsida; order Cyatheales; family Cibotiaceae; genus Cibotium; species Cibotium barometz. Next base: position 29,210,777 of record NC_141057.1, on the reverse strand, counting down.
TTTTTTTTAAATGATTTTATTTTTTTTACTTGTTTTTCTCTTTTCCTAATTACAAAAAATATGAATTACGTTAAAAAAAATACTAATTATGCACAAAATTACAAAAATTTAAAACAATGCAAATTACTCTAATTATGCAAAAAATTACAAAAATGAAAAAAATGAAACATTACAGAATATGCAAAGAATATGGACCCCTAAAAAACAAATAATTTACAGAATTCTCTTTTTTTTTAAAATTTCTTTTCTTTTCTTTTTCTTTTTTTAAAGAAAAAATTGTTTTTTTCTTTTTTTAAAAAATTTATTATTTTATGGTTCTTTTCTTTTTTTCTTTTTTCTTTCTTTCTTTTTTTTCTATCTCTTTTTGTTAAAAAAAAACTAATAAATTTTGTACTAATTACACAAAAATATGAATTACGCTAAAAATACTGATTATGCACAAAATTACAAAAAATCTAAAAAAATGCAAGTTACTTACAGAAATTTAAGAAATAAAAAGTTACAGAATATGCAAAAAATTTAGATTCCTCTCTCTCTTTTCTTTTCTTCTCTCTCTTTTTTTTTCCTTTTCTCTTCCTAATTTTTTTTATTTTTTATTTCTTCTTTCTTTTCTCTTCATTTTTTTTTGAAAATTTGTTCTTTTAAAAGTTATATTTTTTTTATTGTTTTGTTGTTTTTTTAATTATTACTATATTTTTTAAAAAAAAATACAAAAACATGAGAAATTAATTAAAAAAAATTTAAAAAAACAAAAAACAAAAAAAAAGGAACTAACCTTATGAGCTCCTTCCGGATTTCTCGCTGTCGCACCCACTCGCCTTCTGCAACGCTGGCCCCCTCGCAACTTCAATGCCTCCTCGCAGGTCGCCTGCAACGCCGGCCCGATTGCTTCGCCTTCTTGCCCGCCACAGCAGCCACCATTGGTTGGCTCTATTTTTATTATTTTCTTTTAATAAATTTGTACTTCTCGCTTCTCAGCTGAGGCTCACCTTCGCCGGCAGCCCCTCTACGTCCGTCGCTTCCTCTCGCCTCTGCTCTGCAGTCGCCGTCGTTTGCTTGCACTGCTTCGCCTTCGTCTCGGGGGGTCCACTATATGGAAGCCCCTCCTACGACGTGAGTTCAAGCGGTATTTAAAAATCCCCTTATCTGTGAATTTTGAGCTAATAAAACTACCCCTTTTTCTTTATAAACTTACGGTTTTTTTTCCAAAGTACAATTAAAATACCCCACTTGTAATTGTATTTCTGTAAATTTACCCAATATTTTGGATTAAAAAAACCCCACCTAATGATCGCACGTGGTAGACTTACATATTTTGAGGTGCACCCCCCGAGGCCTTCGTTTGCTACTTCTTGCTTACGCTCACTTCGTAGCTTTAGCCGCCTCCACACGCTTTGCTCCTTCTTCTCGTATGCTACTCCATGCTTGCGCCTACTTCGTAGCTTTAGCCGCCTCCACACGCTTTGCTCCTTCTTCTCGTATGCTACTCCACGCTTGCGCCTACTTCGTAGCTTTAGCCGCCTCCACACGCTTTGCTCCTTCTACTGGCACTCGCTTCACAGCTGCTAATCGCCTCACCAGCAGCTTACTCGCGGTCACCTCTTCGCCTTTAGCCTTCTTCTCGTCTGCTGCAGCCAACCCTACATAGCTGCAGCCAACCAGTCACCACCGCCTACTACAGCCAGCCGACCTCGCCGTACACCAATGCCTTCTATAGGCTGCAGCGTATATATATATATATATATATATATATATATATATATATATATATATATATATTTGTTCAGCCGCCTCCAACTTCTTCAGCTACCTCTCGCCAGCCACGTCAAAAAATACAAAAACAGAAAGCACTTAAACCTAATTAATGGCGGGATTACTCTATCGTAATGGGGTTTTAATTTTTTTTGCTTCTAATCAAAAAACAGAAAACACACAAGGCGCCCTTGAGATCACACACTCAATGCCCTTGCAAACTCTACTCTAATCTACCCTAATCCACGAATGGAGCACTTAGTAAGAAGTAATGGTTAACACCCTTCACTAACTTAGGTGTGCGTTCCCCGGCAGCAGCGGCGCCATTGTTTGGGACATCATAGCATAGCGGAGGCTACACTCCAACCCACACAGATTGTCAATCCGTGAATGCAACCCGGTTAGCGCATAGAGGCTATCCCGAATGGGAGAAGATTAGTTAACCACACACTAATGACTTCTAATCCTACTCAATCCTTCTTCAACAATCAAGTAATCAATCGTTGATTCCTTCTCAATCTAACATAATCAACGCATCAAGATTAGGCTACACTTAAGCACAAAAATGCAACTTATGCAAAGAATCTAACATGCAAAGAGCTATCACACAAGCCTAACTACATATCATTTCATGCACAAAAATGCAAAAAAATGCCTAATCCACCTAGATTAGCAAGTGTGTAGACCACAACCTCATATCATTGAATACGTAGAAGGAGATGGAGAGCCTTGGGAGAGCACATGAGAAGGAGCTATGGAGCAAGCTCTCTCTATGAGTCTCTCAACCAAATGACCAAAAAGCCCCCAAGCTCTCAAATGAGCCACTTTTTATACAAAAACTCTAAAACTCCCCAAAGTTCCCATGTGGGATTATTGTCAAGCCCACTCCCACATTCATCTACAACTTGGAACTCTTTACAAGAGCCCTAAGTGTCTTTTTTGTTGCATCCTTGCATTGATCTTCACTCGTCATGCAACATAAACCTACATTTGTGTACTCTCATCATGTAAGAGCTATTAAGTTGGATTTGCAGGCAGTGCCTGGATGAAAGAAGGGCAAGACTGTGTTCAAAATGGATTTGGAAAAGCATAAGCACATCATGGGTTGTATTGGAGACTAAGGAAAAATTATTCTACTTATCCTGAAAAACGAAAAATATTTTTATGGCATTCATCTCGTACAAATGAAACATTGTGTGATTAGTGCGATACCAACAACTGCGCTGGTGATTACTTATCCAATACTACCACCATGCTGGTTATCATGCACAACCAACCACGCTGGTACTATTATCATATCGTGTGATTTTTCTACCGATACCAACCACCGCACTGGTGATAACTTATCCAATACTACCACCGTGCTGGTGACCACTTATCCTGTACTACCACCGTGTTGGTTAAGATCCCTACTAAAAAGAGAGACCAACCACTTCCTAGTACTACCACCGTGCTGGTTACAGTCCTAAATTAGTTTAATTAAATTAAATATCACCACGCCAGTGACTACTACCGTCCTAAATTAAATATCGTGTGATTTGTCTGCTGATACCAACCACGGTGGTAGTGATAACTTATCCAATACTACCACTATGCTGGTTAAACCACCGCGCTGGTGACCACTTATCCTATACTACCATCATGCTGGTTAAGATCCCTAAAAAGAGAGACCAACCACTTCCTAGTACTACCACCGCGCTGGTTGCGGTCCTAAATTAGCTTAATTAAATTAAATATCACGCTGGTACCACCGTCCTAAATTAAATATCGTGTGATTTTTCTGCCGATACCAACCACCGCGCTGGTGATAACTTATCTAATACTACAACCATGCTGGTTAAACCATCGCGTTGGTGACCACTTAAGATCCCTAAAAGAAGAGACCAACCACTTCCTAGTACTAGCACCACACAGGTTGCGGTCCTAAATTAGCTTAATAAGGGAAAGTTGAAAGTTGTGATCTTGGGCCTTAATAAGGGAAAAGTTGAAACAAGTGGAAGAAATGGATAAATGTAGAACCACGCGGTGGTTGAAATAGTACTTGAAAATATCACCAGCGCGGTTGGAATAGCAGCATGGTTCATTCTTTAAAATAGACCCAGCCCGGTGGTATACCTGCAAACACCAGCATGATGGTCATTTTCATTAGATTGCATGCAAAAATAGCGCAGTGGTGGAGAGAGTTAACTAGTGCGCTGGTGGAGAGAGCCATGTAGTAGTGACACGTGTCCAGCTCTGTGCGATGGGAAAGACCACCATAGTGGAGAGAGTCGTTGGTGGAGAGAGCCATGTTGTGACACGTGTCCAGCTCTACGCGATAGGAAAGACCACTGCGGTGGTCTTTTCTAGTAAAGAGTGAGACTAGCGAGGCGCACGGGCTGCATAGTGACACGTGTCAAGCTCTGGTGTTGAGAACATGGAGTTTTGGCAGATTGCGTTTGCGTGACGACATCGATTGGTGACAAGGACCATAAAATGCGCACGGAGTAAATGCACATGGGACTCATGTCGAGGTCTGCAATGTTTAGAGCAGAGTCATTAATATGCTAGTATGCCAAAAAAAAATCAACGAGTGCGCCAGCCCGCTCTAAATCCAAAATCTCACCCCCTCGCGCATCGCGCTGCGGCCCCAAAAGTGCCCCAAAAATAGTTCCGTGAATGGCTACACCCGATCGTGCATTGACCCATGTACTTACTTGCCATGCTTGCCACTAGTAATAACAATATATCCTTCATCTTGCACCCTATCAAATAGAGCTTGTAAACCCCGTTGTGTAATGCAAAATCATATTCCTCTTGCGTAGGGGGCGGTCCATTGCTTCAAGCTATAGACATACAAACGAACATTTTAGAAAGTTGTTATTTAAGATAACCTTCTTTAATTAAAAGATAAGATACAATTTGAGGCTAATATATACTTACAAATATTGTTGGGATATCGACTCCTCCTTCATGTGTAACATCACGTCTCAAGTTATTTACCATCTATCCAAGAAAAAACATAAATACTTAAAACTCTTATGCATAGGAAGCCACCGGCATGCATAGGAAGCTACTGGCATGCGTTGGTTGCTACCGGCATCCATAGGAAGCTATCAGCATGTGTTGGAAACTACTAGCATGAGCTAGTTGCTACCCGCTTTGCTACCGGCTTACGTACAAAGCTATCGGCATGCATAGGAAGCTACCACCAGCATGCATAGGTTGCCTTCTACCGACATGCATTGGCTGCTACCGACATGTGTTGGACGCTACCAGCTACCAGCATGCGTTATAATTGGTTGCTATTGACATGCATTTGTTACTACTGGAAGCTACTGGCATATGTTGAAAGCTACCAGTATGCGTAGGTTGCTACCGACATGCATTGGATTCTACATCTTTCTTGAATTTATGATTTTCTCTCTGCATGAATCAATCAATGACTTGGTCGATTATTTTCATATGATATTATTTCAGCTTTGTAAGCAGTAATGTGAGAGGACTTGCCTTGAATATGACTTAGTTTTCTTTTTTGATAAAGGTTTTTAGTTTGTTTTGATTTAGGCCACCTTGTGATCGTCTACTAAGTTCTTTTTGCTGGCACTTTGGGAGAGCTATTACCATGAGTTGAAGATGTCTTGCATTGACTCGGAGATTGATGCCTAGGGACCTGCTAGGTTTTAGGCTTGGGTTGTAAGTAGCTTAGTTATCTGATGGTTGCTATTTTCTAGAGGAGTAAAGGCCATCTCTAAAAAAACTCAATCTCACCAGGACTCAAAGTTATAAAAGCACTCCTAGTAATGATGTTATACCCTCATTTTCTTATGGTAGAAAGTTATACTACAATATAAAACACTATTGATCAATAATTTTAGAAATCCTACAATTACAAAAAGTATAAGGTACAATAAACAATTTGTAATAACATAATGTGAAAATTTTAACACGTTAAAAAAACAAGCATACTTAATATAATTTACTAATTTTTATAGGCATTATTTTTGAGTTGGTTGGTGCATAGATATGTTTATTTTTCAAAGGCATTATTTTTTACTTGGTTGATGCACAAATGTCTTGCCTAGGGTTCATAATCACTAAGCCAGTTGGGTGGCTACATTATTGTGAGATAAGCTAGACAAGGCCTAAGGTAGCCCACTAGGTGTTGTGTCAACATGTTTCTCTCTCTTCTAAGTATCACAAATAGAAGAGAGAGTGTTGTATTATTGGGGGCACACCTCTATTCTATTTTTCACTCTCATTAGTCCTACCTATAGTGTCTGATGGGGCTAATTTATTAACTTGAAGTATTTGAGTTTAAGTTCTAAGGTGAATCAAAGATTTGAGCTCCATAGGCCTTATTTGACTCTACTTGTAAATTTTGGTGAGCAAGTGTGAGTAATTACAAGTACAAGTGCAAGGTTGGTGAAGGCATGAGGGTAAGATGGTCCCTTGTTGCAAGAAGAAGAGTGAGGTGGTTCTTTTGCCAACATAAGTGGGAGTGAGAGTGTGAGGGTGAGGAGAGAATAAATGGTAGTGCGAGGGAAATTTGGTTGTAGGGTGGAAGCATGTACTTTTTTGGGTTTCGAGACAGGTGCTAGCTAGCATGACTTTTTATAATAATTTATGGATCCAAATATGACCCATAATGCAAATTTCCTATCATGCTATACATCATTAGAAAGATCTTGAAGAAGAGAATCTTTATGTATAATCTCTAAAGAATTCTAGTTTTATAACATTACCACATGCCCATTTTTTATGTTAACACTACTAAAAAGCACTGCTAAAAATCTAAAAAGCATAACATGTTAACATGGTTCCACCCTCCATGTGCAAGAGTGAGTGCAAGTGCAAGTGCAAGTGCAAGAGTTGGTTTAAGAATAAGTGTGGGTGTGAGTCCATCGGTTTTAAGAACAAGTGTGAGTGCAAGTGAGCATGTAAAGGGTGAGTGGAATTGTCTAATAAAATGTAGAGTGTAGTGAAATGAAGTGGTTGTTCATCCAATCTTAAGAAGGGACTACTCTTGTCCACTCTCCTTATCCCTTTTCCAGCAAGGGCTATGCCTCCTTTTCATACCATCCTTGTGCTAATACTTCTTCAAGAAATGCACAAAAATGTAATGGTAGATTTCTCTACCATTGGACTCACAAACATTTTCATAACCCCTCTATCATTAGGGCCAAAAACGGCTAGAAAAGGGTTGTTTGTTAATCTAAGGATTAAGAAATTGTCCAATTGTGAATTGACACGTATACAAAAGTATGGCATTCTTGTCTCCTCTAAATGTTTTCTTAACGGTTCTATTTTAGTGGCGAACGGCTAAAACGGCTTAATTTAGACGTTTACGATGGCTGACATTAAAGTTTGGGTCCAAAATAGTGACATCTTGTTCCATTTTATATTTCAAAAAATGAAGCAGGAAGATACGAAATCCTCTTTTCAGGCCTTGAAAACAACGCTATTAATGACAAATCACCAAATTTTTTCAAACGTCTACTTTCCACCTTCCCTTCATTTTGGCATATGGTTTATTCTCCTTTCTTTGCACTTTCAAAAGATTCACTATTTTTCTCTCATCTGTGAGCTTTTATGGCGTCTTCATGTCGTCCTTCTCATAATATAACTTCTTGTGATTTTCATAACACGAGAGAAGATGGTGTTTGGAAACCCATGTCTTTTCGTGTGAATGATTGGATAACAATGCTTCCCTCTTGCAAAGGTGCCCACAGGGTGAAAAGAACCAAGCAAAATGAAGTGAGATCCCATTGGAAAGGTCGTGTTCTTGCCTTCAAAGTGACCGACAATGGCTGGCTTGCAAAAGTTCAACATGTCTACATGGCCAAAGACATGGTGTTGAACTTGAATGAACATCCAATTCTCCATTCTTACTGTAATTCAACAAAACTTTATCTATTTGATACAACACAATATTTCTCCTTCTGATATATTTGTTGTTTGTTTAATTTCAGTTATCTTTCCGTCAACAGCTGTGGAGTGGCAGCTTGGTGAGAGCTTAAGTGGCACATTCAAAGCAATTTACAAGGGGATTGCAGATGTCATGTATGCAGACAAACCACCTTCATTTTACAAATCAATGGATTTATTTGTGTATTTTGCAGAATACAGGGTTCCATCAAGAGAAGGTGTTCATGGAGAATTATATGACATACCTATCCCCACATTAATGTCACTGGAATGGGAAGTTCCTGATCCAAATACCATAACAAGCTTCAAATCCAAAATCAAAGATGATATTCTTAAAGCTATGTCTCCTGGAAGGATTTCAAGAAGGATAAAAATTCAATGGTTCTTGCCTATACATGTCTTTGTGGCATGTTTCAAAACAATGGAATTGGAGAGGACAAGAACGATGTGGCTTAATAGAAGACTATCTCTGACTGATCTGGACACTGTACTTGGAGAAGGATGGAGTACCAAGGAAACTTTTCATATGGGGGACAATATCAGTTGTAGAGTAAGCCCAAATTCTTTGTCTATTTCATACCAACTGTGTCGCCAATCCCTAGTTTTGGGCTATGACTATACGAGATGGAAAAGCAAGCTTGGTAGTTGGGTCCCTTTGGATTCTGAAGAGAATTGTCTAGAGTTTGAATTTAACATCATAGTCCATCCATTCATAGATCCCAGGAAACTCATAGTAACATCAAACTGGCGACTACAACATGTAAGAGAGTCGCTTGAGTTTCTGGATGAAATATCACCTGAATATAGATTCAAAGTAGATGATATTGTTGTCAGTACAAGGATGGAGAGTGTAACCTCATGCATCACATGTCTCCCCCCAAAAAAAGTTGTATTTGAGCCACTTGTAAGGGCAAGTTTGTATAGTTGAAAAGGATTTCTCCAATAATGTAATCAATATATTTTGCTAAATTTCGTCTTGACTTCTTCACAAAAATGGTTAACATATTGTTCGCAACACAGAACAAGGTTTAACAGTTGAATATCAAATTATTGATACTGAATTTAAGTACAGAATATTGTCCCAAAAAGGGTGTGTTCATATGGACAAAATGAACAAAACAAAAGCCAATTTGTGGAATCACTCAACAAAATCAACTTTCCTTTTGGCATGAGATGACCCTGCATCTTTAGAGAATCTTTCTCTCTTCTATTTGCTTCGATCAAATTTTGCTGATTGAGGTTCAAGTTCTGGAGTTTTCAGCTCTTGAGGTGTTGGAGAGGGAGACTTTAGAGTGAATTCCTCAAATGGTGGTAAGTTGGGCTCTCTCTCTGAGACCTTCAGGTGTTGGCGAGGGAGATTTGGCAGTGGGGTCTGGTTTTGGAGAAGGTTCTTTGGAGGTTGGCCTTAGAGACTTGGCAGTCTTCTTGGGGAACATGAAAAAGAAATTTAATGGAGAGCCAACATTTGCCCTCTTACTATCTTTGTTGGATAAACGACGCTTCTGAATTTTAAAATTCACTGGTGAGTGAAACGGAAGACCTTTAGTAGCACTCCTCTCTTTGACAGGGATCTTCTCTTTGATAGGTGTCTTCTCTTGAGCTGGAGAAGAGCTCTTCTCTTTGGCAGGAGGACTAGGGATCTTCTCTTTGATAGGAGTCTTCCCTTGAGCTGGTGAAGAGCTCATCTCTTTGGCAGGAGGGCTAGGGGTCTTATCTTTAGCAAGAGGGCTAGGGCTCTTCTCTTTAGCAGGAGGGGTAGGGCTCTTCTCTGTAGCCTGAGGGATCTTTCCTTTAGAATGGGTCTTCTCTTTAGAATGGCTCTTTTTCCCCTTGGAAGATCTGCTCTTAGTAGGGCTCTTCTTTCTTTTCTTCTTCTCTTTGGCAGAGGTCTTTTCCTTTTTGGATGAGTAATCCTTGACATTTCTTTCCTTCTCCTCCCTTTTCCTTTTCTTTGAAGTTGTATCCTTGGCTCCTTTATTAGGTGGAAAGGGGAAATCAGGATCATATGGATTGATGGATCTGTTCAAAACCATAGACACTGCCTTCTCCCTTACCCAACTTACCCAAGAATCTGGATACTCATGCAACTTAGACAAAAGAAAATAAGAAAATAAGAAAATAGGTCACTAAATGTATTCACTAAATCAATCAATGGTTTTCATTCATGAACTTACAGCAAGTGTTGTCATTCTAAATCTTGACTCAAGATATCTCCAAGCATTAGCAAGCACCATCCATCCACAAGATGTTGAGTCTTTCTGCAAAGGAACTTCCTGATTGTAGTACTTAAAATCTTCAAGTTTGTAGTCTACATAGGTAGAACCTAGAAAACTCAAGATAAGTTTGGCAGCACTGTAAGCATAAAATATTGAGGGTCAACCAAATAATTGAAAACATACAAAAAATTGTTCTGGAACATAAACCATGGAAAAGTTGATTCTTACATTTTACTTCTCCCATGAATGGATGCTAAAGAATTCATAAAGATCACATCTCTATCCAATAGATTGAAGATAATAAGACTCCAATGGCCTCTGTGATAAGATGAATACTGCAATTAGTTATGAATATTGTAATGTCTATTATAGGCAAAAGATAATTGAGTATGAGTCTTACACTTCAACATAAGGGTATACAATGTAATTGCAGGTAAGCATATCAAAGTTTTTGAGAAAACTTGCAAGATCCCCTTGCCTATTGAAAAGGCACTGTGTAACAAGGGGATCAAGAATGGTCACTTGCACAGCAATTGATTCATGAAGATCCCTCATAAGACATCTGGAGACATAAACAAAACATGTCAACAAAATATGGAGTCTGAGAAATTCATCAAGAAAGCAAAAGCAAATCCACACAAACCTCAGACAGATGAAGAGGACTGTGTCAGATATCTCAATATTGTGATTCACAAGCATACTTGTGTATTCAGGGGCAATGTCACAATAAACCTCATCCTCTCCATGCATGGACACATCTACTATCATTTGATCTGTCACATTCTGATAAAGCTCTGAATTGGATGCATGGAGAATTTCAGCTTGCTGAGAAAGAATGGCATCCTCTGTAATCTTCTCCTGCTCTCTCTCTGTCTCAACTTCTTCTTTGATATCCTGAGCTTTTCTTGTACCATAAGTATGAGAAATATCTTCAATAACAACTGATTGTTTGGGTTGCCTTGCTTGAGGGATATTAAGAATTTCAAAAGCTCTCATATCTTGACTTGGAATAGGCTCCAAAGCTTTGTCAAACTTATATCTAAGTCTGGATACAAGCACTTAATCTTTGCTCATAAGAGTGATCCTATGAGCAAATGCAGCAGCAATGTATCCATCATTCATAAAGTCGATTAAAAAATCTTCAGCAGCCTCTTGAAGACACATAAGGGCCTGGGTCTCCCATCGGACTTTCTCAAGATTTGTGTTTCTCATTTTGCCAACTAACCTTTCTGATATGTCCCTGACAACCCGAGTAAATGGCAGTCGAGGGATGAGAAGACTAGTAGATTTTTGTGCTGCTCTTATCTCTCTTAAGGACTTCACCTGATAATTTAATCTCTTTCTTGCTGTCGCCCTCGCACGAGGCTTTGGAAGAGGCTTTTCTTGTTTGGAAGGTCCTGGTTTGTCCTCAGCTTTTTCAGTCTCCAAAGGTGGGTAGACTTTCCTTGCAGTCTGTTTTGTCCTTGCCATTGAAGTTTAAAAAAAGAGACCCGATGGAAGTGATTTGTATAATAAGATAAAAAAATAAAGTGGCCCGAACGAAGCGATAGAGCGAATCCAAAGGTGTTGGAAAGGGATAATCGCGTGATTCAGGAAATTACAAATGAAGGAGTCCCGAACGAAGCGATGAGGCAAATCTAAAAATATCGGAAAAGCTTAATGCTTGATTCGGGCAATCAAGAAAAAGACGGAACGAAGCGATTGAAGGAATGCAAATGTCGTGGAAAGGTGCAATCGCTTGATATGGGTAAGAAATGTAAAAGTAGGTTTCGAGAAATAAGGTGGACTGATCTCGCTTGATATAGTGTCGGTGAAAAATAGAAATATTTTCAACAAAATTAACTTTTTATACCTCGAATCTGTCGTACAAAGGACCGTTGGATACATGTGTCATGTAATCATTTTTACCACGTGGCATAAACGGTCACTATTTAAGGTGTTTTTATCACGCTACAAATATTCTTAAAAACTCTCTTTCAATTTTTTTCCCCGCTTTTGGACCACTTATTTTCGTCAAATCAAGCTGTGCACTATAGTGTCTTCCTAGCCCTATTTTGCAAAACTCTATATTTTTTTTGGGACCTTGGAATTGCCAAAGCCCGCACCAAGCGATAGAGGAATTCCAAAACTTTTGGACCTTTCATTTTCGCTTCGTTCGGGCTCATCAGAATTATTCCAGCATTTTTTTCAAATATCTCAATGAGTAAAAGTGTTGCGGGTCGACATGAACTTGTTGAAGAAAGCCCAAGTGAAAAACTCTTGAATGCTATTTTGCAAGATGGTCATGATATGAAGATATACGTAGATGCAGTGGAGATATTCAATCCAAGGTTTTCTCTTTCAGCAGATGTTTTGTTGAAGCTTAAGAACATTCTTGAAGATGAGTACAAACAATTTGAAATGTCAATTGAAGCTCATTGTTTTCGTATCGGAGACCATGATTTTTGTTACCTTACCGATTTTACATAGCTGTCAGTGGAGAAAGCCAAAGTTACAAAGAGGTTCAGTAGATTTTCAAATAGAACCTCTTTTACATGCCCTTCATCCATTTCTTGTCCAATCCATAAAAAGCATTGCAACCTTGTCCCCAAGGATGTCTCCTTTCTTTTCTTCCTATTTTTGAAAGCAGAAATACAGGATAAAGAGCAACAACCAGAAATTGATGCAGAGAATGAGGAAGAAAACTTAAATGTCACCACAGTCTCAAAGTTAGAGAAAAGTGAGATTTTAGAAGAGGAAGAAATTGATGTTCAAGCTGAGGAGAGAGAAAGTGCCAATCTTGATGTTGCAGAATTTAGGGCTTTCACTATTACTGAAGAGCCCTCAGAGGAAGCAAGCATATCTGAATCCTCTGTTACTCTTCCAAACCTTCCTTTCTTCTATATCAATGAGAAAGATTTTATTCCTCTGTCCTATCTTCAATGTCTCTTCAATATCAGAGAAGACTACTGTATTGCAGCAATTTCAGAAGCTTGTGAAGTGACCAAAGACTTTATTGATACAGAAGTAGAGTTAAAGGAAGAGTTTTTGGCACTTGATTTGCAAACATCTGACCACTCATTTATCCCTGCTACTACTGATGCACTTGCCTTATGCCTTAAAAAAGTGGATGAGGGGAAACCTTCCCTTAGAGGTGAGGATTTTGAGAACAGGCTTATTGAGTTAGGTATTGAGTCTTTTGGCAGAGATTTCAAGCTTCAGGCAGATTCTGATAAAGTGGAAAGGGTTGGCTCATGCAACTTGATGAAAGACAAAGTAGTAATTGAGGATGAGTTGCAGAAGGTAGCTTCCATTTAATCTTTTGTAAAATGTTATTGTGATTGTAATTTTTTTAAATTGAGGTTTTTGTCTTGCAGATTGAATTGCTTGATAAGGATGATTTTCTAGGAAGAGCTAGAGGCAGCAGAGTGAAATCTACAGACACAAGAAGGCCTTCATCTGCTCTCATGCACTACTTACCTACATTGGATAAGGCTGTGTTCTGTGCATTCCACATGAACTTTTCTGAAGATGTTGAGTTGCCAATATTTGCCTTGAAGGTGTTGTCAAGGTTCATAGGATACACTCCCCTTCAAATAAATGCTAACAAGGTTTTGCTTCTAGAGAGAGCTGCTGCTCTTAGAATCTTTGGATATACTGCAGGTTTCAATGCCTCAAGAGCAGGATACTTTCTTTGCTACTCTAGCTATGCAGCTGCAGCACCTGAGGTGTCAGATATCAATCTTCTTGGAGGTTATAGAAGGAGAAAATTTTTGAGATACAGAGGTGACATTAGTCCCAAGAGAATCAAAAACTAATGTACACAATATTTTGCAAGGACTGATTATATTTCAGCAAATATTTTGTAAGAGGTACAAATGTGTTAGTAATCATTAGTCTCTGTCTTGAGGTGTTTGTGTAGTTTCAGATTGCTGGGTCTTTGATCTCATCCTTTGTAATTGCCTCCTGTAGAACCAATTGAATAATTCTTTAAGTTCATTGCTTCTTCTTTGACCACCTCCTCTTCTGGTACATCTAAAAAAGGAAGTTCTCGCTTGATAATGAGACTTTTCCATTCCTTGTGTATTCCATGTTGCAAGGGGTCCTTCTGTAGCAAAATATGGTCCATGCAAGTAAAGAATATGCTACAAAGACAATTTTTTGTTAGTAAATTTAAGAAATTACACTTATATTTTAACTGTTTTGATAAGTCTGAACACTCACCAAGTAATAAGTTATGTCTTTTTCTCCCCAGGCATAGCTTTGATCAAAAGCTTTATTGCTTTTTTGAAATCATTTGCATAAGTATTTGAACCAACTTGTTGTCTAAGGACTTTGAAAAAATTATCGAGTTTTTTCCAAACTTCCATAGGTTTGTTGGCTACATCTGGTCTACTTTTGACATTTGTGGTGATGACACATAGCTGTTTCCAGCAGTTCCACATTGCATTGACTTGTTTGGTGTCATGGTTGCTCAAAAATCTTCTCGCTTTTGCTCCTCCCATTGAAACATCTTGCAGAACATCACCTATACCTCCAGAAAGAACAGGATCTTTTTTAAGATGCACTTCCCCACCATGGAAACCCATTTGAGAGAGCAAGGCTTCGCATTTTTCTATGCACTCATCTGCAAGTTTAGTCGGCTTAATAGAATATGCATAGTCCAGATGAAGTCTGACCAATTTGTCCAAGATTCTTATCTCTGCATGCAATGTACATATATGCACATTTTTTAAATGTATTGGTAGAATTGGATCCCATATTTTAATAGAAGTTGGATAATCGAAAACATTCACATTATTTCTGGATGGTGGTTTTCCAATCTCATTTTCTGCAAGCCATTCTCTTGTCCCTGTGCTTGCCATGCAATAAAGACATGGATATTTGGTATTTGCTCCTCCACATACACCAAACATACACTTCAACGCCTTGAGGTCGGCACTCAAATGCCATTCCACAATGAAATCACCTATGTCGTCTACATGAAGGTGTTCACCTGTATTTTGGCTCTGAATAACTGAAGGAATGTCTGTTTGTGAGAAGAGCCACTTTAATGTTTCATGACTCTCTACTGGTACATGAGCTGATCCAATCCACCATAGCTCCATTTCTGATTGAGTTTTGTGGTATGGAGAATCAAGCTTACCTTGACTATAGTCCAATGCTTTATTCATTAGGGATATAGATATTCTTTCCATTTTTTAACATTTTTGGATTTGAGCTTCATCTAATTTTAAAACAAATACAAGTTTTCCTTCACAATCTATTTCTCTTTTGTTGTAATATCTCACCATAAAAGATTGGACTTTTCTAATGTTCATCCAAATATTATTATAAATGTTGTATTCAAAAGATGATTTTTTTTTGTCTCTCATATGGCATTGTTCCCTCAATATGGAAATACTCTTCGAAATGTTTAGAAATTTCCTCATTTAACAGAGTTCTATATTTTCCAACATTGTGAGGTCTAGGCAACCCAAAAGCTTTGATTTTGTAATACTTAAGGACCCTGAACCAGGTTTTAGAGATGGCTCTGTATCCCTTTCTACTCACTCCCACTATGTCACAAACTTCTTGCATTTGGAAAGGCTAGACTAATAAGTCCATATCTTTTAATACATGTTGAAAGACTAGTTTTTTTTTAGTTTGATTTTCAGGAAGTTCCAAAAGTTTCAAGATATCCGACCTACTCATAAGCTCATTCAAAAATCTTACCCTTTCCTGAGCATTAGACATGTCAAATCCTAAAAGGTTAGTAACATGATCTCTTACAAGTTTTAACCTTTTTTTTCTTTGTCCAGATCTCTCTGTTAAGTTAACTACATCCCGCATTCGTTTTACTCGTGCTCTTAACCCTATTGGAGTTTCTTTTAAGGTTTTCAATTGATCATTTTCTTGTTTCAAAGACACTATTTTGTTTTCAAGTTCTATAATTTTTGTTGCATTCAAAGATGTAGTATATTCTGCATAATTAATATGTGATTGAGATAGTCTTGAACTATAACCAAGTAAGCCATCCACCCCATCACCAACAAATCTAATCAAATCATGTGGTGTGTGAAAAGAAGGATACCTTCCTGTTTTGGGATCCGGTGGATATAGACTTCCATCTGTCCATAGGTCAATATGCTTCTTTCCTTCGTTGCGAAGATGTTGAGCTTCATTTGCACATGAAAGGGATCTTTGGTAGACACTCCGTGTAGTTGCATACTCTTGGTTGAGCTTGATATTCAAATGAAACTTACGATTAGATGTATCACTCATTACTAACAGAGCTAAAAATATAAGCAGAGCTATTAGACACAGAAGAATGAGAATGAGATGTAGCTTGTGAAATTCTTAGAGAAGTAGAGGAGTGAAATTTTTTTGGAGAATGGATGAGAGCGCGTTTGGAGGGAATGGTCATTTTGCCGCGAAGTCACTAAAAGAGGACAAATTTCGAGACGAGCCATTAAAGAGTAGCATGAAAACGATATATTTTTTTAGATTTTAAAATATGTACTTAGATACGTGTTCAATCAGATAGATACGCTTTAAATATCCAAAACGGCCAAATTTGGAGCCGTTTTGACCGTCAACATTCTACTAATTAGCAAGTTAGCGAAATTCCTTACACAGCCCATTTTGAGACGTTTTTGGCCCTAATGAGCCCTACAATTCCTCTTGCTACACCACACACTTGAGGGGGGATAATGACATAGAATTAGCGATATAAGTTATAAAAAATTTAAACTTGAACTTTTGACAAATGTTAAAAATAATAGTATGGGTGTCACTAAGCAACACAATTAGTGAAGCTAGGAGTATTTCTACATAGGTTCGACTTATTCATGCAAGCATTTCTTCTCCCTTGTAAGCTAGCCAAAATCATCTTCCGAAACATACATTGATTCTTGATAATGGCTTTAAAATAAGTGGATGGTGATATGAGATGGTGATGATGAGATCAACATTGGGCACTTGGTAAACAGAATCCACTTATTCATGCAAGCATTGCATCTCCACTGTAAACTAGTCAAACTCATCTTCCTAAACATACATTGCTACTTGATATAATGGCTTTAATAAGTGGATGGTGATGATTACACCAATATTGGGCCCTTCATTGTACTGTTGGTGGATAAATTTGTGCATGGTGTGTAATATCCAAGCTTTATCTAGGAGCTTTGGTGGCTTCTTCGAGAGGGGGAGGGGGGGGAATGGAAAGTTAAACTTTAACATAGGGTTTTTCTCATACTTCTTTTCCAAGTTGGTGGCTTCGGAGGGGGGACACTTGAACTACAACTTAGGGTTTCTCAGCTTCTTTTCAAAGAGATTTCATGGCTACCTAGCTTGATGGGGAAGTAAGTGGCGATAATCCATAGGTATTTATAATATTTATTCCAATGGTTGGGCTTCGGCAAGTTTGTATTCATCTATGTCATGGTGATGGGTTGGTGGGCATTGGTAGTTGGCCTTCTATATCATCTATGCTCTTTGGTGCAGAGTGGGAATTTCTATTAGGCCTTTCATATCATTTGCGCTCTTTGGTGAGGTGGGATTTCTCCCAAGGCTGTAGCTTTTATTTGAGATAGAACTTAATGAGGGAAATGGAATTTCTATCAGTGATGAGGTTAAGGTGTTCGAAAGTGTGGAAGCGATCGTCCATCGAGATGGCTATCTCAAATTTTAGTAGACGAAGAGGATGCCAAATGGGGGAGTAAGTCGTGCTAGACTCAGTCATGAGAGGTGGGAATATGTGTCATCAATGGAATGCTAGGTCATCTTAGAATGTTGAGGGCAGTATTATAGGTAATGAGGGAGGTTCCTAGATCTCCTTGAATATAGTCATCTCATTGGGCTCTCCCTCATCTATCTTGTCAAAGAAGTAGGTTAGCACACCCACCTGACATTCGTTGCTCCTCTACCTTGAAAATGTCTAGATTTCAACATTAAGACACAATAGTCTATTACGTACATACATTACTTTGAATTCTGCATATAGGTACCATGGAGAATGAAAGGAACATTTCATGTAAAGACATTACCACAAAGAAAGTTTTCTTGGTGCTACCAACTATATCGTAGAGATCATCATTACAGCATGCAGGAGATACAAAAAGGCCTTGTTAACATCTAGTATACAATAATTTTTACATGTCGAGAGCAATTAATACAAATATCAATGCCTTCTTACATTTATAATTGTATTGAATTTACACATTGCATCAGAGAGGTTTTCTTAATATGTGAATTTTAGTTAGCTGATGTAGGATATTATTGTTGGGTAGGGGAAGCTTGGTCTTGTTATTGGGGAGAGTCACTGGCATGGTCTTACTATTGGGAAAGGTCACTAGCATGCTCTTGCTATGCTTACTCTCACCAAGGGGATGGCGAATCTCCAAGGTGGATCCACTCCCTTCCGGTTGGCGTTTGTGGATATCCACATCCATGCCATTGGTCTTGTCCCTAGTGGAGAATGGCAGGTATGGTAAATGTTACATTTTTTTGGAGCCTCAAGAGCATGTTATTATGTGAGAATTGCATGCATGTATGTGTTTTGTGTCTGCACATGTTCATTTACTACAGTTATGTGCATCTCGCATAATATTTATCTCACTAATGATGCTCACACTTGATCTTGAATAAAGGAAAAATATTGTGCATACTCCAAAGAAATAAGACAAGGATGATATTGAAGAAAAGCGATAACAAGTTTGAGTGTGAAATTACCAACAATACGTTCTTAAGAGGGAAGGAAAATAATGCTGGATGTGTGACCAAAGTGAAGGACTGCTCATTGATATCAGGTTTCTTGGCAACCAAGATGGGAAATAGTGAGCCATCACTACCAAGAAATAAAGGCTTAAGGGAGTACTAAAAAGATCTCTATGTGGGCTAGCACAGAAAGCCTCTCATGGTTGTTCCATAGGAGATAGCATGCATGGAGGGGGCTCAGTTTTGATGAGATCAAGGGTGCACACAACAACTATAAAAGAAGGGGATACTTTGGAGAACACAAAGGATAAGGGTAGGGAAAACCTTAGATGGAAACAATAGAAATTAATTTGTTAGGGAATTTTTGAAATGGTAGGAAGGGGAAGACACCTTTTAGACAGGCCATAGTGTGGAAACTATCAAGACAGTGTGAGGCTAGGAAAATGAGCCAGAAAAACAAGCACTCTATATGGGATTATGTTGACCCCATGTGGCAGTTTGTGAGAAGCCCTCCCTCCCTTAAAAAAATAAGACACACGCACATATATACTTGTGATTTAATACATAGAAAAATAATTGTGATATCAATGATTTTGTGCCTTGATCATGGAGAGGATTCACACATACTCAAGAATGGCAACAACCTTGACAATAACATAGATGAATTGAACAATGTTACTCAATGAAAGGAGATGGCTATCGTTAGGGAACAAACAACAAGATAAGATATTTTATTTATATTTCTTGTGATATCAAATTCATTCTCTTCTGATATATAACAACACTCTAGTTTTGTTATGGAAACACTCTCAATCGATTGGCGATGTGCGAAATAATATAATTAGAATATTCTTTAGTTATTTCTTGCAATATTGACATAATATTCTTTATTTCTATTCATTTTATATATTAAATAAACATGTAGTCTATGGTTTTGATGAGCATTAAGATTGCATTGCATACTCCTAGCCGACAATAACATAGATGCACACTCCAACCATAGGTCCTTTCATTGTTGGGCTTGGTTTTTGCAATAGTCAGTTTTGAGAAGCTTTTTTTGCTAGGTGTTCTTGGACTTGGGTTTAGCTCTAGAGATTAGGGTTCATAATATTTTTTGATAGTGGCACACCCGGTGGGACCCAAGCTTTTGTTTTATGGTCTAGCGATACGAATCTACAATCTTTAACATGGAGCTCATAGTACATTCCAAATTTTCGTTTTAGGTTGCTAGCTATTCTTCTAGTATAGGTGGAATGCTAGCACCCTAAACCATGAGAGGTTCAGAGAGTTTGTAACCCAAACTGTTGAAAAACTTGACAAAGAACACAAATTTCTAGAGGACGATGAGGCTAGTTTCCTAAGAATTTGGGATGAGTTTCTTGATAACCTTGTTGATGACCAAGCTTTATAGGCCAAAGAGATTCTTGTGAGTAAATGAAAAAAAGAGTGTAAGGGAGACAATGATGTAGCCAAGACTGCTATTAAGCCTAGAAGGGTTTATACAAAGCCTTATGATGGGGTTGGGAGTGAGGAAGTTGGCACTCATATTAGAGATTTCATTCTTTAATGTATGGTAGCTGGATATATGCACCCCAATGAATGGAAAGCATGGTTTCCATTAATTTTGAGTGAAAAAGCTAAGAATTTGTTATATGACATGGAGAAGCATCAAGCACATCCGATCACTACCTGGGAGGGGTTAATAACAGCCTTTCTTGAAAAATTTTCACCTACGTTGAGTCCATTAAACGCCCATCCGATCACTACCTGGGAGGGGTTGTTTCTTTTAAGGAGTAAATGAGACAGTGAGAAGCTATGTGGGTAGATTGCCAAGCTTAAAAGAAAGCATTGTGATCATTGTTATGATGAAAGATTATTGATGGAGAGCTTTACAAGGGGTTTTTCATGCTCATCAAGTCCATGTGAGATTAGGAAGGCCACTATCACACTTGAAGATGCATTCACCAAAAAATATGAGGTAGAAAAGCCATTTTGGATAAAATTTAGCACTATGATTTACAGCTATGCAAGATCCAAAGAGAAATGAAATTGAATATAATCTTAGAATTCCTAATGATGTAACAAATTGTAGCCTCGGTGAGAGAAACCAAAATGAACAAGAAAACACAAAAAATGTACCATTTCAAGGTGATGCTTTGGCAAATTACAAGAGGACAATAGGATATCGCAATAGGCTAGGGGACAAATGAAGAAGATGATTTATGTTTAGAGAAGAAGGCTAGAGGACCAAAGAATAAGATGACTTATGTTTGGAGAAGAAAACAAAATGGGATAGCCAAAACACTTGATAGAATCCCAATGAATAAACATCAGTCTAACTGAAAATCTAGGTTCACAGTAGCACTCTTATTTCTCCATAGGATGCCACTATTGCATTATTTGGAGCCTCAAGAGCATGCTATTACGTGACCATTGCATGCATGCATGTGTTTTGTTCTTGTGCACGTGTCTATTGACTACCGTTATGTGCATCTTGCATAAAATTTATCTCACAACAATGCTCACACTTGATCTTAGCCAAAGGAAAAATGTTGTGCAGCATCCAAAGAAAGAAGACAAGGATGCTAATGAGGAAAAGAGATAACAGGTTCGAGTGTGAAAGTGCCAACAATATGTTCTTAAGGGGGTAGTAAAATAATGTTGGATGTGTGGCCCAAAGTGAAGGAATACCCATTGATATCAGGGTTCTTAACAACCAAGATGGGAAATAGTGAGCCGTCACTACTAAGAAATAAAGGCTTAAGGGAGTTCTCAAAAGATTCCTATGTCGGCTAGCACATAAAGCTTGTCACAGTTGCTCCATAGGAGATAACATGCACCTTTTTTTGGAGCCTCGGGAGCATGTTATTGTGTGAGCATTGCATGCATGTATGTGTTTTGTGTCCGCACGTGTCCATTTTTTATTTTGTTATTTGTATCTCGCATAATATTTATCTCACAAAACCATGCTTACAATTGATCTTGGCCAAAGAAAAAATGTTGTGCACCATCTAAAGAAAGAAGGCAACGATGCTAATGAAGAAAAGAGATAAGAGGTTTGAGTGTGAAAGTACCAACAATATGTTCTTAAGGGGGCAGGAAAATGATGTTGGATGTGTGACCCAAAGTGAAGGACTACTCGTTGATCTCAAGGTTCTCGGCAACCAAGATGGAAAATAGTGAGCCATAACTACTAAGAAATAAAGACTTAAGGGAGTACATTTTTTTTTCATATTGGCTAGCATAGAAAGCCTCTCATAGCTATTCCATGGGAGATAGCATGCATGGAGGGGTCATAGTTTTGATGAGATCACGAGTGCACACACCAATCCTAAAAGAAGAGGATACTTTGGAGGCCACAAAGGATAAGGGTGGGAGAAACATTAGATGCACTATAACAAAATAAGGGTTTAGCAGCGAAAATAGCAGCACTTTTATAACTAGAAGGGTACGGAGCTATCGGGCCCATTTTGCTGCTAAAAACTGCTATTTTTGTTACAATGGGTTCATTGCTTAGCAGCAAAAATAGTAACAAAATATTAGTGCTATTTGTGCTGCTGAGTAGTGAATTTACTACATAGCTAAAAAAAGCTAGGGTAGACTGGGGAGTCTGCACAAGACTCTCCAGTCTGCCTCAACTCTTTTTTTTTCTAATGTAGACACAATAAAACTAACACAACTTCATGTCCTACTCATCGTCATGGACAAGTGTAATGTAAAACTTGACAAATGCAAAAAAGAGGACAATTACAATTCATGTTTTTAGGAATGTCAAAATTCAATTACAAAACTTGGAATAATTACATAAGTGTATGATTCCAGAAAGCTCATATACAAGATAAAGTGTAATGAAAATCTACGGAGCTAGGGGCTACATTGAGGGGGTCTACATCTCATGCATTGCGATTATTATTGTTCCTTGGCAGCTCCACCCCCTTCACCTCTCACATTTCTATTGCTTCTTGCTTAGACATTTGCACCACCATTTCTAGTAACATGATCCTAAAACACAATAAAACTAACATAAGTGAAAATCAGTTTTGCAAAAATAAAGAGGTTTAGGGTTTGGAATGTACTTACTTGCCATGCTTGCCAAGAATGTCCTCTAGTAATAACAATATATATCCTTCGTCTTGCACACTTTTAAATAGAGCTTCGTCTTGCACACTTTTAAATAGAGCTTCCAAACCTTGTTGTAATGCAAAATCATATTCTTCTTGTGTGGCGGGTAGTCCACTGCTTCAAGCCATAGACATATAAATAAATGAAAATTATAATTACGTTGTAATTTAAGATAACCTTCTTTAATTAAAAGATAAGATACAGTTTGAGGCTAATATATACTTACAAATATTGTTGAGATATCTACTCCTCCATCACGTGTAACATCACAACGTAGGTTATTTGCCATCTATCCAAGCAAATACTTAAAACTCTTATCCATACTCCAATGCCTAAGGCTTATGCATATCGGTAATGCAAGAATCTGGCTATAGCTACCGGCATGCCTAGGTAGCTATCGATAGGCATTGGAAGCTACCATCATGCCTAGGTAGCTATCGACATACATTGGTGGAGGCTACCGGCATGCATTCGAAGCTACGAGCCAGCATGCATTCGAGGCTACAAGCCGGCATGCATTGGAAGCGACACGCATGCCTAGGTAGCTACCACATGCATTAGAAGCTACATGCATGCATTAGAAGCTACATGCATGCATTGGAAGATACTGGCATGAACTAGAAGCTATCGGCATGCATGAGGCTTATGCATATCCAGCTAATGCATAGGTCTCATGCATGAGGCTAAGGCATATGGCCATCTCTTGAGAGAAGCATAGCTCTCTAAAGGCTATCCATAGAGCATGGAAAAAATAACATTAAATCCTAATCTTAAAACCCTAAACTTACAAACCCTATAACATGTAAAAGCATAAGATAAGAAACATACAAGAAAGAGATCTCTTACCTTGTCAAGCTTGTATGTGTTGAAAACCTAAAAAATCAAACCAAATTTTTAAAAAAAGTATTACTAACAAACCTAATCTTAAAAGTCCTAAAACTTACAAACCCTATAAACATATAAAAGCATGAAAGAAGAAACATACAAGAAAGAGATCTCTTGTGAGGCTTGTATGTGTTGAAAACCTACAAAATTAAACCAAGTTAGGAAAAAATGTATTAAGAAAAAACAAGATCTCTTACCATATGAAGCTTTAATATGGAGAGCTCTTAATTAGGGAAAAAGAGGAAGGGAAAATACTCGTTATGGTAAAGCTTCAATAAGAAGGGAAAAAGAAGAAGAAAAAACTTAAAAGAGAAGAAAGAGAAAGAAAATACTCACAAGAAAGCTTTCATGGAAAACTTGTTTGCCTAGGATATAAAGGAAAAGCGTAGACATAGCTTGCACTACAAGAGAATGAGAACATAGCCGCGCAAACTAGAGAGAGATGGAAGTGAGAGAGGGGCCATGGGTGAATTTGTGATCTAGCATAGTTTACGCGGCTATTTACGTAGCTATATGCGCAACTATATGCATGGATATATGTGCATCTATACTCATGTCTTTATGCACGTATATAAGAACGTATATAAGCGCGTCTATATCAGACGCGCTTATAGACACGCATATAGATGCCAGTATAGATGCGCTCTATTGAAGAAAACTTTGAATAATCCTGCGTCGACGCCACAACTATTTTCGCTTCCCCTCTGCTCGCTCTGCTGTACCTCTTCCTCTCATAATGGCTGCACCCCTCACCCTTTGTCCTCTCCTCACAAAGTCTCCTCTCAAGTCTCCTCCCAAGGACGATTCTTGACAAGGTAATCTCTATCCCACTTGTCTCTCCCACCTCTTTATATATTCATGGTTTTTGAATGGTATGTTTAGAATTAGGGTTTTTGATTGGTATTCTCTTCACTCTCTCTTTCTCTCTCTCTCTCTCATGCATAAGCTTCTTATGTTTAAAATTTTTGAATGGTATTCTCTTCTCTCTCTCTCTCTCTCTCTCTCTCTCTCTCTCTCTCTCTTGCTCTTTGTTTTTTATGCATAAGCCTAAGAGGCTTATGCATAAGAGGCTTATACGTAAACCTCCTTATGCATAAGGCTTAAACCTCCTTGTATATCCATGCTATTCACACTTTTAGGATTTTGTATTACTAATTATTTTCTCAAATTTTTGTTTTGTTTTGTAGGTCTTATAATCCTCTCTTTCAACTTCACCAAAAAGAGGTAAATACTTTTCTCTCTTTCCTCTCTTTTCGATTTTGTATGTATACATTAGGTTATTAGGACTTTTGTATGTATGCATTACTAATCCTTTCCTCACCCTTTTGTTGAGTTTGTAGGTCTCCTAATTTTCTCTTTCAACATCACCAAAAAGAGGTAAGTGCTTTCTTATCTTTCCTATCTTTTTATTCTCTCTTTCCTCTATTTTTATCTACCACCACAAAGAGGAGTTTTATTTTGTAGGTCCTCTATTCATAGAGCTTAATCTATGCATTAAGCTCTATTCATAGAGCTTAATGCATAGATTAAGCTCTATGCATGTATTAAGCTTAATGCATGCATAGAGCTTAATCTTTTTGATTTTGTATGTATGCATTAGGTTCTTAGGGGTTTTTTATGTATGCATTACTAATCCTTTCCTCACCCTTTTGTTGGTTTTGTAGGTCTTCTAATCTTCTCTTTCAACATCACCAAAAAGAGGTAAGTGCTTTCCTATCTTTCCTATCTTTTTATCTTCTCTTTCCTCTATTTTTATCTACCAAAAAGAGGGGTTTTGTTTTGTAGGTCCTTTATGCATAGAGCTTAATCTATGAATAAAGCTCTAATCATAGAGCTTAATCTATGCATTAAGCTCTATTTGTAGAGCTTAATGCATAGATTAAGATCTATGCATGCATTCATAATGCATAGAGATCTATGCATAGATTAAGCTCTATGCATAGACCTCTATGCATGCATTAAGCTCTATGCATAGAGCTTTATGCATGCATGGAGCTTAATCTATGTATGCATTAAGCTCTATGCATGTATGCTTAATGCATAGTGCTGGGGTACAGTTTAGTTTTAGGCTAGCGTGGCTTGCATAGTGCTTTATGCATAAGTTTTATGCATAGATTTATGCATAAGGCCTCATGCATAGCTTTATGCATAGGCTTTATGCATAGGCTTTATGTATAAGGCCTCATGCATGCTTTATACATAAGCTTTAGCATAGAGGCATAGTTTGCATAAGGCTTGCATAAGCTTTTGTATGTATGCATTACTAATCCTTTCCTCACCCTTTTTTTGGTTTTGTAGGTCCTCTAATCCTCTCTTTCAACATCACGAAAAAGAGGTAAGTGCTTTTCTATCTTTCCTCTCTTTCCTCTATTATTATTGCACCCTTGGGTGCTGGGGATTCATTTTGTAGGCTTGTGCATAAGCTTTATGCATGCTTTATTCATAATGCTCATGCATTAGCCTCATGCATAGCTTTATGCATAAGGCCTCATGCATGCTTTATGCTTAAGGCCTTATGCATAGTGTTTTATGCATAAACCTTATGCATAATGTTTTATGCATAAGGCCTCATGCATAATGCTTTATGCATAAGGCCTCATGCATAAAGCATTATGCTTAAATCTTTATTATGCATAAGGCCTCATGCATAAAGCATTATGCTTAAATCTTTATGCATAAGGCCTCATGCATGCTTTATGCATAAGCTTTAGCATAGCTTGCATAGTGGCGTAGTTTGCATAAGGCTTACATAGTAGTATAGCTTGCATAAGCTTTTGTATGTATGCATTACTTATCCTTTCCTCACCCTTTTGTTGGTTTTGTAGGTCCTCTAATACTCTCTTTCAACATCATGAAGAAGAGGTAAGTGCTTTTTTGTCTTTCCTCTCTTTCCTCTATTATTATTGCACCCTTGGGTGCTGGGGATTTGTTTTGTAGGTTTGCGCATAAGCTTTATGCATAATGCTCATGCATGCTTTATGCATAATGCTTTATTCATAAGTCTCATGCATAGGCTTCATATATAAGGCCTCATACATAGCTTTATGCATAGGCTTTATGCATAAGGTCTCATGCATGCTTTATGGATAAGGCCTCATGCATAGTTTTATGCTTAAGGCCTCATGCCTAGTGCTTTATGCATGAGCCTTATGCATAATGCTTTATGCATAAGGCCTCATGCATAAAGCATTATGCTTAAAGCTTTATTATGCATAAGGCCTCATGCATAAAGCATATGCTTAAAGCTTTATGTATAAGGCCTCATGCATGCTTTATGCATAAGCTTTAGCATAGCTTGCATAAGGATTAAGGCTTGCATATAGCAGCATAGCTTTCATAAGCTTTTGTATGTATGCAGTACTAATCTTTTCCTCAACCTTTTGTTGGTTTTGTAGGTCCTTTAATCCTCTCTTTCAACATCACAAAAAAGAGGTAAGTGTTTTCATATCTTTCTTCTCTTTCCTCTATTATTATTGCAGCCTTGGGTGCTAGGGATTTGTTTTTTAGATTTATGCATAAGCTTTATGCATAATGCTTTATGAATAATGCTCATGCATACTTTATGCATAAGGCCTCATGCATAAGCTTTATGCTTAAGGCCTCATGCATAGCTTTATGCATAAGCCTTATGCATAAGCTTTATGCATTAAGTTGTGTATTGTCTTTTGATAGTGCCTGATTTCCCGCAAGGCCATAGTACTTGGCCTCTATCTCCGTTTGCGGTGTCTTAGCTGCCGGTCGGGGATGGGGCTGAGGTTGAAGTTGAGGCTGGGGCTGAGATTGAGGCTGGGGTTGTAGGTGGGGCTGAGGTTGACGTTGAGGCTGGGGCTGGGGCTAGGGCTAGGGATGGGGATAGGGGCTGAGGGTGGAGGCTGAGGCTATGGGTGGGGCTGAGGTTGAGGTGGGGACTGGGGTGGTCGGGGCTCATCCTTGGGCTCGTGTGGGACTTGGGTGAGATTTAAAGGATTTGTCTAGGCCTCATGAGAGGAGGTTCTGACTTCTGTGTCGGAGTCTTGTGGTGATGGCATAGGCCTTCTCTCTTTGGCGAGCCACACCCTACGTAGGGTTTTCTTTGTGGGAGCCATGAATAAAAAAGAAGATAAACAAGAAATGAACAAAATGAGGGAAACTTTTGTTAATATAGTAATTTTTAGAAAATCAAAAGTGATTTTATTAAATTTTTGAATTTACCCCAAAAATTTTAAAGTTTTTTGAATTGAATGAAACTGTATGTGTGCATAGATCTGGGCCTGAGGGACATCCAAAAAACTTTTGGGGCTGATTTGAGGTATGCAAGGCCTCTAGTGGAAGGCTGGCATTTGGAGGCATGGATTTGCAAATCCAGGCCTTCAGGCTGGGGGCCTAGCAGGCCTCAGATCAGCAGACCCAATTTGTTTGGGTGTCTCTCAAGCCCAGATCTATGCACACATCAAATTTCGTAGCATTCTGACAAAGTTGGCCTATCGGCATATTTTGATGCCTGTTCCGAGGGCTAGATAAACTTTTGGCTATAGAAGTGTGAGTTTTGCATAAATATATTACACTAGTCATGTGTGTCATGTTTTAATAGCTATAAAAAAAAAATCGTGTGTTAAATTTTCAAAAAAAAAACCAATACCATGATGAAATGTTGACAATAATATCGATATTTGCATTGAAATGTTATCTGTACTATACATAACTTAATTGCACTTAAGTGTTATCCAAATTGCTTCATAGGCTCAATACAAAAATAAATTACTATCACACAAAAATCATGTCCTTTAGAAAAGTTAAAATTGCCATAATTAAAGTACAAGGTACAAATTTCATAGAGCAAAGTACTTAGTTGAAATCTAGATACAAGGTTTGAGGGACAAACTAGTGCCACAACTAGGAAAGTAGTACGAAGCTGGATTTAGTGTGCATAATGTTCCTCACACTAAAATATCTCCTAGCACCTAAAGGTCTTCAAATCATGTCAGGGTTAAGATTGAAGGCATCACTATTGTTGCGGATCCTATGAACCAACTATAAATCCTTATCTTTGACGGTGATACACTTGGAATGGATAGCTGTAAACTGTCCATCATGCAATAAATCAACCAGATAATGTTCAGCTGATATTTGAATTGCCCTCAATGCTTGTGCTGACTAGCAATCAACGGAGCTATTGTAATATTGTGCATAGCACCTCCTTGTAGATGTCTTTTGAAGATCTTGCATCACTTTCCTAACCATACTTGCGAAAGGGGCCTTTGGTATAAGCAAGTCTGCTGCCTTTTGATACTTCCTTATCTCTCGGAGGGCAACATTGCCTGGTCTCCATCTTTGCTTTCTATGAGGTGGCCATAGAGGACCCATTAGATCTGAAGCTGGAGCTGGAGTTGGACGAGCTCTTGCATTTGTAGAACCTGATGGTGGTGGAGTAGCAAAACCATTGTCAAATAGTGTACGTTCACTATCAGTTTCATCGTTTAGGATTAGGAGGCAGGTGTGTTCATACTTTAACTCGGGTTTTATGAGAAGACTTCTTTGTGCGTGCCATACTACTTGAGAGTGAAGTGGAGTGAAGTGAAGTGAAGTGAGATGACTTTATCTTTCACAGTTTATATTCACAACTTTGATATGAGATACTAAGGACAATATATGTGTGTGTGTGTGTGTGAATATATATATATACACACATATATGTATGTGTACACACACACAAATAAAAATATGTATGTGTACACACACACACATAATAATATTTAAAAAATAAAGGATTACTCTCACAATTTAATAGGACTACTAACATTAGCATTATTCAATCGTCATTGCACCAACAAAATTATGCATTTACTAAAGACTACCATCATTAGATTGTTCTATACATTTCCATTGACTACCAATCCTTTCCTAAGACCTCAATCAGTTTGCATGGTGTTCTCTCACTGCTAAGTTCTCATAGCATGCTTTTTTTATTAGATGTCTCTCTCTATAGGCTGCTTCTGAATCATTAGGTATGGAGTTTAACATCTTCTCCTCATACCTTATCTTTACCCTCCTATACCATCATTCAAGTAACTGTCTCATGGGATAAGCATCATGTATTCCACCTCCATGAGCCATCACCTTTTGAAATCCACATCGGGCTTGCCAATGTGATCTCTCCATGCCTTGTGTCGACCATATTGCTAAACTTCCCTCATTAGCAAAGTATGGACCATGCACCTTCAAGATATGTTGCATTTCTAATCATCATATGCATACTCAAAAAAACTGAAAAAAATGTATACATTTAAAATA
The DNA here is from genome assembly GCF_041138505.1 of Cibotium barometz. Taxonomy (NCBI): domain Eukaryota; kingdom Viridiplantae; phylum Streptophyta; class Polypodiopsida; order Cyatheales; family Cibotiaceae; genus Cibotium; species Cibotium barometz. The sequence goes on along the minus strand of NC_141057.1, from coordinate 29,180,949 downwards.
CTAGATTTAGAATGACTCTTATCATGTAACGTGTGATGCTACTTGAAGTCCAAGCTTCTACCACCACTGAATCATAAAATGTAATAACAACTGATATAATTTCTTCTACATCATCCGATGTGAAGGTCATCTTTTGTATCAAAGGTTCCAATTTGTTGAATGCAATTACACACTTTATCCTTTGCTAACTACATCACTCCTTCATCACTCTGATTAGGAATAGCCATATGTAACTTCTTCTATACATCATACTTCTCTAGTTGTCTCACTAACACTTTGTCGCTTTCATTCTTTGGTGCAGAAAGAAATTTTCTTTCCTTTGCTCCACCAAAACATGGGTTACATTTTCTCCAGATTTTTTCTCATCCTTCTTGATTTTTACTTAGCCTCGATGTAATCCAATCTTTGATAAAACTTCTTCTACTTTACTACATGCGGCTTGAGCAGGTGAAGCAGGTTATATCTTGTAAGCAAAAGACACATATTGAAACACCAATTTCTAAATAATTCTCACCATGGCATGCAAATTACAAAAATGGACTCTGGTCAAGGGAATGTTAAGAATAAGACCCGACTTTGGATCTATTGTACCATTATTCTGTCAATGAGACAAACAAGATGGTCATGGCTTGGGACACCATCTATGGATGTCTCTTCACTCCAATGTTGATTTCTATTATTGTATTTTTTGCTTGATGGCATACAATACAAACAAGGTAATTTTGTATTGGAACCATCTGACACACCAAACATGAACTTCAAAGTTTTTAGACCTCTTACAAGATGCCATTCTACTAAGTACTCACCAAAATCATCTTTCAAGATGCCATATCAACTTCATCATCTGGATTGGTAAACATTTGTCCAATGTTCTTGCATGCTCTGATTCGATGCCTCCATTGACCACCTCTAATGACCAATTTATCCATTCATTTTAGTTGTTTCGCATGCTCACCTAGCCCTAATGGAGTCAACTTCTCTAGCATAGTTTGTATCTTCCCATTCCTTTATTCTAAACTTTGCACATCAATAGACAACTAAGCATTTTCTATTTGAACAACATGCACTTCATCCTGCAAATTATTACACACATTTTCCTTATCAATCAACGCATTTGAGAGCTGCACAATCCTTGCTTCCTTGTTCTTTAATAGGTGTTGAGTAGATGTATAAATACTATATACTTGGTTGACAAGTCTTTTTATGTATCGTAGCAAACCAATATGACACTCACATACATACTTAATGAAAGATGTTAATCTTGAAAATTGAGGAGGCTGAGTAAGAGGATCAAGTGGATATATTGATCCCTCTACCCAAAGATCAACATGTTTTTTACCTAAATCTCTTTGCATCACTGTTTGGTGCACTATATTTGCTTTTGTCCTCTTATGTAAAGGTGCATACTCAAGATTTAATTGAAAGTGTATATCTCTTTTCTTTTTCCTTCCTACATCCTATATTGAAAATATACAGAAAATCAACCAAAAAACTTATAATACAAAAATTTAACCATTGAATCTTAATAAAAAAATATGATTAATTCTTAAATAGCAAACCAGATAAATATAACATATTAAAAGTTAACTTAACATAGGAAACCATAACAGTAGCAAATATTAAATCATAATATCAAGCACAGCAATTAAAGCATAACATCAAGCTTAACTATAAAACATTTTAAGAAACTTAATATAACAATTTACATAACATTGAATCATGTTAGTAAAGTATAATATTAAACTTAAATATTGTACCTTTACATTAAACATTAATTGAACAGAAAACTATATTACAAAACCATAAGAAGATATCAAAACATAAAAAAGACCAAACCTCCATAGCTTTCCTTTGAAGTCGTAGCACAATGGATATCTCTGAACAGAAAGCTCAATGAAGGGAAAGCTGAGTTTTTGGTTCCAACCAAATGGAACCAAAAAATCAACACACCCTTCATCATCAATCTTGATCTCTACATCATGTTTTCTAATGGTCTCATGTGCTTGAGAAGATCAGTGCCATAAATGTGGGAATGGAGGGAAAGGAAGAGATGTTCTAAAAAATAGAGGCAAGCTACACAATTTGAAGGCCTTACACAGAGATTCAAATTTCTCCTCTACAAAGGAGGGAAACTCGAAACAATACCCTAATCCCTCATAGCCCTACAAAAAAGAACCTAAAAAACATAATGGTTAACTCAAAACATATAAACTAAGTCTCAAAGTAAAAAAAGACTTGTAAACTAAATAGAAATTGGGGAAAATGTACAGACATGCTCTTTAAGCCCTAATCTAGGTGTGGGTAAAAAAAATTTCAAAAATATGAAGTCTACATGTAGATAAAGGAAATTTCGTAATTGAAATGTAAAAAGAGCTTAAATTCGTCAAATTTGATGAAATTTTAAAGGAAAAAGCTAGGAGGTTATTCAAGAGAGTCACATCAACAAACTGCACATTTTAAGTTCAAATTAAAAAACATTTTTTGTTATCTTCAAAATCTGGTCCCAATATTAGACAAAGATATTATCAGAATAAGAAAATAGGTGAATCTATTATAATATAGCCAGAACGTGATCTTTTAGATCCTAAAAGAAGAGAGAGAGAGAGAGCTAATACTTTAAAGTTCTTTTTGCACTTTTTCTTGATTCGTGGAAGATAGAGAATGCCCTTACAGGGCCCCTTTTTGAGTCTGTATTTTTTCCTAATGATGGTGTTGATAGAAAAGATGAAAGGAATGAAGATAGATAGAGGTCCCTCTTTGAGTCCGTGTTTTTTTCGACTGATGGTGTTCATAGAGAAGATGAAAGGAATCAAGATAGATAGATAGATAGATAGATAGATAGATAGATAGAGAGAGAGAGAGAGAGAGAGAGAGAGAGAGAGAGAGAGAGAGAGCCATAGGGGAGGGGCAATTCATGATGGAGATCTTCACATATGGTTAGGTAGTAGTAGAATAAGGCTAGATAAGATGGGGTAGTAAGAGCCAACATTTCAAATACAAATGAGATGTTACATGGTACTCAATGGAATTAAGGGATGCAATAAGGCTTCTTTTTATATATTCTATACTTGTATCCATCAGTATGTGATAAGATATTGAGAACTGCCTTACCTGTTTAAGATAGATCTAATGAAATATATTATCAAACTAGATTTTATTGAATGCATGAATCATTTTAATATAGAACCAAGTTCACCATATAGCACCATCCATGGCTCCACAACTCTTTTAGAACTATAATATTACTCAATAATAGCATATTTGTTCATATTGATCTCACTTGAAATTTTGATGCCTTACAATTAGGTGTTTACAAGAGTTATTTGGTTGTAATACTATAAAACTAATCCAAGAATTATGGATAATTGAAAATCGCATTTATATAGAAATATAAAAGAAGACTATATGCATCCAAGAAGGTAAACATTGACAATAAAAAAGAGCTACATTTAGAGTTATGCAAATTGATATGCCACAATAAATGTTCATGTAAATTTTAGAATCTAAGAGGTCCTCATTTCCTCCACATAATATTTCAAGATGTGAGACACCCAAAGGTAAGAAGTTCTAAGATGATAAACCACCAACTAATATTTATATGAAATATCTATGTCATAGTTAAACATTCACAACCTCCCCTTTCGAACACATCATATTTCACCTATGTTTGTCCACCTTTCTAGTACCCTATGCACATAACACATAAAGAAGGGGGTGTTTATAGGAGAGGTCCTTTAACTATTATATGTGGGTGTTACAAGAGATCATATGTGGTTGACATTTATAAAAGTAGTACAATAATTATTTTTCTCCCTATAAGAAAAAAGGCATTGACAGCAGCGAAATATCCAAAAAGCATACACACATAGAAGAAAATAAACATTTTCAATCAATGAAAAGGAAATACCCATGGTTATTCAAACTGAATCACCACATGATTCATACGAATTTAAAGTGTAAGAAGTATGCTTCAGAAAACAACCATTTGAATATAGGTATAATGTTATGAAACCACTAGTGGCATGCCCTCATACCTCATAAAATGCATGAAACTCAAGTCTTGGAATATGTATATAGTATGAAATTTATCTCATTATTATTTAGAGAATCTTTATAACTATTTTATTGAGACCATTTGTATTTGACATAGTTTACCATTGAACATGATATAATGTAATAATTAATAGTTTTTAAAAGTATTTATACTGTCATATCCATGACATATGAAAAAACAACAATAGAAAGTTATTGTTGTGTACTTGTATTATGAAATAAAAAGATTTAAGGAACTTAGATGGTGGTATATATCATCAATTATTTATATACATGACAAAGCTATATTATGAAATGTTGGTTTAATAATGTGTATCCCATTGATTTGAAAGAGCACAGAGCATTGTAATGCTACTTCTACATAACATCATATATGCTTAATTATAATGATAGAGTTGTAATGGTTTAATAATGTGTATCCCATTGATTTGAAAGAGGGCAGAGAGCATTATAATGATACTTCTACATAACATCATATAGGCTTGATTGTAATGATAGAGTTGTAATAAAAACTATTATAAAATGTAAGATGAGAAATGTCGGTCTCATTTATTTGAATGATTGAAAAATGTTATATTTCTACTTCTATAGATAGAATATACTATATTGTTGACTATTTTGAAAAATCGAGGAATTGTGATAAAAACTCATTCTTGATAAGAAAAATGAGAAAGCTTGGATTCTTAAAGGACTTGAATAGTGACATACTTGAAAATCTCCCTCAAATGGTTGACATAAAAGGAGTATAGAGCTTAGCAAAAAAGAAAGAGCTAGAAAATCACTTTTTTCTTGCCTTGTGCACTTGTCTGTTTGCATCTTGAATGTGATGTTTAATTGCAACCATGAGGCTAATTCATGCCTGAATTTACCTTGAGATTGGGACTTTATGAGCTATGACTAGCTATAAAATGTAGGACACAAGGAGACGCGATGAATATGATGCATATCTACTCACATTTCTAACCAAGATCTAAACCTCAATAATAAGAACACTAGCAAATGCTTAAGATGACTTGAGATATGATCACTAAAGAAGATGTGACAAATTTGAAGATAAAAGGATGGATATGCATAAGATAGGCATCTCCTACAAAGTAACTATAATAAAAAGAGCTAGTGACATTACAAGCATGGTTCAATTAAGACTTTGAAACTTGCTAAGATAAGAGTTCACCATATGATATTAGGTGTACATAATTTAATACATAAGATGCCCTTAAATAATATATGGGTTCATTCAAACAATTTTGAAGAGGTTACATTATTGGGAAGAGTCAACTCTAGCAAACACTTCATTTTTGTGAAAATCAATCAAAAATTTGAGTTTCATTTTATCTTAGTCAAAGGATTGAGTTTGATTTTGGAATATGTCAAAAAGTATTGGCTCCATATTGAGCACACGGCTTAGGGGGTGCACTACTAAGAAACCCTATGTATTACGTGCGTTCAAAGGGTATTTAAAAAACCCCTTACCCCATTGATTTTTTTATGAATAAAATGACTCCTTTTTTCTTTACGGACTTATGGGTTTTTTTTTCAAAATTGATTTTTAAAACCCTTTCTGTAAATGTATTTATGTAAGTTTACCTTAAAATTTTGAATTAAGAAACCCCTTCATTTGAACTCACATGATATAGTTATATATTTTTAATCTACGCAAGAGACACCTAGTTTCAAAGGTTCAAAAAGAGTAAGGTAACCTTAGTAAGCATAAATACAAATACTTGTGCAAAACGTTCCATATTGAAAAGGCCATGTGCATCTCCGCTTTCTTTTCAACCCTAGCATTTTTGTGAAGAGGTTACATTATTGGGAAGAGTCAACTCTAGCAAACACTTCATTTTTGTGAAAATCAATCAAAAAATTGAGCTTGATTTTATCTCAATCAAAGGGTTGAGTTTGATTTTGGAATATGTCGAAAAGTATTGGCTCAATATTGAGAGCACACAGCTTAGGGGGTGCACTACTAAGAAACCCTCTGTATCATCACGTGCGTTCAAAGGGTATTTAAAAAATCCCTTACCATTGAATAAAATGACCCTTTTTTTTTAATGGACTTATGAGTTTTTTTCAAAATTAATTTTTAAAACCCTTTCTGTAAATGTATTTATGTAAATTTACCTTAAAATTTTTAATTAAGAAACCCCTTCATTTCAACTCACGTGGTAAAGTTATATATTTTTAATCTACGCAAGAGACACCTGGTTTCAAAGGTTTAAAAACACTAAGGAAACCTTAGTAATCATAAATACAAATACTTGTGCAAGACCTTCCATACTAAAAAGGCCATGTGCAGATATCTCCCCTTTCTTTTCAACCATAAGGCAAAAAAAAGTCAATAAAGCAGGGATGACTTCGTCTTTTGCTCCATCATCCGAGTTGATCTTTCATAACATAAGAAGCGTGAATTTTTAGAAAAAAATTAGCCATAAGTCATCACTCATAGGGCCAAATCCACGTCGGTTAGTTCATACCCAATAAGAAAAAAAGAGGGAGAATTTAAGCTTTTCAACGACAAGAAGATGATGCGAAAATAGTTTATACGGCACCGTGATCAAGACCAACGTTGAAAGTTTTGCATGTGGACTTTAATATTAAATCCTTTGAAATCTACTGCCGAATCTACCTTCTACGCTCTATTTAAATGCGTGCCCATTGTCTTTCTTGCCTATAGACGCACGCATTCATTTCGACAATATGGCTTCCAAGTTTTACAATCTAACGTCCATCATTTGTTATATTATTGCTCTGGTTACAAGCATCGCCTTTGCATCTGCTAACGATCAGCAATTGAGCAGAGCAGACTTTCCCGAAGGCTTTGTTTTTGGCACTGGATCTTCTGCATATCAGGTTCGATTCTCATTTATATCATTGTTTTCAATTTCTAATTTGTATTTAAAGTAACAAATGCACTAGCGGGTTGGGATCATTAAAAAGCATTATGAAATCCAGCTTAATGAGGTTAGTTGCGAGTTAATTCCCGTGAGATTGGCGATGGTTGCGTAGAAATAGCAACAAACAATGAATTGCCGAGATTACAAAGATCTCTTATTAATTAGCATTGAGAAGCGTCTCCCTTTTTATTCCGCTGCAGTATGAAGGCGCAGCAAACGAAGGTGGACGAGGGCCTAGCATATGGGACACATTTTCACGGGTGGAAGGTTGGTCTGTGACGATTAAAGCCCTGTAAATGCTTTGTCAGAGTATGATTTAGAAACCTAATCGGCATGTGTATGATGAGCCTGAGCAGGAAACGTACTCGGCAACGCCAACGGGAATGTCGCCGACGATGAATATCACCGCTACAAGGTGTCCCATTTTCTAAACTGACGAGAGCTTAATTCTACTATTACACGTTTTTTAAAAAATTTCTTTAATTTACTTCTCAAAAAATAATGGAGATCCTCCCTTTACCTCATCCCCCTACTTCTACTTCCATTGAAGGACAACTTTATGTACACATACACTATTATTGTTTGTCGTGTGTGCATTGAAGGACAACTTTATGTACACATACACTATTATTGTTTGTCTATGTGTGCATGTATAGTTATTTGTCTATGTGTGCATTTATACACTATTATTGATTCTCTATGTGTGCATGTATGCACATGCACACATACACAAGCAACAATGTATTTATTCATAAAGTTATCCTCAAACAATTGTGTATTTATTAAATAAAGTTATCCTCGGATGCATGCGTGTGCACGTGTATGCTTTAATGCAAATGGATGCATTCTTCTTGCTAGATAAGGTGGAGCTTGCTCGTCCATGGCCCATGCCACATGAAAGCTAGAGAGACATGGGTTCAAGACATGATTCATTTCCCTAACTTTTATACCCCCTTATCACCTTAAATCTTGACTAACTTTTGTACCCTCTTTCCCTAACTTTTATACCCTCTTTCCCTAACTTTTGTACCCACTTTCCCTACTTTTGTACCCTCTTTCCCTTACTTTTATACCCTCTTTCTCTAACTTTTATACCCTCTTATCACCTCGAGCCTTGATTAGCTTTAAGCTAAAATCTCACTTTTGCATTGTTAACAAAACATTGTTTTATAAAAACTTACCTTTGTAGGACTAATTACTTCTTCTACAAGGATCTAAAGTGTTCATATTAGCATTTTGCACTTACAAGCAACACTCTTAACTTAAACAAACATCTTTTGGCTTTTATACTCTAATATTAATGAGATTAAAGCACTCTAAAGTACAATATGCTTTAGTTAAGCATGTTAATTAATCTCTTTTATTTTAATGTGTGGTCATGCCATGCCATGTTCATAGGAGGATATATTACTCATGTCTGCAATGGGAATGGATGCTTATCGCTTCTCTATATCATGGCCACGCTTATATCCAGGTATTCACAATGATTTATGTTAGAATTAATGTAATTGTTATACATTTGTTCGTATACATTTTTTCTTTCGAATTTCTTTAGCTTAAACAAGAACTTTTGTCCCATTAAAACTTCCTCTTGAATTCATTACCTTTCCTTAAGGACCTCTTAATGTATACATTTTGTCTACTCCTTAGGAGGCTTCTTTGTTTAACGCCCTACATCTGAATCAAGTCCAAAAATAAATGGAATTGAAATCTTATTAAATGTAAGTTTTCATGTGTGCCTACAGAGGGAAATGGTCAAGTCAATGAGGTTGGAATAGCATACTATAACAATCTTATCAATGGTCTTCTTGCGAAAGGTAGTGTATGCATCCCAAGGTTTTCTAAAAACTAACAAGGTTATCAACTAGGTAATAGGATTTGATTGATTTTGCATTAATAAAAAAATACAAACCAACCTTCTAAAATTGATTAGGTATTCTAAAAACTAACAAACATTTTTAAGGTTATTACAATTAGGTAATATGATTTGATTGATTTTGTGTTGAAAAAAAATTATCAACCAACCTTTTAACCTTGATTAGGTATTCAACCTTATGTGACTTTATACCATTGGGATTTGCCACAAAAACTTCAGGATGCTTATGGGGGGTGGCTTAGACCAAAGATTGTGTAAGATATCTCTCATTCTAGTATATGCTAGAACTTTTTCTCCTTTCACATAAATTTTCATTTTTAAAAATTTAAGGAGACTAAGTTTCATATTGCTAAATGAGATGATTCATCGTATAAAACTTTTAGGGAGGATTTTGCAAACTATGCGGAGACATGCTTTCAAAACTTTGGGGATCGTGTCAAGCACTGGATAACCTTCAATGAGCCCACTACCTTTATTTTGAATGGCTATAATAGTGGAATTTTTCCTCCACAAAGGTGCTCAACTTGGGTTGGAAATTGTACACAAGGGAATTCAGCGACTGAACCATATATTGTGGCTCATAATGTATTGTTAGCCCATTCAACCGTAGTTGATATATATCGAAAAAAGTTTCAAGTTAGTATCCTCTAACCTTGCATAGTTTCTCTTTGATTTCTTGAAGTTAGACTTTCAAATCTGTGAATAAAGATAGTCCTTATATCTATTCTTATATAACAAGCATCCATGTACATGCACATAAAAACACACACATGCATGCGCACACAACCCCACACACACACACACACACACACACACAAACACACACACACATGTGTGTGTGTGCATGCAAATAGATAGTTTGTTTGAACAAGAGTGAGAAATAGTTTTTGCATAACAATTATATGTGGTCCTCATGTTTTATAAATATAAAATAACTCTTTTTGTCAAAATCATTGTAATAGATACAACAAAATGGAAAAATTGGCATCACACTAGCTGCCAGTTGGTACATCCCCTATAGCAACAGTGAAGATGTGAAAGCTGTCAGTAGATTACTCGATTTTACATTCGGATGGTATGTGTTACTTTTTATCTTGTTTTTTTTATATAACTAAGTTACCTTTAATGGATGGTATGTGTTACTCTTGTTCTTAGAAATAATTTCAAGGTATCATTTACAATTTGATGGTACATGATATTCTCGATTTATTTTAATTTTAGGAATTTGCAATTGTGAGTGTAATTTATTATGTTTTCATTTCAAGGTATATAAGTCCATTATTATATGGATATTATCCCACTGTTATGCGTGAACTTGTGGGTGATCGCCTACCAACTTTCACAACACAACAAAAGCAAAAGCTTCATAACTCATTGGATTTTGTTGGTCTTAACTATTACACCTCATACTATATCAGTAGTGTTAATTCTTACCCCAATGCCAATGAGACTAGTTTTTATCAAGACAGTATGACAAACACAACAGGTGAGCACTTCAAGACTTTTTCTTCAAATACTCATCAAAGCTATTTGAATTCCTTTAGATCTTAAAGTTGTTTTGTATTAAGTAAGTTAAGTGGTCTCCAAAGTGGTTGTGTGTTTTTAATGTCCTCCATTTATACATATATAACTTCTAAATTTATAACTTTAATCTTTAAAGTTTTTTTGTAGTTAATTGGTTTCCAAAGTGGCTGTGTGTTTTTAATTTCATCCATTTATACATATATAAATGGATGAAATTTATAGCTTAACTTATAACCTCATACATATATATAACTTCTAAATTTATAGCTTAACTTATAACCTCATACTACAATTCCAGCAATATCATCCAATAGGGACAATATTAGACTTTAACAAGGTCTCATAAGGGACTTAGCACTAGGCCCTACAACTCGAGAATAGTGTGTCCTTTTTTTTTTTATGTCCTGCACTCATAAATGCAGTCACATAGCCCACACAAATCATGCATTCTACTTGGCAAAGTGCAATAACATAAGCCATTTCCTTACTAGTTGGCCACATTTAGCCACCAACGAGTGTCCAAACTGGGAGTTACTATGTGGTTCTTGGGTTTTGTACTACAATAGCTACTCCTCATATAGGGGGCCTTTTAAATTAGAGCACATCCATCTCCCATAGTGACAATATGAGGGTGGACATTTGAGAAAATGTTTTTTCAACATTTTCCAATCAGACCTTACCTTTTTATTTTTGGTTTTACTGAAACCTTACAAAGTTTCACGTTTTATTGGGGACATAGACAAAAATATGTTTATTCTTTTCTACAAGGGTTTTTATTGTGGAATATAGTTTATTATTCCAAATACATGAGATAACTTTATCTTGGAGTTGAAAAGTTGAGATCATCATACAGTACGGGGGCTCAGGTTGCAGAATAGATACTTCAATATTAACATAAGGCACATGGATTTGGTTTTAGTGCACATGGAACCTATTAATCAATAAACCACACTATGAGGTTGAATAATAATAAATTTATGGGTGAATTTCAACCTCAATTTTTTAAGATGTCTTAGGTTAAGAAAATATTTTCAAAATAATTTATGATCAAGGTTAATATCTTTATGATGATTTTATTAAAAGGTTTCTTAGGTTGAGAGAATATCTTTAAAATAACTTTATGTATGAAGGTTAATATCTTTATCATACGACTTCGGATTGTCTTTATGCTAAATATCTTAAACACTACAATGGAATTTATTAACCTTTAGTCTAAATTAAAAAATTAATGTGTTCTTCCAAGGTTATAATTTACAAAAAATTATGCTTGCTTTGCTATTTCTTCTCCATGTCATAAGCAATTAGTAATTTCTCATGTACTCCTAAAATAATAGAGTAACGAGCATAAGAAAAGGAGAAAGATCCAATTGATACCACTTGATTTCTTGCTCATATTGGGTTTTCTTAGTTTCTCCTAAAATTGTTGAGTAAAAACATTATAAATTTTCATGTTTGAGTTGGCATTCTCTTCTGTGATTATATTAAGGGGTTTCTTAGGTACTAAAATTGTAGAGTCAAGAAACTATAAAAGATTCATGTTTGATTTGGCATTGTCTTCTTCCTCTTAAGTGGTTTCTTAGAGTGACTCTTAAAATTTTAGAGTATAGAGACTATCAAAGTTTCATGTTTGAGTTGGCATTCTCATTTTTTCTTATAATTGTCTTTTAAACATTGAATAGGTGAACGCAATGGAGTTTTGATTGGGCAACAGGTATTTATTTATTAGAAATAGTTTTTAAAATAAAATTTATCCATGAATTAAAAATTGTTAGCTTGTAAGAATTTAGAAATGCCAAGCTTTTGAAACTCAACAATTCTTGTAAGAACTATTTGAAAATGTTAGCTTGTAATAAGAACTGCTTAAAAATGTTAACTTGTAAGAACTATTTAAAAAGTTAGCTTGTGAGTCAATAATGCTTTGTAAAGTGATAAGACTTTCACTTATTGTTGCAGGCTGCATCAGACTGGTTGTATATTTATCCAAAAGGGATTCATGATCTTTTGAAGTACATTAAGAGAACCTACAACATGATACCTCCAATATTTATAACAGAAAATGGTATGCTGGTAATTTGTTCTTGGTCTATTTGAGATATTTAATTCTTCTTATATTTTATAATATTTTCTTTCTATGTTTGTGTGTTCGTGTGTGTGTGTGTGGTGGGGTCATAGGTGTGGATGAAAAGAATAATGCATCTTTACCTCTAAATGAAGCATTAAAAGACCCTACAAGAATAAACTTCTACAATGATCATCTCTCATACCTTGAATTGGCTATAAAGTAAGTTATACATAATTTTAAAAAGTTATCTTTAAAATAAATTATCAAGGTTTATTCTTATAGTTTTAAAAAAAAAACAAAGTTTATCAAGATTTTCTATTTATTGCCTTAGGGAAGGAGTTGATGTGAGAGGCTTCTTTGCATGGTCTCTTCTCGATGATTTTGAATGGACATTTGGGTATTCTATTCGATTTGGTCTACATTTTGTAGATTACACCACCCTTCAAAGGTATCCAAAAGAATCAGCTGGGTGGTTTAAAAAGCTATTAAATAACAAAGATGTATGACGGTGATGTATCTTATTAAGTACTTGAGATTCTAAAGGGTATTTAAAGTTGGACTTAGCTTTAAGATGAGGGAATGATCTCTCATCTCTCTCTCATGGTGATTGTATAGGTCATATATTAGTCATGTGTGTAAATATAATAGAAAATTCTTGGTGATTGTTGAAGTCATATAACAGTATAAAAATTTATTTTTGCTGCTCTATTACACCTCTCCACACATGGTTTCATAGATAAAAATGTGTACACATACAATAGATATGTTTCATAGACATAATGTGCACACTTACAACAAATAGGTTTCATGAAAACACACCAATAGATAAAAGCACTAGCACATTAGAAATATAGCATGCATCACCAAAATCAAAGCAAATCATTAGAATAAAGAATGACTCAATATACCTTTAGATAACTCAAAAAAATATGCACATATGTAAATGAAAACAATACTGAAAAATAATATGTAGAAAGTAGATGCATCAACAATAAGATTTTTCAAGAAGAGATTAACCATTAGTCTAACAAAAACAACATAAAAAAACAATAGTACATCATCTAGGCAATGAACTATACATACATCAATACATATATGAAGAAAATATCAACCAATTGTCTGGTCAAGCAATAACATAAAAATAGCATATCAAGGCAAGGAATTATCCCTCAATTTCCATACATCAATATAAACACAATTTGCTACATCTAGACAAAGCAACCATACAACTACTTCTATATTGTGCCCCAGAGCACAACCTATTAGTTTCTATGCCCATCTTGTTTGACGACCACTTTATTTTATCTCATGAAGATGTTGTCATTTCTCCAATAACCTACTATAAGAGCTATTTGTATGTGTTGAGTCTCAAATTCTAAATGCCATCTTAGAGACAAAGATCCCCTCCTCAAATTCTAAATGCCATCTTAGAGACAAAGATCCCCTCCTCAAAAAAATTTACATCCCGTCCTCTTAAAATTTAGATTCCCTCCTCTTAAAAGTTAGATACCCTCCTCAAATTTTAGGTGCTCTTAGGGAGATAGATCCCCTCCTATTAAAAACTAGGCACTCCTTATACCTTATTAAGGCCCCTACTATAATAGCTATTTGTATGTGTTCAGTCTCAAATTCTAAATGCCATCTTAGAGACAAAGATCCCCTGCTCTTAAAATTTAGATCCCGTCCTCTTAAAATTTAGATTCCCTTCTCTTAAAAGCTAGATACCCTCCTCAAATTTTAGGTGCTCTCTTAGGGAGATAGATCCCCTCCTGTTAAAAACTAGGCACTCCTTATACCTTATTAAGGCCCAACTTTGCTCTTGATTTTATTATTTTAACTTTGATGGATCAATCACATCCAAAATTATTTTGTACACTATCGAATGTTGACAAAAAATGTTTGTCGTTCCTAAACAGTAAATGTCCATTTTCCACATTCTGACCAAAAGTTGCAACCACCATATTACACAAGAATACACCTTGAACATAAATCTTGTTAAGAGTTGCATTTTGTGTAGCGATATGGAACTTCTATACCTGACTTAGCAAGTTTATAAAGTTTGGTATTCCAAAATAGTGACTTGTAATGCATTAAACTACATAGGGCCCTCTTGTACAAGAAAAATTATACAACGGTGATGATCAACAAGAGCTACCTAAGTTCTATAAATCTAAGGAAGTATCTCCATGTTTTCAATTTGACTAGCATAGTATTCCAACTAATAATAAATGATTGTATTTCTTCCTTAATCAAATTTCACTAATAAAGTCTTAGCATGCAATGACATAGGCCTATTTGTTTTCCTACAGTAATTCCATACATGGAGATTATTCCTTTTAGAAACCCCCCCTCCTCTATGAAACTCGTTCTATGATTTGTCAGAAGATATGACATTCCATGAAGGCACGCCCTCAAGATCATAATCAATACACTGAAGTGCTTCCTAAGGAAATATGAATGGAATATTATCTAGTCAATTACATTTCTTGAGAGAAGATTTAAAAAATACTTCATGTGATTTAATATTTAAGATAATCTTGATTCTATTGATTTTTGGATCAACATTTCTATCTATTTTTAGAGTAATTTACTTGGAATTTTCTTGTTAAATCCTCTTGAACTATGTACATTTCAATGCAGATACAGTTCTCTTACAAATTTGAGCAGTTTATTGTGTAGTTTGAATTTCTGTTGTAATTCTATACAAAGCTTATACTACAGAAGTAAATTTCAAGAATATTGGTGCATAATTTTAAATTTTACAAATATTATTGTGCAAAATAAAAAACCTTGGTGCAAACTTGAGTAGTGAGTGGTTCTTTATTGAAAAAATTCCTAATCTTGATCATTTCTTTGTAAGAGTTAGAAAATCATGTAATGTTACAAAGTTTAATGCGAGTAATGTGTTCTTGCCTAATTCAATGCAACTAAGGAAGATTATTGAATCTTATTGGAGGTAATGCAAGATTATTGCATCACTTGGTGGTTTGAAGAGATCATGATAATATCTTGACCAAGAAAGAGTTTACAGCAATGATCTATACTAATCACAATGTGATTAGTGATCGATTTGGGTGAAGTTTGATCTCTTGTGCATCATTTTCAAAGAGAAAGCTCCAATTGCATAATCGTGCGATTGTTAAGTGTATCTATCTTTATAGCAATGATCTATGCTAATAAATGAGTGCATCCATCTTTGCAGACATCATTTTAGTATAAGAAACCTGTCAAGAAATACCAACCAAAGGAAAACACTTAAAGAAAGCTAAACCCTAACATTTGTAGCTGCTAAATTACAACCCTGTTGAGATTTAAACCCAAGTCTCTTGTGCAACTAGTGCTCAGAGTTCCTGCCTGCATATAACAATTGATAACAGCTTTGGAAAAGATAGCAAATTAGAGGCAAGGCCATCAAAGTTGGGAAGCAGTAGCCACTTAAGGTCTAATCTTGTAGCTGGAGATTTTTCTTGAAAAAGGCACAAATTTCCTTGAGCTCTATAGGAGAAGTAAATGACGTAGCTCCTTGTAGGTCTGGAAGGTGAGATTGTTGAATCCTAGAGACTGCAATGCAGCAACAGACTTCTCTCTCCATACTTGAACAAGACAATATCTGTCCCATATTGACCAAAAAAAAAAGGGAAAATTCTCTAGCTTGTTCCAAGGTAAACTTGAGCACCATAGCCATTTTTCCGAAGGGACCCTTGGCTTTTGGATTGCAACAAGCAGGGAATGCTCGCCTTCGCTAGTTTCTTGCAGTAGCTCTTTTTTGACCAGTTTTGATGATGATCCTATCTTTCCTTTTCAAGCTCTTTGTAGGAGTTGGGATCTTGACCTATTGATCAGAAAGAAGAGTAAAAGCTTGGCATTGGCATTTCCATAGCCAATGATACACATGATGGCATACAAAAGGCTTCCTTTTGCAGAAGGAGCTTGAGTATTTGGTTGGTGCCATCTCCAACCCCACTCGTCCTCTCGTAGCCAATTATTGGAGGATCTAAAGTGTCTTCTAAGATTGGGGCCAGTCAGACATGGCTTCAGCAGATCATCATAAGCTCATCGCCTTCCTTCGGAGGTTCACCCCAATGCAATAAAGAAGGCTCAGCTTTACAATTTCAACAAAAAAAACAGACAGCTTCATCGCCTTCTTTTTCTAAGGCTTAGCGCACAGTCCAGAAGGTTTTTTTTTTAAAGAAAGATGAAGCCAGCATCATTGAGTGTGCAGCTTTCAGCAGCTGAAGAATGCAAGTCAAGCAGCAAGTGATCGTTAGTTAGGAGAAAGAAGAAAAAAAGACATTTAGCTGAGACAAGGATGCCACCAGCCTGAAGAGAGAAGAAGGTGGTAATGTTGTGCTTGAAGTTTGGGTATGTAAAATATTACTTTTGTTAGGCATGTCATTTGTGTTGATGAGACACTCAAAACAAAGAGAGCTCAATAAAAATCAAAACCATTAAAGTATAAAAATAAAACATCAACACCAAAAAACGTGATACATAGAGGGAATGCTACACCATGTTTCCAACTTTAGAGTCTCATGATATGACTTGTTTGTTCCAAAATATCCAAAGATACAAATATCCAATGATGATAAAAAGGGTGCTGTCCTATCTTAAAGTATAAATTATTGCTTTTTGAAATCGAGGATTCTTGAGGCTATGCATGTTCTACATCTTCTTGACCTTGAACTTGAGTAGAAGTAAATTATTGGTAGTGGGCAAGAGGTCTCTTATGATGATAAGAGAGAGATGGTCCTTTATAAAGCCTGTGTGAGAGGAGTAACACTCATGATTATTGGATTTATATGCATCAAACCCCACTAGTGTGTCATCCTTTGTTGGGCTCCACCTACAACCAAAAAACAAAATGTATGAGATCAAGGAGATGATTATAAGTTATTTTCCAATTTGAAATAACAAAATACTTTTCATTGCATTAAGTTTATTGTGGTTACCTTGTTTACTTTTTTATGGCAGTCTCATCTTCCACCAAGATGAAGGGAATCTTTGACATGATCCCATGATTTTTTGCCTCCTTCTAATAAATTTCTGCAAGTGCATCAAAAACATAGCCATGTATGCTTTTTTGCCTCCTTCTATTAATAAATTTCTGCAAGTGCATCAAAAACATAGCCATGTATGCTTTTTCCAGTACAAATTGTGTGGCAAGTCTCTGTTACCCTTGCTTTGTTGTGGATAGTCAAGGACTATTAAGATTGGAAGTTAAGAAATCTTGTAGCCTTGCTCCTCCCCACATCCTTGCAACCTTAAATAGTGCCCCAGTCAAGCTTGGTATTTTGATTATATCTCCGTCTTCCATTTGACCTTAGCATGTTTATAGCAACATCTTTGCAAGAAGTCCCATAGGGCAAGTTTACACACCAAACTTTCCTAATCTATTGGCTTGAACTATACATCCTTTTGATTAAGAGACTCCATGATTGCATCTCTTAAAGTTCATATTCTTACTGAAAGAACTACAACATGAGACTTTACCCACCATCGTTTGAGAGAAAGGTCTCTTGCTTGTTTTCTAGTAGTAATAGCGATTTTTTAAAGCTTATTTCTAGTAACATAGTTTATTAATCTTCCACAACCTTTCCCCTAATTTCCCCTCTTCTTCTTATCAATCTTCTCTCTATATAATCTCATTATCAAATATTTAAGTTTAGGTATCTCTTTGTAATGGTGTCATGAAAAGGCTTTAAATGGCTTCCCACATTGTAAGAAATACATAGGCAAACAATATCTTGAAAGCAAATCCATGTATATGAATGGTAGCGCCTCCATCATGTAATGTTGCTGTGGTGTATGAGGCTCTTTAGACCAATACTTTCCACCACATTGATCATCTAATACATGCTTTATGTTAACATACTTGTTGCTCACTTTGATCTCATGACTCATAAACCCCAACATAACAAATTCAAACTTTTCAAAGAAGTTCCATTTTCTTCACAATTATTAAGAAGAGAGGAAGCATTCATACTTGAACTTCTAATTTTTGTTGACACCACAAAATTTCTAAGAGGCTTTTGCTTTACCTCATGCTCCTTGTCCTTTTAAGGACACCCTCACAAGCCACTCAATAATGGCTTTGAACTTTCCTCCTTCTTAAGTGACTTGATATGAGAGGCACACTTTGAGTGCTCATTGAGACTTTTATACAAATTTGATGT
Organism: Cibotium barometz; assembly: GCF_041138505.1. Lineage (NCBI taxonomy): Eukaryota > Viridiplantae > Streptophyta > Polypodiopsida > Cyatheales > Cibotiaceae > Cibotium > Cibotium barometz. Next base: position 29,162,367 of record NC_141057.1, on the reverse strand, counting down.
TGGAGGACACAAACGTAGCCATGCATCTCCCTCAAACAAAGAATTTGTCTTTGAATCATGTAATGTACCTTAAGTCACCTCAAAATCCCCACCGATGTAGATATTTGTGGGAAAACCAAATATAAATCCCATTTGCTTTAGTGCCATCAAAGTCATTAAAGAAAACATAATCATTAAAGCAAATGTGTGAATCTTAGCTATTATGTTGTAAATAAAAGGTCATATCAAAATTTTTAAAAAAAGTTCCTATCGTGTTTAAAATTTAGACCTAGGAGAATTGAACCCACACCATTAGATACAAAATTTTATATCAATTGGCTTAAGCCACAATGCCCTCTTCCTTTTGTGACTAAAAATGTTTGTCTAGAAAAATATATAAACTAAAAAGATCCTTCTATAAATAGGCAATCAAGCTTTAAGTTAATTCCACTACAAGAGGCAGGGCCATTATCCATACTTTTTTCAATGGTTTAGAACTAAGCTTAAAATCCCCTAAATGTCGAAATTCTCGTCAAAAAAAGCATCGAAATAGTAGTCAAAATAAGCATCAAAACAAGAGTCAAAAAAAGTAAATTTACCACGCATTTTTTGACGATTATTTTGACTAACATTTTGAGTACTATTTCGACAGTACTTTCGATGCTTATTGCAACGCGTGTAGGTATGAAATTGTTTTTGGCATAATGGTGCATCTAGCTGCAGTCTTGTAGCTGGATGCACCATTATGCCAAATTTATAGAGTACCAAAGGCAAATGTACTCTGATGTGAAGAACGAAGCAAATTTGTTGAAAAAGTTAGAGAGAGTGCCATAACGTTTTCGACATTACAAAGTAGGTACACAATTCACACAAGTGCAAACAATGGCCAAATTATATTGCAAGATGTGAAATTTTTATATCAAGCTCTAACGAGATAAGCCAAAATTGAAATTTACATATCAAGCTCTGACGAGATAAGCCAAAATTTGAATACAATCTATACAAGCTCAAACAAAGATGTGAGCTAACCAAAATGTGTATGTACAAGGGGAAAGACATGGGCAAGGCCACTCTATGCAGAGCCCTCACTCAGGATCAGGCATTGGTCCCTGCAAAACCCATACATGATGCTTTTTTTGGTATACCAAAACAACAATCTAACATGACAAGGCAAAGCAAGTATACAAATCATAAGGTAAAGCTTGTCGCACTTACCATATCTATAATGCGCCCCCAATTGAGGTTGGTGCCTTCTCACTCAAGCTTCTCCAAAAGAAAGTATGTGTTATGGTGGCAAGCAACACTTGGCTCTTATCTAGCTTTGTGAGTTGGTGGAGTCAAATCAAAGGTCTCTAATTCCTCTTAGCCCAAGGTGTTTTCAAGCATGCTCTACAAGCTGGTGAAGACAATATTCAATTTCATCAAGTCTACAGTGAGATCCAAGCTCTTCATCAAATCTGAAAGTGACTTTGGTAAAACAGAGATTAAGCTTTCAATATGTGGTCAAATCTTGTGTTTCTTGGATTAATCCTCTACTAGACTCATGCTATTGATGCCTTTGAAAGCATTTGAGCTCATTTGAAGTCTAAGGCACCAGATCTGGACTCCCCGCATACTCTGTTTTTTGCACACAAAACAGAGCATTAATTTGCTAATCAGTGATTAATCAGTGCTAATCATTGTATTTTGGTGCAATTGAGGGTTCAAATTAACCATTAGGTATCTGATACAGATCCCTATAGCTTCAGATTGCAATTCGGAGTTGGTTTGATACTCCAACCATCCCGTACAAATTGGTTACCCTTGATTTAATGGTAAAATTGTGCTGATAAATTTGTGAAAATCATCATTTTGCATTTAACCCTTGGTTAATGCCTATAAATTACACTCAAATTCAAGATTATTCACAGCCAGAGTTGCATTTGGGAATGTGCATAAGAATGGATACTATACGCATTATGTATTGGGCACATTACATTAGTGTAAATATGGGAACAGACACTGCCCTTGTCCAGAATAAGGCAAGAGGTAAGACCTCCCACATAAATTTGGGTTTGCATTGCATAATGATACAAGATAAACATCAAAAACCCAAAGGAACTATCAGCAAATCATTTGAATATGTTGCTCACATGGAGCAAAAAGACCTGACGGACAAGCTCATGGCCCCAGCCATGAAAGAAGAAGAATATCCCTTTCCAAGAGGAAGATCCACACCAAGAAGATCTAAAGGAAGACATGGACACAAGAAGAGAAGCTGCCCCAAGAAGATTGAAAGAAGAGACGAATGCGTGGAGAGAAGCTGCCACAACAAGAAGACTGAAGACAAGAGAAGATGTGAGGCTCCAAAAGAGTGAGAAGCCATGTGAAAATCTCTGAGAGAGAGAGAGAGAGAGACCCCACAACCCAATGTAACCTGCCCCAACAAAAAACCACCTCTGAGCCACCGATGATGTAGGCCACATGGTAGATGTATGTGTGAGCACTTTAGTCAAGGTCGCGGGCACTTATAGTAGCCTTGGACACATAGAGAGAGAGAGTGTCAAGGACTATGGATTTTAGGGACTTGAGGCATTGGTCGCGGAGGACTGTCAAGTAAGAAAGAAACTTGATACAGCCAGGTGTGCTAAGATAACTTGAGGGGAGGTGTAGACACTAGTCACGGACTATCAAGTAAGGGGAGGCAAACTTGGTATAGGGTCTAGGTGTACTAGGAGTATTCACTTGAGGGGAGGTGTTGAAAATACAAGTGAATAGGGTGTGTGCGGGAACAAGCCCTTGGTTAGAGGCTGTAAAAGAGGATGAGTAAATGTGAAAGAACCTATGAAAATATGAGAAGAATCTACTGGGAGAGAATAAAGGTAGCATGAGAAGATTTAGGAAGTGTGGAGATATTCTGGGAAAAGTGAAGAGGTGGAGAGAATCAGGGAAAAGAGGTGGAGTGAATCATGGAGAAATCAGTGGGATTAGATGCTTGATGTAAACTCTATAAATTGAGGCATAGCCCTAATGAGAATTTGTTGGTTTTTGAGTATCCATGCCTACATTAATCTATTTGTTAATTACCCATCACTAATTATGTCTTAATTATTTACTAATAATTTTGTTAATGATGTTGATTCTAGTGTCTGATCCACCATAGCTCATCACAATGCTCAAATTTCAACAAACATGTCCAATACATACTATCTCTATGATAGTCAAATACCATCGCATGTGCGAAAGACCTAAATTCCCAAAAAGTAGCGCGGATCTACCAAATCCTTCATCTGAAACTTCCTTTAACACTTTCGCATGCTTAATCTCATCCAAGTTGTCACCCCCAACAATAAGATCATCTACATATATGGGAATGATCACAATACCCTTATCACTCTTGTGCACCTATTACAAAGAGTGATCTACATCTACCATATGAAAACCAAGAGTGACAAGATACTCAACAATCTTGTCATGCCATGCTCGTAGAGCTTGATCCAGCCCATACAAAGCCTTACGAAGCTTACATACGAACTATGGGTGACTTGTATTCTCAAAACCTGGTGGCTGATCCATATACACTTCTTCTTGCAAGTCACCATGCAAGAACACATTTTTTACATCCATCTGAGATGTAAAAACTAGCCTTTAGCCTACAACCACTATAATCGCAAATTTGATGTAAAAACTAGCCTTTAGCCTACAGCCATATACACTTCTTCTTGTAAGTCACCATGCAAGAACACATTTTTTACATCCATGTGATGTAAAAACCAACCTTTAGCCTACAGCCAGCACTGTAATCGCAAATCTCACTGTTGCAATCTTTGCAACCGGGGGAAATGTCTCCTCATAATCAATCCCATGTGTCTATGCATATCCTTTGGCTACCAATCTAGCCTTGTACCTACTTATGCTACCATCACTGTTATGTTTCACCTTATACACCCACTTACAACCAATAGATTTCTTGCCTTCAGATAATGGCACCAAATCCTAAGTCTCATTTCCATACAATGCATCCATCTCCTCATCCATAGCTTTCTCCCAATACACATTTCCAATAGCCTCATCAAAACATGTGGGTTCTACAACAACCTACACAACTTTTTCCATATAAGCATAGTGATGTGCCAAATGACCATCATAACTCAATCTCTAAACATGGTTTTTGACTCTTCCAAATCTTTGTAACTTTGCATTCATGGCTTCCATAGCCTTCTTTACACTAGGTGTCCTCATTGTTTGCTGGAGTCCCAAGATCCTCATCAGGGCTTATCTCTTAGCACTAGACTCTCCATCAACAAGAGAATGCCCTACCGAAATATCATGCATAACAAGAGGCTCAAGCACTTTCTCTTTGCCTTTATGTGATGTACCAACTACACTTCTAGGACTAGTATTATGACGTAGCTTGCCACTCCATGGTCTATCAACAAAACCACTGGATGAGGACTCTTCAGCTCCACTCAATGATTATGATTGATGACTTGCATTCTATGCAACCACATTTCCTCTTACATAAGCTCCAATAACATCTTTTTCAGCAGCATACCAGCTACTCATGTCATTAAATACAAAATCCATGCCTAACTTCAATTCACGTGTAGCAGGATTATAGCATTTGTATCCCTTTTGCTCAAGGGAATACCCAATAAACACATATTTTTTTGCCTTTCGATCTAGCGTGGTACGTAACTCATCTGGCACATGCACATATGCATACATCCAAAAACTTTCAAGTGAGACAGATCAAGTTTCTTGCCAGTAAACTTCTCCTATGGCATTGCATCATGTATGGCTACAGTAGGAGTCATGTTCATGATATAAACTTTTATAGACACAACCTCAGCCCAATAGCTATATGGCATATTCTTCTTTGCCATCAATGCTCTACTATCTCTACAATGTGCTTATTTTTTTGCTTAGTAACTCCATTTTGTTGCGGAGTGTATCTACATATAAATTGTCTCTCAATGCCATTCTTTCACAAGAATTCAGAGAACTCATTGGAGAAGTATTACCCCCCTCCATCTGACCTTAGACACTTCACATACTTTCCTGTCTGTTTTCAACCATCACTCTGAAATTTTGAAAATGAGTGAACACTTCACTCCTCGCCTTCATATGAAATACACCCACACTTTTCTCGTGTGGTCAACGTACTACTTGTAGCCTTCCATAGACATAGTCTTCGCATGACCCCAAACATCTGAATGCACAACATCTAGTACATTCCTGCTCACATTTGTGTCATGTGGAAATACATGCTTTGTTTTCTTTCCAAATTGACATGCTTCACATACTTTCTGCATACCTTCAACTTTAAACTTAGGCAATCCCATCACAAGTTCTTTAGTCTGCATAGACTTTATTCTTTGCACATTTACATGCCCAATTCTCTTATGCCAAATGTATGTATCTGTAACAACTCCTGATGTGAACCATTTGCAAACATTGCAACACTCACTTTAGGCATATTTACATTCAATGTAAACATTCTTCCCACTATGTTACCTTTTACAACCAACCTGCACTTATCCTTAAAGTCTTCTATATAACAACAATGAGGGTTAAACTGGACCTGCAAATTCTTCTCAATCATCTAGCAAAGAGAAACCAGATTCTTTGTAATGTTCAAAACATGAAGTACATGTGGAAGGTACTTCACCTTACCATTCTGCATAGACAATGGCACATCTCCAACATGGGGAATCGGATGAGCAGTGTCATCCCCTGTTTCAACAAAACCTGGTCTTTCAAGACTCTTCATTTCCTTGAACCATTCACCATGACTTGTCATGTGGTTTGAAGCACCTGAATCAACATACCATACATCATCCTTACATGCTGATACATCATTTCTAGACAGAGCACTAACCACATGTTGCATAACAAACAACCTCTCATTATCCTCTCTATTTCTACTAGAGGATACATAGTTGTTTTGCTGCACTCTTCCATTTCACATGGTAATCTATTTCTTATAGTAATCTTCATGCACATGTCTAGGCTTACCACAATAAAAACAGCCTTGTGTATCATTATGTTGTCTTTGCCAATTACCACGACCTCTTTGACTCCCCCTACCTCTAAACTGGCCTCTTCCACCTATGTGTTGTTGTGAATCTGGGACCGTTGCTGATGCTGACCATAATTCTGATTACTTGTTGCTGTACTGCAAATGACCATAATTCTAATTACTTGTTCGTCGGCTACCACCATGGCCACATCCACGACCTCATCTACCTCATCCTCTACCTAAACTTGTGTAGATTGCCTACTCCTATGAACTGTTTTTGTTTTATGAAGACTATTGATTTTCACCCAAATTCTTCTCTTCAATAATCAACATTGAGACAAAAATTGTGAAGTTGGAAATGTTCTCCCGAGTTTAATAGATATCTTGAACGCCTTGTGTTGTGGCCCGAGACCATGTAGACACACTTCCACCTTATCATCATCATCAACAGAAACACCAATAGATGTAAGGAATTCCACAATGCCCTTGATCTTTGAGGCATAATCATTCATAGACATATTTTTCTTCTCCATAGTATGAAGCTCATTCTTTAACTGAATCTTTCATACCTTAGTATTGGTTTCATACAGCTTCACCAAGGTGTCCCATGTGTTGAAATATACAAGTAAATAGGGTGTGTGCAGGAACAAGCCCTTAGGAAGAGGCTGTAAAAGAGAATCTGTAAATGTGAGAGAACCTCTGAAAAGGTGAGAAGTATCTACTGGGAGAGAATAAAGGGTAGCATGAGGAGATTTAGGAGGTGGGGAGATATTCTGGGGAGAGGTGGAGAGAATCAAGCAAAAGAGGTGAAGTGAATCAGGGAGAGATTAGTGGGATTAGATGCTTGGATATAAACTCTATAAATTGAGGCATTGGCCTAATGAGAATTTACTAGTTTTTGATTATCCATGCCTACATTAAGCTATCAATTAATTGCTCACTAATCACGTCTTAATTATTATCTAATCTCTTTGTTAATGATGTTGATTCTAGCATTTGATCCACCATAGCTCATCACATTGCTGTAAATTTAACACCATGCCTCCTTCGGTGACTTGGTATCATGTATATGCCCAATCATGGTGTCCTGTATACTAATAGCCAATACATGACTTTCCTTGCTCCTTGATTCCAATCCTTAAATTCTTTAACATCTGCAATAGTTAGATTAATCTCCGATATCTCTCGTGCCTCCTCATATCCACCTTCAATGTAGTCCCCAGTAACCTTTTCCCATGAGAAAATTTTTCAATATAAACCTCCAAACATGGAAGTTGTTCTTGTCAATCTTCTCTGCAACAATCTAGTTTATTCCATCATTCGACATCTTGTCTGCAACATAAATTTACAAAAAAATACACTCTTGTTTGACCTGCACACAAACTATTGTATTCTTTGGAGAGGCGGTACTATACTACACCCAAACTATCACAACCAGTGACCTCAATTTGCATACATACACCCAATGGCAACTTTGAGACCCTTTTACAGTACACATAGTGTCTACACAACTGATTGTCCTTCTTGTACTTCCAAAAAACAGAGTTTTGCAGAGAATCAAAACTTACCCTGCAGAGTGCCCGTGAACATCAAAGTAAAAAAAGGAGGTTTAGACATGCCTGAAATGCATTTTTGGCCCGAAAAATATCATCCAATGGACAAATATAGTTGCCCTGTAGCTTTGCTTCCATAAATAAGGCTCCTCAATCAGAGTTCGTTTTCTAGTGCCTCCCGAAGATCTCCTGACAAGAGTGTAGTGGCCAACACAAAGGGGGTAGAATAGATGAAGCTCTTACCCTTGTACTACTTCATGTGCTTCTCTTACTTGCTGCTTAGCCACATCAGCATGAACCAGGCTCTGATATCATGAAAATATTTAGGGGAGAAGAGAGCTTGATCTCTTGCAAGCACACACACATACTCACACAAACCCTTGAAGAGAACACACTAGGTGAGAGGCTGAAAATTCTTCTTCTTCTTCACACAACAAGAGAGGTATACAAAGAAGATAAAGTGACTAACACACATAATAGAGTATATACAAGCATCCCATAATGTGAACATGTTAAGAGGAGTGGGTAGGTGTGGACTAGTCAGTGTAGTCCAGTTGTAGAACTCTGGTGAAGATATTTCGATGCCAGCTATCAAACCCATCAGTGATGTAAATGTTGAGAGCAGTCATGTAGGCACCTCATGAGTGTCAGCTCATGTTGAGCTTGACATCTCAACACGTAAAATATACAATGTTAGCATTTTTCATGAGCTACGGATGGCATCGATGTTTGAGAGGTGTCCAATGACGGTTAATGTGTCCCCCTTCTTGATGTAGATTTCATCCTCAGAATATGTCGATCAAGGTTTGTCTAGGCTTTTGCGGTTTTATGTTGGCATTGGAAATGTCAAAGGTATTGGAAGGTCTAGAAGGCAACATGGTACAATGAGTAAGCTGCTCTCGTAAGAAATATTAAGCGTAAGGCAAACATCAATCAAGCAGTAAGGAAACATTTTTGTGACTGGTCAAAATTACTAGTTTAGACAAGGGTACTGTTAAGGTTGGTGGTCCAAAAGCATGCCCTAGGTTATGACCTTAGTCTCAACACACTATCACTTTGATGAAACCATATCTAGCTATTATGTCGCCTTATAAATGAAACTACTAAGTGATTATTATAAGTGTTCATTTTGATTCTAAAAATATAAAAGTAGGGCATCACCCTATAGAGACCCAAGAAATGGCCCAGACACCTCATACAAGAGTATCTAAGAACTGCTAAGTACCTCTACAACGATGCTTGGGCTTTTTTTTTCGAAAAGCCCTTTATTAATAGTTTTTTATCCACAAGTTTCCATCCCATGGAGATCAAGACAGTGGTCCCCCCTTGGCTCCAGCACTAAGAGCCAAAAGTCCTACTTAGATTACACATGGAGATGGTTATCTTCTTGTGGGTTTTTTTAATACTTTTATTTTATTTTTTAATATTTTATTTTGTTATTGGGTTTAAACTAGTTTCACTTTTAGAGTTCACCTAGAAGGCTCTATTATTCTAACTAAAGACGTCACACTAAGGAAGGTGGAGCACATGGCATACTCCTTTGGCGCACTCTAAGGTTGATCTCAGGGAGGATTAAACTAGGACCAAAGCCTAAATGGTTATTCAAGTAATAGCTAGAAAATTGATAAACTAGTTACGTAATGATGCAAGCAAGAACTCAAACAAACACTAAATTGAGAATCATATTTTTTTTTGAAAAAATAGCAAAAGGTGAGGGTGGGTTAGAATACACATGGACAATGGGGAAAATCCTGTCCATATCGAGGTTGTACGTCCACTACATGTTGTAAATCTGGATTTGGTCTACATGAGTACACCTTAATAACCTATAAATCAAACTTATCCAACAAGCTCATCATAAAAAAACCTTAGTTCAAAAGCGTGCTCCGATTCTTCGTCTCACTAGGTTGATTTTCCCCCTCATTTGGGTTTGCTTCATATATATATGTGTCCTCATATATACTAGGCAACGGTTTGAGTACATCCTCACTGTGAGATGTCATGGGTAGTATAGGCAAGTGAGCTAAGTAGCTACTATGAGCTAAGCTATCTAGGAAATCACAAGGAGTTGAAAACATTACTCCAATAAATGATGGTGTAAGTCCATAAGTTCTTGCCCTCCTCCCTTGCTCTACAAGCTATTCCTGTGCAGTTCTAGCTTAATAGGGTCCTCCCATTGGGTAATGTACACTCACGTGATCGTGTCATTGTGGTGTCTCTCCTACCATGGAGTGCGATAGTCCTATCCCATAGTGCCTAAAATATGTTTTACAATTCCAACATAAGTAGGATGCTACGTATTGCCTACGATATGTACAGGTAAAGCATGCTACAAAGGGATGGAACTCTAGATAGAGCATGTCCACAAAAGTATCTCCACAACAACTTTGCCCTAGTGGTGCATAACAATAGCATGAGTGGGTTTGGAAAGGAGGAATACTTAGCTACCTTCGATAGTACCATTCTTGGCAATCTTGGTCTAGAATAGGGTCCCTCATATCCGTCCACAAAATGTCCATGCTCATGACATATAGTCATAACAGAGTCGTACTTCATTATTTGGCTGACATGTGCTCTTTCTCAATATCTTGTTTTTTTTAATTTTCATGGGGGGTGAGTTGGATATTTAGTATATGTATAAATGCTATATTGATGTACATGCTAGTGCAAGCTATATTGTCATGGGGTAGATTTTTCCAACACGCTCCCTCTTGATATGGACATGAAATTTGTGAGGCAGCAAAATGTGGGGGGTAAAAATAATGATATTAGCATAAGTTCCCCCTTCCTACTTTCTATTATACCTTGACCTCACGAAAGGTATTGTAGGTTTTTGGTAACCATCTATGCTCCATTACTGTTTCTTGGCTAGTAGTACCTTTTTTATGTGTTGTGGCATGTCAATTTGCAATTTTAATGGAGTTAAAGGGCTCTAATAGGACCAAATGAAGCTTATGGGTTCTTGGAGAGGTGTTGACATTAATGCAGGAACTTTTTGAGTAGAAAGCATTTGCTCAAGTACTGGGCTCTCTTGAAGTACTTTTGAGTAGGCATTGAAGAACTTCTAGAGGCCTCATGGGAACTAGAGGATTTATCAAAGTCTCCTTCTCTTAAGGTGCATGTCATTTATTGAATAGATTTTGGAATCCAAATCTTGTGAGATGTTGGAAATGTAGGTATAGCAATTTGTTTTCCCTTGTTTGCTATGGTGTTAGGATTGGCAGAGACTGTTGATTGGCCAATTGATGCGTTTGTAATTGTTTGAGCATATACACATGTGCATCCTCTTCCGCACCCAAATCCAAGTGTTACCCTCATAGTAGCCTTGGCTTTAAGAAGCCAAGTTGGAATCCATCAAGAGCTAACCTGTGGTTTAGATAGAGAGTTTTGCGCGATGGGGCCTCCAAGATTTTTTACTAGTAGGTTGAAAATTGAGAACTAGTGGAGAGGCTTTAGGGACCCACTTAAATGTAGGTTGTGGCTTTCTATATTGATTCCCTAGTGGTAGTTGGTTGGGTATGGAGGGAGATGCAAATGCAGATCTTGAAGATAAGAGACCTTGTGGTGTGGTGTAGTGGATGTCAATGGGGAGGGTGCGACATGCAATCATGTTGATGTTGAGGATTTGTTATTGTAGCATTTAAATGCTTAGTTGCTAGTCCAACACATTTGATATGGAGGCAATGTTCAGGGGGTGTAAAAGTGTAGCATTAGATTTTTTTCCATTGTGACCTCCTTGTGGCCTATTCGATTCTACATCATTGAGCGCTATCATCCAGGTCCATCCAAGAATGGCACATTCTTTTAAAGTTCCTATGGGAATGACCAAAAATCTAACAACCAAGTGCCCATTATCACCATAGATGATAGTTCTAAGCAAACCAAGTACTTTGGTATTTTGGCACTTACACCCTCTATTCTCATGTTTGACTTTTCAAGATGAGTTTTACTCAACTGATTTCATATAGCAAAGGAGAGTAGATTGTGACTAGCACCCATGCCAAGCATAGCATTATAGAACACTTTACCATAGTTATAGCATTATAGAACACTTTACCATAGTTATAGGGGCTAGGCAACTCAATGAGTGTTCTGAGAGATAAGATGTGATTCTCCATGTTGTCGATTACCTCTCCAACATAGCATTATAGAACACTTTACCATAGTTATAGGGGCTAGGCAACTCAATGAGTGTTCTGAGAGATAAGATGTGATTCTCCATGTTGTCGATTACCTCTCCAACATAAGCTTGTGCAGTAGGTCTAAGGTTTCCTTCTCCATGCTGTTAAAGTTTGGCTTGTATTTCCCTTGCCTCCTCTTGAGTTGGGTCTTCTTTTGAGCTTCCCTTTCTTTGGCAGCTTTCTTGTCATCAGAAGTACATAAGGAATATTTGGTAAGAGGTCTATAGTATTTTTTATACTTATTACTAGCATTAAGCAAACCGACAGATTCAACTCCGTCTCAAGAGTCTCAACACGTATAGTACCTTGTGGAGTAGCTTCATAAACCCTAAATAGTCCGTTTCTAGTATATTTAAGCTTTTTCTTTTCACTACGGACCCCATACATAACTACAAGATCTCCTACTTCCGTATCCTTATCCTTGAGATTTGGGTAAAACGAATTCTTTCTTTGGTCCTTTTCTGTTACCATGTTTTGCACTGCAATCTGTCTTTCCTCAAATAACTAGTAAACCAATTCATTACCATTAAGCTTTTTGTTTATAGCTACTCTTAAGCTAGGGATCATGAACTCCCAAGGTATTAGTAGCTCAAGTCCATACACCATCTTAAATGGCATGCAACCAATTGCAACTTTGTATGATGTGCGATAGTCCCATAAAGTTGTTATGAGCTTAGACTCCCAGTTAGTGTGTCGATGAGCCTCAACAGTATTTGTCAATATAGAAATAAGAACCTTGTTGGTGCTCTCTGCTTAGCCATTTACCTATTGGTAATATGGCATTGACTTACGGTGAGCGATCATGCATGTGTTAGTGAGATTTTTTATTACATCGTCGATGAAATGATTACCTTGATCACTCACTATCTCAAATGGACATCCAAATTGGGTAATGATGTTCTCATAGAGAAACTTAGCAATTACCATGGCTGCTTTTCTTGTGCAATAGGGTAAATAGGACCAATAAAATGTAACCCTATTTTTTAAAAGGTTGGTTGACTCGGACAGATTGTAGTGGCATCAGGTCCTTCTTCTATGGCTTTGCACAAAGGTTTGCAATTTCCACATCCCTTGACAAATAGTCAACAATCTTTGAAGAGCGTGGGCCACCAATACTCAAATTAGAGTTTTTTTTTCTATAACATTTCCTGCAAAGTTTCCACCAGCTACCTCTTGGTGTGCTTGTTTGATGATGTATAAGTATTCATCCTCCTTGGGGTATTTTCTTAATATGTTATCCTTACCTCGTCTATAAATAGTTTTGGCAATAAGTTGGTAAGGTGCACTCTATTTTAGCAAATTTCTTGCTAGATCTATCCTCAGTTCCTTTCATTATGGAAAACCATTAGCTAAAAAGTTACCGATTCTCTCACTCCATTTTGGAATAGCCTCAACCTTGAATAGTGTAGCATCTCGTACCTTGTCATCAACCCCGATTGGTGCTTTGCAATTAGGTATGTGGGATAGATAATCCTCCATGAAATATTTCTTTCTATGCCTCACAACCACTGTAAAATCAAACTCAGGAGAAGAATTAACCACTTTGTGATCCTTCCCGTGGATCATGGTTTGCTTACTAGATACAACAAGGCTTGATCGTCAGCATAGAAAACAATTTCAGCAAGAAGGTAATGCTGACATGGCCCATGAATCTTCGGAATCCCTTGTAGTTTTTTGGTGTGAAGGTAATTCAAAGATGACCTTGATTTTTCTCTCATCAGTGGAAATCCCAATTTTGAACACTATATGCCCAAGAGTAACTTTGTGTTTCACCTAAAACTAGAATTTGTAGGGGTTTCAGGATATACAATATAATTGATACCTTTCAAACACCCTTTGTAGGCATGCTAGATGCTCTTTCCAAGATCAATGAATGCACAAATCATCCAAGAAATCTTAGAGAAACTTTCTTAAGATGTCCTTAAAAGTAGTATTCATAAGTCTTTGGAACATGGATGGTGCATTGGTTAGTCTGAATGTCATAACTCTATAAGCATATGCACCATGCTCAGTGACAAATGATGTTTTAGCTTTATCTGAAAGTGTGATTAAAATTTTATTATAGCCTAAGTATCCATCTAAAAATCTATAAACTTCCTTGCCCATAACTTGTTTGAGTGCATGTTCTGAATATGGCAAGGGGTAGTGATCCATGCACATGGTAGCATTCACTTTCTTGAGATCAGCACACACTCTAAGTTTTACATTCTTTTTGGGCACAACCACAATGGGGGAGACCAATTTTGAGTGTCCACACACTCAATGAGTTTATGAATCTTTTCCTTAACAATGCTTGCATATTTGGAATTCATCGAATAGGGTCTTTGTTGGACTAGTTTAGCTTCGGGTACCATGGGGATGGTGTGTTGTACCAACTCTGTCGGAACTCCCTCCACGCAAAGCAATCCCTATACTCTCTGAGGAGGGCAATAAGTTCAACCTCCTCAGCCTTATTTAAGTCCTTCGCTGTGTTGTGTAGACAAGCTTAGGATCTTCTCTTGGTTCAACCAATTCTACTTCCTTTAGGCCCATCATAGACTCCTCCACTCTCACTTGTGGGGTTATGTTTGGCATTATCAAAAACTAACTTGTGTTCCCCTATGGTATATGACTTGTAATGCTCAGGTGATGGGTGCAAATTAGGCTCATTTCCCTTTCCTTCATTGGGTGCTTTAGTTGTAGCTTTAGCCTCTCATTCCTTTTATGCGAGTTCACAATTTTGTTTCCTTCTAGCTAAGCGACTTGATTTTGGTTCATCAAAGACTTCTACCTTAGCTATATCAAATTGGGGGTAGTCAACAATACTTGACCTTTTGTAACTTCTCTCCCCAATCGTCTATAAACTTTCAATGTAAGTCAACTACACCCATGTACTAGAGCTATTGGGGAGTAGTTGTTCTTTCTTACAGCCTTTGATGACTCACTATATAGCATTTACATCACCATCTTTGGAGATGCTGCTTGGTGCCTTGACAAACTTCATCCCTCATCCCTTTCCTCAAATTAGGAATCCGTATATCAGATTTAGAGCTACACGCTACAGTTTCTTTAGATGTTGTGGGCTCTGTTTTTCTTGTGATGACTAAGGAGTTGGTGTCACTTTCAATCTCTATTTCAAACCCCTCACCACTATTGGTTCTTGAGTCATCCCATGTGGACTCAAGTTTACTATAACCAATCCCCTCTCGATATCACAAAGTAAAGCATGAATCATTCGGTTGTAGGGGCATGACCTTAGGGAGCTCCTCACCATCAGGTGTAACCCATGTAGATCCACTATCTCCCCAGCTATTGATTATAGTCATCATATGTATCCAATTTAGATCATATCTAGGCTCAATAGATTGATTTTTAGCATCTTTGTAGGGTGGGTCCTTCCCTACATCGGTCTCTTCTCTCCAAATAATGCAAAGGGGTTCAATGGGTGGTAGTATCAGATCTTTGGTCAAATAGTCCACCACTACCCATTCGATGTACATGGCCAGTCTCACCAGGTCTACTATAAGGATTGAATCATCATGTTTTAGGTAGACTTAGTTCTTTGACCAACATGGACCATTTTATCTTCATGCATACATGGTCTTCCTAAGATCATTTCACGAGAATCGGGTTGCTTGGAAAATCCATCACAATGAACGTATGTCTCACCCAATTTTTCAAAACCTTGATCTTAATATTGCGTAACATCCCCATTGGTTTGGTAATAGTACCATTAGCATTTTAACCACAATGTCTAAGAGTTAAAGCTTGGATTTGGCCATTTTTTCCCAGCATTTTTTGGTGATTATACTGACTCTGACACCACCATCAGACTCCCACTACTGTGATTCCATGGGTGATGATACTGGTAGTAATGTATTGGATTCATCACCTTCAAAAGTATTGGAATTTTTACCATTGGTTTGGTGTACTCATCCTCTACTTGGGTTGTTAGATCTTCTATGACTTGAGTCAATGAAATTCCATAGTAGGGTTGAGTCTTGTGGGTTTCTACAAATGGTGGTAGTCCTATGTTCATTTCTTCATTTAAAAGAGCTTTCAGTGCTTTTAAGAGTTCAGGATCTCCACACAAACATGTAGTCATCGTGGTCTTTGTTTCAAAAGCCATGAACTCTAACAATTTAGGGATGCTCAAGGAAGTACTGCCGTCACCTCTCTACCATATGAGGGTGCCGGTGATATTAGAATTCCACCTCTTGAATGGGTTGAGGGTTTTCATACTTAAAAAATCTCCTAAAGAGTTGAGAATACATGCTTGACTAACCTCAAGGATGACACTAGGTATATCCAAGGGTTTGTGGGTTACAATTGGTTTTAGGTTATTTGTAAATGCATAGTGTCAGATATGTTTACTTGTTTTGGTCTTGGTTCTAACTCCTCTTGAGTATGTGACCATATCCCTAATCTCATGAAGTTGTTCCAATTCTTTTACAGGGTGTAGATATGAACAAAGTTTCTCTTTTTTTTTGGTTTCTTAGGGGCTTAAATCCCTTCCTTTTTTATCTCTTTTTTTTTAGTGTCTTGGTCGAAACCAACATGTGTGTCCACTGCACTCAGGGGACTCACCTAAAAATATATAAGTATAGCACATGAGTTCAAATAAAGTGGTTTTTCAAAATATTAAGTATAGCACAGGAGTTCAAATAAAGTGGTTTTTCAAAATATTAAGGAAAATTTATAAAAATACTTTTACAAAAGGGATTTTTTTAAATCGATTTTGAATAAAAGATTGTAAGTCCATAAAGAAAAAGGGGTCATTTTATTCATGAAAAATTCATAGGTAAGGGATTTTTAAAATACCCCTTGAATGCACGTGATACATAAGGTTTCATAGTAGTGCACCCCCTGGAGCCACTGCATTGACATCCTTATCAATATCATTCATGTGGACTAGTTTGTTGGGTGTTCCCAAGTTCACTCGTTCTATTTTCTTCATTTTTTTTCCTTTTATATATTTATTTCTTCTATGGTCTCTATTCTTTCTGGATCCTGCTCTACTAAAATAGCTTTGTTTTCTACTTTATTTTCCACACACAAGTGTGTTTTCACCCATGAGTCTCGTTATTGCATTCACGAATGAGTTAGATTTCTCAAAAGTATTCTATGAGATTGCCTACCCACTCCAATCATATTGAGAGGTGTGATGGTAGGACCATTCTACTTATTTACAGCCACTACTTTTATTTGGTAATGTTTTATCCAATGATCTGTGCCACAATGATTATACAAGTTGAAGGTGGCATGCTGGTAGATGAAACTTAGGTGTAAGATTCCTCCCTCCAGCTTTTGAGGTGTGCAGGTGTAAGAACCTCCCCTTCTGAGCTTATAATTATTCCCTTCTCAAAAATAAAAGAAAAATCCTGTTTTACCCTATTTCGGCCCAGAGAGAGAAAATGTCTAGAGAGAGGTAATTTAAAATTGAGATATTTTTGGATATAAAAATCCTCCTAGTGTCTAAAATGATTTCCCTTGAAACCGAAACTCAAAAAGAACTTTCCAATGTGCAATTGGAATTAATTAAAAATAGGTATAAAGGACCTTAGCCTAAGGGTCCAGATTTTCAGAAATTTTTGAATTCCACTCCAATTAAGGTTCCTATGGGCCAATAAGATTAATCAAAATGTAGGGAGGAGATACATTGAAGAATAAAAGAAAAACCCCCAAAAATGAGTAAATGCTCACATAAGATGAAGAGTTGACTGAGTACAAGGTTTATTAGTTAAAAATTAAGAGACGAAATGATGCTTTTTTGACAGCTCAGTGTGGGGATCTCCCCTCATGGAGGAGGTTCCTATTTCACATGTGTGGAGGAGTTTTAAACTAAAAAATAATGAGATATTTTCATCTCTTCTCTCTCCTATTTCAACTAGATCCAAAAAGTAAGCTAAACTGACCCAAAAATGGTAAAAAAAATTGACCAAACTGATCTAGAAAATTCTAGAATCAGTTTGCTTGATAAGAGGCTAAATAGAAGCCTCCCCTTTTGTAAAAACTTAATGGTGTTTATGCACTGTTACTCTACTCCTACCCAGAACCATTTTACATTGAGTTTTCTTGATAATTCAATTGTTTTAAGCTTAATCCTCTCCAAAGTAATTGGTGGCCACTCTTGCTTCAAACAAGAGAAGAACCCTCAATCCCTTAAGCCAAAGGAAAGCTTACAACTCCATGTAAACTGAATTTTTCTGACTTTTTAATTTTAAATCGATGGCTTTCTTGATTTTCTTGTTTCATAGTTGATTGAAGTAAATTCTAATGCTATGCCTTGATGAAAAGGCCACCTCCTTCTCTTCTTTACAAGTTAGCCCTTCTTTATCCTAGAATGATTAACAAAAAGATTAATTAAACTTTTCTTATTGTTTACTCTCTTGGAAATTGAAAATTGTGTAGGTTAGAGTCCTTTACATCTAATTGGGATTAATTTAAGTTGAAAATAGAATGATAAAAATGAGAAATGGTCAGCCATACAAAGGAGGTTATGGCAAAATTTTCTTGAATTTTGTGGAAAAGAAAGTTTATTTTTATGTTATTCCAAAAGAGTAATTCCCACCGTTTGTGCATTCTAAAAGAAATATTCTAATTTACTCCATGTACATATTCACCTATGAATATGCATGGATATCACTGATATTAATTATTAAAATTAATTTCTATACATGGAAAGATGCATAATGAAAATTTTCTATTATAAAAGTGTTGTTTTCATTCTATACATAGAAAGATGCATAATGAAATTTTTTATTATAAAACTGTTGTTTTCATTTAATATGTAATTTCTATGCATAGAAAGATACATAAAGGATTTATTTTTATTTCAAAAGTGTTATTCTCATTAAAATTAATTTTTTGCATAAAGGATTTATTTTTATTTCAAAAGTGTTATTCTCATTAAAATTGATTTTTTGCATAGAAAGATGCATAAAGGATTTATTGTTTTTCAAAAGTTTTATTCTCATTAAAATTGATTTTATGCATAGAAAGATGCATAAAGGATTTATTTTTATTTCAAAAGTGTTATTCTCTCATTAAAATTGATTTTATGCATAGATAGATGCATAAAAGATTTATTTTTATTTCAAAAGTGTTATTCTCATTAAAATTGATTTTTTGCATAGAAAGATACATAAAGGATTTATTTTTATTTCAAAAGTGTTATTCTCATTAAAATTGATTTTATGCATAGAAAGATGCATAAAGGATTTATTTTTATTTCAAAAGTGTTATTCTCATTAAAGTTGATTTTTATGCATAAATAGATGCATAAAAGGATTTTTATAAAAGTGTTATTCTAACTGAAGTTGATTTTTATGCATAAATAGATGCGCAAAGAATCTTTATATTAAAATTAGAATTCTCTTAAATTCTATGAATAGATGTAATGAGATGTGATGAGAATCAGATAGGTGTGAATGAATGGATGGAGGGATGTGATGTGAATAGAGGTGATGAGATGTGAGGTGAATAGATGTGATGAGAATCAAATAGGTCTGAATGAATGGATGGAAGGATGTGATGTGAATCAGATACATGTGAATGAATGGATGAGATGTGATGTTGTGTAAATCAGGATGTAAATGAATGATATGGGGATGATATGTGATGAAAATGGATGTGAATGTATAAGTGAAGAATGGACGTGGTTATGTATGAGAAGAATGGATGTGAAAGTATAGAATGGATGCGAATGTGTATGTGAAAGAATGGATGTGGTTATGTATGTGAAGAATGGATGTGGATGTATGTGAAAGAATGGATGTGGATATGTATGTGAAGAATGGATGTGGATGTATGTGAAAGAATGGATGGGGATGTATGTGAAAGAATGGATGTGGATGTGTATGTGAAAGAATGTGATGTGGATATGTATGTGAAAGAATGTGATGTGACGTAAAGAGATGTGATGTGACATGAATATTTGTGGATGTGAAGTGATAGATATGAACGTATGAATAGATGTGGGTAGTCATACATGTGAACGATTGGATGGATGTGGATGAAAGAGATGAGATGTGTATGAATGAGATAGATAGATATGATGTGGATAGATGTGATGTGGATAGATGTGATGTGATGTTATGTATGTGATGGGATGTAGAATGTGATGTGAATTGGGATGTGAATGGATGAGATGTGAAGTGAAATGAATGTGATGTGAATCGGGATAGATGTGAATGAATGTGATGTGAGGTGAAATGGATGTGATGTGGATCGGGGTAGTTATGAATGGATGAGATGTGAATGAATGTGATGTGATGAGACATGGAGATGGAGATGGGTAGATGCGAGTGCATGAGATCTGATGAGGTTAAATGAGGAAAGATGTGATGAGATGAAAATGATGTGATTGGATGAGAATGGGAATTCATATGAAATGGATGTGATTTAAATAATGTGGATTGATGTGGAACAATGTGGAAAGACGAGAGTTTATTATAGGAACTCTATTTATGACCTGTTTTTAAATGATTGTTTTATGTCAAGAATGCTGGGAAAGCATTTTGGACATCTTGTGAATGAGGTCGTGGGTGGGGACCTAATCTGATAAAGTTGCAATAGCTGACAGAGAGTCAATGGAGGACGTCTCGCGTAGTAAGGCGGCCGATCGATTTAAATGGTGAGCTTTAGGTACGGTGGATAAGGGACCAAGGAAGCGGCCTATGAGTGAAGCGCTAGGTGACCTACCAAGGATCCCAGGAGGGGGTGCTGACCATACGGTGCTCAGGCTTTGGGTCGTCGAAGATACCCACACGTGCATCATGGAAGATATTGAAACAAGGAGTAAGAGTTGTTTTCTGAATTCGAGCATGGATCTGATTGATTGACCTTGCTGGTCCTCAATGGATCTAGTTGATTGACCTTGCTGGTCCTCAATGGATGAGTCTATGGCTCTTTTATATGGATCTGCTGGTTGATCTTGCTGATCTTCAACGAGATTCCATTCTGATTTTTATAAGTGAAAATATTGCCGGTTACTACTATGAGCTAGGAACTATCGAAAAGCCCCCTGAGTGGATAGGTGGTGAGAGTTCTGGTTGCCAATGATGCCATAGGTATACCGATGAAGGAAAAATTCAAAATTAGGATTCAACCGGATATTTCGGTGGAGGATTATGATCAGTGACACTATGGTTTCATTAAATGATTTTTTTAAAGACAGTTGATTCTGTGAAAAGGGAAATTTTATATTGGGTGTGTAAGTGGTGTGACTAGTTTTAAGTTTGCATGAATATCTGGCTACTATGGGGCCTGGGAACTCTTTTTCCTGGTACCCGGGATAAAACCTTACCAAATTCTAAATGGATCCCATCACTAGAGTGGTTGGGCGGTTGGCTAACCCATGGGACTGGATGAGGTTAGTAGCCTGGACTGATGGATCCGTAAAATGAGACTCAATTCTGTTATGGTATGATAGATGAAGTAAATCCTAGATAAAAAATTGTTCTATGGAAAAGAATCAACGACTGTGCCTCTCAATGAGGAAAAAAGCATTGGTCTCTATGATCCAAGTGCAATCTTTTCCTTGATCATCTGACTATGGGGCTTACGGGTTCGGTCAAATCAGTTCAGTTAGTTAAGGCTTTTAACTATGTTAGAGTAAAAAATCTCTAGAGGAATCACCCGTGCTTTCTGGGCAAGGGAAGTTTTTTCGGGTTTTGTTTTAGAAGAACCGATGGATTAGTCTCTTGTCCAGATATCCGTGGGCGAGGCCCCAAGTGAGGGACCCTACCCCGCACAAGAAGTGCTACTTTCACTACTAGCACCCCTGAATTCGTTGCATGGTTGGGGACAAGGATCTTTCATTAGGTGATTGGTTTCTAATGGTTGGGAAACACAAAGATTCGGTGTGTTCCTTGACAAAATGATAGCATTGAAGATGCATTCTCTTGAGAGTAGAGTTGATGTCTTGATTTATTCCTACTACAGCTAATTGGTATATTGGTTTGATTCCACCTCTTGCATCGGCTACATAGTAGTCTAGATAAAGCTCTGTGGAGTGCTTAGAGACATGTGAGGCACTATTCGAGTCCACCTCACATTTTGGACACTCAAAAGGTTCCTCGAAACCTATTTGATTCAATGGTATGATCCTTGGGGGTGTGGAGGTTGAGGTCCCAAAATTGGTGGAGGTAACGATACACTTGAGATGTGGATAGATGTGATGTGATGTTATGTATGTGATGGGATAGTGATGAGAATGAATGTGATGGATATAAGTGGTTGTGATGTGAATCGGGATAGATGTGAATGAATGTGATGTGAGATGAAATGGATGTGATTTAAAAAATGTGGATTGATGTGGAAAAATGTGGAAAGATGAGAGTTTGCTATCGAAACTGTAATTATGACTTGTTTTTAAATAACTATTTTATGTCAAGAATGCTGGGGAAGCATTTTGACCATCTTGTGAATGAGGTCGTGGGGACCTAATCTGATAAAGCTGCAACACAGATGATGGAGAGTCCATGGAGGACGTCTCGCGTATAGCAAGGTCGGCCGAGGTCTTGACCAACCTCAGTTCGATTTAAATGGTAAGCCTCCGGTACGGTGGATGAGGGACCAAGGAAGCGGTCTATGAGTGAAGCGCTAGGTGACCTGCGAAGAGGGTGCTTACCATACGATGCTTGGGATCTGGGTCACCAAAGATACCCACACGTGCATCGAGGAAGTTATTGGAACAAGGAGTAAGAGTTCTTTTCTGAATTCGGGCATGGATCTGGTTGATTGACTTTGCTTGTCCTTTTGCTTGTCCTCAACGGATGAGTCTATGGCTCTTTTATATGGATCTCTTCGTTGATCTTGCTGATCTTCAATGGAAATTCCATTTTGATTTTTATAAGTAAAAATATTGACAGGGTTACTATGAGCTAGGAACTATCAAAAAGTTCCCTAAAAGTGGACAGGTGGTGAGCGTTCTTGTTGCCAATGATGCCGTAGGTACACGGATGAAGGAAAATTCAGAAATTAGGGTTCAACTGAATATTTTGGAGGATTATGATCAGTGACACTATGGTTTTATTAAATGATTGTTTTAAAGACAGTTGATTCTATGAAAAAGGCAATTTCATATTGGGCGTGTAAGTGGTGTGACTAGTTTTAAGTTTGTATGAATATCCGGCTAGGGGGCCTGGGAACTCTTTTCCCTAGTACTCAGGGGCCAAAACCTAACCAACTATGGATCCCATCACTACATGGGTTGGGTGGTTGGCTAACCCACGGGTCTGGATGGGGTTAGCTAGATGGGGTTAGGCTGGACTGATGTATCCCTAAATTGAGACTCAATTCCGTTCTAGATGAAGTAAATTTTGGATAAAAATTATTCTATAGAAAAGAATCAATGGCTGTGCCTCTCAATGAGGAAAAAAGCGTTGGTCTCTATGATCCAAGTGCAATCTTTTCCTTGATCTGACTATGGGACTTACGAGTTCGGTCAGATCAGTTCAGTAAGTTAAGGCTTTTGACTACGTTAGAGTAAATTTATCTTGGAGGAATCGCCCGTGCTTTCCAGGCAAGGGAAGTTTTTCCCGGTTCGATTTTGGAAGAACCGATGGATTAGTCCCTTGTTCGGATATCGGTGGGCGAGGATACGCGGCGAGTGAGGGACCCTGCCCCGTGCAAGAAGTGCTACTTCTGCTGCTAGCACCCCGAACTTTGTTGCGCAGTGGGGACAGGGATCTTTC
Source organism: Cibotium barometz (assembly GCF_041138505.1). Taxonomy (NCBI): domain Eukaryota; kingdom Viridiplantae; phylum Streptophyta; class Polypodiopsida; order Cyatheales; family Cibotiaceae; genus Cibotium; species Cibotium barometz. The sequence goes on along the minus strand of NC_141057.1, from coordinate 29,138,975 downwards.
ATTTACATCTAGAAGGGATCAAATAGTTTCACGTCATGAACTGGTCCAAGATACTTCACGTCGTGAAACGCTCAGAACTATTTCACATCGTGAACCACTTCAAAATAGTTCATGTTGTGAACCGACTCTAGTAGTTCACATCGTAAAATGGTCACAATCCCTCCACCAGTCACACACGAAAACGTGGCATACTTAAGGGGAATGAATCATAAATACTTTGTCTCTCCCTTTTTGTGCATATTTCTTCAACTTCTTCATGTGATCATCTTGCATTTGATCTTCATCATCCACAACATTACTCTCATTGCTTGTTGGGTTGCATTCCTGTTGGTGTTCATCCCTTCTACTTTGCTTGTGACCGTTAGTCTCAGTAGGTAGGAGCACATTATTCACCTTTGTTTGTTTCATTCATATATGAATAAATCAGAATGGGTTGCATTCCTGTTGGTGTTCATCCTTTCTACTTTGCTTGTGACCGTTAGTCTCAGCAGGTAGGAGCACATTATTCACCTTTGTTTATTTCATTCATATATGAATAAATTAGAATGGGTAAAGATTGAATACATTTTAGTATTCCTAATCGATTCATATATCCTTAATCGATTGCATTTGTTACTTCCCCTTTCTGGTTTTCCAAATCAGCGATTCATTGCATGTAAGAATGTACCACCTCCCCCCTAAACCGCCTCACAAGGACATGAACTCTTAACCCGTGAAATAACAGTCTGATATTTCACGAGGTCTGCACTAACCCCTCGAGTGGAATAACATTGCATCGAGAACTTCAAATGTGTTGTTCATACCACACATACATCACCAACACTCCTTCTCCACTAATAATCATGACGCACCCAACTCTGTTGTTTCATGAACTACTAAACTGCTATCTCACATGCTAAGCCTCTCACAACTTAATCATCTCATGTGCTAAGCCTCTCATGTCTTAATCTCTCACACATTGCTATTTCATGGTCTACACCTTCACAAATTAGAACTCATTCCCACACACACCCTTTATTGCCGCACCCCACTAACACTCTTTATATGAGAACACACACACTCTAACACACACAAAAGAAAGGACCAAGAGCTCCTACTAGTCATTATGGCTGACACTCTTTCCAATGTTATAGATGGCCTCCTCCACTACATCAAACACTGAAATGGAACAAAATTTTGCCGTCACTTAGGCTCGTACCACAGGGTCACCAGTGGAAAGAAAGAAGAGAGGCCCTAAGCTAAGCTGTCTTGGGTCGTATGCGTAGAAGTTCGAGGGCTCCATGATCATAGACATACAAACAGCTCACGGAAAGATATTTCTCCAGTACCACAGCCTAGAGTGTTTACAAATTTTTGTAGGATATAGAGGTTAAACACAAGCTAGAGAAGGTGGGCCTTGGGCGAATGCAAGAAATCCTCCCCCGTACTATCAACACAAATTCATGTGTGGAGTATTTGAAATCATATGACAAAGCAACCAAGAGAGGTACAATGAAAAATTCCAATCGCATCACTGAGCAGGTCCTCATCATAGAGGAACTGATACACGATGTTCTGCAGTTGCCCCCAATAATCCCAACACATATACACAGTTTCGAGTAAATTCCCATGAAAGACATGCTAAATAAGATTTTGTATAGCTCCAATGGGGAAGAATATGATAATATAAGGGATTAAGTAGATGAAAAGGCATGAAGAGCCATGTCCATGATCATGCACGTAAAACCCATGGACAGGTATATAATAGGGTACCCCTAAACCACGTCACCAAGGTCCATGAAGAAAACGAAGATGACTGGGCATGGTACATACATCGTGAAATGGAGAATTATCTCAAGTCACACCAATCAAAGGTGTGTAACCCCTATCTCCTTACTAGAGTGCTTAGCCATGCAACTAACCTTCCAGTTTCAAAAGGCACACAGGGAGCAAAGGCTAAAGCACCCTTGGAACCATCTCCTATCATTCTCGAAGAGCTGCAACAAGGATAAGAGGTCTTAAAAGAAACTAAGGAGCTACTGCAAGAGCTGAAGAAGTGTAAGAGAACCAAGAAGGACAAAAAGATGAGGGGGATCCTCCAGCAGGTTGAAGTTAAGTCCCAACGTCTGGATGCATAAGTTTCACAGGAGATAGCTTCATTGAAGCAGGAACTAGAGCAGAAGAAGCAAAGGGCATTGAAGGGATAAGAATACGAGCAAGCCCATCTCATGAGTTTCCACTTCCCACACCAACCTCAAGCCCTACCCAAATAGTATTTACAAACCTCTCACTACTCTGGGACTTTGTCATTTCAAACCAGCCACCTTTGGCAAAAATTGGTGCAGAACAGGCTCCAAAACAAGTGCCCGATGTGAGTATAAGATATGAAGAAGCTACATGAGCACAACTAGAGGGCACAGAGAGGAATAGCATGAAGCTGAAAAGGGAAAGAGAGTAGAAGAGCCGACAAGCCCCAGTAAGAAGAGGCGAATAGAAGATACGGGCGTAATAAGAGAAATTTCCTTCCTACAAAACTTAGAGGCTGATCGATTCCTACAGGAAACCATGGAGAGCCTTGACAACATGTTGCAAACTTCAATTTCGTGAAATAGAGGGCTCAGTCTCCACAAGTGCCTCTATGTGGGAAGAAGAACAAAGGGTATGGTGATGCCAATTACTTACTACAAACATGCTCCATGACAAGAATGCCACCCTATGAAAATAATTACAGGAAGCGAATGATCAAGTGCATGCGCTTAAGGAGCAATTGCTACAATAGATGTAACACACAAATATGTCATACTTAAAAGCTTCAAAGCATCACAAGAGCAGGAACAAAGATTCCAAACATTAGAGTAGCACAACAAACTGTTCAGGAAGACAATGGTTCAAAGGGTCAAAGAAATCACAGAGCTCAAAGCACAAGTCGACCACCAGCTTCAAAAGGAAGTAGCACATGCGAGAGAAAGGGAAGACCAACATACACATCAACTTAAGGATGCCCATACCACATTCACAGCCATGGAAGAAGGGTTTAAAGGACAAATCACTAAGCTAAATGAAGCCACTGCTACAGATGAACAAAGGGTGGCCACCCTTTAAACCGAAAGGGATCAGATAAATTAAGTGCAAGTTGATAAACTCAAAGACTTAAATGAAGTGATCCAACTAAAGACTGTGGAGATTGATCAAATGCTGGCCAACCACCAGCAAGTACATTAGCAGATCAACAACACAGCTAGAGTTTGGTAGCAGAAATACTGAAGGATATTGAAGATGCTCATGCACAGGCCACCCTTGCAAGAAAGGCACAAGAAGAGGCTACAAGAAGATATGATGAGTTGGAAACTACTAGAGAGGTACAAGAGGCTACCATTTCGGACTTCCTTTCCACCAATGACTCAAGGATACAAGAATTGGAATGCCATCTTGCCATGCAACAACGGACTCAGAGGATAGAAACAACTGATGATTATGACTTCTCATTGAACGAGCCTCGGCATTTCTAATAACTCCTCGGGTCCCTCCTTAAAGACTAACATTTTTTTAAATCTACACTAACACTCTCTCTTGTTAAATATGAGATTAACCTCACAAAAGACCTCGGTCTAAGAGACCTTACACTCATTCATCAAATACAAAAAGAAATGCTGACCCCACCATCATCATGGGAATCCTTCAGGGAGATATAGTACTAACTGACCCAACTAATATCTTTTTCTATCCCTTACATCCTATAGTGCTCAACCTTCATAGTTGGTGTCGGGTGCTATAACAATCAACAGTGTCGATAAACTTGACTTGTTCAAGTACAAGATGATATCCCAATAACACTGGCCAACTACGAGGTTGTTGCAAGAAGTTATCAATGGGTCATTAGCCATGGTTGGATAGAAGTATATAATAACCATCATCATCTAAATCTTTCATAATCCACTTATATCATCCTTTTGGTATTATAAAACTTTTATCAAAATATCCATAAGCATTTGGAGTCCATGCTTACAACTATGGTTTATAATTTTGATAAAAAACATATTGAATATCCTAATATAAACCTAGATGATATAACTTAACTCTAGTAATTCATGAAAACTAACAAACCCACCCACCGACCCCCAAGTTTAGGCGAGGGTCAAGAAGAGACACAAGGTTCCTCTATTTCAACTACTAATCTTGTGTTCTCTTCTATCGCAAGAAAATTACTAAATTTCTTTCCGAGCATAGTTCCTACTAACCCATCTAAGGCTTACCTTCTATCCCTATTGATATTCCCACTAACCCTCTAGCCCCGAGGAGATGCCGGCACCCAGTCTATATCCAACCTCAAGTTGACATTGAAGCTTTTACTGACATAAATGTCCTTACGTCCTTAACACCTATAGAATACGAGGGGTTCATCAAAGCAAGAAACCCACTTTTAAAACCTATAGAATATGAGAGGTTCATCAAAGCAGGAAACCACTTTTAAAGCCAAAGCTGATGTTCAAGGTGTTGATGCAAATCACACCATTCCTGTAAGATTCCTCCCCAGCCTCTCAAAATGTCCAGCATCTTCCCCTGTAATCAATCCCTCTTCAGAAATATAAAAGACTTGTTTCTAATTGTTTTAACCTAGAGAGAGAAAATATTCTAGAGAGAGAATATTCAAATTTTGAATATTTTTGGATAGAAAATTATCTCATCTTATTAAAATAAGTTCCTCTGAAACAGAAATTCAAAAAGAACTTTCCAATGTGCAATTAGAATTAATTGGAAATGGGTATAAAGGACCTTAGCCTAAGGGTCTAGATTTTCAGAAATTTTTGGATTATGGTCCAATTAAGGTTCCTATGGGCCAATAGCATCAATCCATGTGTAGGGAGGAGATAAATCCAATTTGTAAAAGAAGATACCCAAAAATGAGTAAATGCTCACATAAGATGAAGAGTTGAAAATGTACAAGGTTTATTAGCAAAAAACTATGAGCAATATTAAAAATATGAGATATTTTGGGTATCTAAAAATGAGTAAATGCTCACATAAGATGAAGAGTTGAAAATGTACAAGGTTTATTAGTAAAAAAACTATGAGCAATATTAAAATGGTTCCATTATGACACATATGTAAGGAAGGGGAGTTCTTTAAAGGAGGTGCATATTTCACATAAGATGAAAAGTTGAAAATGTACAAGGTTTATTAGTAAAAAAACTATGAGCAATATTAAAATGATTCCATTATGACACATATGTAAGGAAGGGGAGTTCTTTAAAGGAGGTGCATATTTCACATAAGATGAAGAGTTGAAAATGTACAAGGTTTATTAGTAAAAAAACTATGAGCAATATTAAAATGATTCCATTATGACACATATGTAAGGAAGGGGAGTTCTTTAAAGGAGGTGCATAATTCACATGCTTGAATGAGTTTTAAACTCATAAAAATTGAGATATTTCATCTCTCCTCTCTCCTAATTCAAGTCTAGTTCTAAAAAGTTAGCCTAACTGACCTAAAAATGGTCAAAAATTGACCAAACTGATTTGAAAAATTCTAGAATCAGTTTGTTTGGTTAGGAGCTCAATTTTTCCTATAAATAGAAGCCTCACCCTTGTTGAAAAATATATAGTGTTTATGCATCGTTACTCTACTCCACCTAAGCCAAGAACTGTGAATTCATTAATAATTCACTAGTTTTTGGAGCTTCCCTCTTTCTTCAATCCCCATTGGTGGCTCCATCAACATACTTAACCAATTGATTGGTTGGGGGGCCTCTACCGTGAACAAAGAATCAAGCAATTTGTAAGGTAATTAGTGAATATTGATCTTTCCTATAATTTCTCAATGTTTCTCTCTTCTCAACCCCTCTCAAGCTTGAGAAGCTTAATTGGTATGGTTTTTTAAATGCTATTGAAGTTAATTGGTGAATAGTAGTGAAGAGTTACATAACTTAATAAATGCTATTGAAGTTAATTTCCATTTATGTTTAAATTCTAATGGTTTTTATGTAATTTCTCTCTCTCACTCAAGAAATGGTCATACTCATGACCATTCTCAATCCAACTCAAGCTTTTCATAAAGCTTTTCCTTAACCCAAGATTAAGCTATGCTTGAGGCCAAATTAATGGCTTTTTTCTATGCTTTTAGTTTATGTATATTGATGATTCAATCCATTATGGATTAATGATCCAATTAGAGATCATTTTAATTATTTCCTTAATGATAAGCTTTATCCCTTAGAAAAATTGAGATTTATCAGTCATAGCAGCGGAGCTATGGCAAAATTTTTATAAAAATTATGCATAAAATAATTTCATTCAAAGCATAAAAAGAGGACTTCCTACCATATTCTAGGAATTATCATCCTATATTAATTGAAAGATATTCATTGTAATCATAGAGAAATTGATTTTTATACTATGCATTATTGATTTTCATGCATAGAGCTATGCATAAAAGATTATTATTTTAACATAAAAGTGTTACTTTTATCATATTTGGATTTCATGCATAGAGGTATGCATAAAAGATTATTATTTTAACATAAAAGTGTTACTTTTATCAAATTTTAATTTTCATGCATAGAAGTATGCATAAAAGATAAATTTTTTATATTAAAAGTGTTACTTTTATCATTTTTAATTTTCATGCATAGAAGTATGCATAAAGGAAAATTTTTTATATCAAAAGTGTTACTTTTATCATATTGGATTTCATGCATAGAGGTATGCATAAAAGTTGATTATTTTATTATAAAAGTGTGACTTTTATCATAATTGAATTTCATGCATAGAGGTATGCATAAAAGTTGATTATTTCATTGTAAGAGTGTTACTTTTATCATATTGGATTTCATGCATATAGGTATGCATAAAAGATATTCTTTTTATACTAAAAGTGTGATTTTCCTCATAAATGGATTTTATGCATAACTTAGATGCATAAGAGAAATTCTTTTATTCTAAAAGTGTAATTTCCTACCAAATTGAATTTATGCATAAGAAGATGCATAAAAGATTGATTTTAATTTCGAAAGTGTTAGTCTCCTTAAATGGAATTTATGCATAAATAAATGTGTAGAGAAATCTTACATCAAATATAAGAATTCTCTTAAAAAAAGATATGAAATGTGATAAGATGTGATAAGAGGTGTATGGAAAGTGATAGGATGTGATAAGAGGCGTATGAGATGTAAAACGATGTGATAAGATGTGTATGAGATGTGATAAGATTTGATAAGATGCGTATGGAAAGTGATAGGATGTGATAAGAGGTGTATGAGATGTAAAAAGATGTGATAAGATGTGTATGAGACGTGATAGAATGTGTTAAGATGAGTTAGGATGTGTTAAGATGTATATGGGATGTGTTAGGACGAGAATGGATGTAATATGGTTGTATGAATGTGATGTGGATGTATACATGTGGATGTATATGTATGAATGTGAATGTTGATGTGGATGTGGATGTATGGATGTAGATACGGATGTGTATGTATATATGTGGATGTGTATGTATGAATGAGGATGTGAAAATGGATGTATGTATGTAGGTATGGATGTATGGATGTATGTATATAGATGTGGATGTATGTATGTAGATGTGGATGTATGGATGTGATTGTGAATGAAGAGGTGGATGTGGATGTATGGATGTAGATATGGTTGTGGATGTATGTATGTGAATGTGGATGTATGAATGAGGATGTGAAAATGGATATATGTATGTAGATGTGGATGTATGGATGTGAATGTGAATGAAGAGGTGGATGTGGATGTATGGATGTAGATACGAATGTGGATGTATGTATGTGAATGTGGATGTATGAATGAGGATGTGAAAATGGATGTATGTATGTAGATGTGGATGTATGGATGTATGTATGTAGATGTGGATGTATGGATGTGAATGTGAATGAAGAGGTGGATGTGGATGTATGGATGTAGATACGGATGTGGATGTATGTATGTGAATGTGGATGTATGAATGAGGATGTGAAAATGGATGTATGCATGTGAATGTGGATGTATGAATATGAATGTGGATGTGTGGATGTGGAAATGGAGGTATGGATGTATGAATGTGGATGTGGATGTATGCATGTAGATGCGTATATATGAATGTGAAATTGGATGTATGATGTGGACGTACGAACATAGATATGTATGTAGAATAATGAATATGAAGATGTATGTGAGATAATATGTAGTCTATATGAGTGAATGGATGAGAATGGAATGTGGAATAAGTAATGTGGTCCGAGAGTGGATAATATGGAAAGACAAGAGTTTGTTATAGAAACTGTATTTTGTGACTGTTTGTAAATGACTGTTTTATGTCAAGAATGCTGGAGAAGCATTTTGACCGTCTTGAGGATTAAGATCATGAGAAGACTGAACTGATAAAGTTGCAACTGCTGACGGAGAGTCAATGGAGGACGTCTCGCGTAGCAAGGTCGATCGAGGTCTTGACCAGCCTCGGTTCAATTTAAATGGTGAGCTTCCGGTATGGTGGATGAGGGACCAAGGAAGCGGCCTATGAGTGAAGCGCTAGGTCACCTGCGAAGGATCCTAGAGGGTGCTGACCATACGGTGCTCGGGCTCTGGGTCGCCGAAGATACCCACACGTGCGTCGTGGAAGATATTGGAACAAGGAGTAAGAGTTGTTTTCTGAAACCAGGCATGGATCTGGTTGATTGACCTTGCTGGTCCTCAACAGATGAGTCCATGGCTCTTTTATATGGATCTGTGGGTTGATCTTGCTGATCTTCCACGGAGATTCCATTCTATTATATGAATATATTGCCGGTTACTATGAGCTAGGAACTATGGAAAAGGCCCCTGAGAGAACAGGTGGTGAGCGTTCTGGTTGCCAATGATGCCATAAGTACACCGATGAAAGAATGACTGGAAATAAGGATTCAACCAGAGACTTTGAGGATTGTCATCAGTGACATAATGGTTTTATTAAAGGAATTTTTTAAAGCTAGTTGATGCTAAGAAAAAGGCAATTTCATATTGGGTGTGTAAGTGATATGACTAGTTTTATGTTTGTATGAACTTCCGGCTAGGGGGCCTTGGAACTCTTTTCCTTGGTACTCGGGACAAAACCTAACCAAATTATTAATTGGATCCCATCACTACAATGGTTGGGCGGTTGGCTAACCCATGGGACTGGATGGGGTTAGGCTGGACTGATGGATCCGTAAATCGAGATTTTAATTTCTATTATTACGATAGATGAAGTAAATCCCGGATAGAAATTGTTCTATGGATAGGAATCAACGGCTGTGCCTCTTGATGGGGAAAAAAGCGTTGATCCCAATGATCCAAGTGCAAGTTTCTTCCTTGAATTGACCAAGTACCGTTAAAGGTGCAGTCAGATCAGTTGATCCATAATGATCTTGACTACGTTAGAGTAAAGAGTTATCCTGGTGGAATCGCCCATGCTTTCCGGGTAAAGGGAGTTTTTCCGGTTTCGATTTTGGACAAACCGACGGATTAGTCTCTTGTCCGGATATCCGTGGGCGAGGCCCCGAGTGTGAGACCCCTACCCGTGCACGATGTGCTACTTCCGCTGCTAGTACCCCGAATCTGTTGCGTGGTGGAGACAGGGATCTCACAGTTGGTATCAGAGCAGGTTTTGAAAGCTAATAAAGATAATTAAATTCTTATCTGAAATTGGTAATAAGAATTTAGAAACAGCATTTTCATAATGTATTTTCATTCCGTAAGCTTCTTTAATGAAGAAATTTTAATCAAAGAAATTGTTTTTATAGATGGAAGTTCCCCATTTATCTGGTATTCCCGACCTCACCCAGTCTCAAGATATGATTGCATTTGCCTTCGAGCATCTCATCTCTTCTGCTTCAACTCAATCAAGCCGAGCAAGACTCGCACGCCATTTCGCGGATTTATATTTTCCTACCCCAGCGGAGAGAATACAGCATAAGTGGTTTGCAGGGCAATATATCCACGCCCCTTGCGACCGCCGTACAATGCTGTGGCAGAATCTCTCATTCACTATGATCCTGTTAAAGCTGAAAATGGTGCGTGGTGTCATTCTATATCATTCGACACCTCGAAATTTCAGACTTTCATGTCGAATTTATAGACTCCTTAGTCGATTTATCCCTAAGGAGAAAATAATAACTCCCTTCGCAATTAGAGAACTTATGTAACAGGGCATGACTATGGCCCAGTACCGTCGTCTTATGCGTCTCTCGAGGAGATTTTGAAATTTGGAGCCGAGCCACTCTATGTACTTATTGCAACTTGTATATAAATATACAAATGTTTTTTTTACGGACGATCGGATAAAGAAAAATCTATTTACCAGACTTAAGTCATAGATCTCCAATAAGATCAACTGAGGAGCCAATTATGTCAAAAGTTTATCAAGACGCACAAAAAGGTTGTAATTGTTTGATATAATTCATACAAATTGTTAATTCAAATTGAAATTCGTAAATTAGTAATTGGGTCTTCAATTGGAAGTACCGCAATTGTATGGAACCCTGACTTGCTTGAGACCTAGACATGATGGTATTTACCTTATAGTTTCGAGTATCATGACTATCCGTATATACCGAGGGTATAACTGTAGCTCTTTACTGACAGTATATACGAGTAAATCTAAGACTTGAAATTATAAGCGTTAATGCTATCCAGATGATGATTTCGAATGTGGTTGATATGATTTTTAATTCTGTTTGGGAACTGATGAATTGATTTGGATTCTGATTGAAAAATGATGATCCCTGAAAATGGGTTGAAATGTAATAAGCTGAGCGAAACTACAATGTGGATGATTGGGACGAGTCCCTGTAATGATAAATGATGAAAATGATTCAGCAAATCACTATGAGATTAGTGGATTGTGCTGTCAAATTGCTACTATTAATACTTGAGATGGTAGATCAAGTTAAGGGATGACAAATTGAGAACTTGCTTAACTTAAATTTCGTGGAGGAATGTTCAGAAGGAAATTTTTTGGTCTAATGCACCATTATCGTTTTAAAGATATGAATGATATGATTTGAATGAATTGTTATTTAATGATGAGTTCTATATAAGGGATATTTATCCCCATATTCTGTTGGGTTGACCGGAATCTAAGGAACCCCAGAATAAATTGGATCTTAAGCAAAAGAGTTGTCCTCTACTTGCGAGATGAGGACATCTTGCACCTTTTAAGTGGGGTAGAATGTAAGATTCCTCCCCCAGCCTTAGAGGTATACAGGAGTAAGAATCTCCCTTTCTGATCTTATAATTATTCTCTCTCTAAAATAAAAGAAAGATTCTGTTTAAAAAGGGAAGACACTTTCCCCAGAATACCTTCTCAGGAGCCCACTTGTTTTAAGGATTCAAAACGATGAGTTCAGAAGTGAGAACCGGTATTTTGGATGCCAAGGTTTTAGTCATCAGTTAAAAGACGGCCCGACTCCTACCATGGAAAGGGCACAAGGAAGTCTAGAACCCAAATTCAGAGACCAATTCCTTCATACCAATCTAATCAGGGTCCATCTCAGACAAGATTGCTTAACTCCATTAACTAGGTCCGACCCATTGATTAGGGTCGAGATGAGCAGTCAAATGCTTGGCGACTTAGAACATCAGATGCAAGCAATTCATAAAGATATAAACGCTGCCTACTAGGATTGACAGAGATAATATACGAATAAGAAGAGGACAGTCAGAGAAATCAAAGAAGCAGTTATAGTCTTCAATTGAATACGGACCAAAAGAATTTCTTTATCTCTAGGGGAGTATAAGTAGTTATCCCCCAGATATTGTGGACCAAAGGAAGTAAGTGACTTAACCTACGAACTTCTTTTATCTCCTCATCTCAAAGTTCTTAACGCCTTCTATAGAAATATGTGCCAAACCCAAATCATGGAAAGACGGTAAAACTTCAGTGGCAAGATACCGTTGGCTTCTAGGTTACGCTAACTCCTTCCTTTATATAAGTCGTAACTTTTACTTATCGCTCACAGTAATCTTACTTCCATCGATCTCCTTCTTCTTAATCTCCTTCATGGCTTGGCAACAGGAATTAGTTTTATCCATGATGATTTCTCACCTTCAAGACGCAAGCGAGTCTGTGAAGAAGGATTTTATAGAACAGTATGAGCGCTCACTTTTTCCTCAATTGGGAACGTCTGTAGCTCAAACCAAATGGCGGACCTATCAAGACATAACTAGGGTAACACCTTGGGGTCAGCAGCACTTTCGCAACAATGTCCGCTTGGCCATGGTTATTGAAGCCTTGGGTTTGGGTCCCCGATACTACTGCGTCATGAGATCAAGACATCTTGGATTTTCTGAGCGGGTCTTCTTACTAGCGTGTTTTCTTCCTCATCAGAAGATATGCCTTTACCCCGTTTTTGGTTTGCCTCTCAGAGGTCCTTTTGTTAGAACACCTCATACCACTGAGATAGGCGCGGCAATAACCAACAGAATCATTCCCATAGATGAGTTACCTTATACGTGCGCAGCTTGTAAGTGCTGCTTTTGTGATCATATGATGGACGGGCTTATGGAAGTGTAAAGAGTTCTTCTATCTTTACTATATATATTCCAAGAATGAATAAAGTTTAAATCTTGCTCTTGTCTTGACCCTTACTCTCTTTGAGATTTTTTTAATTGGTGATTAATCTTAATTAAAAAAATTTCTCTCAGTCTCATATTTGTGCATCTTCCGAAATTACCCCCAGTTTGCGAGATGAGGGCATCTCGCGTTTTTCAAGTGGGAGAGAATGTAAGATTCCTCCCCAGCCTCTCAAAATGTCCAGCATCTTCCCCTGTAATCAATCCCTCTTCAGAAATATAAAAGACTTGTTTCTAACTATTTTAACCTAGAGAGAGAAAATATTCTAGAGAGAGAATATTCAAATTTTTAATATTTTTGGATAGAAAATTACCTCATCTTATTAAAATAAGTTCCCCTGAAACAGAAATTCAAAAAGAACTTTCCAATGTGCAATTGGAATTAATTGGAAATGGGTATAAAGGACCTTAGCGTAAGGGTCTAGGTTTTCAAGACGTGATAGAATGTGTTAAGATGAGTTAGGATGTGTTAAGATGTATATGGGATCTGTTAGGACGAGAATGGATGTAATATGGTTGTATGAATGTGATGTGGATGTATACATGTGGATGTATATGTATGAATGTCAATGTTGATGTGGATGTGGATGTATGGATGTAGATACAGATGTGTATGTATGTATGTGGATGTGTATGTATGAATGAGGATGTGAAAATGGATGTATGTATGTAGATATGGATGTATGGATGTATGTATGTAGATGTGGATGTATGTATGTAGATGTGGATGTATGGATGTGATTGTGAATGAAGAGGTGGATGTGGATGTATGGATGTAGATATGGTTGTGGATGTATGTATGTGAATGTGGATGTATGAATGAGGATGTGAAAATGGATGTATGTATGTAGATGTGGATGTATGGATGTGAATGTGAATGAAGAGGTGGATGTGGATGTATGGATGTAGATACGGATGTGGATGTATGTATGTGAATGTGGATGTATGAATGAGGATGTGAAAATGGATGTATGTATGTAGATGTGGATGTATGGATGTATGTATGTAGATGTGGATGTATGTATGTAGATGTGGATGTATGGATGTGAATGTGAATGAAGAGGTGGATGTGGATGTATGGATGTAGATACGGATGTGGATGTATGTATGTGAATGTGGATGTATGAATGAGGATGTGAAAATGGATGTATGCATGTGAATGTGGATGTATGAATATGAATGTGGATGTGTGGATGTGGAAATGGAGGTATGGATGTATGAATGTGGATGTGGATGTATGCATGTAGATGCGTATGTATGAATGTGAAATTGGATGTATGATGTGGACGTACGAACATGGATATGTATGTAGAATAATGAATATGAAGATGTATGTGAGATAATATGTAGTCTATATGAGTGAATGGATGAGAACGAGTACACACTGAATGGAATGTGGAATAAGTAATGTGGTCCGAGAGTGGATAATATGGAAAGACAAGAGTTCGTTATAGAAACTGTATTTTGTGACTGTTTGTAAATGACTGTTTTATATCAAGAAGCTGGAGAAGCATTTTGACCGTCTTGAGGATTAAGGTCATGAGAAGACTGAACTGATAAAGTTACAACTGCTGACGGAGAGTCAATGGAGGACGTCTCGCATAGCAAGGTCGATCGAGGTCTTGACCATCCTTGGTTCGATTTAAATGGTGAGCTTCCGGTACGGTGGATGAGGGACAAAGGAAGCGGCCTATGAGTGAAGCGCTAGGTCACCTGCGAAGGATCCTAGAGGGTGCTGACCATACGGTGCTCGGGCTCTGGGTCGCCGAAGATACCCACACGTGCGTCGTGGAAGATATTGGAACAAGGAGTAAGAGTTGTTTTCTGAAATCGGACATGGATCTGGTTGATTGACCTTGCTGGTCCTCAACAGATGAGTCCATGGCTCTTTTATATGGATCTGTGGGTTGATCTTGCTGATCTTCCACGGAGATTCCATTCTATTATATGAATATATTGCCGGTTACTATGAGCTAGGAACTATGGAAAAGGCCCCTGAGAGAAGAGGTGGTGAGCGTTCTGGTTGCAAATGATGCCATAAGTACACCGATGAAAGAATGACTGGAAATAAGGATTCAACCAGAGACTTTGAGGATTATCATCAGTGACATAATGGTTTTATTAAAGGATTGTTTTAAAGCTAGTTGATGCTAAGAAAAAGGCAATTTCATATTGGGTGTGTAAGTGGTATGCCTAGTTTTATGTTTGTATGAACTTCCGGCTAGGGGGCCTTGGAACTCTTTTCCTTGGTACTCGGGACAAAACCTAACCAAATTATTAATTGGATCCCATCACTACAGTGGTTGGGCGGTTGGCTAACCCATGGGACTGGATGGGGTTAGGTTGGACTGATGGATCCGTAAATCGAGATTTTAATTTCTATTATTACGATAGATGAAGTAAATCCCGGATAGAAATTGTTCTATGGATAGGAATCAACGGCTGTGCCTCTTGATGGGGAAAAAAGCGTTGATCCCAATGATCCAAGTGCAAGTTTCTTCCTTGAATTGACCAAGTACCGTTAAAGGTGCAGTCAGATTAGTTGATCCGTAATGATCTTGACTACGTTAGAGTAAAGAGTTATCCTGGTGGAATCGCCCATGCTTTCCGGGTAAAGGGAGTTTTTCCGGTTTCGATTTTGGACAAACCGACGGATTAGTCTCTTGTTCGGATATCGGTGGGTGAGGCCCCGAGTGTGAGACCCCTACTTGCACATGATGTGCTACTTCCGCTGCTAGTACCCCGAATCTGTTGCGTGGTGGAGACAGGGATCTCACAATTCCAACCCACCTGAAGGATCATGCTCGATGCTTACTCTGTGCAATGGAATCAAGAAGGAAACCTTATGTGCCTTACCCTCTCCACGCACCAATGCCAAATTTGGAGAATTTGAGAGGGCACATTATGGGAGAATATGGCTAAGCACACAAAGCTGGCAAACCCCCTAACCAACCTGTTAGAAATTTGGATTGTCACCTTCATGATTGGTTACTATTTGTGTAGGTGACATAAAGCACATCCAGTTCATACAAGGGGGAGGCTACATAGCCATCACCATAGATGATACCAATACCAGCATCGAAGATTTTGGTATACAACCAGATTGGCGAAAGGAATATTGACGATCCCCAAATATAGTCATCAGTACCAGTGTTCCCTGCCAACCAAAAGAGTGGACCCGCTCTATATGACCATGAAACTAAGGCTCACTCCACTCCAATACCATGACACAAAGCGAAGGGATTCTCATGTCTGCTACAATTTTATGTAATTTTCGCCATCTACCTTCCTAGATATTACAAGCCAACGACAACAACGACAACAAATGCTCACATGGATACAAGATTGGCACCGAATTCTTGATCCAGATATCGTGGCTGCTATTAGATTCATGAAGTTGATTGTAGTCCTTATCGATCATCGAAGGGAAAGGTGTGATTGAAGTAGAATAGCTTTGCTTTGACATGAACACAAGCCCTAATGAAAGAGGCATGATTTTGTATTATCATCACCTATGGAGTCTTTCAGATTACATGCACATTACATTTGAAGACATGGTGGACACTGGAATGGTGGACACTGGGTTCTAGAATTCACACTCATCATTCAAAAGAACCCTAAAAAGGCTTCAATCATGCCAGAACTTCTACAGACATGAGTTCAGTGACCAAGTCTTTTGACCTCGGTAATAAATTGTTCTCAAGACAGAACTTGCAGGTGGGGGGGGGATGTCAATCTCATTTTGGATTAACAAAGATTATCCTCCAATTGAGGACATTAATAAGTGTCATGTAAAGGCACTATAAAAGTGGTAATGAGATACTGGCCACCCAAGGCCTTAGTTAGTAAGTATTGGGCGCCTAAGTGTGAAGAAGGGCGAGTTGTATATAATGCAATTCTCTAATGAAATGATACAATCACCCTTTGTGCTATGAGAACTCTTGTACTCTCTCTCTCTCTAATGAAATGATACAATCACCCTTTGTGCTATGAGAACTCTTGTGCTTTATCGAGAGAGAGAGAGAGAGAGAGAGAGAGAGAGAGAGAGAGAGAGAGAGAGTATGCTCTAGTGCATGTGCCTCTTTCATGCATGCATGTGTATGAGAGAGTGAGAGGTTGATTTCCTTGCATACATGGTGTGAGCGACTCCGTGGTAATAGTGAGGAGGTGGGGTTCGGAGGAGTGGAGCTTTCAAAGGGAGCTTGGTGAGCCTCAAGGGACATGAGCTCGAAGCATTGGTAAGTACCCAATGATTGTTGTGTCTATTGTTTCTCCTGTTTGCAGTTGTGCAGAGTTCCTTGGATCACTACATGATGGGATAAAATCACAATAGTGCCATTCAACTAAAAGATAATGTGACGTTCAAAGGAGCTAAAGAACTGGATTCTAAATATATTTCTTTCAGAGTCATGGAACATAGCACTTCTACAATTAATCCTCTTGCTAAAGGCAACAATTTAAGGGAAATGAATTTCATAGATTTCACGGAAAGCACTCCAGGTGGGAATAAAGGACAATAGAGCTCCCAAAAATATACATATGTACCCAAGGAGAGAACTTTAATGGTTCTTAATTTGCTGACAAGGACATTTAACTAGTAAGTGTCCAATCCTAAAGGCATGTTATAATGGGAATTGTACTTTTTGTGGACGTTATGGTCACGAGGCTTCACAGTGCTACATGCATTTGCAAACCCCTATTATTGCTTCTAGGCCTCAATAGTTGGCTCTACCGACCCAATCACAGCCATAAGCCATAATCTCATTCATACACATCTCATCTCATTCATCCACATCCATCCAATCGTTCACATGTAAGATTACCCACATCTATTCATACATTCATATCTATCACTTCACATCCACATATATTCATGTCACATCACATATCTTTACATCCACATCACATTCTTTCACATAAACATCCACATCCATTCTTTCATATACATATCCACATCCATTCTTCACATGCATATCCATATACATCCACATCCATTCTTCACATCAGGGATTTCACTAACGTAAACGAGAACATGTGAACATGTTAATAACACAAAAAATCTTGTGATCACATGTTATATTCACAAAGCTTTCACAAGGGCCTAAAAAAATTATCTTTGTCGGGCATAAAAAATCTTCTTAGGTGGCCACTGACCTGCTATTATGTGAAGATGGTAACATGAGAACATGTGAATAGCTTATTCCCATGTGTAGCCAAGCTTTTAAGGGGTTCCTAAATGGCAAGTGACCTGTTATTTTGTGAACATTAACATAAAAACATGTGAATAACTTGTTCACATGTGTTATTATCACAAAAAATCTTGTGATCACGTGAATATTAAATCCCTGCTTCACATAAATAACCACATCCATTCTTTCACATACACATTCGCATTTATTCTTCACATATACATTCACATCCATTCTTCACATACATAACCACATCCATTCTTTACTTATACATTCACATCCATTTTCATCACATATCATCCACTCATATCCCATATCATTCATTTACATCTTGATTCACATGACATCATATCTCATCCATTCATTCACATCTATCTGATTCACATCACATCTATTCACCTCACATCTCATCACCTCTATTCACATCACATCCATCCATCCATTCATTCACATCACATCCATCAATCTATGAGATTAGATTTCAATAATTGGGATTAACAAGTCAAGTGAAGATCTAGCATGTAAGTGCATCAGGATCTTACCCTAGAAGTATGATAGCTTGGTCATCTCATTAAACACTTAGATGAGGAATCCTACTCTAGCTTTGAAGCACTCATGCAGGAGGAGATGTGTCAGAAGAGTAGGGATGGTGGTGACTCCTCCTCTTCTCTTCTTTTGGTAAGGGAAAGGACTTTGGTATCTCCTCTTCTTTTCTTTCGGAATGAAGATAAGAAACAAAAGATGGTAAAATTCTTCTATTCTTGTAACAACCCCAAGAAAATGCTAAAAGCATGCAAGCTGTTAAGAAACATAGGTATGCTGAACATGTGCAGGATACCCATCAATATTACATTAATCTAGTTAGTGATTAAGCTAATATAAGGTGGGCGACATCTAAGCATACTCATAATGACAAACTACTAAAACAATTAAGCAAGAGACTTAAGTACAAGTTACAAGATTGAGACTTGTACTCATATAGAGGCTTATGAGCTTGCTTCATATTTTGTTACTAGAAAATGACCCCTTTTATATGAGGTGGTACATGGGTTGCCTTGGAATCACTTTATGGAATAATTACATCTTGCTCATGTGGATTCTTTCTAGGTTTGGTATATGTTTGGGCTTACTCATACTCACTCCCTACCTTGTGCTCCATGGCACCACATTTCTCAACACCCCCTTGGCGCCATATTCTTAGGCTACTGCAAGGTGGTGATGTGAGGTTTACAAATACTTCACCCCCCTTAATGTAGGTGGATCAACATTTGAACTTGGACATGTGACATCTCCCCTTGGGTGTTTGACTAGCCACTCTCAGGTGGTTAGGAGTGTTTACATTCGCATCACTCCCCCTAGGTGCTCTTCTAGCTACTCTTAGGTGGTAAAGTGTGCTTACAAATACATACTTTCCTACTCATTTGATGAATTATAACATTAGGTTAGGGTAGTGGTAGGTCCTTTGTTTCTTGGTGCTATTGCTTACTTGATATCTCATTGCTTTTACTTGGATGAAGATCCCTTGTTACTGCTCCCTTTGCTCTTGGCTTTGACTTTGGCTTTTGACTACTTGTCCTTGCTTGTCTTTGTGTCCACCTTTTGCCTTATTCATTGTGCCTTTAGTGTAGACTTTGTATTGCCACTTGATTTTGATACTTGTGCTTGTTGGTGCTTTTGTTCTTCTTTCTTAAGTGCCACTTGTGCTTTATAATAGCATATGCTTTTATGTGTGTACCCATGTATGCTTTCCCAACAAGGATGAACCCTTCCCATTATAATGTCATGAGATGCACAATCCTTGCCATTTGAGAAGGTCTTACCACCAATGAACTGTGTTTTGTTTCAATGGCAGTGTCTAATCTAATACAAGATTGGAAATTAGCTCTGATTTTTCATGTAATGACTAATTTCAAGGTGATACAAGTGATTAAGATGTAAACTATGTGCTAAAAGTGCACTAAATACGATGAAAAGGTACTCAAATTGAGCAATGCAAATGGGTACGATGGAGTTTAATGCAAGAGAGAGCTTCCCATACTAGATTAATACCCTAATTATCTAATTTTAGAGCTTAATTGGCCTAATTTTTGTTAATGATGCATTACTAATAATGAGTAGTGCTTAATTAGGGTGATTAAGGGCAACAAAATTTGGATGCCAAAATTTAGCTTGGTGGTGAGGATTTTGATGGGGATTTTTGCATAGGGTGATTACCCTTAATGAGATAAAGAGGCCCAAGTCAAAAAATTAGCTCAAATTTATCAAAAATTGGTGAAAATCATTGCCTACTGCTTGGTTATGTGCTTGCCTCAACTGCTCTGCTACACCAAATGAGAATCCTTTTGGTAAAGTTATTTCTTAGGTCATGGAATTAATTTAATTAGAAGGGCTTTGCCCAATTTATAGTGTGCATTGAGAATGGGCCTCTAATAGGAGTCTTACCAAACATCGAGCAACCTTTTCCGAGAGATGTGAAAATTGGAGAAAAACTTGGCGAACTTTTAAAACAGAAATGTACCTAGAAATAATGGAACATTGGTCACCAATCCAACGAGCACAAGACATAAGCAATTACATTATTTTCCATTCATGTGTAGGATAATCCTTGATTGAGGGAACACATTTCCTATCATTGAAATACATATGAAGATCATGTCAATCACTAGATTTACACATCATCAAAACACAATATTCACATGTTAACCATAGAAATTGAAATACTACACCAACTACATTTTTGCAACTGCACGAAACATGACCCACTCTCAATGGGCGCCAAAAAGTGTAGATCTGAACAATATCTGCATTGAATAAGACCAAAACAAAATCGCCAATTATGGCTCACTACATTGTCCACTACATACACCATAACAAATCAAGTTGAGTCACACTCATCGTCTATAAAAACATAACGAACGTGACATCGTTACACATGGTCCATCTCAAAACACGTGTCTCCAGCCATGGTTCTTGCCATTGCTTTGACATACACTGGCAGAACACTTTACATGAAAATAAAGAATAAAAATTGTTTAAGTTTTACAAATTCACATGTTTAAGTATATATGTGTCTTGAAGATCAAACTTGAATGTTCTATTCTTAAAACATATGCACGAAGGTAACCAAAATCACAAACTTGGATCCTCAAGCTTTGATCTATTGTAAAACACCGCTAAATCCATATCAAAATAGAGGCACAATAGTCCCAAACACATCAAAAAACAAACCCAAATAAATAGTCAAAAAAAAATGTAGCACTGAATAAGGTCAAGATGCTCACTACTCATATGGATTCTGTCCCACATGCTCATCAATATCATCATCCCAATCATGTGAACTGCTAGCCTCCCCCTGGCCTCCTTGCCTCTTAGGTAGAAGTAATGGTTGTACGTATGAAGATAGAAGACCCTCGTCAGAGTCCATCGAAGTGCATAAACGACCTGACCTCAAACATGCCTTAAGAAGAGGAGCTGTGCCACAGCCCCATCCCAACTCAAGGCAAACACCACCTAGATGACAGAACAACTCCAAATACCCTGTAGTGAAAGTAATGTTGTGCTCCAAAAGACCAATGCCAACTCCTGTCAAGACCAATGCCAACCAGGCCATCCTTGAAGTGCCTCCACCAGTCACATATCGTATCCTGCGTCAGCTGCATACATACCAACCAGGGCTACAGGGTTATACTTGGAGACTTGCAACCCAAGCCCATGTTTCTGCACAACAGATCATGAAATTGAATAGATCATTGTTGGCAAAACAAGAAGAGAAGAATGTTTTGCAAGATGCTATGCATGACACGGTAATGAAAAATGCCAGTTTGATTAACCAGGTTAATGATTTACAAGCTAGCAATAAGAAGATGAAGACAATGCTAGAGAAGACTGTCACTTATGGGCCTACAATGACATGGGAGGTACATGAACGCCAAAGGTCATATAAACCTATGCACATGTTGGCAAAGATAGGTGGACAATACAGGCGAAGGATCTATGCACAATGTGATAA
Source organism: Cibotium barometz (assembly GCF_041138505.1). Classification (NCBI taxonomy): domain Eukaryota; kingdom Viridiplantae; phylum Streptophyta; class Polypodiopsida; order Cyatheales; family Cibotiaceae; genus Cibotium; species Cibotium barometz. The sequence goes on along the minus strand of NC_141057.1, from coordinate 29,117,214 downwards.
CATGCACAAGAGGTTTAGTAATCTAGAAAATGAAGTGAATCAAGGAATTGAAAAGGTACACTAAAGATATGGTCAAATCTGCACTTCAATGCCCAAAGTCTAAGTTAATTGGTGATGAAGTTATCATACAATGCGTATAAGAGGTAAGTGATTCCTCCACATCAAATGATATGTAGGAAATAGGTGATAAGGTAGGAATAAGTTCTCAGTCTTATGGCATGATATAAAAACATTTAGATACAAGGTTTTAAAAAGTGTTGCAAAAGAAAAGGGTATTGCCTCTTCTCAAACCATTTCATGTGGTGCAAGCATGACAATCATTAAACAGTAAGGTGGAACAATTAATTGGTGAGCCAATACACATGTCACAGACATGTATGGGTCAAAGGAAGTGCCGTTTGTCTTGCACACAAATAACAATTTTGTATTAAATGTATGCAGGTTACAATCTCTAATGGTAAAATTTTATAGTATATCTATTGTAGAATGCGGAGGCAAGCTAAAATTTATTTTGAAGCTTGATGAAAGTGAGGTTATCAAAGGTCAGAAGTTAGAACGTGTTAGTCTAACTCTGAGAATGAAATTTGGTGGCTTGCTGCATTTGAAGTACCAAAGGAAGATCATGAGATTTTGAAGATTTTATTTAACTTGACAGAGATACCTAATACAGTGCAACGTCAAAATCATGGTGAAAGTTTGCACATGGAAGGTTATGGTGAGTATCAAGTGGAATGGCACCTTGCTGGAGATCTCAAAACTTTGAAGTGCATGTTTGGTGTGTCAAATGCAGCAAATGCAAAGTTTCCTTGCATATATTGTATGCGGTCTAGAAAGAAAGGTAAGAATGGGAAGAAACAGGAAGAGAAGGGTGTCCTACACATGATCAATTTGTTTGCTGTGGGAGGCAAATGGTACGAGTAGATCCTAAGTGGGATCCTATTCTTGGCATCCCCTTGATAAGAGTACACTTTTGCACTTTGCATGCACTAGTGAGGATCATAGACAAATTGGTTTATGAATATGTGTATTTTGCTTATAAAATGCAGCTAGCTTCTGATGCCCAAGAAACATTTAAAAGGGTGGAAGAAGTATTATCTGGAATGGTTTACATCAAGGCCAGGTTGAAATAAAGAAGGATGAAAAAAATTCTGGAGCAAGCGGCAATGTACCATGCAAGCCTTGCTTTGGCAGCTCAAAAGCAAGGAAATTCCTCTCTACACACCACCAAATGAAAATGGAGAACTACTAGTACAACAACCAGAGAAATATGAAGCAATGGAAAAAGTTACATATGGCCGTTCCTAATTGAAGCAATGGAGGAAAGACTAGAGTAGCAAAAGAAAATGTATGGATTGCTCTTGACAAATTGGAAGTGCTTTTGTAGAAGATGACTTTGGACCAGATGATTCCAAGGAGTTTAAGGAGGTGATTGGTATATTCTATGCATCAGTTGTTGTTGAAGCCTAGATTACAAGTAATATAACTCATTACATGGTAAGTGTGACATTACAATTAATTTATATGGTTTTAGAGACTAACTATGATTACATTGTTTATTGATGTAGCATATATTGCATGCTCATGGTCCTTACTTTGCAAATGAAGGAAGTTTAGTGATATGGTCTACATAGGGCATGGAGTGATCTCATCGGCAAGCACGATGTGCTTTCCAAAAGGCAACTGCTCATGGAGGTGGAATCTATGATGTCAATCCAATTAGACAATTACTTCTATGGTGGTATTGAGAGTATATGCATACTTGTGTGTGAACAGTTGTGTAGTTTTTAAAGTTGACTAAAGTTGACTAAACTATTACTTATAAGTGCCTATATAAGTAGTGAGACATTTACATTTTATAGTCTTCTAGTTTTCAAGGCATGGCACGCACCCAGCAAACTGCTAAGAGGAACCCTACTTAGACTTGCCCAACACAGCCCCAGGTCAATATACCAACGGGGACTGATAGTGAGTGCACTCAATCTGACAATCCAGGAGGCACTACTACTACAGGTACAACGCATCCACATCCACCACATCACAAGAAGCATAGATGGAGACTAGGCACTGCTGCTCTTCGAGAAATCAAAAAGTATCAAAAAAGTAAAAAATCATACCGAGGGTGCCATTTACAAGACTGGTGAGAGAGATATTGCAAGATCTCCACAGCAAATGTCTCATAATAGGTTCTATGCACAAGACATAGTTCTACAGTCAACAATGTGTAGCGATGGTCAGCCCAAGCGTTGCTAGATCTTCAAGAGGCAGCTGAGGCATATTTGCAAACGTCGGTGGAGACCTGGCACCGTCGCTCTTTGAGAAATAAGAAAGTATTTGAAGACAATAGACCTTCTGATCCCGAGGAGACCTTTTCATCTCATGATGATTTGAATGCAAGCTGGTTATCTCAATGGCATCCTCTGGTCGGCAATAGTGAGGCTCCCACAAGATGGACATCAGTAGCTTTGAAAACTCTTCAAGAGGCGGCTCAAGCTTTTTTGGTGGACGGTGACACAGTGTAAGCAACAATCCATGCCAAGAGAGTCACCATCACTGACAAAGATATGCGGCTAGTTCTACGCATGCGAAAGTGGAGGGAAGATTATGGAGATGAGCTACAGATTTAGGGAGATATTGTAATCTCATGTATATGCCACAATGTAATCTCATGTGATCATGATGTAAATGCTTTACTTAATGAAAATATATTTTTTTGCTCCTTGCCAAGTGTCTACTTGATTATATCTAGAAATCATAATTGTATTGTGATTTCAATTTCAAATTAATGATTAAATATTATTTGTTGATCGCACGAATACAACAAAACTTTAAAATTATATTTTTATTAATATAAAAACTGTTACATCATGACATAGAAGCAAGTACAAAAACCCTAAACTCTGCGTCTCTTAGTACTAGGCTCAGTAGAGTCAGTAGGAGCTTTAAAAGTGAAGGAATTACAACAAAATTTCCTTCGAGCTCAAGTTGGGTAGCATAAAGATCAATCTTCTCAGTAGCAAGGCCTAGGCCAACAAGTGAATGAATGTTCCCTCCACGCTGAGCTTGGAACAAATATAGGAGCTTGGAGTGCTTCACAAGCACCACCTTCTCTAAGCTTGATGTCACAGTCATGGGCTTGAATGCATCACCCTTTATTAAAGCCTTGATCTTCATGAGAGAGACTTGTCCATCAGGGGATCATACTTTGTGAAAGAAAATGATGTCTTGGAAGATCTTGCCAATATACTCCTTCAAAGCTACATCCTGGAGTCTTTCTCTTCCCACCACCAGCTCTTGATGCAAAGTCATAGACATAGACAATTTCCTAAAGAAAATATTTGCATGCAAAAATAAAATATCAAAAATTATTCCAAAATACAATTGCATGAAAAAAAAAATTTCAAATGAGTTGAAATTTTCTGTTGGCCTCAAGGGCTTGGAGACCCCACACATGTAATCTAGCATGCATCGGGGCCCTCCAGGCATGCCATCTAAAGGCTCGCGAGGATGGCCCTAATTTTGCAGAATGCTTGAAGGGCCCCGATGCATGCCAAATTACACGTGTGGGGTCCCCAGGCCCTGCACATAAATTTTCAAGAAGATTTAAAAAAAATTTACTTACCCTCTCAGCCTCATCATTCTATTTCCCGACCGGTGCATCTACGTCTCCCCCAATGATCGCTCTATCACCATGTAGAGGGTTTGAGAGATCAATGCATGTTCGAGGTCCAAAGAGCTCCTCTTGCAACCTCTCAAATTCTGCATCTGAGATATCATAGTCAGGAGCAGCTTCTACAACACTTCTCTTTAGATGTGGATGATTGCAGAGACATCATCCATGCTCATGCCATTGTATCAGCAGCCAATTTCAGCTACTTGTGGAGGGACATCCACAGTGTCAAAGTCAATGAGGTCTTCATGAATATCTTGGACAAGGTGGCAGTACAACTCTTCCTCCCTCAAATCCAAGACCTCAAGGACATCTTGCACGAGCAAGTACTCAACACCATCCATAGTGATGGCACTCAATGATGCAAGTTTTGCATTCTTAGTAGGATCAGGTGGATAGTCAACAAGTCCAAAGACAAGCTACATGCCTCCTCGTCTTGCTTGTCCAGGACTGTCTCCTTTGGGTCCTTCTCTTCATAGGTGAGAGGAGGCACCACTGGCTCCTAGGGTATAATATACAAATAGCAAAGGTAATATCCCGCTTGATGAGATCGATCTGGTCTGCCGACTCAAAAGTGAGGGGCACAGAGGTAGATCAGAAAGGGGGAGAAACATGTGCAAGTGCTCTTTGCACAACCTTTCTATGGTTGTCATCACTCTTCATGGAGAAAGGAACTCTAGGGGTATCCACCGAGCAGTGGAGTCAGGGATAAAAAATGTGATATCATCACATCCTGCACAAAAATATGCAAGCACTAAGCTATCGGGCTCTAGAGTCCTAAATATATTCTCTAGCTCAACACTATAACAAAACCTAGGGTAAATATGGTCCCACATTTGGCCATAAATGGGTTTCACTTATCCACTATGCGAGCGCACATGTGATGAGAAGCCATGGTGAAGGCATAAAGGGAGCAACAAGCAAGGCGGATAGAAAGTGAGAGATAGAGAATGCAATAGAAGTGAATGAAAATAACCCCTACTTATACTTATAAATATAAATTTATATATTATTTCATTAAAAATTTCATAAAGTAATATATATTTTATTAAAATTTTAATGGAGTAATATTTATTTCATTAAAACTCCAAGAGCTCCAACACATCCTACATGAGGAGGTACTCCACCCCTTCAATGGTGATGGCACTCAATGAAGCTAGTGGTGGGTCATGACTTTGGGTTTCGTGAGTCTGGATGAATGTAATTTATACTTATGTTTATTATTATACTTAAAATATCTAGGAACTTATATTTGTGGTGGATGGTGGTCGTGTGACTTTCTCTTTTCTAGTGTTGTAATGGTGCGCACAAAACATACCGTTAGGAGAGTTTCAGTGCTAGAGCCAAATCCAGTGCCCGATCTAGCGCCGAATCTAGTTCTGGTTCTAGATATTCCAAAGGACGTCTTAAGTGAACCTATGCTTTCTAATGTTAAACCTAGCACTAGTAGGAATATTTCAAAGGTCAGGGTCACTTTGCACAGGCAAAGAAAAATGTTTGCAGAAGAGATAAGGAAGGCAAAGGTGGCTGTCAATCTCCTAATCCCCAAAGCTCCTTTCTTGAGGATCGTTAGATCCATATGCAACATAATAAAGTGGAAAGGTTACTTTAAATGGTAGAGTAGCACCATTGCATGTCTTCAAGAGTCATGTGAGGACTTCCTTATAGACTTATTAAATGATAGTAACATTTGTGCTGCCCATGCTAGGAGGGTCACACTAATGGACAAGGACATGACATTAGTAAGCAGAGTTAGGTATAGGTATGATAAGTTCATGCGATCTCTACCATTCAAGGATAGGAAGGTAGCAAAAATCCTCTCCATTCCTCTTGCTTTGAAGAGGAATAGGGCTTCTGACAAGGTGGTTATTGAAAAGGTGACAGCACCAGGTCCATAAGGGCTTAAGAGGCTTGTAAAGGGGGCGGATCTGAAGGAAAAAGAGACATTATTAGAAGAGAATGTTGATAGGGAACCTTCTAAAGTTGGAGAGAGAGAATAACGACAGTCTTAAGGCAGTGCCTAGTCAGATTATATGCAATGTCTCGTATAGTGCCGAGCAGGAGGAGTACCTCCATATCGCTCCAACGGATGTTTATATGCTCGTTTGAAAAGAATAGAGAGATCAATGACAGTATTGTTTAAGGTGTGTACTCTTCACCTTTTTTTGAATGCTTTCTTATTTTGATTTATTTTTCCCTTTCCTAATGTTTTTAATTCAATCTATAGGGTACTGTTGAAAGATCTTTTGCCTAACCAGGCAAAGCAAGTATATATTTGTGATCCTTTGGTATCAACTATCCTGATTGACCCATCGAGGTCTGACGAGGACCTTGCTCCTTATTTCCAAGGAGTTAGTCCGAGTACCTTTTTGTTGTGCTGCCATATATAGAGAAGTATATATTTTCTTTAGATTTCAAGCTGTTGATGGAATTTAAGTTATTAGTTGCCTGTGTTAGGTTTCTTATATTTTTTGTTTACTTTCTCAATTTCAGAGGGTGTTGGTCTGCTTGTTTAATAAATGTGGTCAAATGCCAGATAATTTTTATGAATAGCCTTCTTGGAATGCATGGATAGTCTAAATTGTAAGTCATTATAATTTATATTGTTTCCTTCTTGCTTCCTAATTGTTGATTGTAAGTCATTCTTTATATCGTTGACTGTAGGGCATGTAAGAGGGCGATTGCATTGATTGAAACTCTATGTCTTGAATTGAAAAAGGATATAGAGTGGAAATTTCTCAACCAACCCGTTCCTATGCAAAAGAATTCACACTCTTGTGGTTGGCATGTAGTCGCAAATTTCTAGAAGTTTCTCCTTTCCAAGTACACTGATTTTGACAACTATGTAAGTTTCTTGTGTCAGTGTAATATAGTTTCTCTATAATTTTGACAGCTGTGTAAGTTTCTTGTGTCACTGTAATATAAATTCTCTATGTTCATTTCATAAGAGATCCAGCATTATTTTAATTGACTTTTATGTTGATGTGTAGTCTGTTCTCTCAGACGAGTTATGGCTTTGGAGTGTGCGGGCAAAGGCAATAAACATTATCCTCAATAATGCAATTATGCCTGATGACCCGACTCGCCACTTCCACCAGTTTGCTGGCACTAGTGCATATCAAAGAAGAGGAAAAAGATGCTATTTCATTCCCCTATTAAGCATTTCAGATTTAAACAAGGATTCCCTGAGAAGGGAAGCAAAGGCAAGGCAAAGAGGAAGCCTTCCATTTGTAGGTAAGGGCAAGAACAAGGCAGGCAAGGTGCCAACAAAGGAGACAAAGTAGGAGGCCAAGGTGCTAAGTCAAAGGATGAGGCCAAGGCTGAGTGAAAGGAGGAGGCCAAGGTTGAGGCTACACAGAGTTTGAAACTGCTTAGAGGCATTTTGTATGTCTAGAGACAACGTTGTAAAGATTTTGTATTTTTATTGAGCTTGGCTCATATTTGTATAAACATTCTACATTTTTATTGAGCCCTACTCATTATTGTATTTTGTGAGTATTGTGCTTTGCCATAATAAAATAGATTGTTGAGAATTTTTATTCTCGTAAAGTCGTAACTTATCTTTGGTTAAAATTGAATTTAAAAGACGTTTGCTTCAAAATCGTTATGAGTACTTTGTAGAGTAGACACATGTCCATGTAGAAATTTTTCATCACATTAGTCATTTTGCTAAGATACAACAGTTTAGTACAAGTCTTACAATGACTTCTATTGGGCCCAAGTCCCTTGATACAAGACCTTTCTAATTCTGCACAATAGATTTTTCCTCCGTCTTCTTCTTTGGGTTGTTCATCTGAAGAATTCTTTGATGCACCTCTTTGGCTTCATCTATCACTTTGTCTACATCTTCAAGGTTGTTTTTGAAGATTTCAGATATCTAGATAGGTTGATCATCTGTATCCCCAACAGAGGAATAGGAGTGATCATCTGTATCCCCAACAGATGAATAGGAGTCATCATCATCAGAAGAAACAGCTAAAATAGCTGGCCTAGCAACCTTGCTAGGAACAGTCCTCTCATTAGAAGAATTTGCATCCATGGGCAGCTTTTGTATAGAGCTTATAAGTTGTAAGATATTATGTTCTCAATTCCCTTATGGATTGGTCTTTATATATTGTTTTCGATGGACTCCGAAACCATCAACATAAAAAATCCATGTGTTGTAAATTTGTGTGCCACTAAACCATTTTGGAATAGGAACCCTAGTACCTACACTGAGCTGCCCATTATTGTGCACATACAAGATAGCTTTAGAGTAAATTTGTTGAGTTATAACTTTAATATAAAAATCTAAATTCATAGCTATTACAAGACAAAAATTCATTGCTCAGTACACTTTTTTGAGGGCAAGGACTTTACAAAATTAACATACTTGAAGTAGCTTCAAAATTCACAAAATTCAAAATCCCCATTAATTGAGCGATATACCATAAACATCCCAATCCGGATCTACCAAGGTCTTTGGCTCTAGTCGTTTTCAAATCTTCCTATTGTTCACCTTGAATTGTGCTCTGCTAATATCCTCACCTCCCACTATATTGAGGTGCTCTCTAATTTTTAGGAGGCTCCAATGTCTACTTGCACCTACAACTTCCACTACACCATTGAGCAACCGAACGCATATGTCAAGAGGCAAAACAACTTGTTCATCTGCCTGCATTAGGACCCAACAACTATTTTTTTTCATCCACCGCTCATAATAGAACCGTATGTGTAGTGTGGCACGAGCTTTGAGATACCGAAATGAGGCACTAGATTCTACTATATTGCACTTGAATGTGTCATCCTTATATATCCCTTCTACAGTACTCCACTGGTCTCCAAGCAAGGCTACCATGTCATCACCTAATACCTTCTTGCACACAAACATGGTAGGTGTTTGTGAGAAACAAAATTGATTGAAAATTTTGGCAAAAAGATGTATTGGGCATACCCAACTAAGACTCACAGATCGAGAAGGCTTTGCAAACTTCAAAGGCCCTTGTATATCACAAAGCATCTTTGATTTCATGACCATTACAGTCCAAGCATATGGAATTGGCCATTCTATAGAAGATAGGGGTGGAGATGTGATTATCTGTAGCTTACCAAACCCACCATCTTGCTTTGGCACCAAATAGGAGTGCCGGTAAAAGAAGACCTTTTCTTTAAGAAGTTATGCACTTGTTTAACAAGAAAACAATGCCTGACCAATGTCTGCATGCAATGCTTGAAATGTTCTGGTAAGGCTTTCCAATGGCTGCTCCTCTACTATGTTTGAAGGAAAAATATCTGCAAACAAGAAATAAGTTGACTTAGATTGAAATATCTCTGTCAGAAAATCTCACATGCCCCTTTCTACCTGCGATACTTACAATTGTATGGAAATCGAGTTTGTTGTGGCGAAGATGGATATCTCGTGCTGTGTAATTGTACCTTGGCCACTAGTTTTCCATTGCTTGCCTTCTTGAAGCCTTGTAAACGACCTTTCCAATGGTGCTCCAGTACATTTTGCCATCGAACTCGGTGAGGCCCGATTGCAGCAGGCTGTAGATAAACCCAAGCGCTCTTACAAAATGCCTCTCCCACCCAAGCACCATCATCGTCCTTCTTGTTATGCAAGGATATCTCCTCAATATTGTCTTTTGGTCTTCTTGTCTTCTTGTTATGCAAGGATATCTCCTCAATATTGTCTTCTTGGTGTGGCCATATCTTCTTGGAAGCTAGAGTAGAAAGGTTATGTTTAGAGAAAAAAGGAAAGAGATGTGCAGACTAGGGTTTTACGAGAGCCTTGAAAGAGATGGAGCTCTGAGAAGGGAGGGAGATTAAGATGGAGAAAGTTTAGGGTTTTTGACTAATAAACAAGGGAGTGGGACATCGCCAATGTCATCCACCAAGGAGAAAGAGCTACACCAAGGTAAAGAACATGTGCAGTCACATGCACAAGAAATAGAACAGGTTCACCAAGATTCAATGGATGTGCTCCTCAACCGGATGGAAGGAAAAATCGGAAGCTCTCACTGTGAATTGAAGCAGTTGTAGCAACAAATACCCATAGGTTCCAAAGTACCACACTGGTTTACGTGGCAATAAATGAATATGGATCATAAGAGGTACCCATCCCCAAGCAAGAGGGTACAAAGTAAAAGAGTGTTCTTGTCATGCCATGAAACATGTTCATTAATTTCACAAGCAACTCTTCTTCTCCTTTGAATGCATAATGTGTAGCTTTAAGTGTTTGAGCATATAGGAAGCCATAGGGTATCAACATTTACTGTAAGATTCCTCCCTTCAGCTTTTGAGGTGTGCAGGTATAAGAACCTCCCCTTCTGATCTTATAATTATTCCCCTCTTTGAAATAAAAGAAAGATCCTGTTTTACCTTGTTTTGGCCTGGAGAGAGAAAATGTCTAGAGGGAGGTAATTTAAAATTGAGATATTTTTGGATATAAAAATCCTCCTAGTGTCTAAAATGGTTTCCCCTGAAACAGAAAATAAAAAAGAACCTTCCAATGTGCAATTGAAATTAATTAAAAATAGGTAAAAATGACCTTAGCCCCTAAGGGTCTAGATTTTCAAGAAAATTTGAATTATGGTCCAATTGAGGTTCCTATGGACCAATAAGATTAATCCAAATTCAGGGAGGAGATAAATTGAAGAATAAAAGAAAACCCCAAAAAATGAGTAAATTCTCACATTAGATGAAGAGTTGATTGAGTACAAGGTTTATTAGTTAAAAATTAAGAGATATTTAGAGGAAATGAGGCATTTTTGACGCCTCAGTGTGGGGATCTCCCCTCATGAAGGAGGTGCCTATTTCACATGTGTGGAGGAGTTTTAAACTCAAAAATAATAAGATATTTTTATCTCTCCTCTCTCCTATTTCAACTAGATCTAAAAAGTAAGCTAAACTGACCCAAAAATGGTAAAAAATTGACCAAACTAATTTGGAAAATTCTAGAATCAGTTTGCTTGGTTAGAGGCTCACTTTTTCCTATAAATAGAAGCCTCCCCCCTTTTGTAAAAGCTTAATGGTGTTTATGCACTGTTACTCTACTCCTACCCAGAGCCATTTACATTGAATTTTCTTGATAATTCAATTGTTTTTGGTTTACTCCTCTCCAAAGTAATTGGTGGCCACTCTTGCTTCAAACAAGAGTAGAACCCTTAATCCCTCAAGCCAAAGGAAAGCTTACAACTCCATGTAAGCTAAAATCATCTTACTTTTTAATTTTAAATCTATGGTTTTCTTGATTTTCTTGTTTTATAGTTGATTGAAGTAAATTCTAATGATGTGCCTTGATGAAAAGGCCACCCCTCTTCTCTTCTTTACAATTCAGCCCTTCTTTATTCTAGAATGATTAACAAAAAGATTAATTAAACTTTCTTATTTTTTACTCTCTTGAAAATTGAAAATTGTGTAGATTAGAGTCCTTTACATCTGATTGGGGTTAATTTAAGTTGAAAATAGAATGATAAAAATGAGAAATGGTCAGCCTTACAAAGGAGGTTATGGCAAAAGTTTCTAGAATTTTGTGGAAAAGAAAGTTTATTTTTATGTTATTCCAAAAGAGTAATTCCCACCATTTGTGCATTCTAAAAGAAATATTCTAATTTACTCCATGTACATATTCACCTATGAACATGCATTCATATCATTGATATTAATTACTAGAAGTGATTTCTATGCATAGAAAGATGCATAATGGAAATTTTTTTAATATAAAAGTGTTATTTTCATTAAATTTAGTTTCTATACATAGAAAGATGCCTAATGGAATTTTTTCAATTATAAAAGTGTTATTTTCATTTAATTTGATTTTATGCACAGAAAGATGCATAAAGGATTTTTTTTTCAAAAGTGTTATTCTCATCAAAGTTGATTTTATGCACAGAAAGATGCACAAAGGATTTACTTTTATTTCAAAAGTGTTATTCTCATCAAAGTTGATTTTATGCATAGAAAGATGATTTTTTCAAAAGTGTTATTCTCATCAAAGTTGATTTTATGCACAAAAAGATAAATACAGGATTTATTTTTATTTCAAAAGTGTTATTCTCATCAAAGTTGATTTTATGCATAGAAAGATGCATAAAGGATTTATTTTTATTTCAAAAGTGTTATTCCCATTGAAGTTGATTTTTATGCATAAATAGATGCATAAAGAATCTTTACATCAAAATTAGAATTCTCTTAAATTCTATGTTTAAATTCTATGAGTAGATGTAATGAGATGTGATGAGAATTAGATAGGTGTGAATGAATGGATGGATGGATGTGATGTGAATAGAGGTGATGTGATGTGAGGTGAATAGATGTAATGAGATGTGATGAGAATCAGATAGGTGTGAATGAATGGATAGATGGATGTGATGTGAGGTGAATAGATGTAATGAGATGTGATGAGAATCAGATAGGTGTGAATGAATGGATGGATGGATGTGATGTGAATAGAGGTAATGAGATGTGAGGTTAATAGATGTAATGAGATGTGTGTGATGAGAATCAGATAGGTGTGAATGAATGGATGGATGGATGTGATGTGAATAGAGGTAATGAGATGTGAGGTGAATAGAGGTAATGAGATGTGAGGTGAATAGATGTAATGAGATGTGATGAGAATCAGATAGGTGTGAATGAATGGATGGATGGATGTGATGTGAATAGAGGTGATGAGATGTGAGGTGAATAGGTGTAATGAGATGTCATGAGAATCAGATAGGTGTGAATGAATGGATGGATGGATGTGATGTGAGGAGAGGTGATGAGATGTGAGGTGAATAGATGTAATGAGATGTGATGAGAATCAGATAGGTGTGAATGAATGGATGGATGGATGTGATGTGAATAGAGGTGATGAGATGTGAGGTGAGTAGATGTAATGAGATGTGATGAGAATCAGATAGGTGTGAATGAATGGATGGATGGATGTGAATGAATAGATCCTTGATCCACGTAATAAATTTCTCAGCTATTTCTCAATCGAGAAAGATACTCTTTGAAAATAGCATGCAAATGGAAGTAAAAGGTAGATAAACATTTTGTGCATAATCTATCAACATGTTACTCATATGTGGATGATGACTCTAATGGCTTCAAGCAGAGCCTTGATGAGGATCTTGGCATTCCATCGTTACTCCTAGCGCAAGGAAACCCAAGGTTCTTTTGAGAACATCTAGCAAATGATCTAGGTGTACACATGTTTACAAGGGTTTATTGGTAAATTTAGATATGAGATGAATATACAACCCATCACTATGCTTAAATGGTTGAAGAAATATAGGACTTGTAGCCTACTTGTTTTGAATAAGAACTTGGAAATTAAAAAATGGGAAGATGATATATATGAGGAGATAGCAACATTAGATGCAAATACAACATGGGAGTTAGTGTCTTTACCTAAGGAAAAGAAGGAAATTGGATGTAAGTGGGTGTACAAGGTCAAGCATAACTCGGATGGCTCTATGAGCAGGTATAAGACAAGATTAGTTCACAAGGGTTAGAATACATAGACCTACAGTATTGACCACAAGAAAACATTCAATCTGATTAAAAGAATTGTACCTATGAGAGCTATCATTGCTATGGCTGCAGTAGTGAAGGGTTTGTCGCTACATCAGATGGATGTAAAGAATGCTTACTTGCATGGTGACTTGTAAGAAAAAGTATACATAATGTAGCGACCACCAAATTATGAGAGTGATGCACACAGGTATATTTTGTGTGCAAGTTACACAAAGTATTGTATGGCTTGAAGAAGTTACCCAAAGCATGGTCAAACAAGATTAGGGAGTATCTTGTTATACCATGGGATTTCAAACATCCAATGCAAATTTTTCACTTTATGAGAAAAAGAAGACTAGAGGGATCATGCTATTAGTCATTTATGTGGATGACTTGATTATCACACTAGTGATAATGTGACTATCACACTAGTGATAGTGATGACTGACATTGACATACATGATGTCTAGATTATGTGAATGACTTGATTATCACACCAGTGATAGAGATGCTGACATACATGATGTCTAGATTCTTTTGAAGCAGAAGTTTGAGATAAAGGATTTGGGTGAGCTGTGGTCTTTCTTGGGTATAGAGATGGTGAGATCACCTAATGATATTTTGTTGTTATAAAGGCCATATGGCTTGGACATGTTGTCCAAGTATGGTATGACAGGATATAAGCCTATTTTACTCTATTTTACTACCACTGAAGAAGAACATAAATCTTTCTACAAATACAAGTAAGATTTTGGAGGATCTCAATACATATAGGTGCATGTAGTGGGTAGCTTGATCTACATGATTATTGTACACTACAAATTGAGTAACCGTATAAATAATGCCTCCAAAATTTGAGGGCATGGATAATGGCATAGAGCTTTTGCTCATGTACTAGCCATTTATGTTAGACTGGGAAGAGTTTCTTACTCTCAAAAGCTATAGGTTTGCCTTCTTGGTCAAGCATGACCCCTATCGAGATGCTACTAGCATCAGTATCTAAGTCAAAATATTTCTCAGGATCAACTATCTTGAGAACTAGAGCCATTAATATAGCTTGCTTCAATTCTTCAAAGCTATATTATATTACGTAGCTCAAGCTTCCCTTTGGGGGATCCCTTTGCTCTGCTTACCTTTACCTTGCAATTCTGCTACTCCCTATCCCCTCCATTTAGTTTATCTGATAGTCCACATGCTGGTTTATCCCCCTTCTACCCCTCCCTTTGGTTTCCCTTTCCTTGCAGCAGCAGAATCATATGTCATGCCCATAGTAGAATCCAGATTGAGTGATGCCTTGCTATCTCCATTGGCATCACTTAGAATGCATTGAAATCTTTCTCGAATTGGTCCTCTTTCTCTAAGGCTATTTACACTTCTGCTTGGGCCTCTTATCCTTTTGTATGTCACCGTATACTATTTCTCTTGATCTACACACAAGGCCCAGCTTTGTTCATCACCTCTTCCTGCCCTTTCCTCCTCTCTTCCTTCTCTTAATTGATATCATGTCATTATTTCAAGGCCTCTTCATTTTTTATCATTCCCTTGGCCTTTTAAGGCCTCTTCATTGTTGGTATTATGCCCTTCATTATCTTTCAAGGCGTGTGCTACGTATTCTTGTACCCTTTGCTCTAGGTCTTCCTCTATCCTTTTCTTTAAAGCTTGAAGCCCTTATTAAGCTTCTCAAACTTGGAACACTCTTGTCACAAATTGGTCATAGGTGCAGCAAGTAAGGAGTAAGCCTCTCTATGAACCACCTATAAAAACCAAAAAGTCCTAGAAAAGATCGTAAAGTAGTGACATTGTCTACGTGGCACTGGCCATGCTAAAATTACTGAGACTTTCTTGGGATCCATAGTCAAAAAAATATAAACCCAATAATCTAATCTATTTGAACCAAGCATAACATAGTTTTATCCACATTGGCATATAAAGAGTTTTCCCTTAAAGCTTGAAAAATTGTACAAAAATGATATTCATGTTCTAAAATAGACTTACTGTACGCTAGAACGTCATTCACATTAGCATCATAAAAGTAGTAGAAACATTGGTTAGCCCAAAAGGCATCACTAAATAATCATAATAACCAAACCTCATCCTAAAAGTGTCTTATCATCATCTCTTACCATTATTTGATGGTAACCAACTTTTAAATCTGTCTTACTAAATATTACGAAACCATGCAAGGCATCTAAGAGATTGTGGATTCTTGGCATTAGGTACCTATGCTTAATTGTAAGCTTATGAAATAACCTATAATCAACACACATACCATCCTTTTCCCTAACAAGTAAAATCAGGGAGGCAAAGAGTGAGAAGCTAGGGTGTATCAATCCCTTTTGAAGATATTCATCTATCATCTTCTTTACCTTGTTCTCTTCAAACTCATGCAATAGGGAGGTCTATTCACACAGTTTTCTCTCTAAATCAGTTATGTGCTTCACATTCCTACGTGGAGGCAAACTAGGAACTTCAGATTTAAAAAACATCATGAAATTTTAAATGAACTCATTTAGCTAAATTGTGAGCTGTAACAAAATTGGACTCCCCTATGGCTATCTTATCCATGTCAGGTTCTACTTATGCTTACTTGAAAGACAATATTAAAGTATAATTACTTGAAATTCTTAAAGTAAAGAGGTGTGTGTATTGTTGAAATAGCAATGTGTAAGTGTACAACATGAGTAGAGGAAGGGGAAGAGCATGCACTTTAGAAAGGAAGAAGAATGAATAAGGGTCCTAACTCAAACCTTGATTTATATGGTTATATGTAAAAGGTGAAGTCAATGGTCAAAAAGGTAGAATATGGAAAGCAACAGGTGGCACATGGAATTTGAGCATTTATTGACACATGGATGGCACAAGGGTGCGAAAAGGGTGCACATCATTTGTGATTTGGGAGCTCCATGAGAGTTACAAAGAGATGTACTTGGATCAATTCTAATGCAATGAGATAATTATTTTGACTTTGTGATCTCATTAATCTTGCCTAGAATTATCTTATTCAAGGTTTTATTATCTCAACTCTCATGTGGCATGTTATGCATTCCTTGCTATGATCTGCCCCCATGAATCTTAACTTGGTATTTGATCCCCTTAGGATTGGATGGCAAACAATCTTGTTTAGTAATTATTAGGGCCGTTTCTAGTAATTGATTAGAGAGTGATTACGGTTTTTCTAGTTTCTATCGGATCTCTTTCTCAACCTTCGGCTACTCTATACAAACCACCCATAGTTGATAGCTCAAAGGCTTCACAGGGGTGGTAGGAAAATAAGAATCTTACCCTCCATAGATTAGCTCTCTCAAATCCCTAGTAGGTTGTGGAAGATCCAATGGTCAGCAGCTTCTTTCTAGTTGGCAGTTGATTGGCAGCTATAGCCTACAATAAAGCAAAGATCCAATACAAGTAATATCTCAACCTAGAAAAGGTCTCTAGATCCTCTGATCAACATAATAGCCAACACTTCCTCCAACTATAGCAGCATTATGTTAAAGACATAGAGAAAGAGAACATACAACAGCGAAGAGAGAGGTGGCGACAATAACCTTGTACCACCTGCTGTTGCTAAGCTTCTCCAAGCTTGGAGACGAACTAATTCATATGCTTTTTATGCCATCATCACGAGCGTGGCAGATATTGTATTGAACATGGTTCAACATATCTACACAACTTTATAAGCATGGACCTTATGCAAAGCCAGTATAAGACCAAAAATCCCTCATGGATTCAAAATCCCAAAAAATCCAGCTTCAACATATCTACACAACTTTATAAGCATGGACCTTATGCAAAGCCAGTATAAGACCAAAAATCCCTCATGGATTCAAAATCCCTCATGGATTCAAAATCCCAAAATCTAGCTTCAATAAGAGAAGCTAAATGAAGGTGAAATAGTGGAAGTGTTTCTCACCATAATAAAAAATCTTCATGACCATATGGTTGTTATCAACATGAGTGTGCTCTCCCCAAATCTCGCTCGTATAAGGATATTGTTGCCTAAGTATAATAGTTTTGTTACATCTTTGAACATTGGTGTCAGGCCTACTTCTCTCACATTCAAGGAGCTCATTGCTTTGAGATGAAGAGATGAGGATGCAAAGTTGTAATGGTGGCGACCATGCTTTCTTAGGCTAACACAAAGAAGGGTAAGGATTCTAACTCTTCAAATATTAAAAAAAAGGTTAAATTCTTTTTACAAGAAAGGGCACATAGCAAAAGAATGTAGGAAAAAGCAAGCAGATGTGAAGAATGAACTCTAAATATAAAAATAGAGCTATTTGTTGCCATTAAAGGAGTGTGTAATGAGACAGCTGATTCTTAGATCATTAAAAGTTGGGCCTCTAGGCACATGACTAGTTATAAAGATTGGTATTTCTCCCTAAAGCCTATGAAAGATGACATCATAGTAGTAGTGGGTTCAAGTATTATTTCACTTATATCTAAAGAAGGTTGTATGAAGAGATTTTTAAATGTTCTTTGATCTCTAGATATGAAGAGAAACTTCCTTTTTGTCTTAGCCATCTCACAAACCGTGACTTGTGGGTCCATCTTTGAAAAGAATGGTGGTCATTCTTGATGGAGATGATAAGGTTATTGGAAAGGGCATCCAAAGGAACAACTTGTATGAGCTTATGTTTGCAATCCAAACCAACTTGAGTAGCACAAAAATTTGGCATGAGATATGGGCATCTCAGTATGCATGCTCTTTTGGAGATGCAAAAAGTTAAGCCAAGTAAGCTAGTTGAGAATTTGCACCAGTTTTTTATAGTCTGAATGTATGTGGGATGTATGTGAATCTTGCATGATGGGTAAGCAACACCAAAACCCTTTTCACAAAAAACAACCTTTTGAGCCAAGACTCCTCTTCATCTTGTACACACTAATCTATGTGGAAAGATGATTACGATTGCACATGGTGGTTCTTCCTAATTTTACACATTGATAGATGATTATAGTAGGAACATTCGAGTGCATTTTCTTAAGGAAAAGTCTCAACCAAGTTTAAGGAATGTCTTAGATTGGTTGAAACTGAGATAGGAATAGACTGAGGAGGAGAATTCATGTCAGATAATGATTTCTTGGGTTTCTACAAAGAAAGAGGCATAAAGCAGTAGCTCAATACCACTCACAGTCCACAAAAAAAAGGCATTATAGAGCACAAGAATTTTGTCATTATCAAGATAACAAGGATTATTATCAATGGTTAAAATTGATACATTCTTTATAGGAGTGCAACAAAGACCGTTCAAAGGGATGACTTCGTTATAGGCTTACTCGGGTAAAAAACCTTCAACTACACACTTGAAAGTTTTTGGGTGTGAATGTTAATACATGGCTAGTCACCAAAGGTTTTGCACAACTTGAAGGTTTTGACTTTCAGGAAACTTTTTCTCCTATAGCCATGTTAACCACAATCTGGACGATTCTTGCATTAGCAGCACAATGGGGATAGCATGTTCTCCACATGGATGTAAATCTGCTTTCCTTAATAGAAACCTTGAAAAGGGGCTATATGTGGAACAACCACCTAGGTTTTTGGTTCTCTAAATTCTGAAAGAAAAGTCTGCAAGTTATGCAAGGCACTCCACTCGTCGCTAAACCGACCCCACGAGCATGGTACCAAAGGATTGATGTTTACTTTGTGAGTATGCCTCTCATGTAACCCTTCAAATGTAAATTTATGTGTCTTTTGTGAGTAGGGGAAGTATATGATCATTATTCTCTATGTAGATGACCTCATCTTGATAGGGGATCACTAGAAAAATATCTCACAAACATAATAGGTGGTTAGCATAGAGTTTGAGATGAAAGAACTTGGTCTTGTGCGTTATTTCTTGGGATTCAGAGGTCTGACAGAAGCCAGCTAACATTTTCATTTCTCAATGGAAATATACATGTAAGATACTGCATTTGGCATGACTACATACAAGGAAATTGGTACCCCAATGGAGGTACATTGGTATTGAGATGAAACTACTGCAATCTTATGATCTGCCTAGGGGACACAACCTTCTTGGAAGTGGGTAGTAGCCAATGTCTTCTAATCACATGAAATGAATCTACTTTGATGTTCTAAAATTCGTTGTCATTTAAATCTATTTTGGGTTGCTACATGGCCTAATTGGTTTTGGAATATGTACTTTGGAATCTTTGATAGAGTGGAGATTTTTTCTCAAAGTGGAAAAACATATTTTTTATATGAAAGAAGATATTCCTTTGGGAAAATATCTTTGGGGTAGGTGAAAATTTTAAGGGTTTTAGTGTTTTAGGGAACCCAATTGAACCCCCTCCACTCGTTCACTCATATAGGCTTTTGATGGAAAATTACTTATCCACCTTGCTACACATCACTGGAGTCCCTATATATGACGATTCTCGTTCAAGAACCTCATCAAAATAGACAAACATTCATAGTTAATATGCTAAGAAAAAATCTATTGTCTTATGCTTAAGGGGCGCAAGGAACTCTAAAACATTTTCTATATGGAAAATTGCATTCTAAGTAGTAATATTTATTTCGTAGTTAAAATAGCTATTTTTAACTCACAAACTAGCTAATTCATTTTCCTACATACCCTTAGACTTCTAAAGAGTAGAATGATACAATGTCTAAGTAGTAAGATAATGTTTTTTTCTATATATATTTATGCTCTCCTATATAGGAAACCACATCTTAAGTAGGAAACTATAGTTAAAATTAGCAACTCTCGATTCTCTAACTAGCTAATCATTTTTTAATATAGTATAAGACTTCTAGATTGTAAAATGCATTGCTTAAGTCCTAAAATAAAGCTTTTTCTATCTCAATATTTTATTTTTTATAGTAAATTTCATTTTTCGTATAGTTCTTCCTTCTTAATTTAAGAAATTTGACTTTGATCTATTAAATTACAAGACGTGTCTCATTTCCCATAAGGATATCTTTTTCTCGTACTAGAATACACAGTTATGGCCTAGGAATTTCCATGAATTAGTAATATATTTCCTATATAGATATAGAGCTATCACACATGATGGTTGGCTGGGTAATCAAACATTTGGTTGCCCATCTACATAGAGTTTGTGTATGCTTGTGCATCATTATTAGTACCTAATGGCATATTGAACTGTTGTGTCAAAGGTTTGGTCCCAAATAACACCCACTTGTTTCCATACCTTATATGGTGAAAAAGAGCCTTAGATGCACCTGATTCAAAATAAAATCCACTAGGTAGCTCCACATGTTAAAGAGAGCCTTAACATTTTTCTCAAATAAGCTTTTAAAAAACATGTTTTTTTGGCAAGCGGTCAATGGGGCAAGCGGTTTTCAAAACATGGCTTGGGGTTTCTTTGCTCTCTCTCTCTCTCTCTCTCTCTCTCTCTCTCTCTCTCTATCTCATTTTACCGATATCATTTAATAGCCATGTTCAATTGAGGAGCGGGCTCTCATGTTGTGCTAGCTCATCAAAACTATGAAATCTAAGGTTCTTTCTAATTCCTCCGTTATTATTCGGGGTGCCTTTGTAAAAGCGATGGGTTTTCAATTTTGGCGTAAGGAGCATTGAAAAAATTATGCAAAAAATATATTCAGTGTGTGTGTGTAGTCAACAAAGGCAAGTGCCCTAATAGAGAAATTCTTTTGTTGTTTTCTAAATCTAAGCTAGACTGTCAAGGTTTCAAACTTGGGACCTATTCAGTAAGGTTACAACCACTTGAACTAGAGCCTTGAGCCTTTTTATGGAAATCTAACTTTCTTTTTTAACTTATGTTTCGTCTGAAAATGTGGATGCTAGAACGGCCCTTATAGGGTTTGCAATCACAAATGTATATCTATGTGTGTGCATGCGTGTATGTTTGTGTAGAGTGGAGAGGGGATGCAACTAGGTGGTCTTAAGCTGGCTACATATGATGATGACCACTTGTATGACAAGGCAGAGAGTGTGTGTGTGTGTGTATTTGAAGAGACACATTACTAACACACCCTTATGATTGTGGAGTGAGGAAAGGGGAGATTCGAACTCGTACCATCCTTGGCTAGACACAAGTCAAGATGGCCGATGCCCCATGGCCGCTATAGTTGGTCGCCTTGGGACGGGCAAGATCTCTGGGCGCAGAACTTTGGACAAATAATTATTTTAAGGACCTGCAAGGCACACCAGACCTTAAGGAGGCCGTCGACGTGAACACATTGGCGAATCATTGGGCAGGGACAATGTCGCTTCTTACGTTACCAGTGTTTCCACGACCATCAGAACCATCATCACCACAGCTGCAGCAGCAGCAAGGTAGGAGAAGCCAGGAGAGGCTGCAGGAGCTCTGGGAAGACCTCTTTGAAAACCCATCACATTGGTGGGATAACAGGATTAGCCACAAGAGAAGCCTCGCGCATCCGGACTTCCGTCACAAGGCCTCCAAAGAGCCCCTCTGGCTGGACAACTGCCACAACCCCCCCTGGGTAGACTCTCGCCTTCCCTCCCTCCATGTGCACCGTCATCACCATCACCATGATGATGATGATGACGACGACGACGACGATGATGAGCAGCAGCAGCAGCAGAGGGGAGAGCAGAGCTGCCCTTCTTCTTCTACTACTTATACCCATGATGAGGATGGCATTCAAAATCTTTGTGAGAAAGGCCACCTGGATAAGGCCATGGATGTCCTCTCTCGCATGTACACATCCCCCTCCTCTTATACGTACACGTCCCTGCTCAAGACATGCATCAGGAGGAAGGCCATAACTCATGCCAGGCAAGTTCATTGGCATCTTGCTCTGCATAGCCCCAGCCAGCTGGCCGGCCTGCTTGGTGACTACTTGGTGGTGACCCTGGCAAAGTGTGGCGCTGTCGAAGATGCGGTCTACACATCTGCCAGATTGCCTCACCGAACTGTCTTCTCCTGGACCGCCATCATCTCTGCTTTTGTTGACTGTGGCCGTGGCCTCGAAGCGCTAAGAATGTATCAATGTATGCTAGAAGACAATGTGGAGCCAAACAATTATACCTTTGTCAGCCTCTTTCAAGCTTGTGGCAGCATTCCAGACCTCCAACAGGGCAGGAATCTACATGCGGATGCTCGCAGGAAAGGCTTCACCTTAGATGTTTTTGTTGGCAGCAGCCTCGTGAGTATGTATGGCAAGTGTGGAGCAGTTGTGGAAGCAGAGGATGTGTTCAGTGCACTGACTCACCGTGACATTGTATCATGGACTGCCATGCTCGCAGCATATGTTGAGCAGGGTCAAGGAGAGAGAGCCTTAAAATTGTACCGACAAATACTAGAGGAAGGTGTACGTCCAAACCAGTTGACATTTCTGATTGCCCTGCAGGCATGTGCGGCCCTTGCAGAGAAGGAGGTAGGTCTGGATGTTGTTGGGCAATCAATCAAACCCACATCCCTAGAAATTGGGAAAGCCTTGCATGCAGATGCACGCAGAAGGGGTTATGCATCAGATATCCTTATCAGTACTGCTCTTGTGAGTGTGTATAGCAAATGTGGGACCATTGTGGAAGCAGAGGATGTGTTCAGTGCATTGTCTAAACCAGATATTGTGTCATGGAATGTGATGCTCTCAGCATATGTTGAGCTGGGCCAAGGAGAGAAGGGTTTACAGCTATACACACAAATGTTGGAGGAAAGTGTGACTCCAGATGAAGTTACACTTACTTGCGTTCTTCAAGCTTGCAGTGAGACAGGAAGCTTGGAGATATGCAAGCAGCTTCACTTTGATGTTGTCTCTGCTGAGTGTGACTGGATACCCTCTGTGGCAGCCACTCTTATTCATGCGTATGGCCATTGTGCAAGCATGGTCGATGCACATGCTGTCTTTGATGGGCTTCTTGAGCCTAATATTGTAGTTTGGAATGCATGCATAGCTGGTCATGCAGGAGCGGGCAATTTCATAGCAACCCTCCACATGTTTGAGAAATTGAATTTGGCTGGTATTGAGCCAAATGAATCAACATTCATTTCAGTTCTTTCAGCTTGCAGTCATACTGGCCTTGTTGTAGAAGGTCTTGACTACTTTGAAATTATGAGTAGAGATTATGGCATAACTCCCAACTTGAAGCATTATGCCATTCTTGTGGACCTCCTTGGGCGTGCAGGGGACTTAAAGAGGGTAGAGAATATGTTGGGAAGAATGCCGATGCAGGCTGACCTGACTATATGGTTGTCGTTGCTGGGTGCATGCCGTATGCATGCCAATTTAGAGCTGGCCAAACACGCATTTGGCTGTGCAGTGAACTTGCAGCCCAAAGGGGGTGCTGCATATGTCTTGATGTCAAACATCTAGACAAGAAGTTGTTCCCTGGTTTATTCCAAGAGATTGCAACCATCCATAAGGAAAAGAGTTGCATTTCCGAAACATCAGAGGAGCGGGGCGTTTCACATACTAGCATGGTGTGGGCGATGTTATAAAAGAGGCAAAGTTGTCGGACCATGCAGAGAAGCTTGCCATGGCATTCGGGCTGCTTGACGTAATGATAAGAAATCCTATTATGTGAAAACAGCATGTGCATTGTGTATGTAAAGAATGCTCAATGCCACCGAGGCTGATATGCTGTAGTGGAAAACTTGAAGAACAGGTGCATTATTTTTTGGGGTGGGGAGTGGGAAGAATGCTCGTTAAATGCTCCTCATGCTGCAAATTCTGTGGCTTGGAAGGGTGTAGGAGATGCACAAAGTTCAAACCCTTCTGCTTCAGCAACGTTTCACAACACCTAGTCACAAAAGGTTTAGGTGATGCGCAACAAGCCTCCTTGGTTGGCCTGGTCATGGTTATACAAAGACACCCCATCACAGAGACTGCCTTTGGGAATCCCAATGTTTATTTCTCCCCCAAAACAGAGACAGAAACAGCAGATAAATAGAGGGAGTTGCAGCTTATCGATAAAGCCACTGTTTTGACTCGTACACATGTCATTGTGTGCACAAGTCATTGTGACACACCTTATGTGTATGGGCAGGCGCAGCCAGTCCAGGTAAACACATGTTATGTAATGCCTTGTGATCCCTAGTGGTGTCCAGGAAATGTAGTATCAGAGTGTTCCTGCAGAGTGTTGGTAGCAATCGGTATCCATAACTCAGCTGTGGTGTTTGTTTTGCCAAGGGATTATACCATCAATCATTTTTTCTTTTCCTATTTAAGAGAATGCGTGTGTGTGTGTGTGTGTATACATATATGTGTGAATAGATACATATGTGTGTGTGTATATGTATTGTATGTATGTATGTACGTACATATATAATGTATATATACATATATACAAACACACATGTATGTATATATCGCTTGGTTCTCTATATGCACTCGTACAAGAGAGGAGCAACTCGAACGGAGTGATTTAAGTATAGATGCATAATTTAGGCTATAGATGGCGGTTTTTTGCACTCTTAGAATAAAACAATACCAACTTCATTTTATGTATTAGAATAAGTGATTGCCGATATACCACCTTAGGATCTTAGCATTCTTGCATAACTCTTGGAAGGAAGAAGATTTTTTTTCCTTTCCTTGGAAAAGCTGTGAGAAGCTTGGGTTGAAATAATCCCACATGCATGGAAGACGGGGAGGAGGGACACCTTTATAGGGCTCTCCGCACCCCATTATTTAACGATACTAGATATGGGTTGTGGTTCTTGTGCCCTCCTTGGCCACCCATTTTTGGCTGTTGCCTTGGTCCCAGTTGGGCCCTCCTTGTGGTACTTCAGCGCCCGCCCATCGCTTGTCTAGCCCCCCATGTGGAAGTGCGTCTTGCAAAAAAGTCTCTTTCTATCACCTCTCTAGAAAAGCCACCTTTTTCTCTCAAAAGAGAAGCCACTTTTTTTTTGTGGGGGGGGGGGGGGGGGCGGGGGTAAATAAGAGACATTTTTGGCCAAGATAAGCATGCTTGTAAAGCAAAGATAAAAATATATGCTACCACTCTTTTTTAACAACCAAAGTGAGAAGAAGAGAAGCAAATGAGCACCATGTGCATCACAAAGGAGGGAAGAAGGATAGAGCTAGATGTAACTTGTATAGAGGTGTGTAGACCGCAAGGTTCACGTGTTCTTGATGCGGGATAATCTCTATCCCAACGAAGATGTGTGTGGAGTCCACTCAACCTCCCTTGCGAGTGACTTGTTGTACGTGCTCTTTGCAATTTGTGGATATCAATATATGTGTTTGTTGCATGGTCGATGATAGAATAGAAGAAGTAGAATCCTCATAGAATCTTTTTGTCAAGATCATGATTTCTGTGTAAGGGATCACTTTTTGGATTCCCTACTATTGGAGATTCTTGTTATTTTTTCTCAACTAGAATTTTTTAGCACCAAGAAATTTGCCAATTGAGTTGTTTTCTTATATTTACAAAAGAGAGAGAGTTTGATTTATGTTTTTTGTGTGTATGTGGGTGATCATTGTGAGGCTAAGAGCGCAATTATTGACGGGTGTGTGTTTTGTGAACTCTTTGAGAAGCATTAAGAGCCTACTTAAATCTCTTGCTCATTATACTAAATCGCTATATCAACCTTTCATATTTTGATCTCTCTCTTCCTCACTTTCTTATTATCTTTTGGGTTATTGATGTGTATTTTGACTTTAAGTATGTGCTTGTGAGTGATGATCATCCTATTGCTCTTGCATGAGGGAGTGGAGGGGTGCTATAGAGGCTGGTTTCCCTTTGCTACTCTCATTTTGGTACCTCCACTGAGGACTTCTTTACCAGCGACCTTCAGTTTACAATTTGGACATGGCTATGCAACAAGATCATGTGATTTCCACCTTCCTACTCCTTGTTTTATGGCGGACCCAATGAAGATGCGAAAGATTCCTTAGAGAATATGAAGATGTCTTATGCCATATTTGGGAAGGATACAGTGGCGGAAAAGATGAATGCTTTCACGATGGTTTTGCAAAAGAATGCATGTGCATGGTTTTTTGTCTCTCAGGTTGGAAGTTCGTTGAAATTATGCGAATTTGGAGGTAGTTTTTCAAAGCAAAGTATATCAAGACTCAAACCACCAAAGTGCTTTGGCCACAAATACAATCCTTACATCAAGAGAGACTGGAAGAATATGAGGAGTATGAAGAAAAGTTCAACACGGCTTAGATAAATTGGTTTCACTCTATCACTAATCTAGGTGAAGTTACCAAATTTCTTAAAAGAGATCATTTTATTGGTGGTTTCCATTCTATTCTCTTAGGGCGAAAGTGGAATCAGTGAGCCCAAGAACTTACCTTGAAGCGGCGGCATTAGTAGCCTATAAAGTAAAGAAAATCAAATATAGAAGTAAAAATTTTGGTCAACCGGATGAAGATTTGGCGTCTAACATGCATCTACCAAATATTTGTGGAGGTACGTGCTAGAAATGAAGCACTTGCAACTAGAGCTTCATCTCAACTCTCTCAACTCCCTTCACTTCCTTTACTTCCTTCACAACGATCCCAAGATGGCGATGCTTTGGAATAGCTTACTCAACAAACTCGAGAAGAGAAGAGAGCTTAAGCTCTTGCAAGCACACACATGCTCACAAGACTCTCTCCTTGATGAAGTGGTATGTACCTCAATGTGTTTCGTCCGCGCATGGAAAACTAGGTTCTTGGCCAACTGTATACTGTTAAGATTGTCATAATATATGACAACCTTTCTCTCCACATGTAACCCCAAATCCACAAGTAGCTTGCGTAACCAAGCTACCTCACATGCTGTCACCGTAGCCTTTGTACTCGACAAGGCAATTGTGGGCTGCTTCTTGCTGCTCCATGTCACAACAAGACTCCCCACTGAAAACATAAATCCACTAGTAGATCTCATGTTTGAGATACTACCTGCCCAATCTACATCTGTGTACCCATATAGCTCCAATGGTACACCTGCTACATAAAACAATGCATAATCAATAGTGGCCCTCAAATACCGAAGCGTGCATCGCACACTGTCAAGATGTGGTTTGCGTAGAACCTGCATAAACTGGCTCTCTAAGTTAACACTATAACTCAGATCTAGCCTGCTGATCGTGGTGGCATAGATCAAACTCCTCACAATATTCATGTACATAGTGGGATCCTCCAACACATAACCTACATCCGCACTAAGCTTGCCATTTTGATCTAATGGCACCGAGATTGACTTGCAATCAGCCATCCCATACTTGGACAACATGTCCAATACATACTGTCTCTGTGACACCCAAATACCATAAGGTGTGCGAATGACCTCAATTACCAAAAAGTAGCATAGATCTCCCAAATCCTTCATCTCAAACTTCCTTTTGAGAAGACTTTTCACATGCTCAATCTCATCCAAGTTGTGACCCCCAACAATAAGATCATCTACATAGATGGTGATGATCAAAATACCCTATCACTCTTGTGCACATACAAAGAGTGATCTGCATCTGCCATATGAAAACCAATAGTGACAAGATACTTAGCAATCTTATCATGCCATGCTTGTGGAGCTTGCTTCAGCCCACCATACAAAGCCTTATGAAGCTTACATACATACTTCGGGTGACCTGTATCCTCAAAACCAGGTGGCTGATCCATATACATCTCTTCTTGCAAGTCACCATGCAAGAACACATTTTTTAAATCCATATGATGTAAAAACTAGCCTTTAGCTGCCATTGCAATCACAGCTCTCATAGTTGTTATCTTTGCAACTGGGACAAATGTCTCCTCATAATCAATCCCATGTGTCTGCGCATATCCTTTGGCTACCAATCTAGCCTTGTACCTGCTTATGCTACCATCACTGTTATATTTCACCTTATACACCCACTTACAACCAATAGCTTTCTTGTCTTCAGGAGCAATGGTACCAAATCCCAAGTCTCATTTCCATACAATGCATCCATCTCCTCATCCATAGCTTTCTCCCAACACACATTTCCAATAGCCTCATCAAAACATGTGGGTTCTACAACCTGCACAACTTTTGCCATATAAGCATAGTGATATGTCACATAACCATCATAAGTCAACCTCTGCACACGGGGTTTTTGAATCTTCTAGATCTTCGTAACTTTGCATTCATGGCTTCCATAGCCTTTCTCACACTAGGTGTCCTCATTGCTGGAATCCCAAGCTCCTCATCAAGGCTCATCTCCGAGCCACTAGACTCTCCATCAATAAGAGAATGCCGTGTAGCCTAATATCAGGCATACCAAGGGGCTCAACCACTTTCTCTTTGCCTTTATGTGATGTACCAACAACATTTTCAGGATTGGTATTATGACCGCAGCTTGCCACTCCATGATCTATCAAGAGAACCCCTGGATGAGGACTCTCCCGGTCCACTCAATGACTGTGATTGCTGACTTGCATTAACGAAAAGAAGAAGCTAAAATATGCTGGTAAGGGACCGTACAGAGTATGTGAAATTACCCCGCAAGATACCATCCGAGTGGAGACTCTTGACGGAGTTGAAACCGTTAGATTCCTCAATGGACGTAAATTCAAAAGATACTATGACCCCTTAAGCCAAGAGGAATTACATGCAATCCATCAGAAGAAGGCAGCTAAAGAACAGGCTGAGCTTAAGAAGATACAAGCGAGAGTTGAAGGCTAAAGAACGTCAGCAGCGTGTTAGGCGTACCAACGAGAGGCCAACTTGGGGATTGTTGCCATATATATAGGCAGTGATGTGTGTGAACACACTTAGGACCGCCGGGGCACTTTTTCCCTCTTTAGGAGGTTTTTTCCCTCGGCTTGTATATACGCCCATCCTTCTAGGGCTAACGTATCTTTTGTACATTGACACAATCTAATACACTTTGTGTTGTGTGCATTCTTGCTTCTTCTTCTCCAAGCTTTGTGTGCTTTCCTGCAACCCTAATTCCAACAATTGGTATCAGAGCAGGCATCAGCTCCCAGGGCTACACCGCCAGCACCCATAGGGCTTAGCGCTTGCACCCACGATTGAGGTGAGCTTTCACTAGCGCTTGCAGGTCCCTATACTTTTTGCAAATTAGCCCATAGGGCTTAGCGTTCTCAAAAATTGCATCTGAGGTCGTTTCGGGCTCCGTTTTTGCATTTCAAGTTCTACACAGGTGTTTTCGTCATTTTGTGCAAAAATTTTGACAGTGCAGTTTTCTGCAAAACAGGCATACGTATTCTATTGTGGGCCGTGCTACATAGCACAAGTTGTTTTCTGTTCAGTCTTTGCTTCATTACAGGTAGCTTTTGCATCAGTTTCAGTCAGTGGCCATGGCTGATAACAGCAATGATGTATTTCGCATGTTATCTGCTCTGATGACAAATTGGATGGAGACAGCAACTACCCACTTTGGGCATACATGATGCAGCATGTTTTGGTTGCAAAAGGAGTGTGGAACATTGTGCAGGGTATGGATGTACGTCCAGGTTCTGTGGATGTAGGATCTGTTGAGGATGTTGCAGGTTCTAGCAGCTCTATTGTTGCTGCTGTTTTACCCACTGCTGAACAAGCTCGTTGGGATGGTAAAGATGCATAGGCTCATGCCTATGCATAGGCTCATGCCTTGATTGCACTTTCTGTCAAACGTAACATCACCCCACATATTCGTTCAGCTAAAACAGCAAAACAGGCTTGGGATATTCTAGCTGGTTTGTATGCAGGTCGTAACGAGGCAAAAATCTCTTACTTGCGTAAAGAGCTAGAATCGAAGATTATGCAGAAAGATGATGACATGAATGTTTTTCTTGCTGAGATTAAAGATCTCAAGGAGCAGTTGATTTCTGCAGGTTAGATTATTCCAGATCATTCTCTTGTGCAGAGACTGTTCTTGATGCTTTACCTGAGTCATATCAGACTTTTGCTTCCACGTGGAGACTTGTTACTGAGGACAGACCCGATGTTGTCAAGTATGATACTTTAGTCAACAAGTCCTTGCAAGAAGCGCAGTCCAGGCAAATCAAGGCTAGGCAGCGTGCAGTTGATCAGGCATTTATTGCTGCCCAGCAGAGAAGAAGTGGTAAGGCAGCCCCTTCCACTATTTCTTCTCCTATTAGTAGGTCTGCAACTTCTTCTCCTTCCACAGGTAGCAACAATAAGTCTGAGAAGGCTCTTGATAAAGGCAAGAAAAAGACCAGTGCAACTATTGTAAGGCAAATGATCATGCCATTAAGAATTGCCCTAAGCTAAAGGCTAAAGAGGCAAAGAAGAAAGAGTCAAATGTAGCCACAATAACGGATGCTTCTACAAATGCAGATTCTGCAAATGTGCAGGATATAGAATGGGCGTTTAGCGTGTATTGCCAGTATGACCCATCTGTACATGATGCATGTTTGGCAGTTTCTGTTGACTCTCATGTATGGTATTTTGATAGTGGTGCTACAAAGCACATTACCTCGCATCGTGATATGTTCACTTCTCTTGAGGCTGACCCTAATGGGAATACTGTCACATGTGCCAATAATGCTTCTTACCCAGTGAAGGGCATCGGTAAAATTTTTCTTGCTACTGCAAATGGTAGCGCTTTCACACTTTCAGATGCTTTGCATGTGCCAAGGATAAAGAAGAATCTATTGTCTGTCTCTGCGCTTGTTGCTAGACTTGGACTTGTAGTCAAATTTGTGGATGACAGATATACTGTTCATGACTTGACTTTTGGTGATACGATTATTGTATCTGGCACCTTGTTTCGTGGGCTGTATAGGCTCAATTCCTATGACAAGTGTGTGGAAGATTCAGCAAATGCAGTTTCTGATGAAAAGGCAGTTTCAGATGCAAAACTATGGCATGCTCGTTTTGGTCATCTGAACTTTGCTAGTTTGCTGCGTTTGCAGAAATTAGATATGGTTGCTTCATTGCCCCTTCTTGAGGCACCATTGAAACATGTTTGTGAAGGCTGTATTTTGGGCAAAATGCAGCATTCTGCGTTTCCAAAGGATGGTTCTGTGCGGGCCAATCGCAAATTGCAACTTGTATATTGTGATGTATGTGGGCCTATGCAAACTCCGTCATTTGGTAAACACTTGTACTTCGTGACTTTCATTGATGATTACTCAAGGCATGCATGGGTATATCCACTGAAGGCAAAGTCCGAAATGTTTTTGTGCTTCAAACAGTTTTTGCTTATGGTTGAAAATGTATCCAATTGTACTGTGGGCACCCTCTGTTCTGATCGAGGGGGGGAGTACGTCTAAAGAGTTTGATGCATTTCTGGCTAGTCGTGGGATAAAACACCAATGTACAGTGCCGTATACCCCTCAGCAAAATGGTATTGCTGAGAGGAAAAACAGGTCACTTATGGAGATGGCACGATGTATGGTCAAGAGCCAAGCTTTGCCACATGCGTTTTGGCTTGAGGCTGTTATGTGTGCTGCATATGTACTCAACAGGTGTCCCACTAAGGCCTTGCAGTCTATTACTCCATACGAAGCTTGGCATGGCAGGAAGCCTTCTATTGGTCACTTGCATGTCTTTGGTTGCTTGGCCTATGCTTTAGTGCCTGTGCAACAACGCAGAAAATTGGATGATAAGGCTGTCAAATGCATTTTTGTTGGCTACAGTGCTGAGAGCAAGGGTTACAGATTGTATCATCCACAGTCAAAGTGTATCTTGATTAGTCGAGATGTTGTTTTTGTGGAAGATGCTGTGCAGCCTTTGTTATCATGTACCAAAGAGACAGGTGTGAGCTCACAGGATGTATTTGATACATTGTTGCCTCTATTTACAGGTGGGAATTCAAATGTAAGTCCTAATGAGGTAAATATTCAGCCTATGCAGATTTCAAATGACATCATAGATCAGCCTATTTCTGATGCAGATTTACAGGATGTAATTTATGAGGATAGGGCTGAAAATGAGCAGGCTAGAGGTATGCCTAAATGGCTGGTGCAAACCTTGCATGATAGTAAAATTGATGCACCTATGTCTGGTCGTACTCGTTCAAGTTCTCAGCATGCCTCTTATGCATCAGATTGTTATGCTTTAGCTGTGTCTAGTATGTGTAAAGAGGAAGAACCTCTTTCATTTGATGAGGCACAAAAATCAGAAAATTGGTTGGCTGCAATGCAAAGTGAATATGATGCTATAATGAAGAATGGTACATGGTCTTTGTGTGATTTGCCTATTGGTAAAAAGGCCATTGGATGTAAGTGGGTTTTTTAGTTGAAACAAAAGCCAGATGGCACTGTTGATGCTAGGCTTGTTGCAAAGGGTTATGCTCAAGAAAAGGGCATTGATTTTGATGAGACCTTTGCTTCCACTTGTCGTATGACTACCATTCATAGCATTTGTGCATTGGCAGCTCATAATGGTTGGAATGTACATCAGTTGGACATAAAGACTTGAATGGAGATTTGCATGAGGAGATGTATGTATCGCAGCCTCGTGGTTTTGTTCAAAAGAGGGCAGGAAAACAAAGTGTGCAAGTTGAAAAAGACTTTATATGGTTTAAAGCAGGCTCCACGAGCTTGGTATGAAAAGATACATGCATATTTGACTGCACATGGTTTTCAGAATAGTCCAACAGAAAGCACTTTGTATGTTAAACGTGTGGATGATGTACATCTAATCATTGCTCTCTATGTCGATGACATGCTGCTCACGGGACCAAATGAGAGTCATATTGCTGATTTTAAGGCTGATTTGAATGCTTCTTTTGAGATGTCAGATTTGGAGAATTTGCATCATTATTTGGGGATACAATTTAAGCAGTGTGATGGAGGTATTGCTTTATGTCAGACAAAGTATATTGAGACATTGTTGCGGAGATTTGGCCTTGAAGACTGCAAGCCTATTGCTACTCCAATGGAGACAGGTTTGAAGTTGAGTCTTCATGATGCTGGAGATCACTTTGATGTCACACTCTATCAGACAGCTGTTGGTTGCCTCATTTATGTATGCATTACGAGGCCGGACATTCAGTTTGCAGTCTCATAGGTGAGCAGGTTCATGCATAGCCCAGGGTCTCAGCATTGGAAGGTAGTTAAACGCATCTTTCGCTACTTGAGTGGCACCATACATCTTGGGTTGTTTTATCCCAAGGGGGGATCGTTGTGCTGCCAGATTTACATGCTTTTTTGGACTCAGATTGGGCTGGTTGCTATGACACAAGAGTGTCCACAAGTGGTTTTTGTTTCATGCTCGGTAGCTCATGCATATCTTGGTTGAGCAAGAAGCAACCTACTGTGGCCACTTCTAGTTGTGAAGCTGAGTACAGGGGGCAGCTTTCACAGCTACGGTTGAGTGTGTGTGGCTCAGACGGCTTATGGCTGACTTGGGTGTTGGACAAGAGTCTGCCACCTCTATCTTCACTGCAGTTAGAGCGCATTGGCAATTTGCGAGAAACCCAATTTTTCATGATCGCACAAAACACATTGAGGTGCATTATCACTATGTTAGGGAGAGACTCTCAGCAGGAGAGATCAGCTTGGCCTATGTGCCAACACAGGACAACCTCACTGATCTTTTCACAAAGGCGCTTCCTCGTGAGAAGTTCAAAGCTTTTCGCAAAGCTTTGGGCTTGCTCCCCTTTGTGGACTGATCTACTTCGGGCATGGCACTCCCCTATACATGAGTGCCAGCTCTCGTTCACACCATCACTCCTAGGGAGGATTTGTTGCCATATATATAGGCAGTGATGTGTGTGAACACACTTAGGACCGTCGGGGCACTTTTTTCCTCTTTAAGAGGTTTTTTCCCCTGGCTTGTATATACGCCCATCCTTCTAGGGCTAACGTATCTTTTGTACATTGACACAATCTAATACACTTTGTGTTGTGTGCATTCTTACTTCTTCTTCTCCAAGCTTTGTGTGCTTTCTTGCAACCCTAATTCCAATAGGGATTATGCAATCATTTTTCGAGGAGGCAGAGGAGGATTCACTAGAACCTGATCCCCCTCTACCATACCCAATTGAGCTATAGAGTCCTTACGAGAAGGTGCTATATAATGCATTATTGGATACAGGAGCTCAACACAATTTGCTGTCATATGGAGTGTGGTGTCAACCTGGAAAACCACCCTTATCCAGAAGTACCATCCAAGTTAAGGGTATCAATAAGGAGAAAACCACTGTCTCGGGAATTCTGCACACTCTTGTTGCCTATGACAAGGGGATTGTGGTTCAAAGCTTTTTGGTTATGCCTACTGGTACCATGGAGGGAACTGTAAACTTAGGGCGCAAATGGATGTTAGCCACCAAGTGAAATATTGATTGGGCAACCAGGCAAATTACAACGCAAGGACCAGCTCTCAGCCTGACCACTCAGGGTCCCGTAGCTAAGCCATCAACTCTGGACAAAACGCTAGATAAGGAAAAATCACAAAGTCAAGTGGCTACACCATCTTTGATTTTTTACCACCCCTCTAACGCTTCAACGGCAAGAGTGGAGACAGGCAGTGTGGTCCCGAAGGCTCCGCTTACTTTACCGAAGAGTACATACAAATGGGTCCCAAAAGCTTTGTTAACGGCTACCTCTACTACTCAATCTCTTTTAGACAAGAAACCTCATAGTAGAAAAGCAGCTACCCGCCCTAGAAAAGGCAAGGTAACATCACGTTGGATTCCTAAAATATTATTATCAGCCCAAGGGTACTGCGAAGGGAATGACCAGATTAGGGTCCCTAAGCATAAGTTGAATTCCTCGGCATCACCTGTAAAATCTTGTAAGCCAAATGTTGCCACCCCAACGACAATTCAAGACCATGGTAAGAGAAAGGTAACGGAGTACTCCACACCACTTCTTTCCAGAGCTAGTTTGGACCTATTTGGAGGACATTGAGACATATTACTTTTTACGTCATAATTATTTTACGTATTCTGAGTTATGGGCCGGGCTTGTCGGCACCACATGTAAAGGGTAAGGGGATTGGGTGATCGCCGATGAGAGGCGCACCTCGAATTTCATAAGGGTGATCGGTCGGCCATGTGTGGGCACCCATGTGTGAACGGCCAGGTCACATATAAAAGTCAAATGTAACCTAAAACCTCTCATTCCCTGAGTGTTGAATACAAGGAATTCTCTTGCTTCATCTTCTCCATCTCCTTCTCCAGCGTGTGTGTGTGTGTGTGTGTGTGTGAGAGAGAGAGAGAGAGAGAGAGAGAGAGAGAGTGTGGCGATCGAGTATTGCGTGGTGGCACGACGGCGACGAGGCGGTAGAGCGACGGTGGTGGCTTCTTCTTCATCGCGGCGCGAGAATCCTTCACGAGCGACGACGGTCTGAGCGGTGAGTGACACACCATTGCTCTCTGTTTTGAGCTTGCTGGTTTCCTGGTTGTGTGCTTGCACCATTCGTGGCTCGCACACGGTGCTTGGCAAGTCCCTAGCTCCGACACGTGCGGCAAGAGCGCACATTCATAATGCACTATTCTCTAAAATAATAAATCTAAACACATTCTTAAACTCTTAAAAATGTCTATTCTCTTCAAATCTCTATAAAAAAAACATAAAAACGCACCAGAATGTAGATAAAGCATGGATCTAGATACTTGTAAAAAGAAATTATGAAATACAAAGTACAAATCAAGATATTCTATTTTTTAGATAAAATCCTTCTAGAATCACGAAATGATTGTTTCTTCAGTCATAAATGAATCTGGGCATTTAAGAATGTCATATCTTTTGAGATATTCAAAACAACTTAAATAAAAAAATAGTTTTTGAGATATTCGAGTTCTGGCAGGTCTGGTACAGTTCTTAGACAGTCAATAAAATAATAAGTGAATCTATTATAAAACTAATATTTTGAGATGTACAAGATTCAAAAAGAGAAGAAAGAGGAGCAATATTATAACATTATTTTTGCACTTTTCCTTGATTCATGGAAGAGAGAGAAAGCCCTTAGAGGGTCATTTTGTGAGTCCAAACTTTTCCTAATGTACGTGGTCTCGAGCCACAAATTTTCCTAATGTATGTGGTCTCAGGCCACAATACACGGCGTTCAAGAGGTCTATTCAGACTTAGGAGGAGAACATTCCCAACTTCACTGATTAGGTATCAATGTTGATCATTGACGAGAAGAATTTGGGTGAAGATCAATAGTCTTCACAAAACAAAAACAGTTAACAGCAACTAACCTTCTACATAAGTGTAGGTAGAGGACGAGGTAATGGTTGTGGACATGGCCAAGGTGTAGGTAGAGGATGAGGTAATGGTTGTGGACGTGGCCAAGGTGGTGGCCAAACAAGTAGTCACAATTATGGTCAACACAGTAGCAACAGTCCCAGGACTCACAACAACACATAGGTAGAAGAGGCGAGTTTAGAGGCAGGGGGAGTCAAAGAGGTCGTGGTAATTGGCAAAGGTAGCATAATGATACACGAGTCTATTTTTATTGTGGTAAGCTTGGACATATGCAGGTAGATTGCTATAAGAAACAGAGTGACATGCAAAATGAAAAAGTGCAAAAAAATTACTATGCATCCTCTAGAAGAAATAATGAGGATAATGAGAGGTTGTTTGTTATGTAGCATGTAGTTAATGCTGTGTCTTAAAATGATGTAGCAACATGTAAGGATGATGTATGGTATGTTGATTCGAGTGATTTTCAAACCACATGACAAGTTATGGTAATAAGTGGCTCAAGGAAATGAAGAGTCTTGAAAGACCAAGTTTTGTTGAAATAAGAGATGACACTGCTCATCTGATTGCCCATGTTGGAGTGTGCCATTGTCTATGCAGGATGGTAAGGTGAAGTACCTTGCAGAAGTACTTCATGTTCCAAACATTACAAAGAATCTCATTTTAGTTGGCTAGATGATTGAGCAAGGTTTGCAGGTTGTTCCATTTAACCTTGATTGTGGCTGTTATATGTAGAAGATAAGTGTAGGTTGGTTGCAAAAAAGGCAACACAGTGGGCAGAATGTTTACATTGAATGTAAATATGCCTGAAGTGAGTGCTGCAATGTTTGCAAATGGTTCAAGAATTGTTACAGATACAAACATTTGGCATAAGAGAATTGTGCATGTAAATGTGCAAAGAATGAAGTCTATACAGACTAAAGAAATTGTGGCAAGGCTGCCTAAGTTTAAAGTTGAAGGTATGCAGAAAGTATGTGAAGCATGTCAATTTGGAAAGAAAACAAAGCATTTATTTCCACATGACAGAAATATGAGAAGGAATGTACTAGATGCTGTGCATTCAGATGTATGGGGTCCTGCGAAGACTATGTTTATGGGTGGCTACACAAGTACTAACCACACGAAGAAAGTGTGGGTGTATTTCATGAAAGAGAAGAGTGAAGTGTTCGCTCATTTTTAGAATTTGAGAGTGATGGTGGCTGAAAACCAAATAGGAAAGCATGTGAGGTGACTAAGGTCAAATGGAGGGAGAATACTTCTCCAATGAGTTCCTTGAAATCTTGCGAAAGAATGGCATTCAGAGACAGTTTATATATAGATACACTACGCAGCAAAATGGAGTTACTGAGTAGAAAAACAAGCACATTATAGAGATAGCACGAGCATTGATGGCAGAGAGGAATATGTTGCATAGCTATTGGGCTGAGGTCAATGTGTCTACAGTAGTTTATATCATGAACAAGACTCCTACTATGCAGCCATACATGATGTAACCCCAGAGGAGAAGTTTACTAGGAAACCTGATTTGTCTCACTTGAAAGTTTTTGGATGTATTGCATATGTGTATGTGCCAGATGAGTTCCGTACTAAGCTGGATCCAAAGGCAGAAAAATATGTGTTTATTGGGTATTTCCTTTAGCAAAAGGGATATAGATGCTATAATCTTGCTACACGTGAATTGATGGTAAGCAAGGATGTTGTATTTGATGAGATGAGTAGCTGGTATGCTACTACAAAAGATGTTGTTGGGGCTAATGTAAGTGGAAACGTAGTTGCACTACGCACTCCATACATCAGGACTTTATCCCCAACTTTGATGTCCTTGTTTTTCAGGTGGCGATCAAACCATTTCTTCCTTCTATCCTTCTCTACAAGGGCATTGTACACCGCCAATTGTCTTTCTTCGTCTAACCGCTCTACTAAGGGATTACCATCCCAGCCCTCTTGAGTAGCAACACGAAGACTAGGAATGATAAATTCCCATGGCACTGACTGCTTCTTGGCCATATACCATCCTGAATGGTGTGCAATTGATAGCCACTTTGTACGCACTACAATAGACCCATAAAGCTGACGTAAGCTTTAGATCCCAATCCGTGCGATGAGCCTCAACTGTCTTTGTCAAAATAGAGATTAAGGTCTTTTTGGTACTCATCTTGGCCATTCGCTTGCGATAATAAGGAGCTTGTAGCATTGGCATTCATCACACAACCCTTCACGAAAGGTGATGCATCTTGGAACATAGTGGGCCACCAATACCCTGATTGCAATATCTTT
The DNA here is from genome assembly GCF_041138505.1 of Cibotium barometz. Lineage (NCBI taxonomy): Eukaryota > Viridiplantae > Streptophyta > Polypodiopsida > Cyatheales > Cibotiaceae > Cibotium > Cibotium barometz. The sequence goes on along the minus strand of NC_141057.1, from coordinate 29,078,812 downwards.
CGTGCAATTAAGTCTCCTGAAAAGTGACCACCGGCTATGCCCATATGTGCCTCTTGCAAAATATATAGATACTCATTCTCTCGGCGGGCACAACGCCTAAGAACGTCATCCTTTCCTCTTTTATAAAGAGTCCTGGCCATTAGGCAATAGGGTTCGCATTCCTTGATCAGATTTTGAGCTAGATCTTTACGAAGCTCTTTGGGTGTAAAACCATTAACCAAGAAGTTAACAATCTTCTCACTCCATTCAGGCATTGTCTCCACCTCAATCAACTCTAGGTATGTGAGACAAATTATCAGCCATGACATGTTTTTTGCCAGGTCTCACAACAACAGTGAAATCAAACTCAAGAAGAATCAACAATAGTGAAATCAAACTCAAGAAGAATCAACAACCATCGTGTGATTCTTCCTGTGGAGCATGGTTTGTTCACCAGATACAACAATGCTTGATGATCCACATAGAAAACAAGCTTGGTGGCAAGAAGGTAATAACGAAATTTCTTTACTACATATATCATTGCCAACCCTTCTCGCTCCGTAGTGGTGTAGTTCATTTCAGCATCGTTCAACTGGTGACTGGCAAAGCTAATGGGGTAGTCTAGTTTATGTTCTCCATGTTGAGCTAGTACACACCCAATAGCAAAGTTTGATGCATCTATATGCACATGGAAGATTAAATCCCAGTTAGGCATTCGCAAGATTGGAGCACTCGCCAGGGCCTTCTTTAATAACTCATATGCATGGTCACAATCTTCGGTCCAAATAAACTCGATGAGAAGCTTGTTCAATGAGATGCAATATAATCTACACTTTTCAAATACTTTTTGTAAACACATCAAGTGCTCGTCCCCAAGAGGAATGAACACAAAGATCATCTAACAAGGCTTCACAAAAGTCCCTTAGATATTCCTTAAAGGCTGTGTTTATCAATTCGTTGGAATGTTGCAGGTGCATTGGTTAAGCCAAAGGCCATGACGCGAAAGGCAAACACTCCAAACTCCATTATAAAAGCTGTTTTAGCTTGGTCCTCTACTGCAATTGTGATCTGATTTTATAACCAAAGTACTCATCTAAAAAGCCATAAGCCTCCTTGCTTGCAACTCTTTCAAGCACATGTTCTGAATACGGCAAGGGGTAATGATATCTTCTGGTGGCTGCATTAACCTTTTTGAGATCAACGCACACTCTGAGTTTCCCATTCTTCTTTGGTGCAATGACTATCGGAGAAACCCATTCTGAGTGCTCAATAGGGTATATGAATCCACATTTTATAAGGTTTTCAATTTCCTCTTGTATAATCTTTGCATACTTAGGATTCATTGGGTAGGGACATTGCTGGACTGGTTTAGTAGTGCTAATCATTGAAATTGTGTGTTGCACCACAGAGGGTGGAACACCCTGTTGCCATATATATAGGCAGTGATGTGTGTGAACACACTTAGGACCGCCGGGGCACTTTTTCCCTCTTTAGGAGGTTTTTTCCCCCGGCTTGTATATACGCCCATCCTTCTAGGGCTAACTTATCTTTGTACATTGACACAATCTAATACACTTTGTGTTGTGTGCATTCTTGCTTCTTCTTCTCCAAGCTTTGTGTGCTTTCCTGCAACCCTAATTCCAACAATTGGTATCAGAGCAGGCATCGGCTCCCAGGGCAACACCACCAGCACCCTCCGACTCACGTTCTCCGATTGAGGTGAGTTTTCACAAGCGCTTGCAGGTCCCTATACTCTGCAAATAAGCCCATAGGGCTTAGCGTTCTCAGAATTTGCATCTGAGGTCGTTTCGGGCTCCGTTTTTGCATTTCAAGTTCTGCACAGGTGTTTTCGTCATTTTCTGCAGAAATTTCGATAGTGCAGTTTTCTGCAAAATAGGCATACGTACTCTATTGTGGACCGTGCTACATAGCACGAGTTGTTTTCTGTTCAATCTTTGCTTCATTACAGGCAGCTTTTGCATCAGTTTCAGTCAGTGGCCATGGCTGATAACAGCAATGATGTATTTCGCATGTTGTCTGCTGAAGACAAACTGGATGGAGATAGCAACTACCCACTTTGGGCATACATGATGCAGCTTGTTTTAATTGCAAAAGGAGTGTGGAACATTGTGCAGGGTATAGATGTACGTCCAGGTTCTGTGGATGTAGGATCTGTTGAGGATGTTGCAGGTTCTAGCAGCTCTACTGTTGCTGCTGTTTTACCCACTGCTGAACAAGCTCGTTGGGATGGTAAAGATGCACAGGCTCATGCCTTGATTGCACTTTCTGTCAAACGTAACATCACCCCACATATTCGTTCAGCTAAAACAGCAAAACAGGCTTGGGATATTCTAGCTGGTTTGTATGCAGGTCGTAACGAGGCAAAAATCGCTTACCTGCGTAAAGAGCTAGAATTGAAGATTATGCAAGAAGATGATGACATGAATGTTTTTCTTGCTGAGATTAAAGATCTCAAAGAACAGTTGATTTCTGCAGGTGAGATTATTCCTGATCATTCTCTTGTGCAGACTGTTCTTGATGCTTTACCTGAGACATATCAGACTTTTGCTTCCACGTGGAGACTTCTTAATGAGGACAGACCTGATGCTGTCAAGTATGATACTTTAGTCAACAAGCTCTTGCAAGAAGCGCAGTCCAGGCAAAATAGGGCCAGGCAGCGTGCAGTTGATCAAGCATTTATTGCTGCCCAGCAACAGAGAAGAAGTGGTAAGGCAGCCCCTTCCACTGTTTCTTCTTCTATTAATAGGTCTGCAACTTCTTCTCCTTCCACAGGTAGCAACAATAAGTCCGAGAAGGCTCTTGATAAAGGCAAGAAAAAGACCAGGTGCAACTATTGTAAGGCAAATGATCATGTCATTAAGAATTGCCCTAAGCTAAAGGCTAAAGAGGCAAAGAAGAAAGAGTCAAATGCAGCCACAATAGCGGATGCTTCTACAAATGCAGATTCTGCAAATGTTGTGCAGGATACAGAATGGGCGTTTAGCGTGTATTGCCAGTATGACCCATCTGTACATGATGCATGTTTGGCAGTTTCTGTTGACTCTCATGTTTGGTATTTTGACAGTGGTGCTACAAAGCACATTACCTCGCATCGTGATATGTTCACTTCTCTTGAGGCTGTCCCTAATGGGAATACTGTCACATGTGCCAATAATGCTTCTTACCCAGTGAAGGGCATTGGTAAAATTATGCTTACTGCTGCAAATGGCAGCGCTTTCACACTTTCAAATGCTTTGTATGTGCCAGGGATAAAGAAGAATCTATTGTCTGTCTCTGCGCTTGCTAGACTTGGATTTGTAATCAAATTTGTGGATGACAGATGTACTGTTCATGATTTGACTTCTGGTGATACGATTATTGTATCTGGCACCTTGTTTCGTGGGCTGTATAGGCTCAATTCTTATGACAAGTGTGTGGAAGATTCAGCAAATGCAGTTTCTGATGAAAAGGCAGTTTCAGATGCAAAACTATGGCATGCTCGTTTTGGTCATCTGAACTTTGCTAGTTTGCTGCGTTTGCAGAAATTTGATATGGTTGCTTCATTGCCCCCTCTTGAGGCACCATTGAAACATGTTTGTGAAGGCTGTATTTTGGGCAAAATGCAGCGTTCTGCGTTTCCAAAGGATGGTTCTGTGCGGGCCACTCGCAAATTGCAGCTTGTACATAGTGATGTATGTGGGCCTATGCAAACTCCGTCATTTGGTAAACACTTGTACTTCGTGACTTTCATTGATGATTACTCAAGGCATGCATGGGTATATCCACTGAAGGCAAAGTCCGAAGTGTTTTTGTGCTTCAAACAGTTTTTTCTTATGGTTGAAAATGTATCCAATTGTACTGTGGGCACCCTCCGTACTGATCGAGGGGGGGAGTACATGTCTAAAGAGTTTGATGCATTTCTGGCTAGTCGTGGGATAAAACACCAATGTACAGTGCCGTATACCCCTCAGCAAAATGGTATTGCTGAGAGGAAAAACAGGTCACTTATGGAGATGGCACGATGTATGGTCAAGAGCCAAGCTTTGCCACATGCGTTTTGGCTTGAGGCTGTCATGTGTGCTGCATATGTACTCAACAGGTGTCCCACTAAGGCCTTGCAGTCTATTACTCCATACGAAGCTTGGCATGGCAGGAAGCCTTCTATTGGTCACTTGCGTGTCTTTGGTTGCTTGGCCTATGCTTTAGTGCCTGTGCAACAACGCAGAAAATTGGATGATAAGGCTGTCAAATGCATTTTTGTTGGTTATGGTGCTGAGAGCAAGGGTTACAGATTGTATCATCCGCAGTCAAAGCGTATCTTGATTAGTCGAGATGTTGTTTTTGTGGAAGATGCTGTGCAGCCCTTGTTATCATGTACCAAAGAGACAGGTGTAAGCTCACGGGATGTATTTGATATGTTGTTGCCTCTCTTTACAGGTGGGAATTCAAATGTAAGTCCTAATGAGGCAAATATTCAACCTATGCAGATTTCAAACGACATCATAGATCAGCCTATTTCTGATGCAGATTTACAGGATGTAATTCATGAGGATAGGGCTGAAAATGAGCAGGCTAGAGGTATGCCTAAATGGCTGGTGCAAACCTTGCGTGATAGTAAGATTGATGCACCTATTACTAGTCGTACTCGTTCAGGTTTTCAGCATGCCTCTTATGCATCAGATTGTTATGCTTTGGCTGTGTCTAGTATGTGTGAAGAGGAAAAACCTCTTTCATTTGATGAGGCACAAAATTCAGAAAATTGGTTGGCTGCAATGCAAAGTGAATATGATGCTATAATGAAGAATGGTACATGGTCTTTGTGTGATTTGCCTATTGGTAAAAAGGCCATTGGATGTAAGTGGGTTTTTAAATTGAAACGAAAGCCAGATGGTAGTGTTGATCGCTATAAGGCTAGACTTGTTGCAAAGGGTTATGCTCAAGAAAAGGGCATTGATTTTGATGAGACCTTTGCTCCCACTTGTTGTATGACTACCATTCGTAGCATTTGTGCATTGGCAGCTCATAATGGTTGGAATGTACATCAGTTGGACATAAAGACTGCGTTCTTGAATGGAGATTTGCATGAGGAGGTGTATGTATCGCAGCCTCGTGGTTTTGTTCAAAGAGGGCAGGAAAACAAAGTGTGCAGGTTGAAAAAGACTTTATATGGTTTAAAGCAAGCTCCACGAGCTTGGTATGAAAAGATACATGCATATTTGACTGCACATGGGTTTCAGAATAGTCCAACAGAAAGCACTTTGTATGTTAAACGTGTGGATGGTGTACATCTAATCATTGCTCTCTATGTCGATGACATGCTGCTCACAGGACCAAATGAGAGTGATATTGCTGATTTTAAGGCTGATTTGAATGCCTCTTTTGAAATGTCAGATTTGGGGCATTTGCATCATTATTTGGGGATACAGTTTAAGCAGTGTGATGGAGGTATTGCTTTGTGTCAGACAAAGTATATTGAGACATTGTTGCGGAGATTTGACCTTGAAGACTGCAAGCCTATTGCTACTCCAATGGAGACAGGTTTGAAGTTGAGTCTTCATGATGCTGGAGATCACTTTGATGTCCCACTCTATCAGACAACTGTTGGTTGCCTCATTTATGTATGCATTACGAGGCCGGACATTCAGTTTGCAGTCTCACAGGTGAGCAGGTTTATGCATAGCCCAGGGTCTCAGCATTGGAAGGCAGTTAAACGCATCTTTCGCTACTTGAGTGGCACCATACATCTTGGGTTGTTTTATCCCAAGGGGGGATCGTTGCCGCCAGATTTACATGCTTTTTCGGACTCAGATTGGGCTGGTTGCTATGACACAAGAGTGTCCACAAGTGGTTTTTGTTTCATGCTCGGTAGCTCATGCATATCTTGGTTGAGCAAGAAGCAACCTACTGTGGCCACTTCTAGTTGTGAAGCTGAGTACAGGGCAGCTTTCACAGCTACGGTTGAGTGTGTGTGGCTCAGACGGCTTATGGCTGACTTGGGTGTTGGACAGGAGTCTGCCACCTCTATCTTCACTGACAGTCAGAGCGCATTGGCAGTTGCGAAAAACCCAGTTTTTCATGCTCGCACAAAGCACATTGAGGTGCATTATCACTATGTCAGGGAGAGACTCTCAGCAGGAGAGATCAGCTTGGCCTATGTGCCAACACAGGACAACCTCGCCGATCTTTTCACAAAGGCGCTTCCTCGTGAGAAGTTCAAAGCTTTTCGCAAAGCTTTGGGCTTGCTCCCCTTTGTGGATTGATCTACTTCGGGCATGGCACTCCCCTATACATGAGTGCCAGCTCTCGTTCACACCATCACTCCCAGGGGGGATTTGTTGCCATATATATAGGCAGTGATGTGTGTGAACACACTTAGGACCGCCGGGGCACTTTTTCCCTCTTTAGGAGGTTTTTTCCCCCGGCTTGTATATACGCCCATCCTTCTAGGGCTAACTTATCTTTGTACATTGACACAATCTAATACACTTTGTGTTGTGTGCATTCTTGCTTCTTCTTCTCCAAGCTTTGTGTGCTTTCCTGCAACCCTAATTCCAACACACCCTTCATATCATGGTATGTCCAAGAAAATATGTCCTTGAATTATTTAAGAAGCATTTTAAGTGTAGCTTCTTTCGTCTTGGTGAGGTCGTGAGCAATAAAAACTAGTTTAGACTCCTCACCTGGATCTCCTAGTTCTATCTCGTTAACTACCGCCGGGCCATCGTAGACACCGCTACTTCCATTGGTAGGCATTCATTGGGATTTTGTGTAGACGACTTTATGTTCCCCCATGTGGTAAAAGATTTGAAATGCTCGGGTGTGGGGTGTAAGTCTACCGATTCTTGCTGTGCCATGCTTTTTTCTTTAAATTTCGCTTCCTTTTGTTGCTGAGCTAACTCTCGGTTTTGACACCTTCTCGTAGTATGACTTAGTTTCGGCTTCTCTTAGATTTCTAATTGGGCGATGTCATGAGGTTGCAGACTACAGCACATGACACTTTGGAGGTATTCTCCCCAATTATCCACTGACTTTTGATGAGCATCATATGCTCCTACATAACTAAGCCATTTTGTAGTGGATCTCTCTTTGTTTATTCTAGCTCGTACATTAGCTCAATAGCGTTGTCGCTTATGTCTCGTCTTCTTCTTACCTAGTTTTTGATTTTTGTTTATATCAGATTGAGACTCACTTGATCGATCTTCACTTGTGCCCCCCTCACTCTTGGATTAACTGCAAGAGGTTACTGTCCTAGGCCTTGAGCACTTGGCTTCCACACTTGGGTGAATATTCAATTCATACCCCCTATCAGGCTCAGAGTCAGTTTCTTCTTGAGATTCAGACTCGGAGTCGCATTGGTCAGAGTCTTCGCTACTTTCAGTGTCAAGGGAGTTTGCCACTTTCTTGCCATCAGAAGTCAAGTGCATAACACCTATCATGTTTATTGGCACTAATGGTGGCATATCTTGCCCCTCGGGTGTTACCCAACTTGTGCCTCTATTTCCCCATGTGTCTATGGTTACCGCTAGGTGTACCCAATCTACGTTATCTGACTCAGTCATGTCCGATAGGACATCCATATAAGGAGAATCTTCCCCATCATCGGTCTCTTTTTTGCATGTATAGCAATACTTGAATGGGACTGATAGTGGTATCCGATCGATTATCATTGATAACCTTGCTTCCTAAAGGATGCGCATGACCATTCTCAAGATCAACTCGAATTGATAGAGTCCTAGAATTGTAAGTAGACATGGTTTTTGGACTAGTCATGCACCATTTATACTTCCCTCATGAAAGGACGTCCTAAGATCATTTGATATGACATAGGATGCTCAGAGAAATCCATTACAATGAAGGTATGCCTTACCTTGTACCCCAGAATCTTGATCTTAAGGTCCCTTAGCATTCCAATAGGTTTAGCTATAGTTCCGTTTGCCATCTTAACCACTATGTTCGTGACTTCTAGGTGAGGTCTTCCCCTAGATACCCAACATTTTTTAGTCACAATGCTCACTCTAGCACCACCATCACAATGCTCACTCCAGCAGTTTTTAGTCACAATGCTCACGCCAGCACCACCATCAAGTATTCCCTTTAGAGTTAATCCCTTGGTAGTAATGGGTGGAGGGTTGCATTAGATTCGTCACCTTCAAAGTACTGTCCCAACTTATTAACAGGTATTTCAACGACCGAGTCTTCATCTAGGTTGGCTGTAGATCCAAATGTTCCTCCACATCTTGAAGCATGTTGGGTCTATTCATATTTGCAAATTGTGGTAACCCCACCTTCAGTTCTCCATTGAGAAATGCTCGAAGAGCTAAGAATAGCTCAGGATCTCCGTATAACTTAGATATGATCGTGGTTCTGATTTCAAAGGACATGAAATCCATTAGTTCAAACACATTCAATGGTACTTTTTGAGATATTGGCCCTTGACTAGGGACTGGTGAAGATGGAATCACTTCCTCTTCGATGGGGTCAGGCATTCCCTCACTAAACATTCTTTTAAAAGCAAGAAGGGTGTCTTCCCACTTCCTGATGTCCTATCCTCACTTTCTTCCCGAGTGATACTAGGTATAGCTAATGGTTTATGGCTCCTGTGAGGCTAAACTTCTGTAGGAAACATTGTGTCTGGGACCTTGATTTTTCTAGGTTCCGGCTCTAGTTCTCTTTGTGTTTCTTCCACCAAACCCCTTAAGTGTTGTACTCATTGAATCTCCTCTACTGGGTTTGGGTAAGTCCCAATCTTTTTCTTGAGGGTTTTTGGCCCAAGTGGCTTGTCTTTGAGAGTCTGAGTTAGCCTGGGTAGCCGAGAGGGCATTAGCTGACTTGGTTGCAGGGCAGGAGGAGTTTCCTTTTGTTTCCCCCAATTTATGTCTTTGCTTGATTCTCCTTTGTTGCGCTCCCGAGTGGGTTCCTCCCTTAAAGTAGTGGCTTTGGTCTCCATGGTTTCTATTGAATCCAATCATCTTCAGGATCATTCATATACACAGGGTCATCTCTTGTCCCTATATTAGTCTTTGAACTAGGTTTGGAGCTTGTGGCATTAAGTGATCTCTTCTGTCGCATTTTCTTTTTCTTTGCTCGAGCAATTGATGTAGTATCCCTCTCTTCAAGAATGTAGTTTTGATGTGTTGAAGCATTGACCGCGTGACTACATTTGCGGGTACAACAGGTGTGGTTCCTAGTGCCTCATTGGTGACCTCAACCAAATTCAATGGCGTAATCTTGGGTGCACTTGGATTATGTGGACATTGAGCAATCAAATGATCTATGCCACAATGATTACATGTAAGTACCGGCACTCCCGAGATGCTCCCTTGATTTGGTTGCATTTGAGTAGCGATCTTCTGTAGCCTATTAGGGCACTCCGCTACACGATGCGGTTCACCACCACAATTGTAGCATTGAAGAGGTGGTCTCCTGGCAAAGGTATTAAGGTTTTGCCCTCTTGTGGGGAGAGAGTTGCCACTTGATATACAGGCTTGACTTGACCGAAATGATCCTCCATGTAATACTGGGGAGTCATTTCAAACGTATCAATCCCATATGGAACAGTGGGGTCTATATCCTCTTCATAATCCCCACATGCACTATGTGACTCACAACTCATCTGGTTTATAGGGGTAACCCTCGGATGTGGAGGTTGTGGTCCTAGCAGCACTTGGCAGGTAACGGCACCAGACTGGACTAAATTTGGGTTCCTTGGAACTATGTGTTGTGACGGTTGCTCGACAGGTGGTGCAGGCATCAGTGTGGGTACTTGAGGGGTGTGTTTGACCAGGCTAGTGGTGCCTGATTTGCTAACATACGCTTAAGTAGGCAATCCTTAGATTGATGGCCATACTTACCACATGTATTGCAAGTCCCATTGATTTTATGCACATATATGCTAATATTAGCATATATGTGAGTGCATAAGAAATTCATGTATGTGCTTATTTGTCTTTACACACGCACACACACTTTGCGAGAGAGAGAGAGAGAGAGAGAGAGAGAGAGAGAGAGAGAGAGAGAGAGAGAGAGAGATTTTCTTTTTGGCGCATACCCAAGGCGTTTCGGTCTCTTTTTCGACTTGAAATCTAATGTTTAAGACATGCATGTCAACACTATGTCTATATGTATATACTCTAATGTATTGCCTAAAGCACATATCCATAAGCTAATGTATATGCCTAAGCATCACTAATGTATACTTGATCTCCCTCAACGGCTGGGGAAAAGAAGCCCGTTTGACGCTTTTAATGTTATTTTTAAATCTCCCTCAACGACTGGGGAAAAGAAGCCCGTTTGACGCTTTAAATGTTATTTTTAAAATCTCCCTCACAGCGGCTGGGGAAAAGAAGCCCTGTTTTATGGTTTACATATAATGCTTTGTGTAATGCGTAATGATTTGCATTTAATGAGCTACATATACATGTTATCCTGCTAGATGGAGCATCTCAATCTTGAAGAGAGAATAGCGTGTCCATGCATGTGATATAAGTACCAAATATTTCGAAAACGAAAGATTTGCAACCAGCATATTCATGACGCTGGCATATTTCCAATGGAGCACTTACAAAATTTACGGTTTCAATCGTACAACCAAGCAAGTGTGCAACCACATCTTGATAACATTGCGCCTATGAATTCTTGTCCCCAACAAAGGATGAGAATATCTAAGGAGGGAGTGACAGATGGAGCTCAATTAACAGCACTCGAGGGAATGGAAGAAGGTCAGGGAATGGAAGAAGGTCCAATGGAGGAAATGTTGGATGCCTTCTCGAGCAACAAGAAAGTGTCTTCGAGGAGCATGAACATGAAGATCATCAACCATGACATTCTCAATGGTAAAATTATGAACCAGAGGAAGAGGCCATGCATAAACTTGCACGCCTTCCACTATACAATGGTGCCAAGATATCTGTATTGCGTGCATCTCTTACGATGCTAAATTTACAGATGGCCTAATATACAAGTGTCACTGAACTCTTTAAGTAAGGAATTTATGGAGATTGCACCTAATGTTGAAATGATAAATTTTCAACTTGTATTTGACTAAATCTTAATAGTAACGATCAGATATTGCCATACTTGCAAATCCATAGGCATGGATTACAATAATATTCATGCTTGTCGCAATGATTGTATTTTCTTCCGCCATGAATACGAGCATTTGCAAGAATGTCCCCATTGTGGCTCTAACAAATATAGAGAAGATGTTCAGGGGGAAGCTGTCCCAATAAAGGTTCTCAGGCACTTTCCAATCATCCCAAGAATAAAAAGCATGTTCAGGTGCAAATTTATAGCAAGCTTGATGACATGGCATGTCACAACTCGATCCACAGATGAAGTGATGCGTGTGCCTACTGATTCACCTGCATGGAGACACATTGAAGAGAAATGGCCGGGTTTTAGGGAAGATCCTCGTAACCTCCGTCTTGGCCTAGCAATGGATGCAATGGATGCAATGGATGGTGTAAACCCTTTTGGTTTATGGAGCTCTTCATGGAGCACATGGCTTGTTTGCCTTGTGAATTATAATCTTCCGCCATGGTTAGCAATAAAGAAAGGTCATTTGTTGCTCTCATTAATAGTTCGAGGAAAGTACAAGGTGAAGAACATGGATGTATATTTGGCACCACTTATTGATGAGTTACACCATTCTGTCCAAAAAAAATTACTGCTATGGTCGTCTCAGTATATCCACCGGTATAAGTGTCGGTGTACCCGCCGGTACATTCACTGGTATATCTCCTGGTATACCCACTGGTATATCTGCCGATATATCTGCCGTGGTATAAGAGCCGATATAACCGCCGGTATGCACGCTGGTATGGGCACCAATATACGCGCTGGTATGAGCACCCGATGCAAATACTGATGTCGTGGTTCCGGCATAGATACCGGGGTTTATACCGATGAGACGGGGCTTTTTTAGACCCCGTTTAATGATGTCGGTATAAGTGCCAGTATTAGGCTATCATGTAGTAGTGTTTACCTACTCTCTATCCCAAACTCCACCTTGAGTTTTTTTCCTTTGGAGTTCCTCTTCGGCATGAAGAGTGGATCCAACCACAAGAAGGTGGTGAACAGAGCTCTAGCTCATGTCGGACATCTCTGCACTACCGCTGTCTCAACCTCCTATGAAGAGCACATCCCACTCGATCTCATTGAGTGGGATATTGCTTTTGCTATCTACATCTTGAACTTTGATGTTTAGGAGCCTGAGAATGATGACATTCTTGTTCTCCCACTGATGGAATACATAGATAGAGAGCTAGAGGAGACCACTCTACACCCTATCATTTGTTAACAATCCTAAAATGGGATTGATCATGGTGATAGACAGATTAAGCAACATATTTAAAACTCCATAAGGTGGATTAAACCACACTAAGAACTCCATAAGAGAGAGAGAGATTGCACACTCACACTCAATTCTATTGCATATCTTAAGTGAACCATACAATGATATATGCTTTCTAGCCTTATCCCACTTTACACATCATCATCTATGTGGCAATGCCTTTTCCAATCTTTTGGTCAACACTCACACACCATACAATATTACATGTGGCATTCTTATCTTGCCATAATATCTTGCACCTCTAGGGTGCTTTCCCACATACACAACACCGTGATTACATCTCTCAACATTGTTGAGGTTACATAGAGCTCTTGCATGGTGCTTACATCCCTCCAGCCTCACGAAACTCAAAGTCATGACCCACCACTAGCTTCATTGAGTGCCATCACCATCGAAGGGGTGGAGTACCTTCTCATGCAGGGTGTGTTGGAGCTCTTGGAGTTGAGGGAGGAGAAACTCTACATTATAGTTGTACGAGCTTCCACTGATGAGTTCATTGAATTTGATTTCCAAGAAGCTCTACCATAGGTTGATCAGGTAGGACGATATGATGATAGTATTGTAGATGACATCTCCGTTATCATCGCCGTCCAGAAGAAGATTGAGGATGCAGCTCCTCAATATGAGATTTTAGATGAAGAGTTTGAGTGCTTGAAGGAGGGACTTTTGGGACCTTGACCACAATATGCAACAAATGTCATCAAGTCGGATGATAATAGACCCATTGTAGGAGTAGATCTGGAGGCACCCTTACAGAAGGAGCTTGACAAAGCAGAGAAGGTAACTTCCTTTTACCAGATGCTCCCCAAATTTTATATATGGAGCCTCTATGGTATGTAAGCCCCACACATATGATGCCATACCCATCAGAGGCTTGTAAGAGCTCTTTCCGAAGGCTTCTTTTGCGAGCCTTGAGACAGAGCACTCATAGGCCTCTGATGGGCATGGCATCATATGTGTGGGGTCTACATGCCATACAGGGCCCATATATCAAATTTGGGGCCATTCTGTAAAAAAATATTCCTCTCCCATGCATTACATGATTGATTCTCACATTAATTTTTATCAGTGAGGAAATTGTGTATCTTGATGAATTTGCATTAAAAGTCAATATTAGATAAAGTGGGAAAAATCCCATTCCCATGAAAAAAGTAGGGGTATGGTAAACTCATCCAAAAGTTTGTCAAAACATATTCATGTGACATATCATTGGAAAGAGCTTGAAAAGTAGAATCTAGATCTACTTTGTTCGACAAATTTGGAGTTTGCATGTTCAAGTTATGGCCAAAATAATTTTTTTAAATACATTCCCATTTTGAGGGATTTTTCCCATTTTATCTAATATTGACTTTTAAGGTAGAGTGGAAGGTCTAGGGGCCAAGGAAGGGATAATGACTCTGTGCTAAAGGAGTACATTGGCAAACTTGCTACCATTGATGTGATAGTCTTCCACAAGAGTTGCTCTCTAGGGTATGCAGAGAATGTTTTAAAGCTTAAAGCACTTACAAAGGGTGCTTCAAACTTATTTCGACTAATTCAAGTTTGGAAAAAGTTGTTCTTCTTCTACACTCAAAGCTGCTTTATTTGTTATTGACTCAAAGGTGGGGTCCCTTACATTTTGTGGTGGCCCGTGGCATTGTTATTGTGGGGGTACATGATCCCACTATCATTAGGGAAGAGCTTGAAGGATTCAATGTTTTGATTCCAACCATTAAGGCGGATTCAGAGTGTGGAGATCCTAATAGTTAGAAGCCCAGGGTGGTATAGCCATGATGACTATGTAACCTTTGATGACTATATTTTGATGATTGTAAATTTTTATGCTATGAATGGAAACTTGGGTTGTGGAGACACAAATAAATCAACAAATTTGGGTTTTAGCCATTTCAAGACACAAATCAATTAACAAATTATATAATCTCAAATTAAAAGAGACTTATTTGCAACACAATATAAGAGCAAAAACTTTGTATGTTTCATTCATAGCTTTTAAGAATTTCATTCATGTGAGATATATACAAATATAACTAAAGATCCTGGCCTGGAGGATCTTTCCAGTGTCGCATGCATCGCACCAACCGTATGGACAACTGTAATACCATGTCACCAGAAAAATCCACTACGTATGCCTTTGTAGCCTCCTAGAGTGCCGCCAAGTCGTCCTGAGATGTCCACCGCGTAGGTAGTGTGCTTGATGCTGTGTGAACCTAAAACATCATTTCATGATGGAGTTATAGATCCTACATGATCTCTCACACCACATGCTGGAAGGATAACCTCAGCAAGAGCAACTATTGCTTAATCTCACAAAGAGCCACAGTGCTAGGCCTCCACTTGTGCTTGCGGTGTTGCTGCGTGCGTGTTGCTGCGTGCAGTGGTTGGACTGGGGGTACTCCACTTCCCACCTTGGGGGGCGAGACTCTCTTTACAGTTTGCTTGGTGCGAGCCATTCCCTTGGAGGTGAGGGAGAGACATCAAAGATTAGAAATGAGGTGAAATGAGGGTCACTTCCATACTTACAGATGGAAATTTATTTTTAATTATTTATACCTAATTACATAAATTTAATAATTTTTAATTAAAAAATACTTTTCCTTATCAAAATTAGTTCATATTTTATGTGTGCATAGAATAATCATAGACCACCTCCTAGATAAAATATCAGCCCCATCAGAGGCTTGTAGGGCCCTTGTTCTGAATGCTCGCGTGTATAGACCTACTAAAAACAAAAGAAGGCCTCTACACAACGAACCTTTGGACAGGGGCCCTACAGGCCTTTAATGGGTCTGGTATTTTATCTAAGCTATGCAAACCATATGATCTATGCACAAAACAAATTTCAACCCATTCTGATCATTACACACCATGCATTACGTTTTTCTTGGAAAAAATAATATTATCGTATAAAATATCACTTGCACATGGACATGGACTTGCCTACACATGCACATGCACATGCATACTCATGATGTAAGCTACATGATCTATCCATAGAACAAATTTTAGCCCATTACGATCACTGCACACCATGCATCGATTTTTCTCGAAACATTTATGAATATACACCTACGCACGCAAATAAAAAAGAACCTACACATGCACATGTACTTTCTTGCACATGCATATGCAATTTTTTTTTCCATGAAAATACAAGAATATACACTTACATTGAAAATGAATAAAATTGAATATATCCAAATCAATGGGTATATCCGATAGATCACATCAATGACACAACATTGGAAATAAAGAAAACTTAAAATATCCAAATTCGGTACATTGCATCAAGTACAACCAGTTGAGTAGAACTCAATGAAAACATGAAAACATAAAATGATACACGAGCATTTGCACAGCTCTTCAAACCATGTCACGGTTAAGGTTGAATGCATAATTATTGTTACGAATCCTATGAATAAGATAGAGATCCGAGGCTTGAGTGTGATGCGCCAGGCATGGATGGCTAATAGCTGACAATGATGCATGAGGTCCACCAAGTAACTTCTAGCTGCCTCTTGAAGAGCAAGCAACACTTGGGTTGACCATCTCTCCACATTACGTGCTTGATCTCATGAAAAGTACCTGTATTGATTTCCCCTTTGTAGATCTTTCAATATTTCTCGCACTAACCTCGAGAAAGGAACCTTGGGCATAATCAACTCGGGACTCTTCTGGAACCTCCTAATTTTATGAAGAGCGGTGGTGCCTAGTATCCATCTTCTCTTCTTATGCGTTGGTGGATGAACATTATTAGCTGGAGCAGTGGGAGCAGCTTGACCTTCATCATTGTTAGTGTTAGTATGTCCACTATTCGGATGAATGAACCGGTGTCTTGGTAGGCATCTTGTTTGTTCTTTGCTTAGTACGCGCCATACTCACAAGTTAGAAGGAATTGAGGAATGGACAGAAATGAAAGAAGTGCCTTCATTCATAAATGGAACTTACTATAATTTATTGACACTTACTTTTAAAAAATGGTACTTACTATAATTTATTGACACTTTTAAAAAATATCAACACTTTGAAAAAATTATCCATGTTGACTTTAGCAAACACTTATTTTGAAAAAGTTATCCATTTTAACTTTAGGAAACATCTATTTCTTTTAAAATTGGATTTCTTTAGTAGTCTCATAAACATAAAACACCTATTTCATTAAAACATTAGATTGCTCCAATACTCTCATAAACATAAAATGTTATTTCTTAATTACAATTCTAAATCACTTATATCACCACTTTGTTTTCGATGTTTCCATTTGCTACCGACTCTCTTTTGGGTTGTCAACCATTCTGTACAATGTTCTTTAGCCATTCTATTTTCATATCTTGATTTCCTCACTTCATATATTACCCTTTAAACATCTTCTGTATCATTGGATTTGGACTTTAATAATTTGTCCTCATACCTTATCTCTGTTCCCCTATACTACCATTGGGGTAACTACCTCATAGGATTGGAATCATTGATTCCACCTCCATGTGCCATTACTTTTTGGAATCTGCATCATCGAGCTTACCAATGAGATTGCTCCATGCCTTCTGTGGACTATAAGGGAAAACTTACTTGTTTAGCAAAGTATGGACCATGAGCCTCAGGTATGTGCTGCATTCAAAAACACAGGATCCATAGTTAAACTCAAAATATTACATTCACATTTTAATTGTTGTAAAAACAAAATGGACACCACTCTAACCATGTAGTGTGTAATGAAGTTTGAAGTCCATGGCTTTGTCATTGAGTTAGGAAATTTTACAACTGCCTCTTTAAATGCATTCCCATCATCGGAATTGAATGTCATGTTTTGTAAAAGTGGTGGCAATTTATTAAGTATAATCCACCCATTCGCCTTTTGTATTTGTGTCTATCCCTCATTGCTTCGATCAGGGACAGCCATGTGTAGTTTATTCCATGATTCGTACAAGCAACTTACCATCTTCATCTCGTGGTGGAGATAAGAATTTCCTAGACTTTGCTCCCCCAAAAGATGGCTTGCATGGCAAATTTTCACTCTTTCCTGACTTTTTCTCATCCTTTTTTATTTCTACTTGGCCCTAGTGCAATCGAACATCAAATAAGACTTGTTCTACCTTCTTGCATGTTGCATGAGCATCTTAAGCAAGCTGCATCTTGTAGGCAAAACACACATACTTAAACACCAACTTTTCTATTTATTCTTACTATGCAATACAAGGTGCAAAAGTGGACTCTTGTTAAGGGTATTTCTAAAATAGGATCCCACTTAGGATTTAATGGCACCAACATTCCATTCCTTTCAACATATTGTTCATGAGTTGGAGCACCACATTGACATGTCCTTGCCTTTGTTTCTAGATTGCATGCAATATAAGCAAGGGAACTCAGTTGGTGCTGAATTTGAAACCCCAAACATACATTTCAATGCTTTCAAATTGCCAGCAAGATGCCATTCTACCTCATATTCACCAAATCCATTGACATGTAAAGCTTCACCATTGTTTTGTCGTCGTACAATATCTGGTATCTCTGTTAAGTTAAAAAAATCTTAAGTACTTCATGGTCCTCCTTTGGTACCTCAAATGCAGTAATCCACCATATTTCATTCTTCGATTGCACACTGAAATATTTTAGATGTTTTGAATTGATGTTGGGATCCAACACCCTATTCATTAGTGTCAATCTAACACGTTCAAGATTTTGACCCTTAACCACTTCACTCTCTTCAAGCTTCAAAAAAAATTGAAGCTTATTGTCAAGCATTTTTCTGAGAGGTGTTTTGGACTTGTGTATATATGGATGCATGGCGTGTGTGGAGAGTTTGGTTATGAAGGGCATTGACAGGTGTACAGGGTGGATGGATTTGTTTTGGGATTGTTACAAGCCTGTCCGGAACGAGGTTTGCTGGGGATGGTTTCAGCTCCTCGGTCATCTGAATGTGTGTACACGTCCCCAAGTATTGGTGTTGGTTTCGTGGGTTTTATTAGAGCCATGAAGCATGGGCATTTAAGGTTAAAGGGACAGTATTTCCTTGGACATTGGTATGAAAGCATTGAGGGTGGCCATCACATTGGGCTTTAAACAATAGAAAAAAATATAATAATATTGACGTGGCCACCAATGTGAAAGGCCACATGGTTATTTGTCTTGCAGCCAGCGTAACTACCAACATGCGCAATCTAGAAGCTGGCAAGGAGAGGAAGAAAAGGAAGGCAGCCTTGTAGAAGGTTGGGGCTCTCGGGCGTAGCCACGGATACACAGAGAAGGGGAGGTCACCCAGGAGAGAAGCTGCAGCAGTGGGACAGACTGGCGGTGTGGACGAGAACGTCCATGCCGCCAGGAAGAAAAGGGAGGCCGCCTTGTAGAAGGTTGGGGCTCTCGGGTGTAGCCGTGGATACACAGAGAAGGGGAGGTCACCCAGGAGAGAAGCTGCAGCAGTGGGACAGGCTGGCGGCGTGGACGAGAACGTCCCTGGTGAGGTGGTGTTTGTGGTGGTTGGAGCCCCCTACGGCAACCACGTGTGCGTGGGTTCGTGTGAGGTAGGTGTAGCTACTCTGCAAGCGTGGAGAGCAGTAGCAAAAAGGTGCCGTGCGTCAAGGTGCTAGGTTGGCATGGAGGCACAAAGGATAGCGAAATGGTGTTGACGGGAGCCGCCCTTGTGAAGAGCAGCAGAGCTTGGAGCGGACAGAGCCGATGCCTTCTGTGAGGAGGCCGCCTCGTTGTGAAAGAGTGGCTCTGGTGATCGTGGAGAGCAAATGTGAAGGGTGGTTGCCACCTGGTTTTGGAATGGCTCTCTGGTGAGCAGCCACAGACGCGTAAGAAGAGGAGTGTGGTCATGTGGGCTGGCATGTGGGAGCCGCCTTGGACAAAGCCGATGCCTTCTGTGAGGAGGCCGCCTCGTTGTGAAAGAGTGGCTCTGGTGATGGTGGAGAGCAAATGCGAAGTGTGGTTGCCACCTGGTTTTGGAATGGCTCTCTGGTGAGCAGCCACAGACGCGTAAGAAGAGGAGTGTGGTCATGTGGGGTGGCATGTGGGCTGGCATGTGGGAGCCGCCTTGGAGCTACTGGGAGGCCTTGGAGGTGATGATGAAGAGCTGGATGTGCAGTTGCAGGTGCAGATGGATGGAAGTAAAGGAGTGACAGCGCAAGGTGGAAGCCGATGGGCTACTGGTGAGTAGGGGACAAGGGATGTGCAGAGGCTGGTGGGGCCGGAAGCACTGCAGATAAGCTGCAAGAGGAAGTGAGGAAGTGGCTGGCAGAGGATCAGCATAGATACAGAGAGAGAGAGAGAGAGAGAGAGGTGTTTGGGTAGCTGCTTGCTGGCGACACATGCAGAAGTGATGGGCTGTAGAGAGTTGAGGGTTAGCTGGTGGGGCGCCCTCTGAAGAGTGAGTGGTCGGGTTCTTTCTGGTGTGATTGGCACAGCAGGCAGGCGAGAGGTTCGTGGTGATTGAGGATGTGGTGTATCCTCGGCAGTGACAGGGTCAGAGTGTTAATGGTTCGTGTATTCGTGGCTGGATGGCTTGGTCATCAGACGCAAGGTTGAATCCCAGAGGTGGTGTGGCCGTGGTGGAATTCCCTTGGCAGTAAATCTAGGCTTGAGCATTTGTGAGTTGTGTGAGTAAGGCTTCTGTGTCGGGAGAAGCTTGTAATGAACTGTTGTGACTGGGAATATATTGTTGGGTGTTTGCTTGGTCTATGGTGCCCTATTTTGTGCTGTCTTTCTGGCGTGGGTGGTTTGGTGAAGTGTGAGAAGTGTTCCAGCCGGTGGCTGGTGGTGCCCCTGTTGTGTTTGTATTTTCCAAGTTTGGGAGGTGAAGGGCTATAGAGGCAGGTTCTTCTTTCTTTTTTTCACCTCACATTCTTCTGGTGCCCCCACTGAGGATAGCTCTGGTGTTGTCCTTTGCCTAGAAGGGCGTATGTTCCACTGAGGAGAGCTCAGGGATTGTTACAGGTTTCATGATGTGGTCTTATATCCAGAATTTCATGGCAGGAAGGGTGAGGATGTGTGTGACTTTTTGGAGCAAATGGAGTTGGCATGCATTAGTAACCATGTCACAGATGAAGAGCATGTTTTGAAGCTGATAAAGATTTTCTTGAAGGGAGATGCCCGAAGCTGGCTTAAGGATTTCGAAGTACAGGATGCTGGTGTTTTTACCTTAGACAGGTTGAAAGAAGGCCTTTTGGAGCGTTTTCAGCAGCAAGTGGAGGATTCTAGTGTGCTTTGGCAGAAGTTGAGCATCTTGAAGTAGGTACATGGGCAATCACTGGATGATTTTGTGTAGGTATTTACATGTTTGTGGGGTAAGTGGTGTATGACATTAAAGAAGGAAGAGGCAAGGTTTTGAAGTAGATGGAGATGGGTATTTATCCGTATGAAGGTGTTGTGTTTGCAAGGGATATGCAGGTAAATTTGGTTGAGGTAGATAAAAGGCCTATACAGGTGCAAAGGGGAATGTTGTATGTGCCTTTTGATTTCTTTCCAAAGTCTTTAAAGCAAGTGAAGGTGGATGAAAAGCAGGATGAGGAATCTGGATCAAGGTTCGAGATTATTGCAGGTGAGGAGTTGCCAGTGGATTCTTCTTTGGATTTGGAGGTCGTAGCTGTACATGACAGTGATCTAGATGATATGCATGCACGTAGAAGCAAAGAGGATTATGTCTTGGGATTGACTAATGATAAGAAGGAAGAGGAGCTGGATACAGGATGCTTTGAGGATGATTCTTTGCCAGATTCTACAAGGGAGGAGGATGGGGTAGAGACTTGTGATGAAGTGAAGACGGTTTGTGATGCGGATGTGGAGAGTGTGGAGGAAGATCCTATTATTATGGATTTCCTTGCACAGCTTGATGGTGATATGGTACCTGCAATGAATGGTATGAATGATTTTCCATTTGATGCATTATGTGCTGGGGAGTCTTTGGATGATGATACCAGGGGGGTGGGCAACACTCAAGAAGGTATGCATGTAGACTTGGCTGATGAAGAGCGTTGTGATGTGAGTATTGTGCCTGAGGATGATATATGGGAAGTTGCTAGCCTTGATGAACAGGATCCAGAAATGGACATGGATGCTGATATGGTCGAGAGTGTAGCTAAGGCTTCTATGCATGTTGCTGAGATGCTAAAAGCAAAGTCCAAGGATGACAAGGGTTCTGAGCCAGTTGAGTTGTATGGTTGTGAAGAGATGCCTGAATTACAAGAACTGGAAGTACTTGTAGACACTACTGCTGGAAAGGATCTGGATTTTTGTGTGGATAAAGGTCAAGATGCTGGAACTTGGCCTTCACTGGTGTTGATGAATGGGATGCTAAATGCTACAATGACACAGGTTTCGAAGACGAGGAGGTTTGTTGTGGGTGAAGTGGACGTGGATGATTTTATGGTGCATATGGTTGATGTTTGGTGTGCAGTGATGCAGCCATTGGTTTTAACAGATGCTGGGGAATGGGATGGTGAGTTACAGATGTTTCCTTTTGATCCTAGTGGATAGCTATTGGACTTTATCTTTTGCTACTCAGCATGAATGCTCTAGCAGATGGGGGGGTTGGTAAAGTATGTCAGGCATTTTTCTGAGAGGTGTTTTAGGCTTGTGTATATATGGATGCATGGCGTGTGTGGAGAGTTTGGTTATGAAGGGCATTGACAGGTGTACAGGGTTGATGGATTTGTTTTGGGCTTGTTACAGGCCTGTCCGAAACGAGGTTTGCTGGGGATGGTTTCAGCTCCTCGGTCGTCTGAATGTGTGTACACGTCCCCAAGTATTGGTGTTGGTTTCGTGGGTTGTATTAGAGCCATGAAGCATGGGCATTTAAGGTTGAAGGGACAGTATTGCCTTGGACATTGGTGTGAAAGCATTGAGGGTGGCCATCACATTGGGCTTTAAACAATAGAAAAAAATATAATAATATTGACGTGGCCGCCAATGTGAAAGGCCACATGGCTGTTTGTCTTGCAGCCAGCGCAGCTGCCAACATGCGTAATCTAGAAGCTGGCGAGGAGAGGAAGAGAAGGAAGGCCGTCTTGTAGAAGGTTGGGGCTCTCGGGTGTAGCCGCGGATACACAGAGAAGGGGAGGTCGCCCAGGAGAGAAGCTGTAGCAGTGGGACAGGCTGGCGGCGTGGACGAGAACGTCCCTGGTGAGGTGGTGTTGGCGGTGGTTGGAGCCCCCTGTGTGGCAACCACGTGTGCGTGGGTTCGTGTGAGGTAGGTGTAGATGCTCTGCAGGCGTGGAGAGCAGTAGCAAAAAGGCGTCGTGCGTCAAGGTGCTAGGTTGGCATGGAGGGGCAAACGATAGCGAAATGGTGTTGACGGTAGCCTCCCTTGTGAAGAGCAGCAGAGCCTGGAGCAGACAGAGCCGATGCCTTCTGTGCGGAGGCCGCCTCGTTGTGAAAGAGTGGCTCTGGTGATCGTGGAGAGCAAACGTGAAGGGTGGTTGCCACCTGGTTTTGGAATGGCTCGCTGGTGAGCAGCCACAGACGCGTAAGAAGAGAAGAGTGTGGTCGTGTGGGCTGGCATGTGTGGGAGCCGCCTAGGAGCTACTGGGAGGCCTTGGAGGTGATGATGAAGAGCTGGATGTGCAGTTGCAGGTGCAGCTGGATGGAAGTAAAGGAGTGACAGCACAAGGTGGAAGCCGATGGGCTGCTGGTGAGCATGGGACAAGGGATGTGCAGAGGCTGGTGGGGCCGGAAGCACTGCAGATAAGCTGCAAGAGGACATGAGGAAGTGGCTGGTGGCAGAGGATCAACACAGATACACAGGGGGAGAGAGAGAGAGGTGTTTGGGTAGCTGCTGCTGGCGATACATGCAAAAGTGATGGGCTGCAGAGAGTTGAGGGTTAGCTGGTGCCCTCTGAAGAGTGAGTGGCCGGGTTCTTTCTGGTGTGATTGACACAGCAGGCAGGCGAGAGGTTCGCGGTGATTGGGGATGTGGTGTATCCTCGGCAGTAACAGGTCTGAGTGTTTTGTTTATGGTTGTGTGAGTAAGGCTTCTATGTCGGGAGAAGCTTGTAATGAAGTGTTGTGACTGGGAATATATTGTTGGGTGTTTTCTTGGTCTATGGTGCCCCTGTTTTGTGCTGTCTTTCTGGCATGGGTGGTGTGGTGAAGTGTGAGAAGTGTTCCAGCCGGTGGCTAGTGGTGCCCCCGTTATATTTGTATTTTCCAAGTTTGGGAGGTGAAGGGCTATAGAGGCAGGTTCTCTTTCTTTTTTTCACCTCACACTTACCTCTGCACTCTTTGATAGACATGTAGAACTTCACCATTGCTTCTTGTAGCTTACATACATCCAATATGAAGTTATTATCTACATGCATTTTTAAAGGATATTCCTTTGATCTAGACTTAAGCTTCTGTGTCTGTTCCAAATGTATTGGCTCCCTAATTGTGTCTAAGACTTTTGCATTGAGATATTTTCATGCTTGCTTCACATGGAACGATTTAGGCATGGGAACCACCCATCTCTTGTTAAGAACATCCTTAAACCCTACATCAAATTGCTAATAAATTAGAGCATAGGATTCAAAGCTAATCCCTACCTTGTCACATATGCCTTGAGCATCTGTAGCTGTGAAGGTATTGCTTACTTCCTTTCAGTGTACTCTTGTAGCATCATCACCAGTGGTTTTGAATTTGGGGTTTTCAAATGTAGACTTAACCATACCTTTACTTAGGACCTTTGGAATTTCATCAACCTCTTCACACTTGGGTTGGAAAACATATTCTTCATGTTTGCACATTGTGCATAGACCCACTAATTATATTGCCCACTCCCTTTGGTCAACTGATGAAGTTGTTTGAGCAACCTCACATGCTCATGTGCTTCTTTGGTTTTCATTGAGGGTCCAGCAACAACAATCTTTACAAAGCATTACTGCCATCTTTTTGTTATCTTTCTCCAAACCCTGCATTTTGCAATGCAGTTCTTTATTGTCTACCTCGACAACATGCACCACATTTTCCATAACATGCATTGCATCTTGTAGACTTTGATTATCTCTCTCTTTTTCACTTAGTGATTTTGTGAGTTCCTTGATCCTTGCATCCATGACCATCATAGTGCATTGAAGAGATGTGTAAACACTATGAGCTTGCATTGCTAGTGTATCCCAATAACCCTACATTGCCTTCCACACATACTTAATGAAATATGTAAGCCCACTAAATTGTGGAAGACTTTGGGTAATTGGATCCAGTGGATAAATACACCCCTCAATCCAAAGATCGACATGTTTTTTCCATGCATCTCTCTTGTTGCATTATCTCTGGTTTCTTTTCACTTGTTCTCTTGTATAGTGGTGCATACTCGGCCCCGATTGGAAGTGAATGTCTCTCTTCCTAAAATTAGCATTTGGACAAAACACAATTATTAACTAAAAATTAACTTTGGACAAAACACCTGTTAACAAAAAAATAGTTTTTATACATTTGTATAACTAAAAAATTTAACAAATAACACAACTTTAACAAAAAAAAACATTATTGAACACAACCTTAACTTCAATATAACATAGAGCTAAATCGTAACTTTTAATCAAAATAACGCTTGTTTCAACCAAATAACATAGAAATAAGATCATAAAACTCAACTATTGACTTCAATTTCACACATGACTAAATGACATTTAGAATGACAAGATGGTCAGAATAGGAAAGCAAACATCATTAAGCACAACCATCAACCACAGTTTAGCTTTTATACATTTTTATAACTCAAAAATATAACAAATAATACAGCTTAAATGAGAAATAACACACTCAGAAACTCACTAATGAACAATCCAAATAACATAGAAATAACATCATTAAACTCAACATATATCTTCAATTTCACAGACGACTAAATCACATTAAGAATAATAAGATGGTCAAAATAGAAAAGAAAACATAATAACTCAAAAAAAATCAAACCATAACAAAACAACATAACAAATAACAAGATGGACATACCTCCATTGCTCTCTTGTTCTTTGATTCTTTTGCAAAGATTAATGAACATAAATATAATTGCAGGGGAAGATGAATATGTGGTTCCAACTAAATGGCACCAAATAATCAACATACCCTTCAATTTCTTTATCATAGAAGAGAAGAAATCCCATGATTGAGAAGATCTAAAGTCATTGATGTGGTTTAGGAGAGAAAGAAAGCTTTTGAGCATAGCTACTAAAGAAAACAAACACAGATTTGAATTTTCTTTGTATAAAGGAGGGAAAGTGAAAAACCTAAAGCCATATCTCATCAAAGCATACTAAAATCACCCTACACTAAAAAACATATACTAAAAATCTAGAGAAGCCTCTAAATGAAGATAATTTTCATAAACCCCTGTATACGTAATGAAAAATGATGAAACTTAAGAGCCACACTGTTAGAGCATAGAGGTAGACATGAGTAAAAATAATAATTGAAAATGTGATATCTACGTCAAGTTATTCCATTTTTAAAATTTTTCCATTTTGAAAAACATAAATGCAATCTATTTTGAAGGATTCAGAAGTTAAAAAGTCATGTGGGTATTTAAGAGTGTCAAATCTTAGATGCTTTACATTTTTAAATCAAATACAATATTATTATATCATATTTGAGAATTTTGAGGATAGGTGGTCCTAGCTTTGGAAATGGGATAATAATACAATAAAATAATATGTGATTCTGTTATAAAAACAATATAGATCTCGATTCTAAAAGAGGAGAGAGAATGGCAATATTATAACATTTTTTCACCACTTTTCCTTGATTCATGGAAGAGAGAGAAAGCCCTTAAGGGGGAAAATGGAGAGTCCATATTTCTCCTAATGTCTATATGCATAGATGAAATAGCTAGATGCATTAAGCTTCTTGCATAAAGATTTATGCATGCTTCTTGGCAGACATGCTCAATGCATCTAGCTCTATGCAAGCATTAAGCTTCTTTGGATTAAGCTTTATGCTTCTGACAAACACTAACTTTGGATTAAGCTTTATGCATGCTTCTGATAAACACTAACTTTATGTATGTGTTTAGGATCATAGCCAATACTCTAGGAGGTTACAACCCCTTGGACATGATGCACCACACCTGTGTTATACCTACACCATAGGCTCGTAGCCCAGATCAATTCTTTGAGTTTATCTCATAGGCTACCCCTGAGCAGAGAGCCATGGCACAACAGTTCTTTGGGTGGGGGGTTGGGCCCTCTAATCTATCCATAGCAATGCAACCACAACGATCCCCACTCCCTCGCTTACACTAGGACCACACAACCTAGTTTTTGTTGCTTGACTACACATAGACGTAGTAGTGGTGGGTGTGGTTGTGGTGGTTGTTCTAGGAGTGGTGGCATAGATGCGGTATCTCCTACACATAAGTGTTCACCCATCTCCTCAGCTAGTACAACAAGCACACCTAGGAGTCCTTATGCTCCTCGCATGGAATCCATAGAGAAAGTGTATCATGTGCACAACGGAGCCGTGCTCATGGATGTTGAGATGTCAACCTCAACATGAGCTGACACTCATGAGGTGCTTGTATGACCATTCGACATTTACATCACTAGCGGGTTTGGTAGTTGGCATCGACATATCTTTGCCAGAGATTCTATATCTGGACTACATCGACTAGTCCACACTTACCCCTCCTCTAGTGTGTTCACATTATGGTTTGCTTGTATATACTCTATTATGTGTGTTAGTCAATTTATCTTCATGGTAGACCTCTTTCGTTGTGTGAAGAAGAAGATTTTTCAGCCTCTCACCTTGTGTGTTCTCTTCTAGGGTTTGTGTGAGTGTGTGTGTGCTTGCAAGAGCTCAAGCTCTCTTCTCCTCTGCATATTTTCATGGTATCAGAGCTTGGTTCATGATAAGGACTGAGCGGCAGCATGAGAAGCACAGGAAGCGGTACAAGGGTAAGAGCTTCATCTACTCCTCCCCTTTGTGTTGGCTACTACACCCCTTGTCGGAGGCACTGGCAAATGAACTCCGATTGAGGAGATTTCTTTGCAAGAGTAGAGCTACAAGAAAAATATATTGTCCATTGGACGAAGTTTTTTGGGTCAAAAAAGTGTTTTGGGCACATCTGGACCTTCGTTTTTTAGCTCGCAGGCATTCACGGGCACTTGGGTAAGTTTCGATTCTCTACAGAACTTTGTTTTTGGAACTGCAGGAAGGACGATTGGTTGTGGAGATATTGTGTGTACTGCAAAGAGGTCTCAAAGTTCCCATTAGGTCTATGTATGCAAATTGAGGTCACTAGTTGTAACAATTTAGGTGTGGTATAGTAGCGCACAGAGAATACAATAGTTTGTACAGGTCAAACAAGAGTGTTGTTTTTGGTAAATTTGTGTTGTAGACAAGATGTCGAATGATGGAATAAACAAGATTGTTGTGCACAGAAGCTTGACAAGAACAACTTTCATTCTTGGAGGTTTAGATTGATAAATTTCTTGATGGGAAAAGGTTACTCGGACTACATTGAAGGTGAACATGAGGAGGCACCAGAGATACCGGAGATTAATCCAACTACTATAGATGTAAACGAATTTAAGTATTGGAATCAAGGAGCAAGGAAATTCATGTATTGGGTTTCTATCAATATACATAGGACACTATGATTGGGTATATATAGGATGCCAAGTCACCTAAGGAGGCATGGGACACCTTGGTGAAGCTGTATGAAACCAACCCTAAGGCACAGAAGATTCAATTGAAGAATGAGCTTCATACCGTGGAGAAGAACAATATGTTTGTGAATGATTATGCCTTGAAGATCAAGGGAATTGTGGAATCCCTTGCATCAATTGGTGTTTCTGTTGTTGATGATGATGAGATAAGGTGGAAGTGTGTCTACGTTGTCTCACGCCACAATACAACGTATTCAAGATGTCTATTCAGACTCAAGAGAGCATTCTCAAGAGAGCATTGAAGATGTCTATTGAGACTCAAGAGAGCATTCTCAACTTCATAGATTTGCTTTCAATGCTGATTATTGAAGAGAAGAGTTTGTTTGAAGATCAACAGTCTTCACAAAACAAAAATATTTCAAAATAGCAGGCCTTCTACACAAGTTTAGGTAGAAGACGAGGTAGAGGTCATGGACGTGGCCAAAGTGGTGGCCAAACAAGTAATCAAAATTATGGTCAACACAATAGCAACAGTTCCAAGATTTGCAACAACAACACAAAGGTGGAAGAGGGCAGTTTATAGGGGGAGTCAACAAGGTCGTGGTAATTGGCAAAGGTAGCATAATGATACACGAGGTTGTTTTTATTGTGGTAAGCCTACACATGTGCAGGCATATTGCTATAAGAAGCAGAGTGACATGCAAAATGGAAAAGTGCATCAAAACAACCATGCATGCTCTAGTAGCACAAATAATGAGAATAATGAGAGGTTGTTTGTTATGCACTATGTGGTTAATGATGTGTTCGAAAATGATGTAGCAACATGTAAGGATGATGTATGGTATGTTGATTCACGTGCTTTGAACCACATGACAAGTCATGGGTGAGTGGTTCAAGGAAATGACTTCAATGACTAGGTTTTGTTAAAATAGGGGATGACATCGCTTATCTGATTGCCCATGTTGGAGATGTGCCATTGTCTATGCAGGATGGCAGTACCTTGTAGATGTACTTCACGTTCCAAACATTACAAAGAATCTAGTTTTTGTTGGCCAGATGATTGAGTAGGATTTGCAAGTCCGACTTTGTAAGATTCCTCCCCAGCCCCTCAAGATGTCCAGTATCTTCCCTTGTAATTAATTCCCTCTTTAGAATAATAAAAGATCTTGTTTCTACCTATTTTAGCTTAGAGAGAGAAAATATTCTAGAGAGAGGTTATTCAGATTTTAGATATTTTTGGATGGAAAAATATCTCTTCTTATTAAAATAAATTCTCCCAAATCAGAAGTTCAAAAAGATTTTAGGAAGGTGCATTAGAAATAAATTATAATCTGTTCAAAAGGCCTTATCCTAAGGGTTCAGATTTTCTGAAAATTTTAAATTAAGGTTGTGAGGGGTCACCCAGATTCATCCAATTGTATGGAGGAGATAAATTTAAGAAATAAAGAAAATCCCCCCAAAAATGAGTAAATACTCACATAAGATGAAGAATGGACTAAGGACCAAAGGAAATACTAAAAAAATAAAATTTTGACACCTCGGAGTGGAGATTCTCCCTCATGAAGGAGGCGCCTGTTTCACATATGTGGTGGAGTTTTAAATTCTCAAATATTGAGATATTTCATCTCTCCTCTCTCTTAATTCAAGTCTAGTTCCAAAAAGTAAGCTAAATTGACCCAAAAATGGTCAAAAATTGACCAAACTCATCTGGAAAATTCTAGAATGAGTTTGCTTGGCTAGAATCTCACTTTTTCCTGTAAATAGAAGCCTCCCCCTCTGTAGAAACTTAGTAGTGTTTTATGCACTGTTACTCTACTTCTCCCCCAAGAGCCAAAAACTGTGAATTACTTAATAATTCATTAGTTTTTTACCATTCCCTCTTCTAAAGAATTGGTGGCCACACTTGTTGCAAACAAGAGTAGATCCCTCAAACCATCAAGCCAAAGGAAAGTTCACAAAAATTCAAGTAAGCTAGAAATCCTACTTTTTCTTTATTCCTTTTAATGGTTTTCTAATTTTTATTTTCTTTAAAACAAAAAATGATGTTATGCCTTGTTGGAAAGGCTTTTCCCCTCTCTTCATTCTTAAATTCAGCCTTTCTTTATCCTAGATAAGTAATCAAATTGTTAGAATTAAACTTTTCATATTGTTTCTCTTTTAAAAGTAGAATTTGATTAGTTTAGAATGCTTTAAACCATTTGGGATAATTTTTAAGTAACTTGAGGATAGAAAAAATTGACAAATGGTCAACCATACAAAGGAGGTTATGGCAAAATTTTCTTAAGTTTTATGAAATAATTTTTATCTTTTATTATTCAAAAAGAGTAATCCCCACCATTTGTGTATTCTAAAAGTGTTATTTTCATTCTAGGCATAGCAAAATGCATTGTAGAAATATTTTTATTATAAAAGTGTTATTTTCATTAAAATTTAAATTCTATGCATAGAAAGATGCATAATATTGGTTATTTTTTTATTATAAAAGAGTGATTTTCATTAGATTTAAATTCTATCCATAAAAAGATGCATATTGGTTATTTTTTATTATAAAAGAGTGATTTTCAATAGATTTAAATTCTATGCATAGAAAGATGCATATTGGTTATTTTCTTTATTATAAAAGAGTGATTTTCATTAGATTTAAATTCTATGCATAGAAAGATGCATATTGGTTATTTTTTTTATTATAAAAGAGTGATTTTCATTAGATTTAAGTTCTATGCAAAGAAAGATGCAAAGTGGTTATTTTTTTATTATAAAAGAGTGATTTTCATTAAAATTTAAATTCTATGCATAGAAAGATGCATATTGGTTAATTTTTTTATTATAAAAGAGTGATCTCATTATATTTAGATTTTGTGCATAGAAAGATGCATATTGGAAATATTTTTTTTAATTATAAAAGTGTTACTTTCATCAATATTGATTTTTATGCATAAAATGATGCATAAAAGAATTTTTTTATTATAAAAGTGTTACTTTCACCAATATTGATTTTTATGCATAAAATGATGCATAAAAGAATTTTTTTATTATGAAAGTGTTACTTTCACCAATATTGATTTTTATGCATAAAATGATGCATAAAATAAATTTTTTATTATAAAAGTGTTACTTTCACCAATATTGATTTTTTTGCATAAAATGATGCATAAGAGAATTTTTTTATTACAAAAGTGTTACTTTTATCAAAATTAAATTTTTTACTTAAATAGATGCATAAAAGGATTTTCTTTTATATAAAAGTGTTATTTCCGTAGAAGTTGGATTTTATGCATAAATGGATGCATACATAATTTTTATATCAAAATAAGAGTTCTCTTTAATCCTATCTTTAAATCCCATGAATATTGGTAAATGAATAAGTAAATACTCTGTGAGAGAAAATTTTATCGTTTCATATTCTCTAGGATGGTAATGAGAAAATTCAGAAAAACCATTGAAGTCAAAATTTTAGATAAATGATTAATTTATTCCTCAATAGGAATTCGTGTTTAGTTTTGAATTCAGTTAAGCAAAATACTCAATGAATGAAATTTAGTAAGGTAGTAATTGAAATATTACCCTTCGAGAAAGATAGTTTAGGGAGAACCTTTTCAAACTCGAACCTTGAATCAGATTATGACCCCACGACTTAATCTCCTTCGTCAGTTTCAAGAAAAGACGATATGACCAGTTCACGAAAATTCAATCAAATCACCCACCGAATCTGAAATTAAATTGAGACCTTTGATTTTGATCTGAGAATCAAGATTACAGAATTTGTGGAATTCTGCTTGGGAATCCAGACTAGTGATCTAGAAGTCTTGGGATACGGAATTAAGATATACTCATTGTATTCAAAAGAAAATCAAAACTGAAAACTTGCATAGAAACCCTATTTTCTTAAAGGACTGTCATACGCCAGAATGCTAGAGGGAGCATTTGGTATATTTGTTTTTCTAAGGGAAGTTCGGTTGCAGAGCTGGCAGGGAGTGTTCAAAGGACGGCTCATGCGGCAAAAAGGTCTTGACCAGTCCGGTACGATGGAAAAGGGCCGACAAAGCGGTCCCGGAGTGAAGTGCCAGGACACCTAAGGAGGATCCTGGAGGGTTCTGACCAGGCAATGCACGGGCTCATGGTACTCAAGACACCCATGCGTATGTCATGAAAGATATATATATGTATGATTTGACGAGAAAATTATTGTAATCTATTACTGGATCTCGTTGTTGACCTGCTGGTCTCAACAGAAAGTCCAGAGTGATACGGTTCTGTTAGAAACAAGGATTGATGGAAATTTTGAGTTATGACATCTGTAACCAATAATTGTTTGTCAATTGATTGTTTTAAAAGTTAAAGTTTAAAGAGGAGTGTGTGTGTATCTATATTCTAAAGCAAAAGTTAAGAAAGGCATTCAATTATAGGTGGGTGAGTACTTGTCTGGTTCTACCAATTCTAGTGGTTGGGCAGTGGCTAACCCATGGGCCGGATAGGCTGGAATTAGTAGAGTTTTAATAATAAAATTGATCAATAGGAATACGCTTAGAACTCGAGTAGCTAATTAAAAGCCTGAAGACTTCTCTGATGAATATATCGAGGAATGTGCTTGATTGAATTAGGAAAAAAGCGTTGATTCCTTCAAGTTAAGTCTTTTATAGTTCCCTTCTATCTGATTTAATCAGATGAAGGTTAGTTCAGTATCTTGACCTCGTTAGAGAAATTCGTCCCCCTTTTTCGGGTAGGGGAAATTTTCCCGGTTTCGGTTTTCGGAATGACCACTAGCTTAGTCTCGTGCCCAGACATTCGAGGGTGAGGCCCCGAGTGAGAGACACTGCCCCGTGCAAGAGGAAGCTACTTCCGCTACCATCCGGAAATCCGATGCGCAAAGGGGGTAGTGGGATCCTATAGTTGGTATAAGAGTGCTATTGTAAATTTACGTAACAGCAACAGAAATTGCTTAAAATTTTAAAGTAAATCTAGGAAATAATGTTTTTGCTTGTTAATATTATGTTGAATGAACTTCAAAAATTAAAAATTCATAAATTGAATTGAAATTTTATAGATGGATACCTCGAATCTATTTGGCATTCCTAAACTCTCCCAGAGTAAGGATATGAAAGCCTTTGCATTCGAGCACCTCATCAACTCTGCTACAACGTGAGTAAGTAGAGTGAGACTCGCACGTCATTTTGAGAGTCTTTACTTTCCTAATCCTATTGAGCGACGTCGGTATATGTGGTTCTTTGGAGGACGGATGTATTAATGTCAGTACTAGTGAGCGTTAGAGGCTCAGGCAAAATATTTCCTTAGCCATGATTCTGATAAGGCTAGGGCTTGTTCAGCATGTTCAACTCTTTGATCATTCACCAAGGAACTTCAAAATTTCATGCCAAATTTTTAGGCTTCTTAGCCGCTTTATCCCTAGAAGTAGAATTATTGCACCTCTTTCTGTAATAATGAATCGTGTGTACCATGGCATGTCTCCTTCGCAGTATCGCCTCTTTATGCGTATACGATTGAGGCAGTGATTTTGGGAGCCGTGATGCTTTATGTATATATCAAAAACGTTTGATAATAAATGATGTTTCGAAAAAATTCCAAATTGTTTTCATGGCTGTAAATGGTTAATAAAATTATTAGAGTAAGTCTTGTTTCATGAAGTATGATGAAATAATTATCTGTTTAAAGAATAAATTATAAAAATTAAATAATCATAAATCTGTTGTTAAAGTTAAGTTGACGAAAATCTCGTTTTGTCAAAGTTATGAGGCGCACGGCCCGTGCAAGGCAACCGGATCCTCTAACCGACGAAGAGTTAGATCCACATGTTTGAAAAGCCCTGCACAAATCCCAACCTGGTCCCTTCAAGGGTGAAGGAGAGCAGTTAGGTGAAGTAGTGGAAAAAGTGGATTGAGGCAATGGAGGAATACTTTGATGTAACTAGCTACAATGAGAGAAGCAAGATGGCTCTCGCCAGGTTAAAGATTGTGGAAACAACCAGGGTCGCTTGGAGGAATCACTACGAGACTAACTATCTCGACCGGAATACCTAGACCTGCACTAATCTTAAATCTTACCTCAGAAAGAGGTTTTGTTCTCCGGGCTTCCTTGAAACTAAAATGAATGAGTTCTTGGAACTAAAGCAGGATAGCCGGACAATTGAAGAGTACCATCAAGCTTTTGCCCTTCTCCTCAAATATTCCCTGCAATTGGATGAAGACTAGAGGACAGATTCATTCGTCGAGGAATGAACGAGCCTGCCAAACCTCTCTCAATGGCCAAAATTGTAAGAATGGCAAAGGACTTTGCCAAAGCCTTTGTTGTTAAGGTTCTAAAAAATCCTGCACCCTCTAACTTTAAAAGATTCCAAACCCCAGGAAGTACTTCAAACTTTCCTCCCCCAAAGAGACAGCAAGGCCCAAATCAGAATCCGGATACTGGGAGATTCAGAAGTGAAGGAAGACCCTTCCCACAGAACACTGGAGTCCCACCTCTTTCAAGGATTCAGAGGGATGAGCTCAGAAGTGAGAACCGGTGTTTTGGATGTCAGGGTTTTGGTCACCAGCTGAAAGACTGCCTGACTCCTGCCATGTCAAGGGGACACAGAAGTCAAGGATCGAGAGTGCAGAGACCAGCTCCTTCCTATCAATCAAATCAGGGTCCATCTCGTCAAAATCAGGGCAATCCCAGGAGAACTCTAGCTCAGCCATCTGCCTCTATCCAGAGTAGCCTCAGAACTCCTTCCCTGAATTGGGGCAACCAAAGAGAAAGAGTTCTGCCTCTCAAACTACAGCAGCCAAAGCAGTCACAATAGCAGAAGTAGTGGAAGAGGAAAGAGGACAGATTTATGCAGCAGTTGAAAATCAAGGGCCAAATCACCAATTCTCCATCATCCATACTCCAGTTGAGTATCAGGGTAAGCCTTTTAAGCTTTTGATTGATTCAGGTAGTAGCAGTACTCATTCTTTCATTTCCCCAAGATGCGTAAGTAAGCTAGTCTTAGAACAGAAATCAGGAAAACCTATGCAAGTTGAATTGGCCATTGGGAAGATTCTTTTCACTCACCTTGAGACAGATTGTATTCAGTTCAATCTAGATGGGAATTTAATTGATTGTCAGTTCAGAGTTATATCTTTTGGAAGTTTTCGACGGGATCCTTGGAATGGATTAGCTCTACAAGAATCAAGCTGACATTCATTGTCATAATGGAACCATTTCCTTCCGTAACCTTCACGAAAATAAAGTTCAAGGAACCAAAATTTCAAGATCCCAAAGTTTGCAATTAGTAAAGGCTTCTAAGTTACTAAAAGGACTTAGAAAGAAGCAGCTCACTTATGTTGCCAAAATGAATCTAGTAGACAGAAAGTTAAAAGCTAAAGAACCTGAATGGTTAAATGAATATGATGATTTATTCCTAGCAAAATTATCAGAGATGCCTCCAATTCACGAAGTAGATCATGTGATAGAATGGTCTATCAAAACTGAACCACTAGATGAGGACTCTCTTGCTCCGCTCAAAGACTGTGATTGCTCACTTGCATTCTCTGCAACCACATTTCCACTCACATCAACCCCAACAGCTTCTTTTTAAGCAACATACCAGGTGCTCATCTCATCAAAAACAACATCCCTGCTTACCCTCAACTCACGTGTAGCAGGGTTATAACACCTGTATCCCTTTTGCTCAAGGGAATACGTAATAAACACACATTTTTCAGCTTTTGGATCCAGCTTAGTTCTCAGCTCATCTGGCACATGCACATATGCACTGCATCCAAAGACTTTAAGATGAGACAAATCAAGTTTTCTGTGAGTAAAACTTTCCTTTGGAGTTACATCATGTATGGCTGCAGTTGGAGTCCTATTCATGATGTAAACTAGTGTAGAAACAGCCTCAGCCCAATAGCTATGCGGCATATTCTTCTCTCGATCCTCGGAGCTCAACCAGTAGCCCTCTTGCACATGTACAAAATGCTAGTTCCTGAAGCCATCAAACTCAAGGAACAGCTTAGACAGCTATCTTAGACAGCTGTTAGAGCAAGGGTTTGTAAGACCCAGTGTTTCACCTTGGGGTGTGCCAGTTCTCTTTCATAAAAAGAAAGATTGAATTGAAATTTTGAGTTATGATATCTGTAACCAATAATTGTTTGTCAATGGATTATTTTAAAAGTTAAAGTTTAAAGAGGAGTGTGTGCGTATTTGTATTATAAAGCAAAAGTTAAGAAAGGCATTCAATTATGGGTGGGTGAGTACTTGTCTGGTTCTACCAATTCCAGTGGTTGGGCGGTGGCTAGTAATCCATGGACCGGATGGGATTAGGCTGGAATCAGTAGAGTTTTAATAATAAAATTGATTAATAGGAATACGTTTAGAACTCGAGTAGTTAAATAAAAGCCTGAAGACTTCTCTAATGAATAGATCAATGGCTGTGCCTGATTCAATTAGGAAAAAAGCGTTGATTCCTTCAAGTTAAGTCTATAATAGTTTCCCTTCTATCTGATTTAATCAGATAGAAGGTTAGTTTAGTATCTTGACCTCGTTAGAAAAATTCATTAAGAAAATAAAAATGGTGGAATCGTCCCCGTTTTTTGGGCATGGGAAATTTTCTCGGTTTCAGTTTTCGGACAAGCCAAAGAAAAGCTCACAGAAATTCATGTAAGCTAGAAATCCTACTTTTTTTTAATTCCTTTTAATGGTTTGCTAATTTTTATTTTCTTTAAAATGAAAAAAAATGATGTAATTGATGGTCAGCTATACAAAGGAGGTTATGGTAAAATTTTCTTAAATTTTATGAAATAAGTTTTATCTTTTATTATTCAAAAAGAGTAATCCCCACCGTTTGTGCATTGTAAAAGTGTTTTTTTCATTCTAGGCATAGAAAAATGCATAGTAGAAATATTTTTAGTGTTATTTCCATTAAAATTAAATTCTATGCATAGAAAGATTCATATTGGATAATTTCTTTTTATTATAAAAGAGTAATTTTCATTAGATTTAAATTCTATACATAGAAAGATGTATATTGGAAATAAATTTTTATTATAGAGGTGTTACTTTCATCAATATTGATTTTTATGCAATAAATGATGCATAAAAGAATTTTCTTTATTATAAAAAAGTTACTTTCACCAATATTGATTTTTATGCATAAAATGATGCATCATTTTTTTATTATAAAAGTGTTACTTCCATCAATATTGATTTTTATACATAAAATGATGCATAAAAGAATTTTTTATTATAAAAGTGTTACTTTCATCAATATTGATTCTTATGCATAAAATGATGCATAAAAGAAATTTTTTTTATCGTAAAAGTGTTACTTTCATCAATATTGATTTTTATGCATAAAATGGTGCATAAAAGAAATTTTTATCATAAAAGTGTTACTTTCATCAATATTGATTTTTATGCATGAAATGATGCATAAAAGAATTTTTTTTATTATAAAAGTGTTACTTTCATCAATATTGATTTTTATGCATAACAGATTTTTTTAAAAATATAAAATATCACTTGCACACATGCACATGCACATGCACATGTACTCATGATGTAAGCTACATGGTCTATCTATAGAACAAATTTCAACCCATTATGATCACTGCACACCATGCATCGATTTTATCTCGAAAAAATTATGAATATACACCTACACATGCAAATAAAAAACAACCTACACATGCACATGCATCTTGGTGTTGAGAGTGGATTAGCAAATCTAAGGAGGATCAAACATGGTTATGGTCATGGTTAGGTCATGATTAGAAACAAGATTATGAGTGGATTAGGAGATACTAATGAGACATGGCTTAGGCATAAACATGGAAACACTTGAGTTGTTATCTTCATTAGCAAGAGCCTCTTATATAGGCAAGTAGTACATGACCTCATGACATCACCTATGATGTCTTACAAGCATAAGATGCCATCTCCCCCATGTGGGTATGCCATCTCCCCCATGTGAGTATGCCATAAATGAGCAAGATGCCCTCTAGGCTATATTTGAAGTAGGCGCCCATTTGAGGATGTGTCTTGAGTAATGTAATCAAGGTTATATAGCCCCTTTCAACCTTTGAATGGATTTGGGTGATATATCCAACAAACCCTCCTTCAACCAAATCCATGACAATGCTACCTTTATGATGGCAATTCTAGGCTCTAGTTACAACATACAAAAACTAGTTATGATGACCATGCTGGTGCCCGTAGGTCTTATTCCAGTTAGGTTTACAATGCTAGCAATGATGGATGATGCTAGAATACCATAGTAAAGCTTACAATGAGATAGTTATGTTTAGGATGGAGAGGTTTAAACATGGTATGGGCTATCCCTTGATTTTACTCAAAAGGCCCATTCTTCTTCGATAAAGTTGGCCTCTTCGGAGGCCTCTTCTTGAAGCTCTTCTTTGTCTTGACTTGCGAGAAATGCCTTTTGTTTGAAGAAACAATTTTCTTCAATATGATTGTCCTTGCCGCAGAATCCACAAGTCTTCTTCTTTCCTTTTGTGTCGATGAAGTTCTTCTTCTTGAAGTGTGACTTGTTGTTGGAGAAGTATGCCCCTTCCATTATCCCTATATTCTCTTGCTTCTTCTTGTACTCCTCAAGGAGTGCAGCTTCAATGGCTTCTAAAGTAGGATCCGGAAGATTCATGAGAGTTGACACTAAATGTCCATATTCATCATAAGGCATGCTTTTCAATAAAACTGCAATAGCATCTTCCTCATCTATTGGTGCTCCTATTGTTGCAAGTTGTGACATTAGGCTTTTCATATAATTAAGATGAGAAGGTAAAGACTCAGAAGCTTTCTTTTCAAGTTTAAAGAATTGGATTTTCAGCCCTATCTTGGAATGCTTCCCTTTTGCCCCAAATAATTTATCTAGGATTTCCCATGGTTCAGCGGAGTTGTTTGCATTAGAGATATGATGTATGTAGTTGTCACTTAGACCTAATGCAATTATGG
Organism: Cibotium barometz; assembly: GCF_041138505.1. NCBI lineage: Eukaryota > Viridiplantae > Streptophyta > Polypodiopsida > Cyatheales > Cibotiaceae > Cibotium > Cibotium barometz. The sequence goes on along the minus strand of NC_141057.1, from coordinate 29,039,962 downwards.
CAAAAGCTTTCTCATCCCTAGGTAACCATCCTTGCTCACCATCTCTAGTGGTAGGTTTTTTCTCCTTTCCACTAGCAACTCCCCACAGACCTTTCTTCATGAGAATAAACCTTACTCTAACTTGCCAGGTATGAAAGCCTACCCCATTAAACTTATCAACATGAAATGAGGATGTAGACATGATGATAAAGCAAGGTCTTACCACTTGAGTATCACTCAAGGGCAGTGTCTAATGCTTTTACAAGATTAGATACCTTCACCAAATAGATGAAGGTTATTTATGAAAAATTCAGACCAGTCATGCCCTCCTAAAACATTGTTTGCTCTTGTAGACATTGTTTCTTACCCGTCTCCTCGGCTTTCTGCTTTTCTTCTTAGGCCTCAAATGTTGAATGTTCGATGATTCAGCATCAGATGGTTCAGCCATTGTGATTCAAAAAATGATGTAAACAATATCATCATCACAATATAGTAATATCATCAAGTATATGGTGACCAATGTGATAAATGCTCTCAAAAACAACTTCCAAAAATTGGGTCACTTGGAGTACTTAAAGGAAGTAGAGGCCTAGGTCCAAGCATCTAATGCTTTAAGTACTTTAAATATCAGTGATTTGAGACTATTTTAAGCACAAAACATTGGTGATTAAGTGGAATAATCACCCATGATTCATTTACTGTTAAGAACTGAAGCTCCAGAAGCTCTGTCAGTCCTACAGCCACCAAACTACGCAGCCATTTGCAATTCTGACCAGGTCAGCGTGTTCGCAGCCTATGAAAACCCTTGAGGCTCTGAGGAATTAGAGATTGATGAAGCGATGGCGATGGGGCAGCGTTTTCCCCCAAATAAAAAGGCGCCGGTTTTTGCTGCAATGCCGTTGGCTCCAGGCGCTTTCTGGCTAATTCCGCCCGTCAGTAGCTTCGTGTTTGAGTTGAGAATGCCTGGCTGAGAGCTTGTGGTGAATCTTGAAGTGGGCAATGAGATCTTGATGCTCCATGGACTGCCTATCTTTCAGCCTAGATAATAGGAGAGGATAAGATATGATTAAGTTAATGAAGTGCTAATTAATCCCTAATAAGTGAGATTTGGATGATGTAAAACCTGCTCTGATACCAATTCTTGGTGTTGAGAGTGGATTAGCAAATCTAAGGAGGATCAAACATGGTTATGGTCATGGTTAGGTCATGATTAGAAACAAGATTATGAGTGGATTAGGAGATACTAATGAGACATGGCTTAGGCATAAACATGGAAACACACGAGTTGTTATCTTCATTAGCAAGAGCCTCTTATATAGGCAAGTAGTACATGACCTCATGACATCACCTATGATGTCTTACAAGCATAAGATGCCATCTCCCCCATGTGGGTATGCCATCTCCCCCATGCGGGTATGCCATAAATGAGCAAGATGCCCTCTAGGCTATATTTGAAGTAGGCGCCCATTTGAGGATGTGTCTTGAGTAATGTAATCAAGGTTATATAGCCCCTTTCAACCTTTGAATGGATTTGGGTGATATATCCAACAATGCACATGCAATTTTTTTTCCATGAAAATACAAGAATATAAACTAACATTAAAAATGAATAAAACTAAATATATCCAAATCAATGGGTATATCCGATACATCACATCAAGGACACAACATTGGAAATAAAGAAAACTTAAAATATCCAAACTCGGTACATTGCATCAAGTACAACTACTTGAGTAGAACTGAATAAAAACATGAAAAGACAAAATGATACACGAGCATTTGCACAACTCTTCAAACCATGTCATGGTTAAGGTTATTGTTACGAATCCTACGAATAAGGTAGAGATCCGAGGGTTTAAGTGTGATGCGTCAGGCATGGATGGCTAAAAGCGTACCATTATGCATGAGGTCCACCAAGTAACTTCTAGCTGCCTCTTGAAGAGCAAGCAACACTTGAGTTGACCATCTCTCCACATTACGTGCTTGATCTCTTGAAAAGTACCTGTATTGATTTCCCCTTTGTAGATCTTGCAATGTTTCTCGCACCAACCTCGAGAAAGGAACCTTGGGCATAATCAACTCAAGACTCTTCTGGAACCTCCTAGTTTTATGAAGAGCAGCGGTGCCGAGTATCCATCTTCTCTTCTTATGCATTGGTGGATGAACATTACTAGCTGGAGCAGTGGGAGCAATTCAACCTTCATCATTGTTGGTGTTAGTACGTTCATTATATTCGGATGAATGAACTAGTGTCAGTAGGCATCTTGTTTGCTCTTTGTTTAGTACGCGCCATACTCACAAGCTAGAAGGAATGGAGGAATGGAGAGAAATGAAAGAAGTGCCTTCATTTATAAATGTAACTTACTATAATGTATTGACACTTACTTTTAAAAAATATCAACACTTTGAAAAAAGTTATCCATGTTGACTTTAGCAAACACTTATTTCGAAAAAGTTATCCATGTTGACTTTAGAAAACACCTATTTCTTTAAAACATTGGATTGCTTTAGTAGTCTCATAAACATAAAACACCTATTTCATTAAAACATTGGATTGCTCCAATACTCTCATAAACATAAAATGTTATTTCTTAATTACAATTTTAAATCACCTATATCACCACTTTGTTTTCAATGTTTCCATTTGCTACCGACTCTCTTTTGGGTTGTCAACCATTTTGTACAATGTTCTCTAGCCATGTTATTTTCATATCTTGCTTTCCTAACTTCATATATCACCCTTTGAACATCTTTTGTATCATTGGATTTGGACTTTAATAATTTTTCCTCATACCTTATCTCTGTTCCCCTATACCACCATTGGAGTAACTGCCTCATAGGATTGGAATTTAGTGAGAGCACATAATGTGTGTGCTTTTATGAAAATTTACGCTTCGTATGCACAACTAGGTGTAGTAAGAATTTATATCCTTTCTATAGCTACAATTTGCAAAAACATTACCTTAATTTTTACCTCTTAAACATATCATTTTAAGCATGCAAAAGAGGGGTATTTTTACCCTTATGAAAATACTTTATTCAATGGACCATGTAACCTATGGTCCAGACTAATAAATTAAGCTAAGGTTTGTACATCTCCCTATGATTTTAGTTATTGATCATCTCACTAAAAATTTGGATTTCCACTCCTAATTAAATTTCTCAATATTTTAGGCATAGACTCACAATTTATTTCTACTCACAACAATGATCCTTTTCTATTTAGGCTAAATATATTAATTTTTGTATATTAAGGTTCAAGTCTAGAACTAATATGGCCACAAGTTTAGGGGTTTAGGATACAATCTTATATTTAAATTCTTTTCCAAACTTAATTCAATTTGAATAATTCTATTCCCCCAATAGATTGAGAAAAAAACATTTTACCAAAACTATGATTTTTATATGCACAACTTAAGCTAAATGGGTTCCTGTAGCATTAATCTAATTCTTAAGGTCTATAAAGTCTTAATTGAAATCTTGATTAATAAAAAAGTACCAATTTTATACCAATAGGTAACAAGACAAATCCACTCAAAATAGAGAGAAATTGGCAAAATGGAGTAAAAAGGATATCAAATACCTTGATAAGTGCTTCATGTACTTGCAGTAGAGAGATTTCTAAGGTTGATATAGGCTTACACAACCCTTTAGAAACCCAGGAGTTGAAATTATTTATCTCAACACTTCAAAATCCCCCAATTTGGCTATGCTAAGTATAAAGGAGGGCTATATAGTGGTTAGATGTAGTGTCTACCCTTTTACAACTCAATCTGGTGTTTAGGTGATGATTACACCAGAAATTACATAAAACCAAGGGTAACAAATCTGTACTGAATGGTTGGAGTATCAAACCATCTCCGAATTGTAATCTGAAGCTATAGGGATCTGTATATCAGATACCCAATGGTTAATCAATTGCACCAAAATATAGTGATTAGTACTGATTAATCATTGATTAGCAAAATAATCCTCTATTTTGTGTGCAAAAAATAGAGTATGTAGGGAGTCCAGATTTGGGGCCTTAGAGTTCAAATGAGCTCAGCTCCTTTAAAAGACATCAATAGTAATTAGTCTAGTAGAGGATTAAGCCAAGAAACACAAGATTTGACAAAACATTGAATGCTTAATCCCTGTTTTACCAAAATCACCTGCAGATTTGATGCACAGCTTGGATCTAACTGTAGACTTGATGAAATCAAAAACTATCTTCACCAGCTTGTAGAGCACCCTTGAAAACCTCTAGGGCCAAGAGGAATTAGACCCATTGTATCTACGGAAGACAAGATCTCCATTTTCCTTCAGAAAAACGACGTTGGCTTTTTAGCAAAAATCGGCAGCATGCGATGGTGGTTTGGCATTTTGTTTTGACAGGCTGAAGCACAGAGAGTATGGCTACATGTGGATAAGAGGTTTTGGGCCAATGTTATGTGTGAAGGGAGAGAGAGCCCTCCACCAGCTGGGGGTACAGAGGTTAATTGAAAAAGAGTAAAATTTTTTATTTTTTCCCTAATCCTAATTAACTAGATGATTAACAAGATAATGGGCTCATAAATTTGATAGATTCTAAGCTAGGCTCTGATATCATAGATTCTAAGCTAGACTCTTAAATCTTATTGATTATGGGATCTAATAGAGCCTACAATATGGGTATTGTGCTGGCTATGATGGAGCTTGTATATACATAGCTTAGACATTAACCTACCTAGCTCTTGGGCCCCTGGACATACCCTGAATGACTGGGAACTTGTAAATAAAAGGAGGAACTTGTAAATAAAAGGAAAGGACACAATCCCATTATCATAATTTGAGATGGAGTTTTTGATCTCTTGAGGTAATTTCTTGCATGATTCCCTCTTATATTTCTCTCTCTTTGCTGATTACATGTTTGTGTATTCTAGTACGTGCATGGAGTTGTATGCTTTCTTGCTTATCTCCCTCTCCATCTTCATCTTTTTCCCTCTCTTTGCATGCACATAGGCATTGAGCTTGCATTGAGGTGGAGGTTAAGCTTTCTATAGCTATTTTCCACTTTTCTCCTCACCCTTCCAAAGTATCATTAGTGGTGAGGTTGAAGCATGTAGCTTCCTTACATCGATGAGGTACAGACACTTTCTTGTTGGCAACCACCATCACAAAGCCCTTGGCATGAACCTTACATTTCCCTTCACATTTCCTCGTGTAAGGGATAAGTGTTCAATATTTAATGAAAATCTACACAAAGTTTAATTGTTTGCTAAGGGCATTGACTTTCTTATCACTTTCTTACTGAAAATTTTCAGACAACTAGGATATAACTAGCGGATATCAATGCTAAAAAAACATTGATTTTGTCATCACTTTCTTACTATGCTAAATTCATAGGAGTAGTATACTACTATATACAATCATGTTGAATCACTTGAAGCTATACACTACGTCTATTTTCATAGGAGTAGTATAATAATATATACAATCATGTTGAAGCACTTGAAGCTATTTATTCATCAATAATTTAGTGAGAATTACCCAAAGAAGCCATGTGGAGGGTTAATGGGTTCCCATAAGGACATAGGTAATGAATGGCATTGGTATCCTCTCCATGGATTCCAACTTCTATTCTTCAAGATGAAGGCTACTATGAGGGAAACATGGATTTAGGTGTCAAAAAGAAGCAAACACCATAAACTCATCACACCGAAAGCAACATCTATGGGCTGACCCTCAATCTTTTCCACTCAGAGTGACAAAATCAACAAAGGGAAGAACCAAATCAAAATCAAACCTTCCTAAATATTCTTTCAAAAGATTTGGATTCCTAAGACTGTTAGGAGGATGGAATGCACCTTAGGAAGGGGTGTGCCAAACCAAATCTTCATCTCCAACAAAACATCTACAAGTGCCTCAACATCAAGCCAAGCCCCATCTACACAAATACCTCTAAAGCCCACCACCCAAGTAGAGGACTACTAATCAACAAGTTCTTGCCTCAATGTTACCACACCTTTCCAAGAGCTTGATAGTCCAATCCATTGCATATGAAAATCCTTTATCACCACCTTTAATCCTTGATTGCCAACTACCATCAGGTGGTTAGGTGTACTCCTAAGAAAGACTCCCACATGCACAATATCTAGAAAGGATGGGTACAAAAGGTGTACACAAGTATCCCTGAAGTCCAAGGATGATATGAGATAGGAAGGGAGGCATCTCTACCAACTTCTATATCTATGCCCCCTAGAAAATTGACAGGCCTAACATGCTTTTTCCTAGGGATCCTATTACTAGACAATTTTTGCCATTGCTTCCTCAAAAGGGGTGATAACTCTAAGAGTTGTGGTGGATAAGTAATATTGGGTTTTTGTGAACTTAAATCAAAGGAAATATTATGAGATTTGATACCCTTACCTAAAGTAAATTCTTCCATAGTAATCTTTTGCTTAGTCTTCTTGGTTTTCTTGATTCTCTTGCTACTCTCGCCTTCCTCTTTGGCTTGGCTTTTTTTCTCTCTCATGGTCACCTCCGAATCTTCTACTTTATCTTACATATGTTGAGATCTTGTCCTCCTGACTACTAGCATGGCCTCCAAATTTTCTATGGGTTCTTTTTCAAGTGTGTCACGAGGGCTAACACATTGACCACTCAATTTTTTGTTATCAATGGTTGTTGTGGTGCCAACGGTACTAGTGGAATTGCAACTGCCTATTGTGGTAGAGGCACATCTCAGAAGCAGTTAAGGGGGTCGACACACTGGGTATATACCTCCTTGAGGTCTTCTTGGATATGGGTAGTTATACATTCCATGCCCTAGTTCATTGGAATTATAGGAAATTATCTCATATGCTTACCCTCGTGGTCCTCTTCCAACCTCTTATGGGCCTTGTCGTCTAGTGTTTTGCATCAAGTTGAGGTTCAAGCTTTCCAAGTGTTGGGTTAATTTATGGATAAGCTCGTGTTGTGAGGTTTCAGCAAGTGGTGGTAGTGGTGCTCCTAAGGCCACTGATGCTCTTTGTGCCAAGTTAAGTGTTGGATCCTAAGAAGTGTCTTCCTCTCTCCTTTCCATGTCCAAGTCCAATCTAGGTCTATGTGCTTGATATCTCAAATTTTTATCTTTTTCCCTAGCCACCCTAAGTGACTCTTCAAATTTAGTAGGAAACCTAGATTCTACCTTACCACTTTAAGAAGGAGGAAATAAACCAATAACAAACATGTCCCTCTCTTCCACCTCCATCTAGTCCACAAATGCTGAAATTTAGTTTCATACCTTTGAAAATCTTGGAGAGACTCTTGTTGATGTAGGGAGAAAGTGCTGCCATAATCCTTATGGAGTATCTCCTTTTCCATATTTTCATGAGAATACTCAGCGGCGGCGAAGGATGTCCCATCCATCCTTGGTAGCCTGCGGGCGAAGGGTCCACACCAAGTTCTAGCTTCCTCTTTTAGAACAAGGGGAAATCCCTAACCTTAATGTCCTTAGTGTCTCTCCTAGAAATGAGATGGGCCATCTCCAAATCATCCAGGAATTCTAGTGCATCTTGATTGGGTTTTCCATGGAAAGTTGGGAAGGGGGCAGCCATTGATAAAGGTTTTGGAAACATGAATAAGGATAAGAAACAAGATGTGGAAAACAAATTTCAGGACATCAATGGAAACACATCAAATGTGAGCTCATAATTGATAAGGTGTAGGTGATGCATTGATTTTTGCCAATTGCTCTGCTCCAAAGAGAAATGCAAGGCATTGTTGGAAATTGGTTTTGTTTCTTAAAACCCCATGAATTGAAAAGGTTGGAGTAGGTTGATAAGGATGATTTGGCCTAATTAGCAAATTAGGGTGGTTCATCTTGCTAAGACGGGCCTAATTGATAAAGAAATTATAAATTGAAGGTCCAAAGTTTGATCCTCAGTATGGGCACCAATTTATGAGAGGGGGATTTTCTTGAAAGGTGGCCTCTATCACCTCCCAAGAGAACCACAGTCACAAAGACAAACACTAGAGAATTCTTTATAAAAGAAGCACAATGGAAGAACAAAACAAAGGCATCCACTTCATAAACACATACCAAAATCAACTCACCAATGGATACTAATGCTCAATACCAAGTGGATAGACCCAAGCTTGCTTATAAGTGGTTGGAGAAAAGTACATGGAGAGGGCAATTTGTGGGCTATACAGTAATCACACATGGATGAGTTACAGTAATGCTCAATACCAAGTGGATAGACCCAAGCTTGCTTATAAGTGGTTGGAGAAAAGTACATGGAGAGGGCAATTTGTGGGCTATACAGTAATCACACATGGATGAGTTACACGCACCTATAATGGAATTGGTAAGTACCATAGCACATGGGTTGATAAGTAGAGATTTGTAGAGGGCTAGGGTGAGGGAGTGAGCATGGGGAGAAGGCTAAGGACTTTATGACATCATGGGTTTTGGGAAGAAGGTGGTTAACATAATCTTGAGGGCTAATTAGGAAAGAAAAAAGATGTCCATTGATGGTGATAGATGGCCCCTTTTTATAGGTAGAGGGGGTAATGCCTTAGCAAAGATACAATCGGTGTGAAAGTAGTTTGATGAAGTGGTTGTAATTGGACCAAGTCTTTGTTGTTGCTAGGTCCAAGGTGATGGAGGAAGATATTACAATTTTCCATTTGAGCCAAGATTTTCGAAGGTCCTATTAATAGGGGTGGGGTGAAAACATTACAAAGTGGGGAGTTTGATTGTGGGTAAGAGAAGAAGTGAGGAAGAGAATTGAGAAAGCTGTCCATAATTTATGTAAGTGAGTGTTTTGGTTGTAATTTTTTGTGTGTAGCTCGGATTGAGAAGCTTCAAAAAGCATAGTTGAAGTTTGCAACCCGTTGTATAAAAACAATTTTCACGATCTACAAAGTAGTTCGTAAACTTTGATTGCCGAATTTTGAGAGGAAGATTCTCAAAAATTTGAATCAAATTTGCCCACCCCCCCCAAAACAAAAAGTCTTCCAAGAGGGCCCCTTCATTCTTGCATTCTTTATTTGGAAGACACTTCCTTAGTCATTCAAGAGTATGTCAGCACTCCCTTGTATCCATCTTTAAGCAAGACATGCATGCACCCCACAATTGTAATCCCCACTTGTAAGAGTATGTCAGCACTCCCTTGTATCCATCTTTAAGCAAGACATGCATGCACCCCACAATTGTAAGAGTATGTCAGAACTCCCTTGTATCCATCTTTAAGCAAGACATGCATGCACCCCACAATTGTAATCCCTACTTGTAAGAGTATGTCAGAACTCCCTTGTAGGAATGACATGCATGCACCTCCCAATAATATTACAATATTGAAAAATTTTGACCTATTCACTCTCTACATTATAACGCATATCAATAACTAAGGTAGACCTCCCACCCATTCTTGAATTGATTTTGTGTCTTATTGGCATGCACTTGGTTTGTCAAGAGTTATTCATGAATACAAATATTTTCCCTTAGTAGGTTGAAACTTATAACTCTAGATAAAATCACCCAAAAAAGAAATGAAAATACTTAATAGTGGCGAGCCACGAGAGGAACCTAGTTCCTAAATTGCCCTTCCCCAACCTCTTCACCTCCTGCTTTTTGAAGGTACAGTATGCTCCTACGGGGATGTAGATGTCGATGAAGCATTCAAGGTGCTCGATGTAGGGGCGGGCATATTGTTGACTGTACTTAAGGAGCTCAACAAGCACCCATCGATCATTGGGGCAATGGGGAAAGGGGATGGAGTGGGAAGCCAAGTATTATTCCATGTATGCAATTTGCATCTCATAATGTTGGGACGCAAGGGTGAGCGACTTTTCAAAGTCGACTTTACAAGAGAACATGACAAAGAGCTCGCTCTTGCCCGCCCATGGGGTGGAGAGGAACTTATCAAAGTTGTCAAAGTGGGTAGCCATGTGAATGCAAATAGATAGTGTGAGCTTGTGCTTGGTTTCTATCACGTGAAAATGAGAAAGAAGGCATCTTTGGCTATTTATAGTTAAAATTTAAAGTTTGGCCTTTTCACACGAGACCGCTAGACAAAAAAATTACAGTTTGTAAAAATATTAAGATTTCAATTAAATAAAGATTGGTTAAAAAAGAGCCTGCTACAAAATTACAAGCATGTCATCTAATCTAAAATTGTTATAATGTCTTCATTTTTTGCCCCTCTTGTAACATTTGCTTCATGTTGATCTCCATATCCTTGTTGACTTGAAAGCTTGTCATTACCTTCATCTCGATCCTGAAACTCTTGCCCCTCACGTGCATCAAAATAGAGGCTATTGTCCCATATACTCAGTTCATGTTCAAGCTCTTCCACATGCCTACTATGTGTTGGTAGGGCTATGCACCTTGCTTGCTGAAAATTCAAGGTCCCCCATTTGCCATGATTGTGAGACCATGGTTGTCCCCTCCTTATGCTTCCCAATCTATAAAAATATAGAAAGTGGCACAATAACTAGAAAGTGTAAGGGTTAACTCTAGACATGTAGTGGAATTAGATATACCTTTCTTCTCATCAACTTGAAACTTGACTCTTCCACATTGTCAAAGCCCATGATACTAAAGTGTTCACGCAGGTCTGCTAGGCTCCAATGCGTTCTTGCTGCCACTTGCTCAATCCATCCATTTGCATCATCACAGCTACCTCAATAGGCAAAAATTTTTCTTCTGAGGCTTGAAGTGGGATCCATGTCCCATGCTTTTGCATCCATCTTTGGTATTGTAGACGCATGTACAAAATAGAGCATGCTTTTACCTGAAAGACACTGTAGAATCTAATACATTGCACTTGTACACACCTTGATGTGACCCCTCTCATTAACCTCCCAACCCCTCTCATTAACCTCCCAACCCTCTCCTAATAATCCTTAAATGAGGTAAGACCGTACCTCCTTACAAATATACATTGTTTTTGTTTGGTGCATTGACCTAGATGCCTTTGAAAACTTGAGTGATGTCTTGATATCACTTATCATCTTAAACTTTAAGCATAAGATGGTCCAAGCATCAGGTTTTGGCCATTTAGGATTGTTAAGAGGGTGATAATTTGAAGGAAACCTTGGTCGTTAGCCTTGAATGTACAAGTCTCCAAGGGTATACACATGTTGCACTATGGCAACCAGTCCTTTCTTCTTAGTATGCTTGAAGCCTTGTATAGCCACCCCTTCCAATGATGTAGCATATTCCCCAATTGACACACTCGATGTGGCGCTTAGAGCTTGGCTGCATGTAGACCCAAGTCCCAACCCCGAATCTTGTTGGAGCCCAAACTCCATTCTCATCTCTTGTGTTATGCACAGCACAAGCTCTTCCACCTTCTCCCTAGGTCTTCTCACATTACTGGAAGAGGCCATGGTTGTAAGAAAAGAGAAGAAGGGAAAAGAAAAGCTTGTTTTACAACAAAAGAGTGGAGAGGAGAGAAAGTTCAGGGTTTTCGGTGTAGCAATGGAAAGCTTAAAAGAGGGTTAGAGTTTGAGAATAGGCTTCCTGAACCTAGAGTAGACTAAAGAGGGATAGAGTTTCTGCAACAATGGAGAGAGAGGGAGCTTGAGAGAGAGAGAGAGAGGGAGATTGAGAGGGAGGGAGCTTGAGAAGGAGGGAGAGCTTGAGAGGGATGGAGTTTCTGCAGCAATGGAGAGCTTAGAAGAGGAAGAAAGAGGTTCAAAATGAGCTTTCCAAACCTAGAGTATGTTGGGGAGAAGTTTGAGAGAGAAAACACACTTTTGGGAAAAAATTAAAAGTTTTCAACTTTTAGGGTTTTTAATCTGTGCGATTCTAGGTGGGGGGACCTCTAAGTTTGGGCCCAAGAGCTAGGGGGACAAGAGTAGTAATTAGGTCCCATTAGCAAACCAAAGCCTAGGCCCCCTAACTAGGGTCAAAGAAGTCAAAAATGTGCACCGAGCGCTCTTCCTATTGGTCCATTCCTAATCAAAAGTTAATCCAAGAGGCCCTCTTTGGGTCCAAAAAATTCCTAATGGAGAGATTAATCTCTTTAAGCTTACTCTTCAATATACAATCTATAGTTCTACTTAATTGACTCAACCTATTTTTTAAAAAAGAGACATTAACCTCCTTAAACTTAAGGACTAAAGCATACTATAAAAGTAATTCTTAGGCTATCATTACCCCAATCTCATGTGGGAAAGAGATAGGGTAAGCTCCCATCAACTAATTCTCTCTCCTTCAAAGGAGGGACTCAAGATCCAATACTTATTTGAAAATAATTATGACTAAGCTTCTTAAGTTTAATGGTTTATGAAAACTTTTAAACAAGGAGGCCTAGGTGAGCTTTACCCTAGTCTAGTTACAAGGTAGTAGGGATTTCACTGACATAAACGAGAACATGTGAACATGTTAATAACATATGTTAATAACACAAAAAATCTTGTGATCACATGTTATATTCACAAAGCTTTCACAAGGGCCTAAAAAAATTATCTTTGTCAAGCATAAAAAATCTTCTTAGGTGGCCACTGACCTGCTATTATGTGAAGATGGTAACATGAGAACATGTGAATAGCTTATTCCCATGTGTAGCCAAGCTTTTAAGGGGTTCCCAAATGGCAAGTGACCTGTTATTTTGTGAACGGTAACATGAGAACATGTGAATAACTTGTTCACATGTATTATTATCACAAAAAATCTTTTGATCACGTGAATATTAAATCCCTGCAAGGTAGGCTCCACTATTTGGCATCCTTTCTTATTTGAAAACGATATCACTAAGCTTTCTGAGTTTAATGGTTTATGAAAACTCTCAAACAAGGGAGGCCTAGGTTAGCTTTACCCTAGTGTCATGGAAAAGAGAAAAGGTAGGCTCCCCTCTTTGGCAACCTTTCTTATTTTGAAATTTTTTTACCATAACTTAGTTATACTATGCCATATTATCTTTTAGAAAAGAGTGAACTTTCATTACTTAAACTATAAAAAGAAGGGATAGGAATCCCTTGATAGAAAAAGTAAGATTAAACAGCTACCTATCTTGTTTAAAGAATTAATCAAATAACTCATTAACTACCATGACATGCTTAAGAACTAGAATCATAGTTACCTCCCTAGAGTGAGGAAGAAGATAATGAGAGTTTTTGGAAGAGTAACGGTCTCCTTCGGTAAATGATATATTTTGCTCTACCGCTCCCTTTATTTTATAGATCAGGAGGGATCCCCCTTTGGTGGAGGAACTAGATAAGACTTTTACTTTGGTAAAAATTTGACAAGAAAAGGGAACCAAAATGGCAAGTTTGTGGTCCAATTGGCTCACATGCTTAGGACTTCACAAATATCCCATAATTTAAGCCACTTCTTATTTTTTAAATGCAAAAAAGTTATAAAATACTCCTTCTTTTAGATGCTCTCTTTTGGGCTCTCCCCCTCCTATTTTTTTACTATTATTTAATCCCCTTGGTCAACCCTTATGTCAAATCAGGTGTCATAAGAGCCATTTTTAATTAATTTATTGGTGTATTTTGTACCAAAACTTATTTATATTCACAGGGGTTGAATTATCCATTGGGAGCCTTGAAATGGATGGTCTTTGCATAGGGGTAGCACCTCTCGAGCTTTTCTTGCCCGATGGATTTTTCATTTGAATTCTGACGGGACACTTAAGTTCTTAATATCAAGAACGGAATCTTTCTTAGGCGTATGTGAAAACTAAAATTCTCTCCCTAGAATATTTTTCTCTCTCTAGATTTTTTATAAGGTAATACAATATTTGCTGGCGAGAAGGCTTCAAACATTTCTTAATTACATTGGTAAAGAGTGTAATAACTTAGAAAACTTTAAAAGGGATTTCAAAGTAGTCTACTAAAAAAACCCCACTCCTTATAGGCGGTACTACAGAACACACTCTTCAAGATTTTATTAATTCAGTCCAAATGTGGATTTTGATGCTTTTTATTCAAATAGGATGTAGGATGCTTTGATAAAACGTATGCTTCTGTTGTCAATTGTTCTTTGACTACCTATTAGTCATCTTTTTTCTTAGAAGGCAAATCAGGTATAATTTTTGTCCTGTAAGGGAGACTTATCTGTATTATCGCTTAATATTTGTCCTTTGCCAACTAACTGTTCAAATAATTACCATATAAGGATTTCTAACGTGCCGCAACTGTTCAATAAGACGCATGGGAAAATCCATTTCAATTGTATGGATTGGGGTATTTGTTTTCCGTTGAGGGAAAGGTTGGTGATTACTACATGTAATACTTATTCTGTGCTGCACCTAGTATTTGTTCTAAGCTGAGTTCTGCACAAATTTTTTACGTAATTGATGCGCATAATTACGGGAGATCCGAGAGCCGTGGGGCCACTAGTAAGCCGAGTTTTGCACAGAAGTTTTACTTAATTGATGCACATAATCCCAGAGCCTGGGCGTCACTGTAGTAGTCACGTATGGCTCTTACTGGGATCGTTGTTTTCCATGGTCTAGCTATTTCTCTCCCCATTACTGGGATCGTTGTTTTCCATGGTCTAGCTATTTCTCTCCCCAGACTCTTCACCCTACGTGTAGTTACACAGCATAGTTTTATATTCTGGAGGAAAGGTAGAGGACTAGAATTTTCCTTCCTTTACCTTCATTAAAGATGCCACAATGCCTTTATTCATTTCGACATGCCTTGTGAACAAAACGAGCCCTATAGTGAACCCTATATTGGGACTCATTAACTCATGTTCTTACTGGCACTACACATACTCCGATCTTTACGCCCCTACAGTCACTTCTTGGGCTAGTGGACCCCAGTTTACGATTTACCCACCACACACCTTAAGGGGCCAACAAGTCGTGATGTACGCTTCTCGCACAATAAATCCACTTTAAAGCTGACTTCTTTGCTTGGCCAATTTCTGGAATGTGTTTGAAATCCCATAAGGACATGAGATCTTAATAGCACCTTTGTCTAAGGCTTTAGTTATGTAATCTGCTTGCCTTTTGATTTCCTGGGATCAAAGGAAGACTTTCTATTCATACAGTTAAAAAATCATTTTTCTCTCTCTAAGTTATTACTCTCTCTACAAAATTGAATTATATTAGAAGAATTTATCCAAACCAGTTGAGGGGTCACAGAAGGATCTTACTTCCTCCCCCATTCTCATTTCACAAATAGAGGATAATCCCTTAGTATTTCTTCTTCTTTTTCCTAGGTGGCATCCTCTACTGGGGGAAAATCTTCACTTTAAAAGGTATTCTCTTAGGATTTTGTTCCTAAGAGTCTTTTTGCAAACACCAAGAACTATTTTGGGTTGCAATTTCAACTATCCTTCAATTGGAGAGATAAGTTGGTCATGTTTTAAAAAGTGATTAAGATTGGGGACATAGCAATTTAGTAAGTTGACATGGAATACATTATGGACCTTCAAATGGGGGGAAAAGCAACAACTCATATGCTTGGTCCCCTAATTTTATAGTGATGATATAGGGTCCACAATATTTGGGAGACATCTTCTTGTACTTTCATAAGGAAATGGAACTCCTCTTAGGTCATACATGAAGGAAGATCCTATCCTCTTTCAATATCTTCTTATACTTTCCTAAGGAAATGGAACTCCTCTTAGGTCGTACATGGAGGAAGATCCTATCCTCTTTCAATAAATTCTTGGTTATAACTTTTTCGATCTACAAAGCATTGAAGTGTAGGTAACTCATCCACTTCTTGGGTTATTTCCCACAATAGAATTGAAGTGTATCACTTTGTTTACCCTCTCCATTTGCTCAAATTTAGGATGATAGGTAGTACTCAAATTTAGAGAAGTCCCTACTGCTTCAAAGAAGGTGATCCAAAACTCAGACGTGAACTTGGAATCCTTATCACTCTAACAATTCTCCTAGGAAGCCCATGTAACTTGAATATTTATTTTTAGAAGACTCTAGCAACATCTAGTACAGTGTATGTCTTCTTTGAGGAAATCAAGTGGCCAACCTTGGTTAATTCTCGAGGGATTCACGTCTAAGAAATTTTACGTATCACTAAAAAACCCCTTACACTTACATATTTTTATGAATAAAATGACCCCTTTTTCTTCGTAAACATACGGTTGTTGTTTTGAAAATTTGTTTGAAAAATGCCTCCTATAAATGTAATTCTGTAAATTTTTTGAATTAATATACCCCTTTCCTACTGCTGATGAACTCACGTGCTACACTTACATATTTATACGTGAACCCCCCAAGGGTTAGTTGATTAACTATTAGAAATATGGTGTGATATCCAAAGCATGCTGGTGGTAAACCAGTAATGAATTCTATACTTATACATTTCCATTTCATTTGGGGAGTACTAAGGGGTGCAACATTTCGGTCACCTTGACTCTCTCTACCTTGACCTTTTGGCATAGTATGCATTCTCACAAGTGATGTAGCACATCCTTCTTAAGTCTAGGCAAAAAGAAGCTCTTTTTTACTAACATGAATGTTTTTATGTAGCCAAGGTGTCTGGCGGTGGACTGTCATGAGCCTTAGTTATCATTTTTATCTCAGGTATATTAGAAACACATAGGGAATTATTGAAGTACATATATCCCACATCTAAGTTGTACCCTTGGACGTTCTTTAATTATTGAGGAGCCATACTTTACTAATTGACTAAGATTACTATTGGTACAAAGAAGTTATCCTTACTAAGCCTTTCTCTAATTTCTTCAATCGAAGGATTGGTGATTATAGAGATTTTAAGCAAGGTGACCTTTCTGCTGAGGGTGTCCGCCACCACATTTTCCTTTCCCTCGTCTATATATTATCTCAAAAAAAACTCTTGAAAGTTTGCATTCATCTCCTATGATGATGATTGAGACTATCATGAGTAAAGATCTATTTTACACTCTAATGATCAGTTGTTAGGGTGAAGCTTTGCCCTAGAAGAAAGTCTCTCCACAACTTTAGTGCATAAACATAGAAAGTAACTCCAAGTCATGGACTGCATAATTCTTTTCATGAGGTCCGAGTTTTTTGGATTCATAAGCCACACCATGACCTTCTAGCATAAGAAATCCCCCTATGGAAAAGCCACTTACATCAGTGACTACATTAAAAGGTTAAATGATGAACTCTAGCAACTGAAGAAAATGGATTTTTAATTTTTGAAAAGCACTTTGACATTTGGGGATCCATTGAAAAGGAGAATTCTTCCTTAATATGGCAGTTAAAGGAGAAGTTATCTGGGCATAACAAGGTATGAAGATTTTATACCATCTTCATAACAAGGTATGAAGATTTTATACCATCTTATCAGCCCCAAAAATCCTTTGTTCCTTTAGAGGTTTGGGTTATGGATCACTTTACACATTTTTATAGGGTTATCATAGATCCCTTCTTTTGAGACAACAAATCCAAGTACTCCACTCTATATGTTAAAAAGGTGCACTTGCTTCTTTTAGGGCAAAAAGCTTATATTTTTGTAGGTTTTCAAAACTTTCAGTATATACATCTTATAATCACATGCATTCTTTGAGTATACTAGGATGTCATCAAATAAAACTAATACATAGTTATCCAGTTGTTCCGAGTCTGAACACTTCTTGCATGGGACGGTTGGAAGTGCTAGGGCTCGGAGAGTTCACTTAAAAATATGTAAGTATACCATGTGAGTTCAAATGAAGGGGTTTTTTTATTCAAAATTTTAAGGTAAATTTATAGAAATACATTTACAGAAGGGGTTTTTTAATTTGATTTTGAAAAAAAACCCGTAAATCCATAAAGAAAAATGGGTCATTTTATTCATGAAAAATTTACAAGGGGTTTTTAATATACCCATTGAACACGTGATACATAGGATTTCTTAGTAGTGCACCCTTTGAGTGGTAGGGGCATTCATCACCCAAATGGCATTGCCATGATTTCCTACTTCTTGATCCTGATTTGGTAGTATCTAGACTTTACGTCAATCTTTTTGAACATCTAGACACCATAATAAAGCCTTTCTAAGAGTTCATCATGCGGTACTTGTTCTTGATTGTTAGTTAGTTAAGACTTCTATAGTGAATACATAGTTTGAGTGTTCCATCTTTCTTTTTCTAAAAGAGAAGAGGTGCTCCCAATGGTGATACATTCAGATGAGTAAATCCTTGGCCAATCTTGTCACAGTAGAAACACTTTATCTTTGATTTAATTTTCTTCTTAGAAATCAGTGAGATTACCAAGGTGCTTCTCCTTGATTTTGTTTGCATTTGTGCAGAATGTAGCATCACCTCACCACCATTTGTGGCTGTAAAATGCATCTTTTCCTCCACCAACATTGCACTCAACTCTTCAAATGTCATTAGCAGGTTCCATACTTCTCTGTTTAGTGATGTCACCAAAATATCATACTTCAAGGGTAAAACTTTGATGCACCTACGTGCCAATTCTTCAATGGTCTTAGTGATCATGATCCCCACTATGGTCGTTTGGTCTTACAAATTTCTTATGCCATGGTATACATTGTTGTGGAGTAGGACATGGCTTTGATTCGAGCCATGTTGCTATTTTGCACAACTCATATGAAATAAAAAATTGACCTTACCTTGAACTCCTAGAATATAAATCTTCACATCAAACTTTCCATAATTAGACTATGGTGGAGGGTAGCGAGAGCCTAGGCTCTGATACCAAGTAAGAAAACACAATAGTGGAAGACGAATCTTCACAATTTAAGGCACTAAATTCAACATCTAAGTGGAGAGTAAACAATATTAATGATTGCAAAATTTAATTATAAACTAATGGTGGATATCCATCGACGCGTGTGCTTTGGGTAAGGAGATTTGATGAGAATCTAAATAGACTCTATATGGAGGTGTTACAAGATTTTTTATAGATAATGAGCTCAATGATAAATAAAGCCTTCCAAACTAGTCTATATATAGTGCCCAAGGTTGGCATGGGTATATATTGACCATGTTGGTCAACCCACAACTTGGTCCAAAAAGACTAAGTGACCATGACATTAGACTACAACAAAGTCTCGTTATTAGGACTTACTATATCTACCACTACGCTCACATAGCTCGCACAAGTGTGCACCTTACTTAGAGTGCCAAGTCCACATACATCATCTCCTAACCATTTGGCCACACTTATTGGTGGCCACCACCATCCAACACCTAAACTGATAAATTTTACTCCTCATTATGGAGGGCCTTACAAAATAGAGCACATTCATCACTCACAGTAAACAACATGAGGGTGGAGCATTGAGTAATTATTTTCCAACAACAACCTAGTTAGTATATATGAAAGTTGTGGTTTATGTGAAAATTTTTTTTAAAAAAAGAAATTTTTTGATTATGCGGCAACGATATTAGAATAGCTACTGACCCAAAAACATCATAAATTTTACATCTTAAAAAATTGTGATAGAAAGAACCATGGTTTAGGGCCAAGAAATGAATATGCTAAATGTGGCTTGCCTACAAATTTTAAAATCACATGAAGTATTTTGGAAAGCTTCTCTTAAGAAATGTAGTTGACTAGATAGTATTCTATGCATATTTCCTTTGGAAGAATTCAGTGTATTGAACATGATCTTGTGCAGGTGTCCCTTCATGGAATGTCATATCTTCTTACAACTTAAAGAAAAGTTCCATACTAAAAATGGGAGGGAGGGGGTTGTTGAAAAGAATAATCTTCAAATGTAGAATTCTTGTAGGAAAATGATTAGGCCTATGTCGTTGCATGCACAGACTTTAGCAAACATTTATTAAGAAAGAGATACAATCTATGCTATCTAGTATGCATATTTTCTTAGGAAGCACTATAGTGTATTGAACATGATCTTGTGGAGGGTTTCCCTTCATTGAATGTCATATCTTCTTAGAGCTTAAAGAAAGAGTTCCATATTAAAAAGGGGTGGGGGAGTTGCTAAAAGGAATAATCTCCAAATGTAGATGACTAGTCCTATGTCATTGCATGAAGAGGCTTTACTAGAAAAATTTGATTAAGGAAGAGATATAATCATTTAGTATCACTTGGAATACTATGCTAGTCACATTGAAACATGGAGACTTCCCTAGATTTATAGAACTTTGATCACTCTTCTTGATCATCTTTGTATTGTTTTTCTTGCACACAATAGGGCCCTATGTAGTTCAATGCATTGCAAGTCACTATTTTGGAACACCAAACTTTGTTGACTTGTTAAGGTGGGTTGAGAAGTTACATATCACTACATAGAATGCAACTCTTAACAAGCTTTAAGTTCAAGGCGTATTCTTCTGTAATATGGTGGTTTCAATTTTTGGTGTGCATGTGGCAAATGAGCATTCATTGTTCAGGATAGACAAACATTTTTTGTCAATATTCTATAGTGTACAATATTGTGGTTTGGATTGAGCCATCAAAGTTTAATACAATCAAGAGGGAAGTTGGGGCTTGATAAGGTATCTAAGGGGTGCCTAACTTTTAAGAGGAGGGGATCTATCTCCATAAGAGAGAGCCTAGAATTCGACAAGGGTATCTAATTTTTAAGATGAGGGGATCTATGTCTCTATAGGATGGCATCTAGAATTTGAGATCAACATATATTAGAGCTCTTATAGTAGCTTAGTGAAATAAAGTGGGCTTGAAATAAAACGGGCATAGCAACTAATACGCGCTGCTTTGGGCCTCAATATAGAAGTAGTTATATGGTTCCTTTGACTAGATGTAGCAATTTGTTTTTATATTGATGTATGAATAATTGAGGGAGAATCCCTTGCCTTGATATGCTATTCTTTTATGTTACAATTGGTTAATATTTTCTTCAAGTAAGTATTGATGTATGTATAATTCTTTGCCTAGATGATGCATAGTTGTTTCTTTATAATGTTTTTGTTAGACTATTGGTTAATCTCCTCTTCAAAAAAAGTATTTTTTATGTATCTACTTTCTACATATTATTTTTTAACATTGTTTTTCATTAACATATATGCATGTTTTTTTGAGCTATCTAAAGGTATATTGAGTCCTTCTTTATTCTAATGGTTTGCTTTGATTTTGGCGATACATGCAATATTTCTAATGTGCTAGTGCTTTTGTCTATTGGTGTGTTTGCATGAAACCTATTTGTTTTAAGTGTACACATTATTTCTATTAAACATATCTATTGTATGTGTATCCATTTTCATCTATGAAAACATGGTGTGGGGAGGTGTAATAGAACAACAAACATAATATTTATACTATTATATGACATACAATCACCATGGAGATCATTCTCTCATCTTAATGACTAATTCACCATTTAAAATATCAAGTAGTTAATAAGATATACCACCATCATACATTTTTGTTCTTTAATAGCTTTTTGAACAACCTAGTTGATTCTTTTGGGAACCTCTGAAGGGTGGTGTAATCTACAAAATGTAGACCAAATCAAACATCATACCCAGATGTCCATTCAAAATTATCAAAAAGAGACCATGCAAAGAAGCATCTCACATAAACTCCTTCCCTATACTATTATATGACTTATACAATCACCACAAGCTTTCTAGAGTATTTACACACATGACTACTATATGAATTATACAATCACCATGGAGATCATTATCTCATCTTAATGTGACTAAGTCTAACTTTAAATACCCTATAGAGTCTCAAGTACTTTTAATAAGATACACAACCATCATACATTTTTGTTTTTTAATAGCTTTTTGAACCACCCAACTGATTCTTTTGGGTACCTCTGAAGGGTGGTGTAATCTACAAAATGTAGACCAAACCGAACATCATACCCAGATGTCCATTCAAAATTATCGAGAAGAGACCATGCAAAGAAGCCTCTGACATCAACTCCTTCCCTAAGGCAATAAATAGAAAATCTTGATAAACTTTGATTTAAAAAAAACTATAAGCATAAACCTTGATAATTTATTTTAAAACTATAGCATATTTTTTTAAATTATGTATAACTTACTTTATAGCCAATGCTAGATATGTGAGATGGTCACGGTAGAAGTTTATTCTTGTAGGGTCTTTTAATGCTTCATTTAGAGGTAGAGATGCATTACTCTTTTCATCCACACCTATGATCCCCTCCCCCCCCCACACACACACAACGAAAAGGTTACAAAATATAAGAAGAATGAAAGATCTCAAATAGACCAAGACCAAATCAACAACATACCATTTTCTGTTATAAATATTGGAGGAATCGTGTTGTAGGTTTTCTTAATGTACTTTAAAAGCTCACGAATCCCTCTTGGATAAATATAGAGCCACTCTGATGCAGCCTACAAAACAAGGGAAAATCTTATAAATTTTACAAAACATGATTGAATCGTAAGATAACCTTTTTAAATATTTCTAACAACCTAACATTTTTAACACTAGTTTGGTAATAGGACATAAAAGTTTTCGTGGACCTCATTAATGATAAACTTTATGGAATTATTTGGAGCACATGGATTGTGAAAATCAAATGGCCCCTTTTTTCATATCATTAAGTACATGGTGAAGGGAAATTGGGATTTTTTGGGATCACGTTGGTTACTTCTAGGCTTTTCAATTTTGTAAGAATTCATAGGCTCAATTACAGTCGTAATGTAGAGATATTTGGGCTATATTTGGATCAAAGTCTTTAATTAGAAAATTTCTCATTGATTTCCAAACTTTTTGGATGTGCATTGATTCACAAACATCTCTATGGTGTATTACAATCCATCTTAGACTTTAAAAATAAGTAAATTTCCAAATTTTAGATCTTAATCAAAATTTCAAGGTATTTTAAAATTAAATATTAACTTTGAGGATTTTTAACCTAATCAAACAATCATATTATAGAACCAAACCTTCTACACATGTTCTATACAATGTTATGCTTTGATGGTGCATTTTGTGAGAGCCAATCATATATACACATATCCTTTTAGGCACTTTGATTTAGATGAAAGTTTACAAATTTTGAACCATGTTCATTAAGTATAGAATAAAAGACTCCTTCACGCATTTATGGTGCATTTTGTGAGAGCCAATCATATATACACCTATCCTTTTAGGCACTTTGATTTAGATGAAAGTTTAAAAATTTTGAACCATATTCATTAAGTATAGAATAAGAGACCCCTTCATGCATTTTTAAACATCTCATAAAGCTTTAAGTGGAATATGTAGTCATCTTATATAATAATAAACACTATTTGAATCATAAGTTTATCATCACTAGATGGTCCAAATATAAGTAAGGGTTCATCTACGTTGTTTTGTTATCAATGCAATTTTGAAACTTGAGACCATCACCATGTTATCTAACTAAATTGAAATGTTTAGATATGAATTCTTGACGGATTACTTTAGTGAGCACATTGATTTATTAGTATAACTAAAGTAAAACACCATATATGCTCACACTATTATCATATTTTGGGTGTCAAAGACTCAATAATGGAAAAGACATTCTAAGAAGGAAACTTAATTGAATTAATATTAATGCAATAACGTTTTTGTCATAAAAAATCTATATCTCATCCCTTAAATACTATTTAAGTTTTAGGAGAAATTTATAATGAGTTTTGAGATCATTTGTTTCTTGCATGTAGGAACCTACTTTATAAATTCCTAACCTGTTTGGATTATAATTATAGATATATTTTCTTTTGTGGTGATTTATCAATTATATTTAAGATTATTTTTAGCATTTTAATAAAATTTTAAGGTTGCCACATTCATGCACACATGCCCTAGAAAAGAAATGCTAAAATATCACTCCCATTCACAAGATATGATTTTTTTACCAAACCCCTAAAATGACATATTTATGTCCTGCTTGCTAAGCTACCAAACTATTGTTAAATAGTTCTTACAAGCTAACCATTTGAAATAATTCTTACGAGGATTGTTGAATTTGAAGAGCTAGCATTTCAGAATTCTCTTACAAGCTAACATTTTTTAAATTCATGGACCAAATATTTTGTTTTAAAAATCCTTCTAAATAAATTAAAAAATAAATACCTGTTGCCCAATCAAAACTCCATTGCGTTCACCTATTCAATGTTTAAAAGACACTTATAAGAAAAAATGAGAATGCCAACTCAAACATGAAACTTTGATAGTCTGCTTACTCTATAATTTTAGGAGTAACTAAGAAATCCCTTACGAGAAAGAAGATAATGCAAACTTAACATGAAACTTTTGTAGTTTCTTGACTCTATAATTTTAAGAGTAACCAAGAAAACCTCTTATAAGGAAGAAATCAAGTGGAATACTTGGCTCTATCTCCTTTTCTTATGCTCTTTACTCTACAATTTTAGGAGCATGTGAGAAACTCCTTATATTGACGCGGGGAAGAAGTAAAGTGGTATCACATGGTTCTCTCTCCTTTTTTCATGCTACATCGTAAAGTAAGCATAATTATTTATAAATGATACCCTTGGAGTTTTGCTATTTAGCCTAAAGGTTAAGAAATATTATTATAGTGTTTAAGATATTTACATAAAGACAATCCAAAGTCACGTGATAAAGATATTAACCTTCATTATAAAGTTATTTTAAATATATTCTCTCAACATAAGAAACCTTTTAAAACATCATGAAAGATCTTAATCTCAATCATAAATTATTTCAAAGATATTTTCTCAACCTAAGACACCTTAAAAAATTTACGGATGAATATTCCATATTCATCCGTAAATGTAGTATTTTTCAACCTCATGTGTTGCTTGTTGATTAATAGGTTCCATATGCACTAAGACCGGATCCTTGTGCCTTATGTTAATATTAGAGTATTTGTTCCCCACAATATTGCATGATGACCTCACCTTTTCAACTCTAAGGTAAAGTTATATCATGTCTTTGCAATACTCACCTATATTCCACAATAATGACCCTTCTAGAAAAGAAGAAACATTTTTTTGTCTATGTCCCCAATAAAATGTGAAACTTTGTAAGGTTTGAGTAAAACCAAAAATAATAAGGTAAGGTGTGATTGGAAAATGTTAAAGAACTTTTTTTCTCTATTTTCCACCCTCATATTTTCGCTATGGGCAATGGATGTGTTCTAATTTGTGACACCCTCTATATGAGGAGTAGCTATTGTGGTGAGCACCTGGGCACCACCCGATAGTTCCTAGGTTGGACACTCGTTGGTGGCTAAATCTCGTTGGTGGCTAAATGTGGCCAGCTAGTTAGGAGATGGCTTATGTTGTCTTTGCACTCTGGCAAGGAGGATGCATGATTGGTGGGCAGGCTACATGACTAGTACTGCATTTATGAGCACAAGACATAAAAAACCAAGGACAAACTTTTCTCAAGTTTCATGTCCTACTGCTAAGTCCCTTTGCGAGACCTTGTTATAGTCTAATATTGTCCCATTGATCGGATGATATCACTGGAATTGTAGCATGAGGTTATAAATTAAGTTATAAACTTAGAAGCTACATGTGTATGAATGGAGAAAACGTAAAACACACAACCACTCTGGAAACTAAGTAACTTGATTAATACAAAACAGCTTTAAGAACTAAAGTTATATATTTAGAAGTTATATATGTATAAATGGAGGACTATAAAAACACACAACCACTTTGGAAACCAATTAACTTAACAACTTTAAGAACTAAAATATTTTAAATAGATTTAATGAGTATTTTTAAAAAAAGGGTCTTGGAGTACTCATCACCTGTTGTATTTGTCATACTGTCTTGAAAAAAACTAGTTTCATTAGTATTGGGGTAAGAATGAACACTACTGACATAGTTTGTGGTGTAATAGTTAAGACCAAGAAAATCCAATGAGTTACGAAGCTTTTTCTTTTGTTGTGTTGTGAAAATTGGTAGGCGATCACCCACAAGCTCATGCATAATAGTGGGATAATATCCATATAATAATGGACTTATATACCTGGAAATGAAACATAACAAGTTACACTCATAGTTGCGAATTCCTAAAATAAAAAAGAGAGTAGTATATACCATTGAATTGCAAATGATACATTGAAATCATTTCCAATAACAAGAGTAACACATACCATCCATTAAAGATAACATAGGGTAAAAAAAACAATACAAAACAAAAAAGTAACACATACCATCCAAATGTAAAATCGAGTAATCTACTGACAGCTTTTACATCTTCACTAGAGTTACTATAGGGGATGTACCAATTGGCAACTGTTGTTAGACCAATTTTTCCATTTTGTTGTCTCTGCCACAATAATTTTGACAAAAATAGTTATTCTATATTTGTAAAACATGAGGACCACATACAATTATTATGCAAAAACTATGTCTCACTATTTTTTGAACAAATTATCTCTTTACATGCACACACACACACACAAACATTGTGTGTGCGGGCGCGCATGCACACGTGTGTGTGCATGGATGCTTGCCACCCAATTAAATAAATATAAGGGAAATCTTTATTCACGATTTTCAAAGTCTTGCTTTACGAAATCAAAGACAAAATATGCAAGGTTAGAGGATACTAACTTGGAATTTTTCTCGATATATATCAACTGTGGTTGAATGGGATAACAATACATTATGAGCCACAATATATGGCTCTATCATTGAATTCCCTTTTGTACAATTTCCAACCCAAGTTGAGCACCTTTGTGGTGGAAATGTTCCACTATTATAGCCATTCAAAATAAAAGATGTGGGCTCATTGAAGGTTATCCAATGCTTGACACGATCCCCAAAGTTTTGGAAGCATGTCTCTGCATAGTTTGCAAAATCCTCCCTGGGAGTTTTATACGATGAAGGTTATCATTTAGCAATATGAAACTTAATCTATTTAAATTTAAAAAAATGAAATTTTATGTTAAAGGAGAAAAAGTTTTGGCATGTATTGGAATGAGAGAAATCTTACACAATCTTTGGACTAAGCCACCCTCCATAAGAATCCTCAAGTTTTTGTGGCAAATCCCAATGGTATAAAGTCACATATGGTTGAATACCTGATCAAGGTTGAAAGGTTGGTTGGTAATTTTTCTCAACACAAAATAAATAAAATAATATTACCTAATTGTAATAACCTTAAACATGTTTGTTAGTTTTTGGAATACCTGATCAATTTCAGAAGGTTGGTTGTAATTTTATCAACACAAAATCAATCAAATCCTATTACTTAGTTGGTTGGTTGTAATTTTATCAACACAAAAATAATCAAATCCTATTACCTAGTAAAAATCTTGTTAGTTTTAAGAACCTTGGAATGCATACACTACCTTTTGCAAGAAGACCATTGATAAGGTTGTTATAGTATGCAATTCCAACCTCATTGACTTGACCATTTCCCGCTGTAGGCACACATGAAAACTTACATTTAAAAATATTTCAATTCCATTGATTTTTGGATTTGATTATATGTCTAGTTATGTTGAAAGGTATTGTGTCACTCCCAATTAGCAATTGTGCAAAGCACTGTATGGAGGCACTTTGTTATAATCAAAATAAAGGGTATCATTTTAAACAAAGAAGTCTCTTAAGTAGAAAAAATGTATACTTAAAGAGATCCTTAGGCAAAGGTAATGAATCTCAAAGTAATTTTTAAGCTAAAGAACTTTGAAAGATAAAATGTACATGAACAAATGTATAACAATTACATTAATTCTAACATAAATCATTATGAATACCAGGATATAAACGCGACCATGATATAGAGAAGCGATAAGCATCCATTCCCATCGTAGACATAAGTAATATATCCTCCTATGAACATGGAATGGCGACAGGAGTGATTTGACATGGCATGGCCACACATTAAAATTTAAAAAAATTAGCATGCTTAACTAAAGCATATTGTACTTTAGAGTGCTTTAATCTCATTAATCTTAGAGTATAAAAGCAAAAGATTTTTGTTTAAGTTAAGAGTGTTGCTTGTAAGTGCAAAATATTGATATGAACAAATTAGATCCATGGAGAAGAAGTAATTAGTCCTACAAAGTCAAGCTTTTTTTTTTAAAAATGTGTTGTTTTAACAGTGCAAAAATGAGATTACATCTTAAAGTTAATGGAGATTTGAGGTGATAGAGGGTACAAAAGTTAGGGAAATGGATGAAGGCACATGTCTTGAGCCCCTGTCTCTCTAGCTTTCATATGGCATGGACCATGGAGGAGCAAGCTCCACCTTATAAACCAAGAAGAATATGATACTGCATATATGCATGCATCCATTTGCATTTAATCACACATGTGCACACGCATGCATCCGCCGAGGATAACTTTATGTAATAAATACACGATTGTTTGAGGATAACTTTATGTATAAATACACTCTGTATGTGTATGTGTATGTGTATGTGTGCATGTGCATACATGCACACATAGACACACAACAATAGTGTCTTTATACATAAAGTTGTCCTTAAATGGAAGTAGAAGCGGGGAGATCAGGTAGAGGGAGGGTTTGCATAGAACTAAATAAAAGAATTAAAAAAAAACGTGAAATAGTTAGTAGAATTAAGCAAATGTACTACGAGGTCTAAAGCAGAGGCTTTAGTAGGATGGTTCAAACTTTTGACACCTTGTAGCGGTGATATTCATCGTCGGCGACATTCCCGTTGGCGTTGCCGAGTACGTTTCCTGCTCACGCTCATCATACACATGCCGATTAGATTTCTAAGTCATACTCTGACAAAGCATATACAGGGCTTTAATTGTCACAGACCAACCTTTCACCCGTGAAAATGTGTCCCATATGCTAGGCCCTCGTCCACCTTCGTTTGCTGCGCCCTCATACTGCACCAAAATAAACAGGGAGAGGACACTTTATCAATGCTTATAATTAATAAGAATGCCTCGAGATGTTTGTAATCTCGGCAATTGATTGTTTTTTGCTATTGAATTAATTAGCAATTTAATACCTCATTAAGCTTTATAATGATCCCGATCTGCTTAACCAGCTAGTGTAACACTTCTGACCCTAACTACAGCTTAGAAATTGATAGTAATGAATATAAATGAGAGTCGAACCTGATATGCAGAAGATGCAGTGCCAAAAACAAAGCCTTCGGGGAAGTCTGCTCTGCTCAATTGATGGTCATTAGCGGATGCAAATGCGATACGCAGAGCAATAATATAACAAATAATGGACGTTAGCTTGCGGTAAGACTTGGAAGCCATAATTGTCGATCTGAATGCGTCTATATGCCAAATGGGGCACGCATTTAAATAGAGCGTAGAACTAGGGAGATTAAGCCTTCGGGGAAGTCTGCTCTGCTCAATTGCTGATCGTTAGCAGATGCAAATGCGATGTTTGTAACCAGAGCACTAATAATATAGCAAATAATGGACGCCATTGTCCAGGCAAGACAACGGGCACGCATTTAAATAGAGCGCAGAAGGGGGATTAGGCAGTAGTACATGCATGCTAATTTTTCAAAAGATTTAATATTAAAAACCACACGCACGATAATTTAATCATATAAAACTTTCAACGCGGCTATTTCAACTCTATCGCCTTCACCATGGTGGCGTTCTCAATGCACCTTCCCTTTTCGCATCATTTTCTTGTCGTTGTAAAGGTTAAATTCTCTCTATGTTTTTCCTTCTTGGGTGTAAAGGAAACGGACGTGGATTTGATCCTATGAGTGATACTCATGGCTAAATTTTCTTTTTTTTCTTCTAAAAATGCACTTGTAAAATACGCAATCTTACAGTACGTGCACGCTTCTCTATGTTATGAAAGATCAACTCGGATGATGATGGGGCAAAAGACTAAGTCATCCCTACGTTATTGACTTTTTTCCCTCATGGTTGAAAAAAAAAAAACAAAGAAAGCCTACATGCACGTGGCCTTTTCAATATGAACGTTTTGCACAAGTATTTATGCTTACTAAGGTTGCCTTACTGTTTTTTGTGTTGAGAAGGTGGATTACTCCATCCCCTCACACAAATTATCCCCATCGCCGCCGCGTAGCTCATTGGCATCAAACCCGGCCCCCCATAATGGGTGGAACCTTTGAAATTAGGTGTCTTCCGTAATAATTAATGTTGAACACATGGTTCTTCCTCAATATTTTGATGATAATTGCCAGCTCGCTCTCCCAAACAATGTAACCTCTTCCACATCGTTTGAATGAACCCATATATTATTTAAATGCACCTTATGTATTAAATTATGTACACCTAATATCATATTTTGAACTCTTATCTTGGCAAGTTTCAAAACCTTAATTGAACCATGCTTGTAAATGCATGAACAATGTCACTAGCTCTTTTTATTACAGTTGCTTGTTGGTAGGAGATGCCTATCTCATGCATATCCATCCTTTTACCTTCCAATTTGCCACATCTTCTTACTAATAAGATCTCAAGTCATCTTAAGCATTTGGTTTGTGTTCTTATTATTGTGGTTTAGGGCTTGGTTAGAAATGTGAGTACATATGCATCATATTCATCACATGTCTCCTTCTATCCTACATTTCATAACTAGTCATCACTCATAGAGTCCCAATTCCAACTCCAAAGTCATCCAACTCATGAATTAGTCTCATGGTTGCAATTAAGCATCACATTCAAGAGGCAAAAAGACAAGTGCACGAGGCAAGAAAAAAGTGGGTTTTTTTTGCTAAGGTCAATACTCCTTTTATGTTAACCATTTAGGGGAGATTTTCAAGTATCATGTCATTCAAGTCCTTTAATAATCCAAGCTCTCTCAGTGTTCTTATGAAGAATAAGTTTTGATCACAATTCCACTATTGTTCAAAATAGTCAAGAATACAATATGTTCTATCGATAGAACATATTATACTGTTCAAAATAGTCAAGAATATAGTATGTTCTTATAATGAATATGTTGTCATCACAACTCCACTATTGTTCAAAATAGTCAAGAATATAGTATGTTCTATCTATAGAAGTGGTAATATAACATTTTTCAATCATTCAAATAAATGGGACCCACATTTTTAATCTTACATTTTATAGTAGTTTCTATTACAACTCTATCATTATAATCAAGTCTATAGTATGTTATGTAGAAGTAACATTACAATGCTTTGTGCTCATTCAAATCAATGGGATACACATTATTGAGCCATCATTTTTCATAATATAATTTTGTCACATATATAAGTAATACATATAACACTATCTAAGTTCCTTGAATCGGCATATAAAGGGTTCTCAATGCACCTCCCCTTTTCGCATCACGTTGTAAAGGTTGAATTCTCTCTTTCTTTTTCCTTCTTGGGTATAAAGGAAATTGATGCTATGAGTGATGACTCATGGCTACATTTTTTTTTCTAAAAATGCACTTATAAAATACACAATCTTACAATATACGCTTCCCTTCTCTATCTCTATGGTATAAAAGATCAAGTGGGATGATGGGGCAAAAGACTAAGCCATCCCTACGTTATTGACTTTTTTTTTGCCTTATCGCGTTGAAAAGAAAACGGATATGCATGTGGCCTTTTCATTATGAACGTTTTGCACAAGTATTTATGCTTACTAAGGTTACCTTAGTGTTTTTTTGTGGGCAAGGTGGATTACTCCACAGACTCACACAAACTATCCGCGTCGAGTAGCTCGCTCGCATCGAACCCAAGCCCTCATAATGGGTTTAACCTTTGAAATTAGGTGTCTCTTCTGTAGCAATTAATGTTGAACACATGATTCTTCCTCAATATTGTCAGCAACTGGCTCTCCCCAATAATGTAACCTCTTCCAAATTGCTTGAATGAACCCATTTATCTTTTAAATGCACCTTATATATTAAAATATATACACCTAATATCATATTGTAAACTCTTATATTGTTATGTGGCATGTTACTTGCCACGTCGTCTCACCAAAGTTGGAGACTTCTTGAATATGCAAAATTGTCCATCATGTTATATATCATTGGAAAGGTCTCGAAGAGTAGATTCCAAATGTCCAAACTCCACTCACTTCTGAGTTGATTTGCAGAAATCTCACCATGAGCCCATTTTTGTAGAGAGAGAATGTGTATAAATCCTTAAAGAGCCCAATTTGATTCCAAATTTCCCCTAATGGATTTGGTAGTGTTCTTATTATTTTGGTTTAGGTCTTGATTAGAAATGTGAGTAGATACGCATCATATTCATCACATGTCTCCTTCTATCCTACATTTCATAACTAGTCATCATTGCTCATAGAGTCCCAATCCCAAAGTCATCCAACTCATGAATTAGCCTCATGCTTGTAATTAAACACCACATTCAAGAGGCAAAAAGACAACTGCAGGAGGTAAGAAAAAAGCGATTTTTTAATTCTTCATTTTTGCTAACGTCAATACTCCTTTTATGTCAACCATTTAGGGGGGATTTTCAAGTATAACGTTATTCAAGTCCTTTAATAATCCAAGCTCTCTCAGTGTTATTATGAAGAATAAGTTTTTATCACAATTCCACTATTGCTCAATAGTCAAGAATACAATATGTTCTATCTATATAACATATTATATTATTCAAAATAGTAAAGAATATAATATTTTCTTATGCAGAATAAGTTGTCATCACAATCACCCTATTGTTCAAAGTAGTCAAGAATATAGTATGTTCTATCTATAGAAGCAGCAATATAACATTTTTCAATCATTCAAATAAATGGGATGACCCACATTTTTCATCTTACATTTTATAATAGTTTTTATTACAACTCTATCATTATAGTCAAGCCTATAGTAAGTTATATAGAAGTAACATTACAATGCTTTGTGCTCATTCAAATCATCGGGATACACATTATTGAACCAGCATTTCATAATATAATTTTGTCACATATATAAATAATTGATGACATATAACACTATCTAAGTTCCTTATATCTTTTTATTTCATAATACAAGTACACATCAACAACTTTGTATTGTTGTTGTATCATATATCGAGGACATGACAATATAAATACTTTAAAAACTATTAATTATTACATTATATCATGTTCAATGGTAGATTATGTAAGATACAAATGCTCTCAATAATAAATTTTAAATCAAAATAGTAATAAAAACTCTCTAGATAATCATGAGATAAGATTCATATTATATACATTTTCCAAGACTTGAGTTTCATATTCACATAGTTATTTTTAGAAGCATACTTCTTAAACTTTAAATTCATATGAATCATGGTGAGTCAATCTACATAACCTTGAGTATTTCCTTCTCATTCATTGATAATGTTTATTTTCTTGTACGTCAATATGCTTTTTTGATATGTCTATGTTAACGTCTTTTCTCTAATAGGGAGAAAAATAATTATTGTACTATTTAAATAAATTTCAACAACATATGATCTCTTGTAATAGACAAAACCCTCTACAACAACAAGAAATTCAACTCCAAATTCTCACCAAATTAAGGAATTACTATATAAAGGATGAATACAACCTAGTAGTTCACCATTTGAAGCACCAATCTTGTTAGTTCAAAAGAAGAATAAGACTTATCACATGTGTGTCAATTACCATGCATTAAATAAAGTGACTGTCAAAAATCATTATCCTATTCCTAGAGTAGACGATTTGCTTGACAAATTCAAAGGTGCTTGTGTTTTTAGCGAGATAGATTAAAGAATTAGGTTATCACCATCAAGTGCTTATAAACCCCACTAGTATTTATAAAACTGCATTTCGCACACTCAATTTGGTCACTAATTAATTTCTAGTAATGCCCTTTGGCCTTACAAATGCATAGGCCACATTTGTTCACATGATGCGTAGAATCTTTTTGAATTATCAAGATTTTGTGATTGTCTTTTTTTATGACATTCTTATTTTTAGTCGCTCCAAAAAAGAACACAAAAAACCATTTGAGAATTGTTTTTAAACTTTTTGAGAGAACCATTTGTATGCAAATCTTGACAAAAGCTATTTCTTTCCAAGTGAAATTGAATATCTTGGGCACATTGTTTCCGCTAATGGCATTCATTGTTGACCCCAAAAGATAGCAATCATTAGAGACTAGCCAACTCCCAAGACTGTACATGATGTGAGATCTTTTCTAGGACTTTCAGCCTTTGAGCCTGATGTGAGACTGGCCAAGTCCCAAGGCTGTACATGATGTGAGATCTTTTCTAGGACTTTCAGCCTTTTATAGAAAATTTATGCGAAACTTTTCTCTCATTGCATTACCATTGACATTATCATTAAAAAAGAGAAATATTTTTTGTTCGTGTGATTGTCAACAAAAGCACTTCAACGCCACAAATATCTCTTAACTCATGCCCCAGTCCTACAATTACCTGACTTTACTAGACCATTTTTCCTAGTTGTCATTGATGCTAGTGGATCTAGTATAGGAGCAGTTTTTATGCAAGATGACCATCCCTTAGCATTTAAAAGTCGTAAACTAAAACACTCCGAACTCAACACTATCACCTATGATAAGGAATTTTTAGTCATAGTACATGCTCTTCGCATGTGGATACACTACCTCATGGGTTCAGAATTCTTGATTAAGGCTGACCAACAAAGCATTAGACGCCTACTTAGTTAGCCCCTTGATCTCCGGCCGTCATATTAAATGGGCTTCCTTCATTCAAAGTTTTCACCCCATGATCCAATATCAATCAGGTCATGCTAATGTTATTGCAGATGCTTTGAGCCATACACCATCAGTTAATAACATTTTTGTTATTCATATTCAATCTTTTGATACTTTGCATGATAGTTATGCCCTTGCTATTGAATTTTTAAATGATTGTAATACACTTGTTCATAATAAATTATAACTATTTGCCTCTCAATATTTATTCACATGGTGATAGCTTCCGATTCTTTGAGAAAAGAATATGCATTACTGCACCATTTAGGCATATTGTTTTGCAAGAAATGTATGAACCACCTTATGTTATGCATCGTGGTGTACTTTTTACTTTGACATCATGTGAAACACTTTTTTATTGGCCTAACATGAAAAAGGATATTGTAAAATATGTCTCATTGCATTGTTTGTTGTGTCAACGTGTCAAGCGTCATCATGGAAAATCATATGGACTATTTTGATGCCTTTGCCAATCCCAAATGGTCCATGGGAAGAAATTTCAATGGATTTCATTACGGGATTACCTACTACTTCCTCACATAATGACATGGTTTAGACCATAATAGATAGTTTTAGCAAAAAGCATACTTTGTAGCATGCAAGAAGACATTGACTGCTCCACTTGCTGCAAAGATATTTATTAAAACTATTTTCACTCATCATGGTTTTCTAGCTAGACTAATTTTTATATATAGAGACTCTCGCTTGTGCAACCATGGTATTCCTTGACTATTTGATAGAGACTCTCGCTTATGCAATCATTTTTGGATAGCTTTGTTTTTAAATTTAGGCTCTAAGATAAACTTTAGTTCCTCTTTCCACCTAGAAAGCAATGGCCAGACCTAAGCTACTAATAGCACTATCATGGACCTTGTGAGGGCCTATACCATTGATAAACCTTCTAATCGGGAGCATTTGCACATTTTGCAATTTTCTTATAAAACTACCACCCACTCCACCACATAGGAAAGGCACCCTTTAAACTTGTCTATGTTAAAAAATTACCTACTTTGACTTCTAGAATTGGAACATAAGTTCCAACCCTACAGATCATTTTTCCTGACTATACCCAGATTTTGGATGGAGTGACTTAATCTATTCAAAAAGCTTACAAAAGATATAAAAAAAGTAAATAAGAAGTGAAGACCTATGCAATTTCAAGAGAATGACATCGTTTGGTTAAGATTCAAAAAACGTAGACTTAAGAGCATTGCAAAGCACCCCAAGCTTAAACTCATTCCATGTTTTTATGGGACTTTTGAGATTCTCAAGAAAATCAATGATAATGATTTTAGATAGGACATCCCACCTCATTGGCGTATACACAACTCCTTCCATGTCAGTTTGCTTTGCTCATTTAAGGGAACGCTTTCACTTTATCCTTTTTTGGATGACCCACCTCTTTTACAAGAAGACTTAGAAATTTTAGTCCCAAAATCTATCCCTGACCATGACCAGACCACCACTCGTACAGGTACTATTTATCATCGATACTTGATTAAATATAAGAATCACTCTGCCTATTGTGCCCTGATTACTTCCTACCATTCACAATTGCCTTGATTCCAACTATGTGCACAAACTCACCGATTGAGGCAGTGTACATATACCTATTTCTGTGTGAAGACTCATCGATTGAGACAACACACTCTTTATATGCAGACTTGCCGATTGAGGTAACATGATTTTATGTGGGATCTAGATCAAAACAACATGAGTAGAGAAAGAAGACTCACGAGTTAAGGCATCTTTCTATCTTCATGACCAACTAAGGCAGCTGCTTTCTAACCCCAGGACATGTTAAGGATTATGAAAATTATTGAAATATTTATAAGGTATATTTTTGATGCATAAGGGCCAAAAATGAAAAAAAAAGGGCCATGTAAGGATTGGATTAACTTTCTGAATCAAAGTGATTTAACTAAAATAGTAGAGAGAAATAGTTATATTAAACGTGTCTCTTTTACCTATATTTACACTACAATAGAATGAGGGTTTAGCAATGAAAATAGCAACGCTTTTATAACTATAAGGGTGTGGAGATATCGAGCCTATATCACGGCTAAACACGTTGCTATTTTCATTACATGGGTTCACTGCTCACTAGTTTTGTTGCTTAGCAGAAAGAGAATGTATTGCATAGTTAAAAAAAGTTGGGGCAGACTGGAGAGTCTACATAGGACTCCCAGTCTGCCGAAGCTCTTTTTTTTCTAATGTAGACATAGTAAAACTAACATAACTTCACATCATCATGGACAAGTGTAATGTAAAACTTACAAATACCAAAAAGAAAAGACATTTGCAAACCATGGTTTTAGGAATGTCAAAATTCAATTACAATACTTAGCGGAATTACATAAGTGTATGTTTCAAGATAAAGCGTAATAAAAACCTATGGAGCTAGGGGCTATCTAGATCTCATATTCCGGGATTGGCATTGTTCCTTGTGGTTCCAACCCGTTCGCTTCTCACATTTCCATTGCTATCGGCAAGGACATTTGCACCACTGCTTCTAGTTACATGATCCTAAAACACAATAAAACTAACACAAGTGACAATCAGTTTTGCAAAAACAAAGAGGTTTAGGATTTAAGAATGTGGGTCAATGCATGCTTGGGTGCAGCCATTTTTGTTGAGGTTGAGGGCATTTTTTGTATATAGGTAACTTGCCGGACCCATAACTTATGCATTTCTCAATGGAATTTGACAAACTTGGTATCCAAGCAGTAGTACGCATTCCAATCTTAAATATGAGACTAAAAAAACATAGAAATAAATTTTATAATTTGATAAATTGTTACAACTTCGATGTGGCATGTGAGGCATGTGTTCTAAATAGCATATGTTATAACACTTTATCCAAAAACATCAAAAATTTGTAATGCACATACACGCAACCAAGAAATAATTTTAAAGTACACTATGTGAGGTTCTCCTCAACCATAGGACACATCCGATTGAGTGAGAACATCTGGTATGGTTTAAGGGACCTCCAAAGGGACCTCCAATGTTGTGCTAGAATTTTGCATATGCTCCATAACTTTTTTTTGGTTTGTTGAAAGCCTAAACGGATTGAAATAATAGAATCCACACTAGTGGGACTAGTGCATGGTGGTTTTAAAACACTGATAGTTGGTGATATCGGTATCTTGATTCACCCTAGAATGGAAGAAATTGAAAATGTTCAATTTTTGCATGTGCAAAGATATTTTAATAAATCCAACACTATTTACAATTTTTGATTGCTTCTTTTTCCCTCTAGAATCTTGCTATATGACTAATAAGCATGTCAAGGGTCACTGCATTTCACATTGCACACCATCAAATCCGACAGCATGCCCTTTGGCCTATTGGTGTTTTGAAGCATTTTAGGCCACATTCCACTTGCTTGGGGGCAAGATTTTGCTGACTTGTATTGCCGGAGGGGGGAAACCACGACGCATGAAAATTTCAATACCCCGCGGACTTTCAAGTTTTCAGGTCTCCCGCTCTGGCGAATGTTTTGAATAAAGTACATACACTACCACACTGTGTCAAAACCTTCTGCCTCGTACATTGCAAGGTATTGTGTTCGTTTTCTTTGTCTTCTTTTCTTTGCTTTGTAAGACGTCTTCTTTTCTTTACTCACCTCACCAGCTAGCTGGTCTTTGTCTGATTGTCTCCATGGAAATGGCAAGATGCAACTCGTCCCTCGCCCTACAAGTTGCACGATTTGGTGTGGCATTGTCTTCTTTACCTTGGTAAGTTATCTTCTTTTCTTTGCTTACCTGATCAGCTCGGTGGTCTCTATCTGATCGCTTTGCTTTGCTAGCCTCACCAACTTGGTGGTCTCTATCTTCTTTGCTTTGCTCACTTGATGAGCTCAGTGGTCTCTATCTGATCACTTTGCTTTGTTGGCCTCACCAGCTTGGTGGTCTCTATCTTTTTACTTTGTTCGCCTCTTAAGCTAGATGATCTCTATCTGATTGTCTCCATGGCAATGGCAATATGCAGCTCTTTATGGTTTGCAAGAGAACCAGACAAAGGCGACGAGGTAGGAACGCTGAAAAGCTTGGTTAAGGCACAAGGAGGAAATTATAGAACGAGGAAAGAAATGGCACGGACAAGGAAACAAGATCAAAGCG
Source organism: Cibotium barometz (assembly GCF_041138505.1). Lineage (NCBI taxonomy): Eukaryota > Viridiplantae > Streptophyta > Polypodiopsida > Cyatheales > Cibotiaceae > Cibotium > Cibotium barometz. Next base: position 29,001,471 of record NC_141057.1, on the reverse strand, counting down.
GCAATGCAAGACACTTTTGCAATGTATGTGGAGGGAGAAACAATGAGAAGACATAAGACTCCTTGTAGAGAAGCAACAGGAAGCGGTTGTAGATGGATGCATTCAAACATTGCCATCGGAGCGAAGAACACGAGCTGTGGCCAATCGATTGGTGGGAGAATTCATGGTAGCACTATCAGGCCATTCAGATGAGTACAAGTCTCGTGTCATTAGAAGCTTTACCTTGCACCCTAAAATTCATAGAGTGACAACCTTGCTACCACCTCAGGAGATGCACGCATGAGAGACACTGCTTTCTAACCTGAGAGATGGCCTACAGAAAGTGAAAGGGATGCAGAGCTTAGATCAACTAGCTGTAAAGAGGGTGACATTAGCCATGCTAGTATCCCCTGAAACAAAGCAGAAACAGCTTGGACGCACAACGTCAATGTTGTCAATCAGAAGGTCTAACGTTGCTCCAGCGGTTGGACGGAGAGTAAAAGTAATGCAGGATGATCAAGAATCGAAAAGTCTATGGGCTTCACTACGGAACTCATTGCTAGAGTGACATCGTTCTAGCATGAGAATACGAGAGTTTCTCCAAAAAACAAGAAGGACATTTGCAAAAAGCAAACAGGACGCAAGAAATTTGAGGAGCACAACATCATACACTTGCTTGACACAATGCAAGCCAGTGGTTGTCCTAACCAGGTGGTTGTCTGTGATTCTCTAAAGCTTTAGTACAAATTTTTTGAATTCTAAAGTGATTATCCTAAACCAGCCCAACCAGCCTGGTGGTTGGAACTCGAATATCAATAGCAATATAGCTGATCATGTTCTAGACCAGCCCGATGGCTAAAATTGTTTAGTTTTCTTGTAGTGAATAATGGTTTTGTTTTCTAGTAGTTGTTTAGTTTAATCAATGAATTTCCAGCTGTAATAGCAATATATAGTTCACATGTACCTTTTTGTTCTTAGTATTGATGGGTGGTGAAATTGATTTGTTTTCTATAATGATTGAAGGCAGTTGAAATTTTGAGTGTCCTAAACCAACCTGGTGGTTGAAATTGTTTTGTTTTCTCGTAGTGAATAATCTAGTAGCTGTTTAGTTTAAGTACTAAATTTCCAACGGGGGCTGGTTTTGGGTTCGGTGAATAGACAAAGTTGTATCTGAAGTTTATGGGCTGAGAGCCCTGATGTTTTGATTGGGCAAAGGAGCTTTGAGTGTTGTTAGCCATGGTATAAGAAGAAACTCAAAGACATGAATGTGTGTTGTTGCAAAACACACATAGACTTTGACCTAGCCTGGCGAGGTTTGAATGACTTGAGATCTGGTCATGTTGGAAAATTATTCCATGGAGATAGATACTCATGTCTCCCAAATGAATGCTCAGTGTGCAGGCCACGTGGAGCCTCATCATGTGTAGTAAGTGACAGCAAGTTTGGCAGCCTGTGGTCTATGTGGGAGCCAAGGCTCTGTCCAAAGCGTGCAAACTCTCAGTGGAACTCCATTAAATGCATTAGAGGTACATGCACACGCTGTGGTGTGAAGAAGGAGTATGGTGTCTATCCAAATGAAATGAGGATCCAAGAAAGCCTTGCTCTAAAATGGAGGAGATTTGAAATGGGCAATGTTGAAGGATCTGAGAAGAAGAGATGGCTACTATAGTATAAGAGCACTTAACCAAGGGAGCTTATAGATCATGTGGTTGCATCCATCCCAAAATATATGCTTCACAGTTTCATGGCCAGTTGGCAAGATAAGCAATTCAAGACGTGCCTTGCCAATTTTCCACATGACACCTTATTTGTGTAGCATGTGTTTCTTTTACATTGGGAATGGCTAAAAAACGATGATCCCCATTTACAAGAAAATATAAAAGAACATTGGGTGTGGTCAGACAGGGTTTCCTCTCAATTCAAATTAGCCCATGCATTCTACCTTGTTTCAAGGTTTGAATCCTTGACCGGTGTAAACATGATGTGGAATTTCTTTGGGTCTAGCCACAACAAGGGGGAACATGATGGATGTGGTGCTATTATTAAGAGAGCTCTGTATAATCACCAATGAGCATGTCCCCAAGAAAAGCTAGAGAATGCCCATGATGCTGTAACATGGCTTGCACTTAACCTCTCCACAGGGACGCAATCAACATATAACAAACAAATATAAAGAAGTAGTGTAGTGTGTGTAGAGTCTTCCATGAAGTGGAAGTGAATGAAGTGCAAAGGAAAAATAGACTGGATTGTGAGGCCATTAAAGGAACTGGCAGTTTGCACAGCGTATAGGGCTTCTTAAACAACCACCTGCTGCTCAAAATAAGAAAACTTTCTTGTTTTTGTAGTGCGTGCATCACAGGGGATCATAAAAATTGTGAGGACATTGTAACTATGAAGACATGGGTGCGAGTTCAAGTTTCTCCTTTGCATGAAGATAGAGTCACAAACGATGATGCACCATTGATTGGAGAGGACTTTGATGACCTCACTGCTGCTCTGGAAGAGGGGGATAGCTTTGCAGTCATCGTTGCCTCTGGGGATAACGAGGAAGACGACCCATACTTTGTGTTGCAGTAGTCACTACAAGACACTCGTGCCATACACGTGTTCAATACATGCGATAAGTTACGGGCGCATGTATGGTCATGCATGTATATGAGGAGTATCGGGTGCATGTATATTGGCATGTAAATTTGTGTGTATTGAAGTTTTAGAAACGCATCTACCAGCACGTGTATATTGGCATCTAAATTCGCGTGTATACTGGTTTCAAAAATGCGTGTATCAGCGTGCCGCGCGGGTATATACACGCAATTATACACGCATTATTACACGCGAGAACTTTATCAAGAAAAACTCTATTCCTTTACAAAATTAAAAACTATTTTCTTTAAACCATCTCATAGTACATTACAGTATATATCATTACACAATCCCACTACATGCATTTACAACAATGAAATATATTCAAAAATAAATCATGAGATGATAATTAAAAGACAACGTATACAATAGAAATGTCATCAATTTAGAACGATACAGTGATGGATTGGTTAGGGTTTGATCTCATCTTCAATAAGATCCATCCTTGCCAAACGATCAACATCAATATCCATTTGATCAATTTGTAAGGCTACGTTAAATTTATTCCACTATCGATATTCTATCCATTGATAATGGTATCGATGCCCTGATCATCCTCATCAACATCACCCTCATCCTCAATGGTAGGGTCATTTTCATGATCATAAGAAATGGCACACTCATCCTCATTATCATGATCATCTCTTATTTCTTGATCATCAATCACAACATCTTCATTGGCATGTTCGACATCATCTTCATTGCGGCTTGTTACATCCTCCATATGCTCCATATCAGTGAATGTATTATACATCACTTTGGAACGTGGTGCAATAGGGATAATGTACCACCATTTAATGTCATGCACCATTGGCAGATAGATAACCTACTCAAATACACATACTGCAGTAATTAATTAGCATATCAAAAGTCAAGGGGTATGCGAGCTTAGATATATATGTACATGAAACACATTAGTAAAAAAATGCATACCTACATTGTTGTGGCAATACGAGCCTATCTTTCTTTGTTTGCCAAAACTTTGTAGAGTCAATAGTTACATAGCCACTTGCATGGTGTTTTATCATTGCATTAGGCCCTTTTTCCACCATGTTCATTTGCCATTTGACATCCAAAACATACACAAAGAAGCGACGAAAGTCAAGCCTAAATATGTCTTGGATTGTGCCATAATAATCATCCATTTTTCCATTAGCTCCCTCAAAGCTACTAATGACACCGCAATCTTGTGTATTCCTCTTTTCATCAATTCTTTGTGTTCGAAAATGCTTGCCTTCATATCATATAGCATTGAACATAGTGCATTGGACCAAAATAGAAGCAATATTTGTGTAAGAAATGTGAATAAATATTAAAAGCAAATCACTTACAACTAATGCAAAACATTAGTTCTATGTACCTTTGACATGCATACTCCCATTCTTTCGCCGTCATATGCAGCCCCTCACCGCTCTCTGCTCTCTCCATTTCCTCATGCAACCAATCAACATGGATATCATTTGGAAGTGTTGCTAGATGCTTAGGGTATGCCTTACGAGAGCCATGTTGCCTCCAAAAGAGAGCTCTTTCTGCTTGCCTTTTTGTCTTTGCATCCTCATATCTTGTAACCCATGTGCTCATCACATCACTATTAAGGATGCAAGTGAAATTGAGATCATCAATCAATGTTCTATCAATTACTTTACTCTGTCCTTTTCCTTGAGGCATAATAGAGGTCATTCTCAAGTCCTCTTCATTGCTCCATAGTCGTGGCAAAGAGTTGTTCATCTGACCCAAGAAATTCTGAAATATATACAAGAGACTCTTGTATCAACCAACCCTCGGCCATGCTTCCTTCGGGCGTTGCACTTTGCCTCACAAAGTCTTTTAAGGTCTTCATGAATCTCTCTAGGAAGAATATCCAACGTGCATGCACAGTGCCACATAAAGCAATTTCGTCCACTAAATGCACAATGAGATGTAGTTGACTTGTGAGAATGGTTCGCGGAAAGTCTCCTCTACCAAACAAACCACCTCCACTGCCATAACACGTGCATCATCCAACGTGGCTAGATCAATTACTTTGGAACTAACATATCTGAAAAATAAATGAATAGTACGTTATACATCATGCATGTAAAATAGAGCAAGGTATAATGAAGGGTGATCTGACATGGATTTTACATACCTCACAAGCTCACCCATCTTATAAATACATTTTTTCAAACTCTTATTTGCACAATGGTCGATGCTAGTAGGTAGTATGAACTGCGCACATAAGAGCACATATATGTATGGTTTATGGCATTACAAAATTTAATTTCAACGTACAAGACTTGGAAAACACTTACTTGGAGCATCTTGTACCAATCGTGGGACTTCAGCCCATATAGTTGCTCAACGCCTCTTTTCTTAGTGGTTGTAAAGGCTCCCTTCAATGATCTCATGCATCCAGTGGGAGTACGCAAAGTGGTGATGGCCTGCTTTACCTGCTTCTCCTCTTTCTTTGATATAATCCATGGTGCAGGCGGAAGACGAACGTGCCCACCCTCCTCTCGTGGTAGCTAAGCTTGACGCATACGTCCTGCCGACCGGCAAGTCCTCCCGTATGCTAACATTGTCTCGTTTACCAATAACATGTTCCCAAATACCAGATTCCACATTCTTGAAGATGTGCATGGGATCAAGAAGATGGTTGATCTTAAGATGGGTCCAATATGGTAGCCGAGAAAAATGGAGTACCTACACAAGGGATCGCTCTATGTGATCTTTAATCCAATTAGAGACTACACAAAACAAGATTGAAAAATATTACTATACCTGTTCATGCCATCTGGAGGAAGAATGTTTGTAGACTCCCAAATATGCTTCCAATCTTTTGCAACACGAAGTGTTTGTGGAGGAATGTTACTCTTACTATAGCAACATATTTAGGATGATCTGACGGAAGAAATCGATGATGATTATCAAATATGGTCTAACACAAACCGTCAGCATACTCATGTACTAACGAAGGGCCACAAACAGGACATGCATGTTTACCCACCCGATGTTTTCAAACCTGTTAAAATATAAATATAAGTTAGAATAATAAAGTCAATAGTTATAATTAATATAGCCAATAGTATTAGAGTAGGGAGGTAATTAGAATTCTTACTAGAACAATCGTTGTATCCTAGAAAGTCATGCATTGTCCACATGAACACTGCTTTTAAGTCGAAGTGTCGAGAGGAGGGAGGCCTACTAATGTCCACCACCACAACACCTCTCCATAGTTCCTCCAACTCATCAATCAACGGTTCTAGATAAACATCCATATGCTTGACTTTATGTTTCCCTGGAATTAGAAGGGATAACATAAGATGTCCCTTCTTGATCGCCATTGATGGTGGAAGGTTGTAATTCACCTAAGATTTCCCTTCCAAGCAGGAGTGTTTGCAGGAATTCTCCACATGCCATCATCCGATCGATGTGAGGAATGCCATGACATGAGCTCTGCTATGGATTTGCACTTGAACATGTGTTTGATGCAAGGAATTACAAGAAAGTGTCGCAAGACTTTACGAGGTACATCAAAACTCTTCATATTTGTTCTATACCTTGCTTCACCACAAGTGGGACAATGTCGAGCCTCCTTATGCGTCCCACGAAAGAGAATGCAATCATTGACGCATGCATGTATGCAATCATAATCCAATCCTCCAAGAGATGTCACATAGCACCTCGCTATGTCTCTTGAGGTGGGTAGTCTATTCCCCTTTGGTGGAAGCATGTTTGATAATCACCTGCATCCAATATCATCAATTAGTCCTAAACCCTAAACCCTAAACTACTAATTCAAATTTTCAAGTTAGAATGCTTACTTCAATAATGCGTCAAGACTTGCATTGCTCCATCCATAAACTGTTTGTATATTGAGTAGTTCAAGTGAAGCACGTAAAATAGAGAATGTGCACCCTTTAAAAACCAGTGTCGATGAAGCCTTGGAAAGATGCTCTTGTTCCATATCATCGTCGTCTATACCTTTGGGATCATCCCTAAAAAGATACCGCACCATATCATCAAACACTTCCTCTTTCACAACTTCGTGGGGTGCAAGGCTATTGTCATCCCTTTCTCACTCATCTCTGAGAATAGATCCCGAAGCTCTAGCATCATCTCGTTGATGCTTTGCGTGCTCTCACCGCGCGTAGGGCACCATGTTAGGGTGTGGTACTGCATCGTGCTTCAATTAGAGTATATATATTACAACTCCATTAATTTAATTTGGATACCATGAGTCATTTGAATACTATCAATTTACATCTACTCACCTCTAAACCTATTTTTCCATTCTCCATACATGGAGATGTGATTCAAGGTGATTCGACGCGCTCGTACAATGCATCCTTGACATCGATTACACATACACTTGATCCTTTGTCCCAACCACACATCGCGATTACGATGACGCATTGTCTCATCCTCACCAGAACTGCTTGAGGAGGTTGATGACATCCTATGTACAAAAGAGCAAACACAAAATCCTGTCTCTTTCCTTCCATTTGTTTATGCGATTGTCTCTTTTCTTTATGTGATTTTCTCCGTCTTTCTCTGGTAGTACTTTTGTGAACGATTGTGATAGTGGGCTTTTTTTATAAGGAGGATTTGTCAGTGGTGGTCGGTTGCTTTCAAATTTTTTTTTTGCGCAGGCCGCGTGTAGGAACGCGTGTATGTCTGTGTGTACCCTATTTGCACAGACGTTCACGCGCATATACATGCATTTTTAGACGGGTGTATACATGCAACTGTGTTTCACCCATGCTTGCGATCCAGGTTCTTCAGAGAGATGATCCCATCTGCATATGGCTTGCCTTCACAAAATCATATGTGCTAGCTTGCATTTGTGCTTTGATAAAATCATGTATATACTTTTATTTTTATAAATTCTGATCCATTTGCATACAGAACTTGGATGATGGAGATGCTAAATCATTTTGGGTGCCATCCTCGTCCAGTTGAGCTTACAGAGTACATGTATGCCCATCCCCCTCTTGGATTGCCTGGTATCTATACCCCACCCCCGAGTATCCATGTCACTCCACTGCTGTCTATGCCTGCGAGTCCGACGAGACGGCATGCAGCTTCTCCTCTTCCACGCCCACCGAGGAGACATACCCCGTCTCCCAGACACACTCACGCACACCCTCCAAGACACCGTCACGTTAGGGCTCACAGCCACCATCAAGTACTCCCTCACAGCCACAGTCACATAGGCAATCCCCCAGTCGTGACTCCACCCGCAGTACAGAGGAGAGCAAACGCTGCAGTAGGAAGAGTGGGAGTGGAGGATGCGGCGGGTGCTTTGGTGGGGGAGGTAGTAGGGCACGTTGTGAGAGAGGAGATAGAGGGAGAAGAGTTAGAGGAGACAGTGAGGATGAGGAGGAGGTGAGAGAGGTGGAAGGAGTGATGTGCTATGATGTGACGGATAGGGGCGGGGTACTGATGGATGCGAGGGGGAAAGAGATAATGGAGTACATGCGTGGGGTAGTTTCAAACTTGTATAGAAATTGTTTTAGTAGATTTAAAGATCAGAATAGCCGATTAGTTGGGAAGGCGTGGTAATTGGCAAAGGCAACATAATGATACACGATGCTATTTTTACTGTGGTAAGCCGCCTAGACATGTGCATGAAGATTACTATAAGAAACAGATTAACATGCGAAATGGAAGAGTGCAGCAAAACAACTATGCATCCTTCAGCAGAAATAGAGAGGATAATGAGAGGTTGTTTGTTATGCAACATGTGGTTAATGTTGTGTCTAGAAATGATGTTCAGCATGTAAGGATGATGTATGGTATGTTGATTCAGGTGCTTCAAACCACATGACAAGTCACGGTGAGTGGTTAAAGGAAATGAAGAGTCTTGAAAGACCAGGTTTTGTTGAAACAGGGGATGACACTGCTCATCTGATTTCCCATGTTGGAGATGTGCCATTGTCTATGCAGAATGGTAAGGTGAAGTACCTTCCACATGTACTTCATGTTTCGAACATTACAAAGAATCAGGTTTCTCTTGGCTAGATGATTGAGCAGAATTTCTCTTGGCTAGATGATTGAGTAGAATTTGCAGGTCCAGTTTAACCCTCATTGTTGTTATGTAGAAGACTTTAAGGATAAGTGCAGGTTGGTTGTAAAAGGTAACATAGTGGGCAAAATGTTTACATTGAATGTAAATATGCTTAAAGTGAGTGTTGCAATGTTTGCAAATGGTTCAAGAGTTGTTACAGATATAGACATTTGGCACAAGAGAATTGGGCATGTAAATGTGCAAAGAATGAAGTATATGCAAACTAAAGAACTTGTAATAGGACTGCCTAAGTTTAAAGTTGAAGGTATGCAGAAAGTATGTGAAGCATGTCAATTTGGAAAGCAAACAAAGCATGTATTTCCACATGACACAAATGTGAGCAGGAATGTACTAGATGTGCATTCAGATGTCTGGGGTCATGTGAAGACTGTCTATGGAAGGCTGCAAGTAGTACATAACATTTATTGATGACCACACAAGAAAAGTGTGGGTGTATTTCATATGAAGGTGAAGAGTGAAGTGTTCACTCATTTTCATAATTTCAGAGTGATGGCTGAAAACAGACAGGAAAGTATGTAAAGTGTCTAAGGTCAGATGGAGGGGGATAATACTTCTCCAATGAGTTCTCTGAATTCTTACGAAAGAATGGCATTAAGAGATAATTTACATGTAGATACAGTCTGCAACAAAATGGAGTTTTTGAGCAAAAAAATAAGCACATTATAGAGATAGTAGAGCATTGATGGCAAAGAAGAATATGCCATATAGCTATTGGACTGAGGTTGTGTTTGTAAAAGTTTATATTATGAACATGACTCCTACTACAACTATACATGATGCAATGCCAGAGGAGAAGTTTACTGGCAAGAAACTTGATTTGTCTCACTTGCAAGTTTTTGGATGTATGCATATGTGCATGTTCCAAATGAGTTACGTACCAAGCTAGATCCAAAGGAAAAAAAATGTGTATTTATTGTGTATTCCCTTGAGCAAAAGGGATGCTATAATCCTGCTACACGTGAATTGAAGGTAAGATTGATTGTGTATTTAATGACATGAGTAGCTAGTATGCTACTGAAAAAGATGTTATTGGGGGTTATGTAAGTGGAAACGTGGCTGCACAGAATGCAAGTCATCAATCACAAATCATTGAGTGGACATGAAGAGTCCTCATCCAGTGGTTTTGATGATAGACCATGGAGTGGCAAGCTACATCATAATACCAGTCCTAGAAATATAGTTGGTACATCACATAAAGGCAAAGAGAAAGTGCTTGAGCCTCTTGGTATGCATGATATTTCGGTCTTGTTGAGATGGAGAGTCTAGTGGCTGAGAGATGAGCCTTGATGAGGATCTTAGGATTCCAGCAATGACAACACCTCATGTAAAGAAGGCTATGGAAGCCATGAATGCAAAGTTACAAAGATTTGGAAGAGTCAAAAACCATTTTTAGAGGTTGAGTTATGATGGTTATTTGGCACATCACTATGCTTATATGGAAAAAGTTATGTAGGTTGTAGAAGCCACATGTTTTGATGAGGCTATTGGAAATGTGTATTGGGAGAAAGCTATGGATGAGGAGATTGACGCACTGTATGGAAATGAGACTTGGGATCTGGTGCCATTACCTAAAGGCAAGAAATCTGTTGGTTGTAAGTGGGTGTATAAGGTGAAACATAACAGTGATGGTAGCATAAGTAGGTACAAGGCTAGATTGGTAGCATAAGTAGGTACAAGGCTAGATTGGTAGCCAAAGGATATGCGCAGACACATGGGATTGATTATGAGGAGATATTTCCCCCGGTTGCAAAGATGGCAGCTGTGAGATTTGCAATTACAATGGCTGTAGGCTAAAGGCTGGTTTTTAAAACAAATGGATGTAAAAAATGCGTTCTTGCATGGTGACTTGCAAGAAGAATGTATATGGATCAGCCACCTGGTTTTGAGGATACACGTCACCCATAGTACTACGTATATAGGCTTCGTAAGGCTTTGTATGGGCTGAATCAAGCTCCACAAGCATGGCATGACAAGATTGTTGAGTATCTTGTCACTCTTGGTTTTCATATGGCAGATGCAGATCACTCTTTGTATTATGTGCACAAGAGTGATAAGGGTATTGTGATCATCCCCATATATGTAGATGATCTTATTGTTGGGGGTGACAACTTGGATATGATATTAAGCATGTGAAAGTCTTAAAGCAAGTTTCAGATGGATTTGGTAGACCCGCACTACTTTTTGGGAATTTAGGTCTTTCGCACATGTGATGGTATTTGACTGTCATAGAGATAGTATGTATTGGACATGTTGTCCAAGTATGGGATGGCTAATTGTAAGTCAATCTCAGTGCCATTAGATCAAAATGGCAAGCTTAGTGCGGATGGAGGTTATGTGTTGGAGGATCCCACTATATATGTACAGGAAGATTGTGGGGAGTTTGATCTATATGTCACGATTAGTAGGCCAGATTTGAGTTACACTGTTGGCTTAGAGAGCTAATTTATGCAAAAGACCATATTAGGGAGTTTGGAAAAATCCCAATTCCCATTTTACAACATAAAAAAATGGGGGCTATGGTAAACCCTTTTAAGATTTTTCCAAAACCCTCTCATGTGACATATCATTGGAAAGCTCTTGACTCATAGATTCTAAATCCACATTCTCCGACAAATTTAGAATTGGTATGCTAAAGATATAGTAGAAAGTATATGAAAAGAAAATTCCCAAAGTAATGGGATTTTCCCAAACTCCCTAATATGGTCTTGTAGGTTCTGTGCAAACCACATCTTGACATTGATTATACATTGTTTTATGCAGTAGGTGTACCATTGGAGCTATATGGGTACACAGATGTAGATTGGGCAAGTAGCATCTCAGACAAGATATTTATGAGTTTCATTGGGGAGTGCTATTGTGACATAGAGCAATAAAAAGCAGCCCATAGCTGCCTTGTCGAGTAACGAGGAGCTGTGGTGGTAGCATGTGAGGTAGCTTGGTTACACAAGCTACTTGTACTGATCTGGGGTTGCATGTGGAGAGAAAGGTTTTCATATATATTGTGACAATCTTAGCTGTATATAATTGGGTAGGAACCCGGTTTTCCATGCATGGATGAAACACATTGAGATACATTACCACTTTATCAAGGAGAGAGTCTTAGCAAGTGACATCGACTTGGCCTACGTTAACACACATGATCAGGTTGCTAACATAGGCCTTGGGAGCTGAGAAGCTCCATAAATTTTAAAACCAACAAGTAACACAAGTGTGTCATTAAAAAGAAACAAAAAAAACATAAAGGTTTGTGTATGCAGTCAAGTTAAGTTTGGGAAAAGTAACAAAAATGTGCTACATTGTCATGGTGTGTTAAAAAATGAATAAACGTATGGACTACATTTAGAACTGGAAAATATCAAGTCTCTGTAAAATATGTTGAGATATCGAGCTCGTCTAGTGAGGCAGTGGACAGTGATGACCCGCCTGGCGGATAGGCCCCACACTTACACCACTCGCATGGTTGGTAAGATCTTGGGTGATATGCGGCCAGTGGGATGACAGGCTGTGTGACAGCCATTCTTGAGACTGGCATAGTTATAGCGCTAGCTCATTTAGTTGGGTTCACACTATAGAGAACCCGTGTATGTATTGGTTGAGTACCTTTCATATTATGTGTACTCTCATCTTTGTATATGGTGTGTTGAGTGTTGAGTGAAGAAGAAGAAGACTTTCAGCCTCTCACCTTGTGTGTGTTCTCTATTAGGGTTTTGTGAGTGTGTGTGTGCTTGCAACAGCTCAAGCTCTCTTTGAGATTACGCGAGCATTGATGGAAGAGAAGAATATGCCGCATAGCTATTGGGCTGAGGCTGTTTCTATAGCAGTATACATCATGAACAAGACTCCAACTACAGCCATACATGATGTAACTCCAAAGGAGAGGATTACTGGCAGAAAACCAGATGTGTCTTATCTCTGAAAGTCTTTGGATGCATTGCATATGTGCATGTGCCAGATGAGCTGAGAACTAAGCTGGATCCGAAAGCTGAAAAATGTGTGTTTATTGGATATTCCCTTGAGCAAAAGGGAAACAGGTGTTATAACCCTGCTACACGTGAGTTGAGGGTAAACAGGGATGTTGTCTTTGATGAGGGTAAACAGGGATGTTGTCTTTGATGAGATGAGCAGCTGGTATGCTGCTGAAAAAGAAGCTGTTGGGGCTGATGTGCGTGGAAGTGTGGTTGCACAAAATGCAGGTCAGTAGTCACAGTCTTTGAGTGGACCAGGAGAGTTCTTATCTAGTGGGTCTGTTGATAGACCATGGAGTGGCAGGCTGCGTCATAATACCAGTCCTGCAAATGTGATTAGTACATCACGTAAAGGAAAAGAGAAAGTGGTTGAGCCCCTTGGTATGCCTGACATTTCTGCAGGGCATTCTCATGTTGATGGAGAGTCTAGTGGCTCAGATATGAGCCTTGATGAGGAGCTTGGGATCCTAGCTATGAGAACACCTGGTGTAAAGAAGGCTATGGAAGCCATGAATGAAAAGCTGCGAAGATCTGGGAGAGTGAAAAATCCTGTGCAGAGATTTACCTATGATGGTTATGTGGCACATCACTATGCATATATGGCAAAGGTTGTGCAGGTTGTTGAGCCCACATGCATTGATGAGGCTGTTGGAAATGTGTGTTGGGAGAAAGCTATGGATGAGGAGATGGATGCGCTATATGGAAATGAGACTTGGGATTTAGTGCAATTGCCTGAAGGCAAGAAAGCCATTGGATGCAAGTGGGTGTACAAAGTAAAACATAACAGTGATGGAAGCATAAACAGGTACAAGGCTAGATTGGTAGCCAAAGGATATGCGCAGACATATGGCATTGATTATGAGGAAACTTTTAGCCCAGTTGCCAAGATGGCAACAGTGAGAGTTGTGATAGCAGTGGCTGCACCAAAGCAATGGTCTTTACATCAGATGGATGTAAAGAATGCATTCTTGCATGGGGATTTGCAGCCACCTGGTTATGAGGATGTGGGTCACCCCGAGCATGTTTGCAGGTTGAAAAAAGCCTTGTATGGCTTAAAACAAGCACCAAGAGCATGGTCTGACAAGATTTTTGAATATCTTATCACTATTAGCTTTCATGTAGCCAATGCAGATTTCTCGCTGTATGTGAGACATGGTGATAGAGGGGTTGTGCTTATTTGTCATCTATGTAGATGACTTGATCATTACGGGGGACCATGATGTAGAGATCTTTGATGTAAAGATCTTGCTTAGACAAGAAGTTCGAGATGAAGGATCTGGGGGAGCTCATATATTTCTTGGGCATTGAGATGATTAGGTCACCACATGGTATTGGATTACTGCAGAGACAATATTTGCAGTGACAGTATGGCTTGGACATGTTGTCCAAGTATGGTATGACAAGCTGTCAGCCTGTTTTTGTGCCATTGGATCAGAATGGCAAGTTGAGTATAGATTCAGGAGAGATCTTGGAGGATCCTACTATGTATAGGCGCATAGTAGGAAGTTTGATCTACATGATGATCACCAGACCAGATTTGAGCTATGCTGTTGGGTTGGTGAGTTAGTTTATGTAGGTTCCACCGAAATCGCATTTGGATGCAGTGAGATGCATACTGAGGTATGTGAGGTCTACTTTGCATTGTGGACTATTCTATGAGACTGGGAAAGAGATATGTGTACATGGGTACACATGGGTACACAGATGCTGATTGGGCTGGTAGTATCTCAGATAGGAGATCTACTAGTGGATTCATGTTTTCTTTGGGGAGTGCTGGTGTGACTTGGAGTAGCAAGAAGTAGCCTATGGTTGCTCTATCTAATACAGAGGGTGAGTACAGAAGGCCGAGTACAGAGGAGCTGCTATGGCAGCATGTGAGGTAGCTTGGTTGAGAAAGCTACTTGCAGATTTGGGTCTATCAGTAGATAGACAAGTTGTCATTTTCTATGACAACATTAGCAGTATACATCTGGCCTATACAGTTGGCCAGAAAGCATGTCTTTCATGCTCGTACGAAGCATATAGAGTTCCACTACCACTTCGTCAGAGAGAACTTACACCACTGGCATGGTTGGTGAGATCTTGGGTGATATGCGGCCAGTGGGATGACAAGCTGTGTGACAGCCATTCTAGAGATTGGCATAGTTATAGCGCGAGCTCATTTAGTTGGGTTCACACTATAGAGAACCTATGTATGTATTGGTTGAGTACCTTTCATATTATGTGTACTCTCATCTTTGTATATAGTATGTTGAGTGTTGAGTGAAGAAGAAGAAGACTTTCAGTCTCTCACCTTGTGTGTGTTCTCTATTAGGGTTTTGTGAGTGTGTGTGTGCTTGCAAGAGCTCAAGCTCTCTTCCCCCCTACATCTTTTCAAAATATACCCTTTTTTATTTACAAATGTCTATTTAATGCCATGAGCTCCACTTGTCCACTCCTTGCTCATTTTTTCCTTTGGATTCTCATTAACTATTCTTACTTAATTTTAATTATCTTCTTTTTCCTTGAAACTTTCTCTATTTCTTCAATCACTTATATCCACTCTAGCTCATTGTAGAATATGATCTTCCCTCATTTTCTTCAATCCATTGTAGCTACTCCAAATCCTTCTTTAAAATATCCCTTTTTCCTTTTCCCACATGTCTATGAAATGCCATTATCTCCACATGTCCACACCTCGCTCATTTTTGCCTTGGATTCTCGTTAATTGTTTCCACTTGATTTTGATGATCTTCTTGCTTCTTATAACTTTTCATATTTCTTCAATCACTTATATCCACTCCAAATCCTTATTTAATATGATCTCTCCTTGTTTTCTTCAATCACTTCAATCTACTCCAAATCCTTGTTTAATATGCTCAATCTCTTTTTCTTTTTCTACTTTCTAGTGCCCCTTGGTTGCCTAAGTCCCTTTTTAGTAGTCAACATGTAGCATCTTGGATGCATTTTAGATGCTACATGTAGTAAAATCATCCTTGTAAGGTTCTTTGCCTCCCATAGTATAGACTTCATGTATCTGATAAGGACTTGACCATTAAACTTATAAGTTATGTTTTCTTGGAGCGAGTCTAGAAAAAATAAGCCTAGATCGATAGGTCCCAGTTTACAAAAACCCAATTCTTAATGTGCCTATTATATAATAATTTCTTCCATTTCCAAATTATTTGTTGAAACAGGCTCCTCTTAAGCTTGTCTCTCATGTAACTTTGTCAATTGGTGGAGTCATCCTTTGAGAGTCTTAGAGTTCCTAGTTCCAAATTATTTGTTGAAACAAGCTCCTCTTAAGCTTGTCTCTCATGTAACTTTGTCAATTGGTGGAGTCATCCTTTGAGAGTCTTAGAGTTCCTAGTATACAATAATTTCCTCCATTTCTAAGTTATTTTTTTGATACCAGGCTCTTCTTAGACTTGGCTCTCATCTATCTTTGTGAGTTGGTGGAGTCTCTTAAAGAGTCTTAATGTGCCATACAATAATTTTCTCCATTTCCAAATCATGTATTTAATTTCCTCCATTTCTAAATTATTTAGACTGCAATCTTACTGGACTTATCTCTCATCCAAGTTTGTGAGTCATTGGAGTCAATGTTCAAGAGTCTTTACAATGGAGACTTGATATCTAGAATTGGAGAGAAAATATGGCTTCTAGATCACATACCAATCTTAAGAGATTCATCACCAAGTAGGAGACTTGATATCTAAAACATATACTAATATAAAGGGATTCATCACCAAGTTAGAGTCTTGATATCTAGAACTCATGAGGAAGAGACTTGAAATCCTATATTTCCAAATTACAACTAGGATTCTCTTAGAATCATCTCTCGTCCTACTTTATGAGTTGGTGGAGTCATTGTTCAAGAATATTTATGGTGGAGACTATTTAGAACTCAAGAGGAGAAACTTTGGCTTATAGACTCATATACCAATATAAAGCGATTCATCACCAAGGTGGATACTAAATATTAATAACTTATAAGGAGTTATATAACATACACCAACTTAAATGGATTCATCACAAACTTACAAGGAGTTATATAACATACACCAACTTAAATGGATTCATCACAAAGGTAGAGACCTATGGGAAGCCCTTGCACCATAAAAAGAGTGTAGGAACTTACCAAGGTCATGGGGGTTCTTCCCAATTGCACTCAGGAGCATAAAATAGCACAACTCATAATCTACTCTTCCATAACCTAGCTCACAATTGCATGGGCAAGGTGTGCCACTCATCTCGTGAATGCTTGTGCTCGAATTCTCATAGGAGATGATGTTGTTGTTGTGCAGCCACACTACAAAGCTCCACTCCAACGCCACCACCACACTCCAAAGAAAGTGTGACCCTCCTCTCACTTAATCTCCCTCTCCAATGCCACCACCACACTCCAAAGAAAGTGTGACCCTCCTCTCACTTAATCTCCCTCTCTCACATGCACTTACTCGTACCACAATGAGCATATAATTGCTGTGATTGAAATAGGTAGGCAAGAAATATACACAGGAGAGAAAGGGAGTAGAGAAGATCAAGGGAGTAGAGAAGATCACTCTATTAGTTGCATAAGAGAAATAATGGTGAGAATACAAATTGACCCTTATCTTGGCTCCCAACCTTCACAACTTGGCTGGCCATACTCAACAAAATAGGTCGATGGTGGCTATCCAGGGCCACGTAGGCTTGTGCAAACACTTAATCTAAGCATGTAATTTCCATAATTAATCCCATGGTGTTTCTTTTATAGACAAGCAATGATCACACACATAATGAAAAGATGCAGGGGAGAAGAGATCTTGCTCTTACAAGCACACACACACTCACACAAACCTAGAAGAGAACACACAAGGTGAGAGACTGAAAATTCTTCTTCTTCTTCACACAAAAAAGAGGTCTACAAAGAAGATAAGTGACTAACACATATAATAGAGTATATACAAGCAGTCCATAATGTGAGCATGCTAAGAGGAGTGGGTAGGTGTGGACTAGTCATGTAGTCCAGATGTATAGTCTCTGGTGAAGAAATGTCGATGCCAGCTACCAAACCCACCAGTGATATAAATGTCAAATGGTCATGCAGGCGCCTCGTGAGTGGCAGCTCATGTTGAGCTTGACATCTCAACACTCCCTCTCAAGCTGAACTCTAGCTTATGAACTCCAAGTAAATAGATGCATAAAAGAATTTTTTTAATATAAAAGTGTTACTTTCATTAAAATTGAATTTATGCATAAAAGATTTTTTTAATAAAAGCGTTACTTTCATCAAATTTTGATTTTATGCATAGAAAGATGCATAAAGAAATTTATTTTTATTTCAAAACAGTTATTGTCATCAATTTTGATTTTATGCATAGAAAGATGCATAAAGATTTTTTTTTAAATTTCAAAAGAGTTATTCTCATCAATTTTGATTTTATGCATAGAAAGATGTGTAAAGAAATTTCTTTTTATTTCAAAAGAGTTATTCTCATCAATTTTGATTTTATTCATAGAAAGATGCATAAAGTAAATTATTTTTATTTCAAAAGAGTTATTCTCATCAATTTTTATTTGTATGGAAGATGTGGATGGATGTGTGGATAATGTGGATTGATGTGGATGGTGGATGATGTGGATTGGTGTGGATGATGTGGGTGGATGTATGGATGATGTGGATGGATGGATGGATGATATGGATTGTTGTGTGGATGATGCGATTGGATGTGATTTGATGTGATGTGATAGGGATCGATGAAGAAAAGAAAAATATTGTGAGAAGATGAGAAAAGATGGGGACTAATGTGAAAGGATGTGGAGTGATGAGGAAAAATGAAAATATTGTTGGAAATGTATTTGTATGTGAAATCTGTTTTTAAATTACTGTTTTATGTCAAGAATGCTGGGGAAGCATTTTAACCATCTTGTGAATGAGGTCGTGGAGACCTATCTGTTAAAGTTACAACTGTTGATGGAGAGTCAACGGAGGACATCTCGCGTAACAAGGTCGGTCGAGGTCTTGACCAGCCTCAGTTTGATTTTAGTGGTGAGCTTCCGGTATAGTGGATGAGGGACCAAGGAAGCGGCCTATGAGTGAAGCGCTAGGTGACGTGCGAAGGATCCTAGAGGGTGCTGACCATACGATGCTCATGCTCTTGGTCACCGAAGATACCCACACGTACGTCGGAGAAGATATTGAAACAAGGAGTAAGAGTTGTTTTCTGAATTCGGTCATGGATCTGGTTGATTGACCTTGCTGGTCCTCAATGGATGAGTCCATGGCTCTTTTATATGGATCCATTGGTTGATCTTACTGATCTTCAATGGAGATTCCATTTTTTATATGTGAATATATTGTCGGTTACTACTATGAGCTAGGAACTATTGAAAAGGTCCCTAAGTGGACAAGTGGTGAGCGTTCTGACTGTCAATGATTGTGAGATCCCTCAGCCCCCTCCGCACACCGGACTCTCGATAGCTGACAGCGGAAGCAGCCCCCTCATGCGCGGGGCAGGGTTTCTCACTCAGGGCCTCGCCCTCGAATGTCCGGGCACGAGACTAGGCTGGTGGTCACTCTGAAAACCGAAACCAAGAAAAATTTCCATGCTCGGAGAGCGGGACGATTCCACCTTTTTGAATTTTTCTTAACGAGTTTTCTAACGAGATCAAAATCTAAACTATCCTCCACCTGAATCAAACCAGATAGAAGGAAACTATCACTGATATAAATTGATCATTTGAGCAATTCAACGCTTTTTTCCTAATCAAGATTAGGCACAGCCGTTGATCCACTCAATCATCGAGAATTTTATCAGGAAATTAGCTATCTACTCGAATCCTAGCGTAATCCTAAGATTTTTTAGTTTGATTATTAAAAACTCCATGATTCCAGCCTACCCCATCGGGCCCATGGATTAGCCACCACCCTACCACTAGAATCGGTGGAACCAAACAAGTACTCACCCACCCATAATTGAAATGCCTTTCTTAACTTTAGCTTTAGAAAACAGATACGCACACACTCCTCTTTATAAAAACAATCCATTGACAAACAATTTATTGGTTACACATGTCATACTTCAAAATTTCCATTGAGTATTTTTTTCTCACAAAACAGTATCATTCTGGACTCTCCGCTGAGACCAGCGAGTCAACAACGAGATCTAGTGATAGATTACAATAACATTGGTCTATTATACAATATCTTCCTCGACATACAAATGGGTGTCCTCGGCACTGCGAGCCCGTGCATCGCCTGGTGAGAACCCTCTAGGATCCTCCTTAGGTGTCCTGGCTTTTCACTCAGGGACCGCTTCGTCGGCCCTCGTGTACTGGAAACACACCATTTTCACCATACCAAGGCTGGTCAAGACCTCGGCAGGCTTTGCCACGTGAGCTGTCCCTCGAACACTCCCTGCCAGCTATTGCAACTGAACTTCCCTTATATAAACATATATGCCAAATGCTCCCTCTAGTATTCTGACGTAAGACAGTCTTTTAAGAAAACAAGGTTTCTATGCAAGTTTTAAGTTTTCATTTTTGTATAAAAACCATGAATAATCTTAAATCCGTATCTTAATACTTCTAGATCCAGGTCTGAATTCCAAAGAAAATTCCTCAAATTCTGTTAACTTGATCCTCAGATCAAAATCAAGTCTTAACTTAGTTTTAGATTCGGTGGGAGATTTGAGTACATTTTTCCTGAACTGGGCACATCGTCATTAGTTGAGTTTGACGAAGGAATTAGGTCTTGGTCAATAGTCTGAATCTGAGTTTGAGTCTAGAAAGGTTCTTCTTAAACTATCTCTCTCGAAGGAACTATTTCAATTTCTCTTTTTCTAAATTTTGTTCGACGAATATTTGCTTACAGGTTTCTAAAACATGAATTTCTTATGAGAAATAAGATAGTCATTTATCTCGATCTCTGACTTCGATAGTTTTATTGAATTTTTTTCATTACGGTAGCATTTCTTCTCACAGATTATCTACTTTTTCATTTTTCCAATTTTTGTGAAAATTAAATAGAGGATTAAGGAGAACCCTTATTTAATTATAAAGATTATATATGCATCTAATTATGCATAAAATTTGATTCTGATGAAATTCACACTTTTATCATCATAAAAAAATCATTTATGGTGAAAATCACTCTTTTAATCAAAAAATATCTTTTATGCATCCATTTATGCATAAAAATCATTTATGATGAAAATCACACTTTTAATATATAAAAAAATATCTTTTATGCACTCATTTATGCATAAAAACCATTTATGAAAAATATATTTTATGCATACTTCTATGCATGAAAATCAAATATGATAAAAGTAACACTTTTAAAATAAAAAATAATCTTTTATGCATACTTTTATGGATAAAAATCAAATATGATAAAAGTAACACTTTTATAATAAAAATAATCTTTTATGCATACTTCTATGCATGAAAATCAAATATGATAAAAGTAACACTTTTATAATAAAAAAAATCTTTTATGCATACTTCTATGCATGAAAATCAAATATGATAAAAGTAACACTTTTATAATAAAAAATAATCTTTTATGCATAAAAATTAAATATGATAAAAGTAACACTTTTATAATAAAAAAATAATCTTTTGTGCATACTTTTATGCATAAAAATCAAATATGATAGAAGTAACACTTTTATAATAAAAAAATAATCTTTTATGCATACTTCTATGCATGAAAATCAATTATAATGAAAGTAATACTTTTATAATGATACTAATTTTCTTTTATACAAATAATCAAAATGCATCTTCTATGCATGAAAATGATACTTTAGAATATAGAAACCATAAGGATTACTCTTTTAGAATAATAAAAGATGAAATTTATTTCACTAATTTCTAAAAATTTTGCCATAACCTCCTTTGTATGGCTGACCATTTTTAAATTTTGAAGTCTCTAAAATTAATTAAAAAGTGCACCAAGAGTATTGAAATTATTCTAAAGTAAACATGTTTCTACTTATTTAAGATAAAAATTATAAAAAACTTGACTTTAATCATTAATCATTTACCTAGGATAGAGAATTGGTTGGATTTACTAGAGAAGAGAGGGGAATGCCTTTTGCAATGAGGCATAACATCACTTACAATTTTAGAGAAGACAAAAAGCATAAAATACCATAAAAACCATAAAATAATTAGAAAAGAGAAGATTTATCAACTTACTAATGAATTTTGAGAGCTTTCATCTGGCTTGATGGTTTGAGGGTTCAACTCTTGTTTGAGACAAGAGTGGCCACCAATCTTCTAGACGAAGGAAGGTAAAAACTAATGAATTATCAATACAATTCACTGTTTTTTGGCACTTGGGAGAGATAGGGTAACAATGCAAAACACTATTAAGTTCAAAACACTATTAAGTTTCAACAAAGGGGAAGGCTTCTATTTATAGGAAAAAATGAGCTTCTAACCAAGCCAACTGATTCTAGAATTTTCCAGATCAGTTTGGTCAATTTTTGACCATTTTTAGGTCAGTTTTGCTCACTTTTTTGGATCTAGTTGAAACAGGAGAGAGGAGAGATAAAAATATCCCATTATTTGGGAGTTTAAAACTCATTAAAGCATGTGAAATAGGTGCCTCCTTCATGAGGGAAATTCCCCCATGCAGAGGTGTCAAAAATGCATCATTTCACCTAAATATCTCTCTTTTTTAACCATTAACCTTGTCCTTAGTCCACTCTTCATCTTATGTGAGTATTTCATTAGGACCTCAATGGAAGGCTTCTTGGGCCCTTTTATTTGGTAGGGCAGTTTAAGGAGTCAAACCTTTTCTCTTAAGAAGAAACGTTTTCTAATTAGAAGCTTCAAAACGGTTACTTTATTCGAATTTGAATTTTGGGAGAAAAATGGAATTTAAAATCTAGCGGGCAAAACCATATCATGTAACATATCTATGGAAAGCTCTTGATGCGTAGATCACGGATCTATAATCTCCGCTCAAATCGGAGCTTGTATGTAGAAGTTATGGAGGTCCGAAAATTGTAAAATTGCCTCCCTCCCTTTTTGGGAGGAAAAGTGCACCCTTTGACCACTCTTACACCTCTCTTACAAACCCAACATTTCAGTCCACATGGCAACCCCCCATTTGGCTATTCCTTAATCACCTTGATTAGGCTTGGGTAAATTAAAGGGCCCAAGAATACCCCATTCACTTCCTAATGACTCATTTTTGGGGGCTTTTTCTTTCATTTCTTCATTTATCTCCTCCCTACATTGGGATGAATCTTATTGGTCCATAGGAACCTTAATTTAAAATTTCAAAAAAATCTTCACCCCCAGGATAATGCCTCTTGAACAGATTATACTTAATATCTAATGCACCTTCTGAAAATCTTTTTGAACTTTTGTTTCAGGGAAACTTATTTTAATAAGATGAGATATTTTTCTATCCAAAATATTTAAAAACTGAATTACCACTCTCTAGAAGATTTTCTCTCTCTAGGCCAAAACTGGTAGAAACAAGATCTTTTATATTTCTGAAGAGGGATTTGATTACAGGGGAAGATGCTGGATATCTTGAGAGGCTCGGGAGGAATCTTACATTCTCTCCCACTTGAAAAACACGAGATGTCCTCATCTCGCAAACTGGGGGTAATCCCACAACAGATCGACTTCATTCTCCCAGGTTGCATCTTCAAAATGATAGAACTTCCATTTTACCAATAATTCTCTGAGAATTCTATTTCTGAGAATCTTTTCTCGAACATCAAGAATTTCTTCAGGTTGGAGTTCCATTTGTCCTTGGGTTGAAGAGGTTAGGATTTCACCATCAAGCACATGATTTGGGCTTGGCACATATTTCTTTAGAAGGCTTACATGAAATAGATTATGAACTTTGAGATGAGGAGGTAGAAGAAGCTCGTAGGCTAAGTCACCTACTTTCTTTGTTATCAGATATGGCCTATAATATCTGGGGGATAACTTCTTGTATTTACCAAGAGATAAAGAACTTCTTTTGGGCCGTACTCGAATAAAGACCATATCTGCTTCTTTGAATTCTCTGTCTGTCCTCTTCTTATCTGCATACTGCTTCTGTCGATCCTAGGTAGCTTTTATATCTTTACGAATTGCCTGCATTTGCTGCTCCATGTCGTCAAGCATTTGTCTGGACATCTCGACCCTAATGAATGGGTTGGACCAAGTTAATGGAGGTAACTTCAACTAGATCCAAAAAGTAAGCTAAACTGACCTAAAAATGTGACCAAACTGATCTGGAAAACTCTAAAATCAGTTTTCTTGGTTAGAGGCTCACTTTTTCCTATAAATGAAGCCTCCCCCTTTGTAAATGGTTAATAGTGTTTTATGCACTGTTACTCTACTCCTCCCCAAAGCCAAAAATAGTGAATCTATTAAGGATCCTAGAGGGTGCTGACCATACGGTGCTCGGGCTCTAGGTCGCGAAAGATACCCCCACGTACGTTGGGGAAGATATTGGAACAAGGAGTAAGAGTTGTTTTCTGAATTCGGGTATGGCTCTAGTTGATTGACCTTGTTGGTCCTCAACGGATGAGTCCATCTTTTATATGGATCTGTTGGTTGATCTTACTGATCTTCAACGGAGATTACTTTTTTGATATGTGAATATATTACCGGTTACTATGAGCTAGGAACTATCGAAAAGGCCCGTGAATGGACAGGTGGTGAGCGTTCTGGTTGCCAATGATGGCATAGGTACACCGATGAAGGAATGATTGGAAATAAGGATTCAACCAGAGATTTTGAGGATTATGATCAGTGACACAATGGTTTCATTAAAAGATTGTTTTTAGAAGATGCTGATTCTGTGAAAAAGGCAATTTCATATTGGGTGTGTAAGTGGTGTGACTAGTTTTAAGTTTGCATGAATATCCGGCTAGGGGGCCTGGGGACTCTTTTCCCTAGTACCTCAGACAAAACCTAACCAAATTCTTAATTGGATCCCATCACTACTATAGTGATTGGCTAATCCACGGGACAGGCTGGACTGATGGATCCTTAACACTAGTTCTGTAATTGGACACTAAAGTGTCCTGAGGACACTAAAGGTAATTTGTACATAACTTTTAGAAGGGACATAGTTTGATCATGAAACTTGGCTTGATGGAAAGCCCATGATGTAAACTAAATCTTGGAATCATCAAACGATAATTATTGGATAAATTTTTGACGCGCTAATATTGAAATGATGTTTTTTATACAGGTGGAGCATGAATTTTTCTCCTTCCATATGCAAGCTAATAATGTAAAACTTGAGGTGCACCCATGTTATATAGGGTAAATACTACTTTGTTTTGAATTTTTCAAAACTTTAGAGCCACTTTTTGGGCCTCTTCTCATACATGGCCTTTTGCGCAACCTGTTTTTAATACGTAAAATGTCTAATTATGAGCCTAATTTTGATTTTCATCAAAGGGGAAAGCTGTGTAAGTGCATTATTTGTTGTAACTATAGGTGTAGACTACTTGTGCAAGCATAGTTATGATTAGTTTTTGAAAGAAGATGATCAAATTTTGTATTTTTGTTTTTTACATTTTTTTAGAACTAGGCGATAAGAACCTACTTAAGTGGAGGCTAAGTTAGTGTCATACACATCAAATTATGGCTTATTTATCTCATCTCAAGCATGAAAACCAATAATCAACATTCTCATTGATAGGGCTACAATTTTTTTTAGTGGCGTGATTGAGTTTTGATAATACGCGTTACTTTTGCTGATTTTATACAACTTTTTTGGAAAAAATTCTAGGAAAGGAAAATGATTTTTTTGGTGAACTTCTACCTCCTTGGACTGATGTATGCTATCAAAATATCTTGGGAAAAATGCTATTGATATCATTGGATTTTTTTTTGAGAGAATGATGCTTGCATATTTGGAAAAACCCTGAAAAATCCTAAAAAATGTTCATTTTCAAGACATATGCTACTTTGTTGCTTATGTACTTCCAAATAAAAAGGCATTTTATATGTTTAGCATTTTTTACATAAGCATAGGGTTATGTTCTACATGCCCAATGAAGCATTTTGGTTTTTAAAGCCTACATTAGGAGTTTGATTTTTTTTCGCAACCCCCAAAAAAGGACACTGAAGTGTCCTGTTTTGGTACCAAACTAGTGTTAAATTGAGACTCAATTCTATTATGGTACGATAGATGAAGTAAATCCTGAATAAAAATTGTTCTAAAAAATCAACGGCTGTGCCTCTCAATGAGGAAAAAAGCGTTGGTCTCTATGATCTAAGTGAAATGTTTTCCTTGATTTGACTTTGATACTACGGGTTCGGAAAAAGGTGAGATCAGTTCAGTTAGTTAAGGCTTTTGACTACGTTAGAGAAAAATTTTATCTTGGAGGAATCGCCCGTGCTTTCCAGGCAAGGGAAGTTTTTTCGGGTTCGGTTTTGGAATAACCGATAGATTAGTCTCTTGTCCAGATATCTATGGACGAGGTCGCGAGTGCGGGACCCTACCCCGCACAAGAAGTGCTACTTCCACTACTAGCACCCCTAAATTCGTTACGCGGTGGGTACAGGGATCTTACAAATAGATTAGGAAAGTTTAGTGTGTAAACTTGCCCCATGGGACTTCTTGCAAAGATGTTGCTATAAACATGCTAAGGTCAAATAGAGGATGGAGATATAATCAAAATACCAAGCCTTTTGGGGCACTATTTAAGGTTGCAAGGATGTGGGGAGGAGCAAGGCTACAAGATTTCTTAACTTCCAATCTTAATACTACTTGACTATCCACAACAAAGCAAGGGTAACAGAGACTTGCCACACAATTTGTACTAGAAAAAGCATACATGGCTATGTTTTTGATGCACTTGCTGAAATTTATTAGGAGGCAAAAAATCATGGGATCATGTCAAAGATTCCCTTCATCTTAGTGGAAGACTGCCATAAAAAAGCAAACAAGGTAACCACAATAAACTTAATCCAATGAAAAGTATTTTGTTATTTCAAATTGGAAAATAACTTATCATCATCTCCTTGGTCTCATACATTTTGTTTTAGGTGGAACCCAACAAAGGATGACGCACTAGTGGCATATAAATCAAATAATCATGAGTGTTACTCCTCTCACACAGGCTTTATGAAGGACCATCCCTCTCTTATCATCATAAGAGACCTCTCTATCTTTTTTCTATCTTACACCCACTACCAATAATTTACTTCTACTCAAGTTCAAGGTCAAGAAGATGTAGAACATGCATAGCCTCAAGAATCCTCGATTTCAAAAAGCGATAATTTATTCTTTAAGATAGGACAGCACCCTTTTTTTTAATCATCATTGGATATTTTGGAACAAACAAGTCATATCATGAGACTAAAGTTGGAAACATGGTGTAGCCTTCTCTCTATGTATCACGTTTTTTGGTGTTGATGTTTTATTTTTATACTTTAATGGTTTTGATTTTTATTGAGCTCTCTTTGTTTTGAGTGTCTCATCAACACAAATGACATGCCTAACAAAAGTAATATTTTACATACCCAAACTTCAAGCACAACATTACCACCTTCTTCTCTCTTCAGACTGGTGGCATCCTTGTCTCAGCTAAATGTCTTTTTTTCTTCTTTCTCCTAACTAACGATCACTTGCTGCTTGCCTTGCATTCTTCAGCTGCTGAAAGCTGCACACTCAATGATGCTGGCTTCATCTTTCTTTAAAAAAAAAACCTTCAGGACTGTGCGCTAAGCCTTAGAAAAAGAAGGCGATGAAGCTGTCTGTTTTTTTTGTTGAAATTGTAAAGCTGAGCCTTCTTTATTGCATTGGGGTGAACCTCCGAAGGAAGGCGATGAGCTTATGATGATCTACTGAAGCCATGTCTGACTGGCTCCAATCTTAGAAGACACTTTAGATCCTCCAATGGCACCAACCAAATACTCAAGCTCCTTCTGCAAAAGGAAGCCTTTTGTATGCCATCATGTGTATCATTGGCTATGGAAATGCCAATGCCAAGCTTTTACTCTTCTTTCTGATCAATAGGTCAAGATCCCAACTCCTACAAAGAGCTTGAAAAGGAAAGATAGGATCATCATCAAAACTGGTCAAAAAAAAGCTACTGCAAGAAACTAGCGAAGGCGAGCATTCCCTGCTTGTTGCAATCCAAAAGCCAAGGGTCCCTTCGGAAAAATGGCTATGGTGCTCAAGTTTACCTTGGAACAAGCTAGAGAATTTTCCCTTTTTTTTGGTCAATATGGGACAGATGATGATATTGTCTTGTTCAAGTATGGAGAGAGAAGTCTGTTGCTGCATTGCAGTCTCTAGGATTCAACAATCTCACCTTCCAGACCTATAGAGCTCAAGGAAATTTGTGCCTTTTTCAAGAAAAATCTCCAGCTACAAGATTAGACCTTAAGTGGCTACTGCTTCCCAACTTTGATGGCCTTGCCTCTAATTTTCTATCTTTTCCAAAGCTGTTATCAATTGTTATATGCAGGCAGGAACTCTGAGCACTAGTTGCACTAGAGACTTGGGTTTAAATCTCAACAGGGTTGTAATTTAGCAGCTACAAATGTTAGGGTTTAGCTTTCTTTAAGTGTTTTCCTTTGGTTGGTATTTCTTGACAGGTTTCTTATACTAAAATGATTTCTTTGCAAAGATAGATGCACTCATTTATTAGCATAGATCATTGCTATAAAGATAGATACACTTAACAATCGCACTATTATGCAATTGCAGCTTTCTCTCTGGGGGGGTTCACTATATTTAAATCCTCTATATCACGTGCATTCAAGGCCTATTTAAAAAGTTCCTTATTTTTGTGAATTTTTTAGTGAATATAATGTATCCTTTCCTATTCAAATCTATAAAATTTTTTAAAATACAATAAATAAATCTCCTCTGTAAATATATTTCTGTAAGTTTTAAATATTTAAAATGTCCTTCTGTTGAACCCACGTGATACTTACATATTTATATGAGTGACCCCCTGAGCTTTTTTTTTTGAAAATGATGCACAAGATATCAAACTTCACCCAAATCGATCACTAATCACATTGATTAGTATAGATCATTGCTGTAAACTCTTTCTTGGTCAAGATATTATCATGATCTCTTCAAACCACCAAGTGATGCAATAATCTTGCATTACTTCCAATAAGATTCAATAATCTTCCTTAGTTGCATTGAATTAGGCAAGAACACATTACTCGCATTAAACTTTGTAACATTACATGATTTTCTAACTCTTACAAAGAAATGATCAAGATTAGGAATTTTTTCAATAAAGAACCACTCACTACTCAAGTTTGCACCAAGGTTTTTTATTTTGCACAATAATATTTGTAAAATTTGAAATTATGCACCAATATTCTTGAAATTTACTTCTGTAGTATAAGCTTTGTATAGAACTACAACAGAAATTCAAACTACACAATAAACTGCTCAAATTTGTAATAGAACTGTATCTGCATTGAAATCTACATAGAATCTTCAATCTAAATTGAAATCTATACAGAATCTTCAATCAGCACTAAATATCATCACAATAACCTTCAACATCCTCCATAATTTCCAAGGTTTTTGAGAACTAGGCAAATATAGAAGGAAACTAAGATTTATGACTAGATTTGATGAAAGGAAGAACAACTCAAGAGGATTTAACAAGAAAATTCCAAGTAAATTACTCTAAAAATAGATAGAAATGTTGATCCAAAAATAAATAGAATCAAGATTATCTTAAATATTAAATCACATGAAGTATTTTTTAAATCTTCTCTCAAGAAATGTAATTGACTAGATAATATTCCATTCATATTTCCTTAGGAAGCACTTCAGTGTATTGATTATGATCTTGAGGGCGTGCCTTCATGGAATGTCATATCTTCTGACAAATCAAAGAAGGAGTTTCATAGAGGAGGGGGGGTTTCTAAAAGGAATAATCTCCATGTATGGAATTACTGTAGGGAAACAAATAGGCCTATGTCATTGCATGCTAAGACTTTATTAGTGAAATTTGATTAAGGAAGAAATACAATCATTTATTATTAGTTGGAATACTATGCTAGTCAAATTGAAAACATGGAGATACTTCCTTAGATTTATAGAACTTAGGTAGCTCTTGTTGATCATCACCGTTGTATTATTTTTCTTGTACAAGAGGGCCCTATGTAGTTTAATGCATTACAAGTCACTATTTTGGAATACCAAACTTTATAAACTTGCTAAGTCAGGTATAGAAGTTCCATATCGCTACACAGAATGCAACTGTTAACAAGATTTATGTTCAAGGTGTATTCTTGTGTAATATGGTGGTTGCAACTTTTGGTCAGAATGTGGAAAATGAACATTTACTGTTTAGGAACGACAAACATTTTTTGTCAACATTCGATAGTGTACAAAATTTTGGATGTGATTGATCCATCAAAGTTAAAATAATAAAATCAAGAGCAAAGTTGGGCCTTAATAAGGTATAAGGAGTGCCTAGTTTTTAACAGGAGGGGATCTATCTCCCTAAGAGAGCACCTAAAGTTTGAGGAGGGTATCTAACTTTTAAGAGAAAGGAATCTAAATTTTAAGAGGACGGGATCTAAATTTTAAGAGCAAGGGATCTTTGTCTCTAAGATGGCATTTAGAATTTGAGACTGAACACATACAAATAGCTCTTATAGTAGGGGCCTTAATAAGGTATAAGGAGTGCCTAGTTTTTAATAGGAGGGGATCTATCTCCCTAAGAGCACCTAAAATTTGAGGAGGGTATCTAACTTTTAAGAGGAGGGAATCTAAATTTTAAGAGGACGGGATGTAAATTTTTTTGAGGAGGGGATCTTTGTCTCTAAGATGTAGAATTTGAGGAGGGGATCTTTGTCTCTAAGATGGCATTTAGAATTTGAGACTCAACACATACAAATAGCTCTTATAGTAGGTTATTGGAGAAATGACAACATCTTCATGAGATAAAATAAAGTGGTCGTCAAACAAGATGGGCATAGAAACTAATAGGTTGTGCTCTGGGGCACAATATAGAAGTAGTTGTATGGTTGCTTTGTCTAGATGTAGCAAATTGTGTTTATATTGATGTATGGAAATTGAGGGATAATTCCTTGCCTTGATATGCTATTTTTATGTTATTGCTTGACCAGACAATTGGTTGATATTTTCTTCATATATGTATTGATGTATGTATAGTTCATTGCCTAGATGATGTACTATTGTTTTTTTATGTTATTTTTGTTAGACTAATGGTTAATCTCTTCTTGAAAAATCTTATTGTTGATGCATCTACTTTCTACGTATTATTTTTCAGTATTGTTTTCATTTACATATGTGCATATTTTTTTGAGTTATCTAAAGGTATATTGAGTCATTCTTTATTCTAATGATTTGCTTTGATTTTGGTGATGCATGCTATATTTCTAATGTGCTAGTGCTTTTATCTATTGGTGTGTTTTCGTGAAACCTATTTGTTGTAAGTGTGCACATTATGTCTATGAAACATATCTATTGTATGTGTACACATTTTTATCTATGAAACCATGGTGTGGAGAGGTGTAATAGAGCAGCAAAAATAAATTTTTATACTGTTATATGACTTCAACAATCACCAAGAATTTTCTATTATATTTACACACATGACTAATATATGACCTATACAATCATCATGAGAGAGAGATGAGAGATCATTCCCTCATCTTAAAGCTAAGTCCAACTTTAAATACCCTTTAGAATCTCAAGTACTTAATAAGATACACCACCGTCATACATCTTTGTTATTTAATAGCTTTTTGAACCACCCAGCTGATTCTTTTGCATACCTTTGAAGGGTGGTGTAATCTACAAAATGTAGACCAAATCGAATAGAATACCCAAATGTCCATTCAAAATCATCGAGAAGAGACCATGAAAAGAAGCCTCTCACATCAACTCCTTCCCTAAGGCAGTAAATAGAAAATCTTGATAAACTTTGTTTTTTTAAAAAAAATATAAGAATAAACCTTGATAATTTATTTTAAAGATAACTTTTTAAAATTATGTATAACTTACTTTATAGCCAATTCAAGGTATGAGAGATGATCATTGTAGAAGTTTATTCTTGTAGGGTCTTTTAATGCTTCATTTAGAGGTAAAGATGCATTATTCTTTTCATCCACACCTATGACCCCACCACACACACACACGAACACACAAACATAGAAAGAAAATATTATAAAATATAAGAAGAATTAAATATCTCAAATAGACCAAGAACAAATTACTAGCATACCATTTTCTGTTATAAATATTGGAGGTATCGTGTTGTAGGTTCTCTTAATGTACTTCAAAAGATCATGAATCCCTCTTGGATAAATATACAGCCAGTCTGATGCAGCCTGCAATAAGTGAAAGTCTTATCACTTTACAAGACATTATTGACTCACAAGCTAACTTTTTAAATAGTTCTTACAAGTTAACATTTTTAAGCAGTTTTTACAAGCTAACATTTTCAAATAGTTCTTACAAGAATTGTTGAGTTTCAAAAGCTTGGCATTTCTAAATTCTTACAAGCTAACAATTTTTAATTCATGGATAAATTTTATTTTAAAAACTATTTCTAATAAATAAATACCTGTGGCCCAATCAAAACTCCATTGCGTTCACCTATTCAATGTTTAAAAGACAATTATAAGAAAAAATGAGAATGCCAACTCAAACATGAAACTTTGATAGTCTCTATACTCTAAAATTTTAAGAGTCACTCTAAGAAACCACTTAAGAGGAAGAAGACAATGCCAAATCAAACATGAATCTTCTATAGTTTCTTGACTCTACAATTTTAAGAGTACCTAAGAAACCCCTTAATATAATCAAAGAAGAGAATGCCGGCTCAAACATGAAAATTTATAATGTTTTTACTCAACAATTTTAGGAGAAACTAAGAAAACCCAATATGAGGAAGAAATCAAGTGGTATCAATTGGATCTTTCTCCTTTTCTTATGCTCGTTACTCTATTATTTTAGTACATGAGAAATTGCTAATTGCTTATGACATGGAGAAGAAATAGCAAAGCAAGCATAATTTTTTGTAAATTATAACCTTGGAAGAACACATTAATTTTTTAATTTAGACTAAAGGTTAATAAATTCCATTGTAGTGTTTAAGATATTTAGCATAAAGACAGTCCGAAGTCGTATGATAAAGATATTAACCTTCATACATAAAGTTATTTTAAAGATATTCTCTCAACCTAAGAAACCTTTTAAAAAAATCATCATAAAGATATTAACCTTGATCATAAATTATTTTGAAAATATTTTCTTAACCTAAGACATCTTAAAAAATTGAGGTTGAAATTCACCCATAAATTTATTATTATTCAACCTCATAGTGTGGTTTATTGATTAATAGGTTCCATGTGCACTAAGACCAAATCCATGTGCCTTATGTTAATATTGAAGTATCTATTCCGCAACCTTAGCCCCCGTACTGTATGATGATCTCAACTTTTCAACTCAGAGATAAAGTTATCTCATGTATTTGGAATAATAAACTATATTCCACAATAAAAACCCTTGTAGAAAAGAATAAACATATTTTTGTCTATGTCCCCAATAAAACGTGAAACTTTGTAAGGTTTCAGTAAAACCAAAAATAAAAAGGTAAGGTCTGATTGGAAAATGTTGAAAAAACATTTTCTCAAATGTCCACCCTCATATTGTCACTATGGGAGATGGATGTGCTCTAATTTAAAAGGCCCCCTATATGAGGAGTAGCTATTGTAGTACAAAACCCAAGAACCACATAGTAACTCCCAGTTTGGACACTTGTTGGTGGCTAAATGTGGCCAACTAGTAAGCAAATGGCTTATGTTGTTGCACTTTGCCAAGTAGAATGCATGATTTGTGTGGGCTATGTGACTGCATTTATGAGTGCAGGACATAAAAAACAAAGGACACACTATTCTCGAGTTGTAGGGCCTAGTGCTAAGTCCCTTATGAGACCTTGTTAAAGTCTAATATTGTCCCTATTGGATGATATTGCTGGAATTGTAGTATGAGGTTATAAGTTAAGCTATAAATTTAGAAGCTATATATGTATAAATGGATGAAATTTAAAACACACAGCCACTTTCAAAACCAATTAACTACAAAAAAACTTTAAGGATTAAAGTTATAAATTTAGAAGTTATATATGTATAAATGGAGGACATTAAAAACACACAACCACTTTGGAGACCACTTAACTTAAGTAATACAAAACAACTTTAAGATCTAAAGGAATTCAAATAGCTTTGATGAGTATTTGAAAAGAAATCAAAGAGAAACTATGCAAGGTTAGAGGATACTAACTTGAAATTTTTTTCGATATATATCAACTACGGTTGAATGGGCTAACAATACATTATGAGCCACAATATACGGTTCTGTCGCTGAATTCCCTTGTGTACAATTTCCAACCCAAGTTGAGCACCTTTGTGGAGGAAAAATTCCACTATTATAGCCATTCAAAATAAAGGTAGTGGGCTCATTGAAGGTTATCCAGTGCTTGACACGATCCCCAAAGTTTTGAAAGCATGTCTCTGCATAGTTTGTAAAATCCTTCCTAAAAGTTTTATACGATGAATCATCCCATTTAGCAATATGAAAGTCTCCTTAAATTTTAAAAATGAAAATTTATGTGAAAGGAGAAAAAGTTCTAGCATGTACTAGAATGAGAGATATCTTACACAATCTTTGGACTAAGTCACCCCCCATAAGCATCCTGAAGTTTTTTTGGCAAATCCCAATGGTATAAAGTCACATAATGTTGAATACCTGATCAAGGTTAAAAGGTTGGCTGATAATTTTTTTTCAACACAAAATCAATCAAATCATATTACCTAATTGTAATAACCTTAAAAATGTTTGTTAGTTTTTAGAATACCTAATCAATTTTAGAAGGTTGGTTTGTATTTTTTATCAATGCAAAATCAATCAAATCCTATTACCTAGTTGATAACCTTGTTAGTTTTTAGAAAACCTTGGGATGCATACACTACCTTTCGCAAGAAGACCATTGATAAGATTGTTATAGTATGCTATTCCAACCTCATTGACTTGACCATTTCCCTCTGTAGGCACACATGAAAACTTACATTTAATAAGATATCAATTCCATTTATTTTTGGACTTGATTCAGATGTAGGGCGTTAAACAAAGAAGCCTCCTAAGGAGTAGACAAAATGTATACATAAAGAGGTCCTTAAGCAAAGGTAATGAATTCTAGAGGAAGTTTTAATGGGACAAAAGTTCTTGTTTAAGCTAAAGAAATTCGAAAGATAAAATGTATATGAACAAATGTATAACAATTACATTAATTCTAACATAAATCATTGTGAATACCTGGATATAAGCATGGCCATGATATTGAGAAGTGATAAACATCCATTCCCATTGCAGACATGAGTAATATATCCTCCTATGAACATGGCATGGCATGACCACACATTAAAATAAAAGAGATTAATTAACACGCTTAACTAAAGCATATTGTACTTTAGAGTGCTTTAATCTCATTAATATTAGAGTATAAAAGCCAAAAGATGTTTGTTTAAGTTAAGAGTGTTGCTTGTAAGTGCAAAATGCTAATATGAACACTTTAGATCCTTGTAGAAGAAGTAATTAGTCCTACAAAGGTAAGTTTTTATAAAACAATGTTTTGTTAACAATGCAAAAATGAGATTTTAGCTTGAAGCTAATCAAGGCTCGAGGTGATAAGAGGGTATAAAAGTTAGAGAAAGAGGGTATAAAAGTAAGGGAAAGAGGGTACAAAAGTAGGGAAAGTGGGTACAAAAGTTAGGGAAAGAGGGTATAAAAGTTAGGGAAAGAGGGTACAAAAGTTAGTCAAGATTTAAGGTGATAAGGGGGTATAAAAGTTAGGGAAATGAATCATGTCTTGAACCCATGTCTCTCTAGCTTTCATGTGGCATGGGCCATGGACGAGCAAGCTCCACCTTATCTAGCAAGAAGAATGCATCCATTTGCATTAAAGCATACACGTGCACACGCATGCATCCGAGGATAACTTTATTTAATAAATACACAATTGTTTGAGGATAACTTTATGAATAAATACATTGTTGCTTGTGTATGTGTGCATGTGCATACATGCACACATAGAGAATCAATAATAGTGTATAAATGCACACATAGACAAATAACTATACATGCACACATAGACAAACAATAATAGTGTATGTGTACATAAAGTTGTCCTTCAATGCACACACGACAAACAATAATAGTGTATGTGTACATAAAGTTGTCCTTCAATGAAAGTAGAAGTAGGGGGATGAGGTAAAGGGAGGATCTCCATTATTTTTTGAGAAGTAAATTAAAGAAATTTTTTTAAAAACGTGTAATAGTAGAATTAAGCTCTCGTCAATTTATTTTTTTAGTTATAACAGCGGAATATATTAAAGAAAAATGAGGTTACAAGAGCCCATGTGGAAGGTCCATGGGGAGACACTAAGACCAAATGCACCCTTCAGAAAGAAAGGGTAAAACTCTGAAGCAGAACAGGAACTGTGCTACATCATAACCTAACCAGTTCGGCCAGCAGCAGTAAATGTAAAAAGGAGTACAACAGTTCAAAGATAAATCCTGATGATCAGCCCCTCTTCAATTCCGGGAGGGAGGATAGTTAAACAAAGAGTGCAGGAGATTGAGGTCACAACTGCAGCATAACAACTCTGATGACCAAGATTGACATACAAGAACTGACGCAAAGACTGAGGAGTGGCCAACCAGCCCCATTTGGAGCTAGCCTGACTTCTATTCAGGCGAGAGACTGGGAAAAACATGAGCAGCAGCTTGGGACCATGGGGGCTTAAGGAACCCCACATAAACTTCCTGAATCCTGGACAAAGTACTAGGAATTCTGAAGCCTTCTTTGACATTCCAGATGAAGCTCTTGTATCATAGTTTCCTTTGTTTGGCCATGCGAGGAGACATGGAATCTCTTCCATTTCCTCCAAGGTAAGTATTGCCACCGGTCCACCTCCATGGGAACACCACTCGGCTGAAGCTGATGGATTAGCTTGAGTACACTGTCAAGAAAAAGATAAAAGTGGTGATTAGTTTTACTTTCATATAGAGCTTCATTACGTTGCTTCCATACATGCCAAAGAAACAGAATTCTGACGGACTGCCACGTTAAAGGGTCAAGTGAGTGGCATTCTCCTAGGAGGACTTCTTTCCAGCTCAAAGGGATTTTCCTAATTTTTTTAAAAGCCTTGTTCAAAACATCCAGGAATTGTTGAGTGTCTGGGCAAGAGAAGAAGAGATGGGGGACAGTTTCAAGCTTGGAATTACAGCGGGGACAAAGGCCGTTACCATGCCCAAACTTCAGGGCCTTTTCAAGGGTCCATGTCACCTTGTGAATGACAAGCCAGGCCAAAATGGCGTGTTTCCTTTCATGGGCGAAGGCCCAAATGAGCTTAAATCGGAAGGCCCATTGATGTTTGTTCCAGGCCAAAGACCATCTCTTATTGAGCTTGAGAATCAGATTTCTAGCTTGAAGAGTGCTTGGTAACTTGCCCAGATTACTGGAGTCGCCCCACCGGATGGCTTTAGAAAAGTTTATACAGTCACAAATCAGCCCCGTGGGAATCGGAACCTTAAGAGCATTACACCTCTGAATGACCAACTCAACTCCGCCACGGGACAAGATGAATTTATTGCAGATTTGATCCCTGTTTAACATTCCAGTTGAGTCACATAAGTCACCCCAAACCTTAATACCAGCTTTGAAACATGAAAGACTGGTCTGGACCTGCTCCTTGGAGATCGGGGACACGAGATGACCAAACCACACTGAGTCAGCTGCATAAGCATATCTACCTCTCTTGGTAAAGGTTTGGAAACAGAAGAGACTTTTGTATTTCATTCAAGACTCCCACATCCTACAGCACAATTTATTGCCTATAGGGGAGAGATCGGCCTTTGAGAACAAAACTTCATTGAGAGAGAAACCCTTCCAAGATCTTTTACCTTTGAGCCAAAATTTATCAATATCCCTTTTGAGTAAGTCAGCCCAGACATCGTTAGACAAGATGGCTCTATGAACCCATTTTGCAGCAAGCTTTTCAGCAAGCAAACCAATGTTGATGATGCCGAGACCCCCTTGATCTTTTTCCAAGCAGCATGTCTGAAAAGCTACTTTGCTGATCCTCTTACTCCCCAGAGATCCCCCCCACAGATAGTTCCCCATGATCGAGTTAAGGGATTGGAGTTGGGTCTCAGAGGGTCTCCAACAGGCCAGGAAGTAAACAACCGAGGGGATAATGAAGTGATTGAGGACAAACGCTCTTGAAGCAACCCCTGTATTGATGTGACTCCATTTCTTGACTTGATTCTTGAGTTTATCAAGGACATAGTCCCACCTTTGTTTGGAAGAGATGTTAAAGCCCATGGGGATTCCAAGAAGCCTGAACACAACACCATCTTGGATATTCTTACAACCAGCGGAGAGAATCGAGGGGGGGGGGGGTACCCCTTCAAAGACTCTGAAGCTGGTCTTGGAGTGGTTAACCTGAGAGCCACTGGCCAGGCAGAAGGTCTCGAGGCAAGACATAAAGTGGGCAGCAGTCTGCACATCGTTCCGGAGCAGCACATTCGTGTCATCAGCAAAAAGCTGAAGACATAAAGGATCGGTCCTGTTGGGGATCTCAATACCCTTGATATTCTTATCAGTAATATCCTTGTTAACAAGCCATCCCAAAGCATCCGCAACAATAGCAAAAAGAAGGGGGGACAGGGGACAGCCTTGTCTTATAGATTTCCTCAGAGGAAAAGCACCAGTGAGGGCTCCATTGACTGCCACCTTGGAAGAAGCATTTCCAAGCAAGGTTTGGACATACTTTATGAATTTCCTATTGAGCCCAATATCTTGCAGGGATTGGAAGAGGAAAGACCAGTCTATTCTATCATAGGATTTATCAAAGTCTATTTTGAGGAAGATGTAGTTCTGACCGGAGTTCTCAGCATGCTCCATACCCTCCCAAAGACTAATGATAGCATCAAGAATATACCTTCCCTTTATAAAGCCCTTTTGCTCCTTGAGGATCCACTCATCCATATAGGGGCTAATTCTGCTAGTCAGAATATGAGCAAAGACTTTGTAGAGGGACGAGAGACATGTTATGGGTCTCCAATTTCCAAGATCTTCTTTCTCATCCTTTTTGTGAATCATCTTGATAACTCCCATATTTGTCCTTTCAGCTAATCCTCCTTTTCTCATGGCTTCCCTCCAGATATCAAGGATGTGAGGTGACAGATCATCTCTGAAAACAAGAAAGAATTCGTTGGGAATCCCATCTTCCCCCGAAGATTTGCCTTTTTTGAGATGAGAGATAGCCTCCTTGACCTCCTTTTCAGAGAAGGGGGAGTCAAGCTTACAGGCCAAAGCGGGGTTAACAACCTTCTTTCTAATGCTGGCAATTTTGGCCCTAGCAGCAGAAACTTCTTGAGAGGGAGGGAGGGCTGTGGAAAACAAGTTAGAAAAGTGCTCCTTAATAACCTGCAAGTTTTCCACATCATCTGTTGTTGCAAGGTGGCCATTGGGCTTCTTGACCATAGGGATGAGATCCCTAACTTTTTTCCTTTTAAGGAGAGCAAACATCTTAGGGTGAGGAGTATCAATTTTCCCCGCCCAAACCTCCCTGAACCACAATCTAGTGGCCTTAGCCGCTAACAACTCTTCGAGTCTGAGCTGGTTCTTAAGCTCAATCAAAGAGTGGTTGACCTCACCATTCTTAGACCGATAAATGTCTTGAATCTGGTTCCTGATTTGAACTCTACGATTCAGGCGGATCGTAGAAACCTGCCTCTTATACTCCTTGCAGATAGAATGAACCTTATTCACCAAACTTTCCCATCCCTTGGATGGGGAAACAAACTGATTGAAAGAATCAACAATGGAGGCTCTGATCATCTGTTGGATGCAAGGGAGACGGAAGAGGGAGGGGTCAAGGTGGGGCCAACCAGCCCTTCCCTTGGCCTGGCCTAGGGAAAGGTTGCAGATCAAAGGGATGTGATCTGAGATGGTTAGAGAGGGGTCCGTAGTGACTTTGGTTTTTAAAAACATATCAATCAAACTCCCCGAGGCATACAATCTGTCCAATCTGGCAGCTCTGTGAGACAGGAGCCTTTTTGATTGTTAGACCAAGAGAAACCAGTTTTAGAAGAAAGATCAGAGAGATCTTTCTCCCCCTTTAACTCATCCCATTTAATCTTTTCAAAACCACTAATGGTACTGCCAAGAAGTCTGCTTCTGTCAACCTGGGCCTCGACCATGTTAAAGTCCCCAATGAGAAAGATGGGACCCACAATCTGAGTGATAGACTGCCAGGTATTGGCTCTCAAGCTAGCCAAGCAGGGGGCATACACCGACACCAAAGTGAAGTTGAAGGGGATGCCCAACCTAACAGCGGTCCAAGAGTGGTTCACATCAGACCAAGCATCTAAAATGGCATGAACCCACTTCATGTGGATGCCAATCGCCGTCCCACCTTTCCCAGAGTGGTGATTGGTAAAAAACCACCTAGAGTTCCTAGAGATTTTTTGAAGGTTCATAAGAAGCTGCTGCCCCCCGCGATTTTGAGCTCTTGAAGACTG
Organism: Cibotium barometz; assembly: GCF_041138505.1. Lineage (NCBI taxonomy): Eukaryota > Viridiplantae > Streptophyta > Polypodiopsida > Cyatheales > Cibotiaceae > Cibotium > Cibotium barometz. Next base: position 28,961,264 of record NC_141057.1, on the reverse strand, counting down.
ATAAGGTCATAATCAAAAGTAGAGTCCCTTAACCACCTATTAATAGCTACATCCCTCTCCGGATTGGTGAGGCCTTTACAATTGAACGAGAGAAGGTTCAGAGAGTTCATTTCTTACTTGTTTTTGAAGGTTTCCCCGCAGATACGGAGGTTCTTAGGACATCTTGGCTTTTTTCCTTTTTCCTCTTCATTTTCGACCCCATAATAAGGGGAGAGAAGTCCTCCTCATCATGTTGTTTCATTGGTGAGAGGGACATCCTCCTCATCAAAGAAGCATCTTCTTTGTCCAGTTGGGTTTTGAAAACTTCATCAACGCGCTGGGTTCTGTCAATGAAATCCTCATCTGATTCCATCGGGGAATCAAGATCTTGGCTTACTAAAACGCGGTCCTTGTTAGGGACTCTTCCCGAGGATGGTTGGTCAGCCCCTATATGGGCTGAGCAGCCAGCCTCTTTGGCCTGCAATTGAACTTCTAGACCGTCTTGAACCTCAGCTAAGAGGGGGGCATACCTGTTGGCTGGGATATGCCAATTAGATTTGTTGTTTTTAGCCTTGGACACATGTTTCCTCTGAGGCAGGACAAAGGCCTCCTCTTTGGCTGGGGTCTTATCATTGGAAGCTGGATGAACGAGATCAGGGCAATCTCTAATGAGATGTCCTTGTTTATTGCAGTTAAAGCATGCGTTCGGGAGGTTCTTGTAGGTCAAAATTTGCTCAAAGATAATCTGTCCTTCTCTGTTTTTTAGGGGAACTTTTTCTTTGAGTGGCTTAGAGGTGTCAACCTCAATGAGCATTTGATGAGCCCATTGAGGATTCACGACTTGAAAAGGTTTTTGACCTAGGACCTTGCCTACGGCACCTCCTATCCTCTTAGCCCAAATGGAAAATTTGGTGGGCATATCTGTAAATTCTACCCAGACCGGAATTTTAGTTGGTTTTGGTCCTTTGGGGTCAAACGATTCATACCATCTGAAAAAGGAAATGGGGGTATTTCTGATAATCCACTGTCCACTATTTATAACAGCAGAGGCGCTCACCTGATCTTCAAAAATGAACATATAATACGCGTTAGGCAGATGTTGTACAGAGGCAACTTTGATTCCCTTTTGTTCCCAATTAGTTCTGATCCAGAACTTCAAGGTGTCTACAGGCGGTCTCGCACCATGGCATAGCCCAATCAGAGCGTGGGAAGACAGATGGTCCTGCCACGCTGCCAATTCGTCATCGTCACATATAACCGCACCATCATTGTCCACATCTACATCACTGGTTTTTTCCTCAAAGGTAGGGTTCTGTGACAGATTTAACATTGGATTATCAACAACAACTTTAGGGGGATAAGGTGGAACGATGTGACCTGGTAGAGGCAGGCGTACAGCCTCTGCGAAAGAAATCGGAGGAGACGGATGTGTCTGACCAGCATGGCTCTGCGCGGGGGGCCGTCGAGAAGGGACCCCCGGGAAACTTCAGAACCGACCAGACCTTCAGGCCCTTTGTGTTGACGAGATACAGGAGCCGATGTCTTGCGTGTAGCGAACGAGCCCTCCACAGGCCTTGAAGGAACCTGATGCAGGACAAGAGACGGAGGAGTAGGAGCTTCACGATTGGAATACGAGGAGGACGCAGACCCAGCAAGGACGACATCTTGCAGGGACATCTTGAACAGAGTTCCCCCCTCTCGGGGGGAGTAGGAGTAGCGCACGGAAGCTCAGCAGAGTGAAGGGCGATGGAAACAGGGTAGAAACGCAGGGAAGATAGCATGTAGCGGGCTATGGCATGGACGACACCTGGTGGTTCTCAACAGGTAGCCGTTGCATGCGAGCTCGCGTTCCTCCTCACAGCTGCTAAAGTTTTGGTTTTCGGTGGTGCTCTCGTCAGTTTAGAAAATGGGACACCTTGTAGCGGTGATATTCATCGTCGGCGACATTCCCGTTGGCGTTGCCGAGTACGTTTCCTGCTCACGCTCATCATACACATGCCGATTAGGTTTCTAAATCATACTCTGACAAAGCATTTACAGGGCTTTAATCGTCACAGACCAACCTTTCACCCGTGAAAATGTGTCCCATATGCTAGGCCCTCGTCCACCTTCGTTTGCTGCGCCTTCATACTGCAGCGGAATAAAAAAGGGAGACGCTTCTCAATGCTAATTAATAAGAGATCTTTGTAATCTCGGCAATTCATTGTTTGTTGCTATTTCTACGCAACCATCGCCAATCTCACGGGAATTAATTCGCAACTAACCTCATTAAGCTGGATTTCATAATGCTTTTTAATGATCCCAATCTGCTTAACCCGCTAGTGCATTTGTTACTTTAAATACAAAATTAGAAATTGAAAACAATGATATAAATGAGAATCGAACCTGATATGCAGAAGATCCAGTGCCAAAAACAAAGTCTTCGGGAAAGTCTGCTCTGCTCAATTGCTGATCGTTAGCAGATGCAAAGGCGATGCTTGTAACCAGAGCAATAATATAACAAATGATGGACGTTAGATTGTAAAACTTGGAAGCCATATTGTCGAAATGAATGCGTGCGTCTATAGGCAAGAAAGACAATGGGCACGCATTTAAATAGAGCGTAGAAGGTAGATTCGGCAGTAGATCTTCAAAGGATTTAATATTAAAGTCCACATGCAAAACTTTCAACGTTGGCCTTGATCATGGTGCCGTATAAACTATTTTCGCATCATCTTCTTGTCGTTGAAAAGCTTAAATTCTCCCTCTTTTTTTCTTATTGGGTATGAACTAACCGACGTGGATTTGGCCCTATGAGTGATGACTTATGGCTAATTTTTTTCTAAAAATGCACGCTTCTTATGTTATGAAAGATCAACTCGGATGATGGAGCAAAAGACTAAGTCATATCATCGGGCTGTAGCTCAGTTGTTAAGGTGTTTCGTTGTCAAAACCCAGGTCATGGGTTCGAACCCTGCTGGCTACCCTGATTGATGCCTTACCCTTGTGTACCGATTGAAGCTTGCCCCTGCTTTGTGGGATAAGGGGGATCCCATGGGTACTAAGCCCGCTTCCTAGCGCCCAACTTTTGAAAAAAAAAAAAGACTAAGTCATCCCTGCTTTATTGACTTTTTTTTTGCCTTATGGTTGAAAAGAAAGGGGAGATATCTGCACATGGCCTTTTTAATATGGAAGGTCTTGCACAAGTATTTGTATTTATGATTACTAAGGTTTCCTTACTGTTTTTAAACCTTTGAAACCGAGTGAGTTGAAATGAAGGGGTTTCTTAATTAAAAATTTTAAGGTAAATTTACATAAATACATTTACAGAAAGAGTTTTAAAAATTAATTTTGAAAAAAACTCATAAGTCCATTAAAAAAGGGGTCCTTTTATTCAATGGTAAGGGATTTTTTAAATACCCTTTGAACGCACGTGATACAGAGGGTTTCTTAGTAGTGCACCCCCTAAGCTGTGTGCTCAATATTGAGCCAATACTTTTCGACATATTCCAAAATCAAACTCAACCCTTTGATTGAGATAAAATCAAACTCAATTTTTTGATTGATTTTCACAAAAATGAAGTGTTTGCTAGAGTTGACTCTTCCCAATAATATTATTTAAGGGCATCTTATGTATTAAATTATGTACACCTAATATCATATGGTGAACTCTTATCTTAGCAAGTTTCAAAGTCTTAATTGAACCATGCTTGTAATGTCACTAGCTCTTTTTATTATAGTTACTTTGTAGGAGATGCCTATCTTATGCATATCCATCCTTTTATCTTCAAATTTGTCACATCTTCTTTGGTGATCATATCTCAAGTCATCTTAAGCATTTGGTAGTGTTCTTATTATTGAGGTTTAGATCTTGGTTAGAAATGTGAGTAGATATGCATCATATTCATCGCGTCTCCTTATGTCCTACATTTTATAGCTAGTCATAGCTCATAAAGTCCCAATCTCAAGGTAAATTCAGGCATGAATTTGTTGGAGATGGAGGCGATAGCACACGAGACACAAGATTGAATCCCCAAAGTGTGTGGAATACACACAATAGATGAGTATATATAGAGGAGATCCTAGGGCTATATATAGAGACATTCTATATATAGCCAACACCCCCGCTCAAAGAAGGGTCTCTAACTGTGGATGAAAAAACCCTTGGGGGCTCAAGGGAAAAACCCACAGCTCTATATACACCTACCGCTATATTAAATTATTTTATAGTTACAAAGTATTATTCAAAGGAGCTACATCACTCACTCCCATATATACAATAGCCATGAAGGCTGCGAAGGAGCTACATCACTCCCATATACACAATATCCATGAAGGAGCTACATCACTCCCATATATACAATAGCCATGAAGGAGCTACATAACTCCCATATATACTTCATCACTCTTATGTGAACAATAGCCATGAAGGCTTTGAAGGAGTCATCGTCATCCATCTTCATGTTGTCTTGATCCATTCATGTAGGTTGGGTGCGAGTCTATCTTCGTGACGATGCCAAATAATATTTTTGTAGTCTCTTCTCTATATTGAAGCTCAACACAAATACAATCCTGATCCATAAACCTTGGAGAAGTTGACTTGGAAGATTGACCTGTCAATAAACACTAAAATAGAAAATGACACTCAGTCTAGTTAGTAAGGATGTCATGGAAATCTAGAATCATATCTTTGCCATGGGAAAAAATCTATGACATAAGATCAAACCTCCAATAATATGAGTCAAGATAATGAGACAACTATAACTTGGATCAAACCTCCAGGATAACATGATATGAAAGTAAACCTCATAAGATGACAGGACGAGAAATCAAACCTCTGACGTCCATAGGTAGGATGACCAGACATAAGATCAAACCTCCAATATATATACATGATGTGTCTCTTGTCTCGTCTCTTTCTCTCTACATTTCAACATCGTATCAGAGCATCTATGAGGGAAGCATCTATGTCTTCTTGTTAAATTCATGATTATAATTTCATGTCTTACAAGATTGTTCTTTGATTATGTGTTGTCTACATGATTTTATAGCTTAACTTATTGTAATTAGAGTTGTTTCTTAATCGCGTCCTTAAAACCAAAACCTATCAAAAAAGTTTGTCAAACGGAGTTGTGAGTCAAAAGTTATGACAGTTCAGGCAAACTGCATCTGTAAAACAGCAAAACAGGTTCTTTGTGTGAGCACACAGGTTTCGTCTTCATCAAGTGTCTTTGTGAGCACACAGGTTTCGTCTTCGTCAAGCGTTTTTAGCAACCCGCCCAAATCTAGCTTCTTCGTCAAGCGTTTTTAGCAAACCGCCAAATCTAGCTTTTTCGTCAAGCGTCTACCAATGAATCTTGCATCCCACGTCTCGGATTTTGCTATTTTTAGCAAAGCGACCAATCTAGCTTTTTCATCCAGCGTCTACCAATGAATCTTGCGTCCCACGTCTCGCTATTTTGAGGACTCTTTTCTTATTGACGTCTCTTATCTCTTGCAGTCGTCCTTGTCTATGGTGTGCAGATTTTGTGATTTTATCTTATACGTCTTCTCACAGATAGATATGGCTATGACTGTTCTCGTCAATGGTTTTCCTTCTGGCCAACGTTCTATTCCTTCTTTTCAAGGCCAAGGGTTTCCCGGTTGGAAAGCAAAGATGCTGTTAATTCTTGAAGGCGATGAGCTCTCAGATGTTGTTATTGGCAATTCTCTATGTCCATCTCAGCCTATTATTCCGAATTCTGACAACGTTCTTATCACGGAAGGCCCTGTTTTTGATGCATGGCGTCTTGCTTATATGGATTGGCAGAGGCGTGATAAAGCAGCTCGTCGGTACATTCTTTCTGCTCTTAATGATTCTCTCATGCTTGATGTGTATGACTTTCCTACTTCCCATGACGTATGGGAGTATCTTATAGCAAATTTTCAGAAAAAGTCTGTTACAGAAACACTTTATTTGAGAGGTTTGCTTTCAAAGTTACAGTATGAAGTTGGTACTGCTATGACGGGACATATTGATTCTTTCAAATCTATTATTAATCAACTTGCTGCTGCGGGTGATCCTATTCCACGAAAGCAACTTATTACAATTCTTCTTGATACAATAAAGGATCCGTCTTATGACAACATTGTTACCATTCTTTCTAACAAGGACGGTCTTGATTTTGACCAAACTTGCATATCTTTGATTGAGTATTCTCAACGTCAACAACGACGTAGTGTTGGTCATGATGCAGTTATGTTTTCACAACAAGAGGAGCCTGAGTCACAACAGTTGGAACGGGCCTTTAATGTGCGAAGGCGTTCTTTTCAACGAGGCAACCGTAGAGGTGGTCGTCGTGGTGGTAGTTTCTCTCGTCTCAAATTTCCTAACAAGCATTGTTCTTACTGCAATAGGAATGGTCATACTGAAGATGACTGTTGGGCACGTCAATATGATGAAGAACACAACATTACCACAAAACAACCACGTTTATCTAGAGATTCTTCTTCTTGTGATTATTGTGGAAAATCTGATCATTCCTCTTCCATGTGCTTTAAGCGTCGATTTGATGTAGATCGAAATCGAGCATATGCAGCCGAGCATCATGATAATGTTATGCCTGAAACAAGTTGTGTTTTATGTTCAGTTCCCCCAGACAGAATACTTCATGTACGTGATGGTTCACTTTTCATTATTGATTCTGGTGCTACAAGAAATATGACATATGAATCTAAGTGGCTACATAACTATCATTCTTTACCTGTTAAGCGTGTTGTTTATCTTGCTGATGATACAACTTGCCAAGTCAAGGGCATTGGAGATTTATATCTTGGCACCTTATCTTCTTCAACTCGAGTTTTACGAGGGGTTTTACATGTCCCAGAACTTCAACGTAATCTTCTTTCAGTTGCAAGACTTGTTGATCTTGGTTTGTTTGTTGGATTCGACCACACCAAATGCCGCATTGAGAAAGATGGACAGATTATTGCAACTGCTTCTCGTAATGGCAATTTGTTTGAGCTCTCTCTTAATGATGCTGTAGCAAATGTTGTCACTGCTCCAAGGGATCATGATTGCAAGATATGGCATCATCGCTTTGTTCATGCTGATTTCTCAAAGCTTCTTAATCTTCATTGTCAAGGTCTTGTACGCGGAATGGATCTTAAAGCTCATCCTCATATGGGAATCTGTGAGTTTTGTGCTCTTGGCAAACACAATCGTAAACCCTTTCCTCTCTCGAATTCAGTTCATTCTCATGATTTGTTGGATCTTGTTCATACCGACATTTGTGGACCTTTGCCTCCATCGAGAACACAACATCGTTATTTCATTACGTTTATTGATGATTACTCACGGTATACAGTTGTTTTCTTGCTTCAACAAAAATGTGAGGCGTTATCTGTTTTTAAGCAATTTCACAAGGCTGCCGAACTTCAAACTGGACGTCGCCTCAAGAAACTTCGCAGCGATAATGGTGGAGAATATGTGTCTCGTGAGTTTGAGAGTTATTGTACGGACCATGGTATTCATCATGAACATACAATTCCATATTCACCTCAACAGAACGGTGTTGCTGAACGTAAGAATCGCACTATTATCAATGCTATACGATGTATGCTGATTCATTCTGGGTTATCTCGTGTCTTCTGGAGTGAAGCTCTCTTGACAGTAGTCTTTGTTCAGAATCATCTCCCTACTACTGCTCCTTCTGGTAAGATACCCATCACAGCATGGACAGGTGAAATTCCTTCTGTATCTCATTTTCGAACCTTTGGATGTATTGCTTACATTCATGTTCCTAAAGAAACACGAGCAAAGCTTGATGCTCCTGGCCTTAAAGTTATTTTTATTGGGTATTCTGACACTTCCAAAGGCTACAAATTCTATGACCCGTCCTCTAAGAAAGTGCTTGTGAATCGTGATGCTATTTTCAATGAACAGCTTATGGGCGGTACATGGTCCATGGATGATTCTGATGATACTAAATCTTTGCTTTAAGCTTTTCCTTTCTTGTGTGATGATGAATCTTCTTCTATAGAGCAAATTTCCTCTTCACAACCATCTAAAGAGCAACTTTCCTCTTCACAACCATTGATTCCGAATGCTGTCATTGATGATGTTGACATTTTTATTGATCTGCCTATTGATTTTGAGCATGGTTCTTGTCATGTTTATGATGAAGATTTTGAGGCTAATGTTTTCTCTACTTCTGAAGATCCAGCCACGTACAGTGATGCTATATGTTCTCCACAAAAGGATCAATGGCAAGAGGCTATGGAAGCAGAGTATGATTCTCTTATCTCTAAAGGTACATGGATACTCACTGAGCTACCTCCTGGCCGTACTGCCATTAAGTGTAAGTGGGTATATAAGACAAAATTTAAAGCAGATGGATCCTTTGACAAATTCAAGGCACGTTTAGTTGCCAAAGGTTATTCTCAAGTTGCTGGCGTTGATTATCACGAAACCTTTTCACGAGTTGTTCGCATTACTAGTATTCGGGTTTTATTGGCATTTGCTGTTCAATTTGACTTAGAAATTCATCAGATGGACGTGCGCACAGCTTTCTTGAATGGAGATTTGAATGAAGAAATTTACATGGAACAGCCAGAAGGATTTGTTATTGCAGGGAAGGAAGATCTTGTTGCTCGTCTTCATAGGGCTTTATTGTTGAAATGTAGAGAGAAAGAGACGAGACAAGAGACACATCATGTACGCTCCCAAAGACTGATTCATATTGAGGACAAGATACATATATATAGGTGAGACCAAGTTAGGTAGAGTGAGCCATATATAGAGCTCCAACACCCCCACTCAAACAAGGGTCTCTAGATATGGATGAAAAAACCCTTGGGGAGTACAAGGGAAAAACCCAAGCCCCTATACAAATGTGAAAATATGAACCAGAAGTAATGATGTGAAAGTGCATTGTGCATCTATGTACAAATATACAAAAGGACCAAGAGGTCATAGTGAGCAATTGTGGAATGTGCAAAGTGCATGGTGTCTAGAAGATTACAACGATATATGTACAAAGCTACCATAAGAGTAAAGAGCCTAATCTAGAAAGAGTGAGCCCGAGGCAACTCCAAGCTCTAAGCGCAAGAGAATGAAGCATGACTCATTGAGACCTTTGGTAAGAATATCTGCAATCATCTGGTCACTTGGACAATGTTCAATCATGATAGTGCCTTTGCGTACTTCATATCGAACATAATGGTAATGCACAGCAATATGTTTTGACTTGTTATGTTGGACATAGTCTTTTGCAAGACTAATAGCACTCTGATTATCACACCGCAAGGGTGTACTAGAAAGAGGAGAATGGCCGATATCTGTCAACACTTGTCGAAGCCAAACGAGTTCACGAGCTGCAAGTGATGCCGCAACATATTCAGATTCGGTTGTAGAAACTGCAACACAACGTTGTTTCTTGCTGGTCCAAGAAATAAGACAACCATTAATGAAGAAACAATTGCCACTAGTAGATCGCATAGATAAATGTGAGCTGGCCCAATCTGCATCTGTGTAACCCAAAAGAGAAAGAGATGGAATGGAGTCGGATGTGAATTGTCGTTGATAAACCAAACCATAATCTATAGTGCCTTTCAAGTATTTCAACACGCGCTTTGCTGAAGACCAATGCTTAAGAGAAGGACATGCAAGGTGTTGCCCGAGATAGTTAGCAATAAACAAAATGTCAGGACGAGTGTTCAAACCAACAACTTGAAGACATCCAACCAAATTAGCATATGGTTGATTTGTAACAAGCTGGCCACCACCATCAGAAGTGTTTTTCATGGAACTCGCAAGACAAGGAGTAGTTGCTGAATGTGCAGATTCCAAACCAAACTTCTTAATAGTATCTTCAATAAACTTTGACTGTCGAAGTAATAAAATACCTTTACTGCGATCCCTTTGAATCTGAATGCCAAGACACGAGTGAAGCTCTCCAAGATCCACCATATCAAATGCCGAAGATAACAACTGCTTACTTTGGTGTAGAAATCCCAAATCATTGGAAACAAGGATTGTATCATCCACATAAAGGGCAAGGATTACAAAACTACCATTTTGGTGTTTGGTAAATAAGTTGGGATCAGAAGAGCAAGAGAGAAAACCATGGGAGGTAAGAAAAAGATCAAACTTGATGTACCAGGCCCGTGAAGCTTGTTTAAGACCATATAAAGCCCTATGAAGACGAGCAACAAGATCTTCCTTCCCTGCAATAACAAATCCTTCTGGCTGCTCCATGTAAATTTCTCCATTCAAGAAAGCTGTGCGCACGTCCATCTGATGAATTTCTAAGTCAAATTGAACAGCAAATGCCAATAAAACCCGAATACTAGTAATGCGAACAACTGGTGAAAAGGTTTCGTGATAATCAACGCCAGCAACTTGAGAATAACCTTTGGCAACTAAACGTGCCTTGAATTTGTCAAAGGATCCATCTGCTTTAAATTTTGTCTTATATACCCACTTACACTTAATGGCAGTACGGCCAGGAGGTAGCTCAGTGAGTATCCATGTACCTTTAGAGATAAGAGAATCATACTCTGCTTCCATAGCCTCTTGCCATTGATCCTTTTGTGGAGAACATATAGCATCACTGTACGTGGCTGGATCTTCAGAAGTAGAGAAAACATTAGCCTCAAAATCTTCATCATAATCATGACAAGAACCATGCTCAAAATCAATAGGCAGATCAATAAAAATGTCAACATCATCAATGACAGCATTCGGAATCAATGGTTGTGAAGAGGAAAGTTGCTCTTTAGATGGTTGTGAAGAGGAAATTTGCTCTATAGAAGAAGATTCATCATCACACAAGAATGGAAAAGCTTGAAGCAAAGATTTAGTATCATCAGAATCATCCATGGACCATGTACCGCCCATAAGCTGTTCATTGAAAATAGCATCACGATTCACAAGCACTTTCTTGGAGGACGGGTCATAGAATTTGTAGCCTTTGGAAGTGTCAGAATACCCAATAAAAATAACTTTAAGGCCAGGAGCATCAAGCTTTGCTCGTGTTTCTTTAGGAACATGAATGTAAGCAATACATCCAAAGGTTCGAAAATGAGATACAGAAGGAATTTCACCTGTCCATGCTGTGATAGGTATCTTACCAGAAGGAGCAGTAGTAGGGAGATGATTCTGAACAAAGACTACTGTCAAGAGAGCTTCACTCCAGAAGACACGAGATAACCCAGAATGAATCAGCATACATCGTATAGCATTGATAACAGTGCGATTCTTACGTTCAGCAACACCGTTCTGTTGAGGTGAATATGGAATTGTATGTTCATGATGAATACCATGGTCCGTACAATAACTCTCAAACTCACGAGACACATATTCTCCACCATTATCGCTGCGAAGTTTCTTGAGGCGACGTCCAGTTTGAAGTTCGGCAGCCTTGTGAAATTGCTTAAAAACAGATAACGCCTCACATTTTTGTTGAAGCAAGAAAACAACTGTATACCGTGAGTAATCATCAATAAACGTAATGAAATAACGATGTTGTGTTCTCGATGGAGACAAAGGTCCACAAATGTCGGTATGAACAAGATCCAACAAATCATGAGAATGAACTGAATTCGAGAGAGGAAAGGGTTTACGATTGTGTTTGCCAAGAGCACAAAACTCACAGATTCCCATATGAGGATGAGCTTTAAGATCCATTCCGCGTACAAGACCTTGACGATGAAGATTAAGAAGCTTTGAGAAATCAGCATGAACAAAGCGATGATGCCATATCTTGCAATCATGATCCCCTGGAGCAGTGACAACATTTGCTACAGCATCATTAAGAGAGAGCTCAAACAAATTGCCATTACGAGAAGCAGTTGCAATAATCTGTCCATCTTTCTCAATGCGACATTTGGTGTGGTCGAATCCAACAAACAAACCAAGATCAACAAGTCTTGCAACTGAAAGAAGATTACGTTGAAGTTCTGGGACATGTAAAACCCCTCATAAAACTCGAGTTGAAGAAGATAAGGTGCCAAGATATAAATCTCCAATGCCCTTGACTTGGCAAGTTGTATCATCAGCAAGATAAACAACACGCTTAACAGGTAAAGAATGATAGTTATGTAGCCACTTAGATTCATATGTCATATTTCCTGTAGCACCAGAATCAATAATGAAAAGTGAACCATCACGTATATGAAGTATTCTGTCTGGGGGAACTGAACATAAAACACAACTTGTTTCAGGCATAACATTATCATGATGCTCGGCTGCATATGCTCGATTTCGATCTACATCAAATCGACGCTTAAAGCACATGGAAGAGGGATGATCAGATTTTCCACAATAATCACAAGAAGAAGAATCTCTAGATAAACGTGGTTGTTTTGTGGTAATGTTGTGTTCTTCATCATATTGACGTGCCCAACAGTCATCTTCAGTATGACCATTCCTATTGCAGTAAGAACAATGCTTGTTAGGAAATTTGAGACGAGAGAAACTACCACCACGACGACCACCTCTACGGTTGCCTCGTTGAAAAGAACGCCTTCGCACATTAAAGGCCCATTCCAACTGTTGTGACTCAGGCTCCTCTTGTTGTGAAAACATAACTGCATCATGACCAACACTACGTCGTTGTTGACGTTGAGAATACTCAATCAAAGATATGCAAGTTTGGTCAAAATCAAGACCGTCCTTGTTAGAAAGAATGGTAACAATGTTGTCATAAGACGGATCCTTTATTGTATCAAGAAGAATTGTAATAAGTTGCTTTCGTGGAACAGGATCACCCGCAGCAGCAAGTTGATTAATAACAGATTTGAAAGAATCAATATGTCCCGTCATAGCAATACCAACTTCATACTGTAACTTTGAAAGCAAACCTCTCAAATAAAGTGTTTCTGTAAACAGACTTTTTCTGAAAATTTGCTATAAGATACTCCCATACGTCATGGGAAGTAGGAAAGTCATACACATCAAGCATGAGAGAATCACTAAGAGCAGAAAGAATATACCGACAAGCTGCTTTATCACGCCTCTGCCAATCCATATAAGCAAGACGCCATGCATCAAAAACAGGGCCTTCCATGATAAGAACGTTGTCAGAATTCGGAATAATAGGCTGAGACGGACATAGAGAATTGCCAATAACAACATCTGAGAGCTCATCGCCTTCAAGAATTAACAGCATCTTTGCTTTCCAACTGGGAAACCCTTGGCCTTGAAAAGAAGGAATAGAACGTTGGCCAGAAGAAAAACCATTGACGAGAACAGTCATAGCCATATCTATCTGTGAGAAGACGTATAAGATAAAATCACAAAATCTGCACACCATAGACAAGGACGACTGCAAGAGATAAGAGATGTCAATAAGAAAAGAGTCCTCAAAATAGCGAGACGTGGGACGCAAGATTCATTGGTAGACGCTGGATGAAAAAGCTAGATTGGTCGCTTTGCTAAAAATAGAAAAATCCGAGACGTGGGACGCAAGATTCATTGGTAGACGCTTGACGAAAAAGCTAGATTTGGCGGTTTGCTAAAAACGCTTGACGAAGAAGCTAGATTTGGGCGGGTTGCTAAAAACGCTTGACGAAGACGAAACCTGTGTGCTCACGAAGACACTTGATGAAGACGAAACCTGTGTGCTCACACAAAGAACCTATTTTGCTGTTTTACAGATGCAGTTTGCCTGAACTGTCATAACTTTTGACTCACAACTCCGTTTGACAAACTTTTTTGATAGGTTTTGGTTTTAAGGATGCGATTAAGAAACAACTCTAATTACAACAAGTTAAGCTATAAAATCATGTAGACAACACATAATCAAAGAACAATCTTGTATGACATGAAATTAGAATCATGAATTTAACAAGAAGACATAGATGCTCTGATACCATGTTGAAATGTAGAGAGAAAGAGACGAGACAAGAGACACATCATGTACGCTCCCAAAGACTGATTCATATTGAGGACAAGATACATATATATAGGTGAGACCAAGTTAGGTAGAGTGAGCCATATATAGAGCTCCAACATTTATATGGTCTTAAACAAGCTTCACGGGCCTGGTACATCAAGTTTGATCTTTTTCTTACCTCTCATGGTTTTCTCTCTTGCTCTTCTGATGCCAACTTATTTACCAAACACCAAAATGGTAGTTTTGTAATCCTTGCCCTTTATGTGGATGATACAATCCTTGTTTCCAATGATTTGGGATTTCTACACCAAAGTAAGCAGTTGTTATCTTTGGCATTTGATATGGTGGATCTTGGAGAGCTTCACTTGTGTCTTGGCATTCAGATTCAAAGGGATCGCAGTAAAGGTATTTTATTACTTCGACAGTCAAAGTTTATTGAAGATACTATTAAGAAGTTTGGTTTGGAATCTGCACATTCAGCAACTACTCCTTGTCTTGCGAGTTCCATGAAAAACACTTCTGATGGTGGTGGCCAGCTTGTTACAAATCAACCATATGCTAATTTGGTTGGATGTCTTCAAGTTGTTGGTTTGAACACTCGTCCTGACATTTTGTTTATTGCTAACTATCTCGGGCAACACCTTGCATGTCTCTTGTCTCGTCTCTTTCTCTCTACATTTCAACATGTTGGAGCTCTATATATGGCTCACTCTACCTAACTTGGTCTCACCTATATATATGTATCTTGTCCTCAATATGAATCAGTCTTTGGGAGCGTACATGATGTGTCTCTTGTCTCGTCTCTTTCTCTCTACATTTCAACATCCTAGGGCTATATATAGAGACATTCTATATATAGCCAACAGAATTAGCCTCATGGTTGCAATTAAACATCACATTCAAGATGCAAACAGACAAGTGCACAAGGCAAGAAAAAAGTGATTTTCTAGCTCTTTCTTTTTTGCTAAGCTCTATACTCCTTTTATGTCAACCATTTGAGGGAGATTTTCAAGTATGTCACTATTCAAGTCCTTTAATAATCCAAGCTTTCTCATTGTTCTTATCAAGAATGAGTTTTTATCACAATTCCTCGATTTTTCAAAATAGTTAACAATATAGTATATTCTATCTATAGAAGTAGCAATATAACATTTTTCAATCATTCAAATAAATGGGACCGACATTTCTCATCTTACATTTTATAATAGTTTTTATTACAACTCTATCATTACAATCAAGCCTATATGATGTTATGTAGAAGTATCATTATAATGCTCTCTGCCCTCTTTCAAATCAATGGGATACACATTATTAAACCATTACAACTCTATCATTATAATTAAGCATATATGATGTTATGTAGAAGTAGCATTACAATGCTATGTGCTCTTTCAAATCAATGGGATACACATTATTAAACCAACATTTCATAATACATCTTTGTCATGTATATAAATAATTGATGAGATATACCACCATCTAAGTTCCTTGAATCTTTATATTTCATAATACAAGTACACAACAATAACTTTCTATTCTTGTTTTTTCATATGTCATGGATATGACAGTATAAATACTTTTAAAAACTATTAATTATTACATTATATCATGTTCAATGGTAAACTATGTCAAATACAAATGGTCTCAATAATAGTTGTTAAATGAAAATAGTTATAAAGATTCTCTAAATAATAATGAGATAAATTTCATATTATATACATATTCCAAGACTTGAGTTTCATGCATTTTATGAGGTATGAGGGCATGCCACTAGTGGTTTCATAACAATATACCTATATTCAAATGGTTGTTTTCTGAAGCATACTTCTTACACTTTAAATTCGTATGAATCGTGGTGATTCAGTTTGAATTACCATGGGTATTTCCTTTTCATTGATTGAAAATGTTTATTTTCTTGTATGTGTGTATGCTTTTTAGATATTTCGCTGCTGTCAATGCCTTTTTTCTTATAGGGAGAAAAATAATTATTGTCCTACTTTTATAAATGTCAACCACATACTGATTGAGGAGCACACTCAAGTGAGTAAAATAAATCACACGGAGAAGTAGTGCTTTCTACCACTACTATCAAAGTACCAGACATGCTGATCTATCACTGGCATATATACATCTAGATAGAAGAATCATAACTGCATTGCACAATGAATGCCCAATCATCCTGTGCATTGTTTATTGACTCCTCCTTTTTAACACTTAGTGCTAATGCATCAGGAACAATCATGCATCATCTCACCACAACCATGCATGGCTCTTTCTTCTTCTCCTTCTCTAGCTTTTTTCTACATTCATTGATATAATGGTCTGTCTTTTGATAGTAGTTGCATTTACCTTTCTTTTTAGGCTAATGGCATCCTTTCTAGAAGACTGGGCTGATTTTGCCTTTATCATTTTGATTGGCAACAAATGCCTGATCTCTCACACACACTTATTCAATTTTACCAAGATTGCTGATCTCTTATAACAGCCACATATAATAGTTAAATGGAAGACCTCTCCTATAAACACCCCCTTCTTTATGTGTTATGTGCATAGGGTACTAGAAAGGTGGACAAACATAGGTGAAATATGATGTGTTCGAAAGGGGAGGTTGTGAATGTTTAACTATGACATAGATATTTCATATAAATATTAGTTGGTGGTTTATCATCTTAGAACTTCTTACCTTCATCTTGAAATATTAATTATGTGGAGGAAACTAGGACCTCTTAGATTCTAAAATTTACATGAACCTTTATTGTGGCATATCAATTTGCATAACTCTAAATGTAGCTCTTTTTTATTGTCAATGTTTACCTTATTGGATGCATATAGTCTTCTTTTATATTTCTATATAAATGCAATTTTCAATTATCCATAATTCTTGGATTAGTTTTATAGTATTACAACCAAATAACTCTTGTAAACACCTAATTGTAAGGCATCAAAATTTCAAGTGAGATCAATATGAACAAATATGCTATTATTGAGTAATATTATAGTTCTAAAAGAGTTGGAGCCATGGATGGTGCTATATGGTGAACTTGGTTCTATATTAAAATGATTCATGCATTCAATAAAATCTAGTTTGATAATATATTTCATTAGATCTATCTTAAACAGGTAAGGCAGTTCTCAATATCTTATCACAAACTGATGGATACAAGTATAGAATATATAAAAAGAAGCCTTATTGCATCCCTTAATTCCATTGAGTACCATGTAACATCTCATTTGTATTTGAAATGTTGGCTCTTACTTATCTAGCCTTATTCTACTACTACCTAACCATATGTGAAGATCTCCATCATGAATTGCCCCTCCCCTATGGCTCTTCTCTCTCTCTCTCTCTCTCTCTCTCTCTCTCTCTCTCTCTCTCTCTATCTATCTATCTATCTATCTTGATTCCTTTCATCTTCTCTATGAACACCATCAGTAGGAAAAAACACGGACTCAAAGAGGGACCTCTATCTATCTTCATTCCTTTCATCTTTTCTATCAACACCATCATTAGGAAAAATACAGACTCAAAAAGGGGCCCTGTAAGGACTCTCTCTATCTTCCACGAATCAAGAGAAAGTGCAAAAAGAACTATAAAGTATTAGCTCTCTCTCTCTCTCTTCTTTTAGGATATAAAAGATCACATTCTGGCTATATTATATTAGATTCACCTATTTTCTTATTCTGATAATATCTTTGTCTAATATTGGGACCAGATTTTAAAGATAACAAAAAATGTTTTTTAATTTGAACTTAAAATGTGCAATTTGTTGATGTGACTCTCTTGATTAACCTCCTAGCTTTTTCCTTTAAAATTTTATCAAATTTGACGAATTTAAGCTGTTTTTACATTTCAATTACGAAATTTCATTTTTCTACATGTAGACTTCATATTTTTGAATTTTTTTTTACCCACACCTAGATTAGGGCTTAAAGAGCGTGTCTATACATTTTTCCAAATTTCTATTTAGTTTACAAGTCTTTTTTTACTTTGAGACTTAGTTTATATGTTTTGAGTTAACCATTATGTTTTTTAGCTTCTTTTTTGTAGGGCTATGAGGGATTAGGGTATTGTTTCGAGTTTCTCTCCTTTGTAGAGGAGAAATTCGAATCTCTGTGTAAGGCCTTCAAATTGTGTAGCTTGCCTCTATTTTTTAGAACATCTCTTCCTTTCCCTCCATTCCCACATTTATGGCATTGATCTTCTCAAGCACATGAGACCATTAGAAAACATGATGTGAAGATCAAGATTGATGATGAAGGGTGTGTTGATTTTTTGGTTCCATTTGGTTGGAACCAAAAACTCAGCTTTCCCTTCATTGAGCTTTCTATTCAGAGATATCCATTGTGCTATGACTTCAAAGGAAAGCTATGGAGGTTTGGTCTTTTTTATATTTTGATATCTTCTTATGGTTTTGTGATATAGTTTTCTGTTCAATTAATGTTTAATGTAAAGGTACAATATTTAAGTTTAATATTATACTCTACTGTACTAACATGATTCAATGTTATGTAAATTGTTATATTAAGTTTCTTAAAATGTTTTATAGTTAAGCTTGATGTTATGCTTTAATTGGTGTGCTTGATATTATGATTTAATATTTGCTACTGTTATGGTTTCCTATGTTAAGTTAACTTTTAATATGTTATATTTATCTGGTTTGCTATTTAAGAATTAATATCATATTTTTTATTAAGATTCAATGGTTAAATTTTTGTATTATAAGTTTTTTGGTTGATTTTTTGTATATTTTCAATATAGGATGTAGGAAGGAAAAATAAAAGAGATATACACTTTCAATTAGATCTTGAGTATGCACCTTTACATAAGAGGACAAAAGCAAATATAGTGCACCAAACAGTGATGCAAAGAGATTCAGGTAAAAAACATGTTGATCTTTGGGTAGAGGGATCAATATATCCACTTGATCCTCTTACTCAGCCTCCTCAATTTTCAAGATTAACATCTTTCATTAAGTATGTATGTGAGTGTCATATTGGTTTGCTACAATACATAAAAAGACTTGTCAACCAAGTATATAGTATTTATACATCTACTTAACACCTATTAAAGAACAAGGAAGCAAGGATTGTGTAGCTCTCAAATGCGTTGATTGATAAGGAAAATATGTGTAATAATTTGCAAGATGAAGTGCATGTTGTTCAAATAGAAAATGCTTAGTTGTCTATTGATGTGCAAAGTTTAGAATAAAGGAATAGGAAGATACAAACTATGCTAGAGAAGTTGACTCCGTTAGGGCTAGGTGAGCATGCGAAACAACTAAAATGAATGGATAAATTGGTCATTAGAGGTGGTCAATGGAGGCATCGAATCAGAGCATGCAAGAACATTGGACAAATGTTTACCAATCCAGATGATGAAGTTGATATGGCATCTTGCAAGATGATTTTGGTGAGTACTTAGTAGAATGGCATCTTGCAAGAGGTCTAAAAACTTTGAAGTTCATGTTTGGTGTGTCAAATGGTTCCAATACAAAATTACCTTGTTTGTATTGTATGCCATCAAGCAAAAAATACAATAATGGAAATCAACATTGGAGTGAAGAGACATCCATAGATGGTGTCCCAAGCCATGACCATCTTGTTTGTCTCATTGACGAAAAAATGGTACAACAGATCCTTCATTTGTACGAGATGAATGCCATAAAAACATTTTCCATTTTTCAGGATAAGTAGAATAATTTTTCCTTAGTCTCCAATACAACCCATGATGTGCTTACGCTTTTCCAAATCCATTTTGAACACAGTCTTGCCCTTCTTTCATCCAGGCACTGCCTGCAAATCCAACTTAATAGCTCTTACATGATGAGAGTACACAAATGTAGGTTTACTCTTATGTAAAAGTGTAATTGTGGCCTCTCTTGGATGTTTTTTGGTACCAAATACCTCCAACTACTACATCCCACTTGCCAAATGTTTGGCCCCAATCATCCTTAAATGCTTCCTCAACCTTGTGCTTGGGTTTGGTACACTGCAACACAAAGTATGGGTCATCTTCCTCATCGTTATCCCCAAAGGCAATGATGACTGCAAAGTTATCCCCCTCTTCCAGAGCATCAGTGAGGTCATCGAAGTCCTCTCTAATCAATGGTGCATCATCGTTTGTGACTCTATCTTCATGCAAAGGAGAAACTTAAACTCGCACCCATGTCTTCACAACAGTTGCAATGTCCTCACAATTTTCATGATCCCCTGTGATGTACGCACTACAGAAACAAGAAAGTTTTCTTGTTTTGAGCAACAAGTGGTTGTTTGAGAAGCCCTAAATGCTGTGCAAACTATCAATTCCTTTAATGGCCTCACGCCATCACTCTGAAATTATGAAAATGAGTGAACACTTCACTCTTCGCCTTCATATGAAATACACCCACACTTTCCTTGTGTGGTCATCAATAAATGTTATGTACTACTTGCAGCCTTCCATAGACAGTCTTCACATGACCCCAGACATCTGAATGCACATCTAGTACATTCCTGCTCACATTTGTGTCATGTGGAAATACATGCTTTGTTTGCTTTCCAAATTGACATGCTTCGCATACTTTATGCATACCTTCAACTTTAAACTTAGGCAGTCCTGTTACAAGTTCTTTAGTCTGCATAGACTTCATTCTTTGCACATTTACATGCCCAATTCTCTTGTGCCAAATGTCTATATCTGTAACAACTCTTGAACCATTTGCAAACATTGCAACACTCACTTTAAGCATATTTACATTCAATGTAAACATTTTGCCCACTATGTTACCTTTTACAACCAACCTGCACTTATCCTTAAAGTCTTCTACATAACAACAATGAGGGTTAAACTGGACCTGCAAATTCTGCTCAATCATCTAGCCAAGAGAAATTCTGCTCAATCATCTAGCCAAGAGAAACCTGGTTCTTTGTAATGTTCGAAACATGCAGAACATATGGAAGGTACTTCACCTTACCATTCTGCATAGACAATGGCACATCTCCAACATGGGAAATCAGATGAACAGTGTCATCCCCTGTTTCAACAAAACCTGGTCTTTCAAGACTCTTCATTTCCTTGAACCACTCACCATGACTTATCATGTGGTTTGCAGCACCTGAATCAACATACCATACATCATCCTTACATGCTGAACATCATTTCCAGACACAGCATTAACCACATGTTGCATAACAAACAACCTCTCATTATCCTCTCTATTTCTGCTGAAGGATGCATAGTTGTTTTGCTGCACTCTTCCATTTCGCATGTTAATCTGTTTCTTATAGCAATCTTCATGCACATGTCTAGGCGGCTTACCACAATAAAAATAGCATCGTGTATCATTATGTTGCCTTTGCCAATTACCACGACCTCTTTGACTCCCCCTGCCTCTAAACTGACCTCTTCCACCTGTGTGTTGTTGTCAATCTGGGACCGTTTTGCTGATGCTGGCCATAATTCTGATTACTTGTTACTCTACTGCAGATGACCATAATTCTAATTACTTGTTCGGCCACCACCATGGACACATCCACAACCTCATCTACCTCGTCCTCTACCTGAACTTGTGTAGATGGCCTGCTCCTCGAAACTGTTTTTGTTTTGTGAAGACTATTGATTTTCACCCAAATTCTTCTCTTCAATAATCAGCATTGAGACAAAAATTGTGAAGTTGGGAATGTTCTCCCAAGTCTAATAGATGTCTTGAACGCCTTGTATTGTGGCCCGAGACCATGTAGACACACTTCCACCTTATCATCATCATCAACAAAAACACCAACAGATGTAAGGGATTCCATAATGCCCTTGATCTTCAAGGCATAATCATTCATAGATATATTTTTCTTCTCCACAGTATGAAGCTCATTCTTTAACTGAATCTTTCATGCCTTGGTATTGGTTTCATACAGCTTCACTAAGGTGTCCCATGTGTTGAAATATACAAGTGAATAGGGTGTGTGCGGGAACAAGCCCTTAGCAAGAGGTTGTAAAAGAGAATCTGTAAATGTGAGAGAACTTGTGAAAAGGTGAGAAGTATCTACTGGGAGAGAATAAAGGGTAGCGTGAGGAGATTTAGGAGGTGTGGAGATATTCTAGGAGAGGTGGAGAGAATCAAGCAAAAGAGGTGGAGTGAATCAAGGAGAGATTAGTGGGACTAGATGCTTGGATGTAAACTCTATAAATTGAGGCATTGGCCTAATGAGAATTTGCTGGTTTTTGATTATCCATGCGTACATTAAGCTATCAGTTAATTGCTCACTAATCACGTCTTAATTATCATCTAATCTCTTTGTTAATGATGTTGATTCTAGCATTTGATCCACCATAGCTCATCACATTGCTGCAAATTTAACATCATGCCTCCTTAGGTGACTTGGCATCGTGTATGTGCCCAATCATGGTGTCTTGTATACTAATAGCCAATACATAACTTTCCTTGCTCCTTGATTCCAATCCTTCAATTCTTTAACATCTGCAGCAGCAGTTGGATTAATCTCCGATATCTCTCGTGCCTCCTCATATTCACCTTCAATGTAGTCCCCAATAACCTTTACCCATGAGAAAATTTTTCAATATAAACCTCCAAACATGGAAGTTGTTCTTGTCAATCTTCTCTGCAACAATCTTGGTATACAAAGAAGATAAAGTGACTAACACACATAATAGAGTATATACAAGCAGCCCATAATGTGAACATGCTAAGAGGAGTGGGTAGGTGTGGACTAGTCAGTGTAGTCTAGTTGTAGAACTCTGGTGAAGATATTTTGATGCAGCTATCAAACACATCAGTGATGTAAATGTCAAGCAGTCATGTAGGCGCCTCATGAGTGTCAGCTCATGTTTAGCTTGACATCTCAACACGTAAAATATACAATATTAGCATTTTTCATGAGCTGCGGATGGCGTCGAAGCTTGAGAGGTGTCCAGACGGTTAATGTGCCCCCCTTCTTGATGTAGATTCCATCCTCGGAATATGTCGATCAAGGTTTGTCTAGGCTTTTGTGGTTGTATGTTGGCATTGGAAATGTCAAAGGTATTGGAAGGTCTAGAAGGCAACATGGTACAATGAGTAAGCTGCTCTCGTAAGAAATATTAAGCATAAGGCAACATGGTACAATGAGTAAGCTGCTCTCGTAAGAAATATTAAGAATAAGGCAAACATCAATCAAGCAGTAAGGAAACATTTTTGTGACTGGTCACAATTACTAGTTTAGACAAGGGTACTGTTAAGGTTGGTGGTCGAAAAGCATGCCCTAGGTTATGACCTTAGTCTCAACACACTATCACTTTGATGAAACCATATCTAGCTATTATCTCGCCTTATAAATAAAACTACTAAGAGATTATTATAAGCGTTCATTTTGATTCTAAAAATATAAAAGTAGGGCACCACCCTATAGAGACCCAAGAAATGGCCCAGACACCTCATACAAGAGTATCCAAGAACTGCTAAGTACCTCTACAACGATGCTTGGGTTTTTTTTTTAAAAGCCCTTATTTAATAGTTTTTTATCCACAAGTTTCCATCTTGTGGATATCAAGGCAGTGGTCCCCCCATGGCTCCAGCACTAAGAGCCAAAAGTCCTACTTCGACTACACATGGAGATGGTTATCTTCTTGTGGGTTTTTTTAAATATTTTTATTTTATTTTTTAATATTTTGTTTTTGTGGGTTTAAACTAGTTTCACTTTCAGAGTTCACCTAGAAGGCTCTATTCTAACTAAAGACGTCACACTAAGGAAGGTGGAGTTCATGGCATACTCCTTTGGCACACTCTAAGGTCGATCTCAGGGAGGATTAAACTAGGACCAAAGCCTAAATGGTTATTCAAGTAATAGCTAGAAAATTGATAAACTAGTTACGTAATGATGCAAGCAAGCACTCAAACAAACACTAAATGGAGAATCATAAAAAAATTTGAAAAAATAGCAAAAGGCGAGGGTGGGTTAGAATACACATGGACAATGGGGAAAATCCTATCCATATTGAGGTTGCACGTCCACTACATGTAAATCTAGATTTGGTCTACATGACTGCACGTCCACTGCATGTTGTAAATCTGGATTTGGTCTACATGGTTAGAATACACATGGACAATGGGGAAAATCCTGTCCATATCGAGGTTGCACGTCACTGCATGTTGTAAATCTAGATTTGGTCTACATGACTGCACCTTAATAACCTATAAATCAAACTTATCTAGCAAGCTTATCATCATCAAAAAACCTTAGTTCAAAAGCATGCTCTGATTCTTTGTCACTAGGTTGATTTTCCCCCTCATTTGGGTTTGTTTCATATATATATGTGTCCTCATACATATACTAGGCAACAGTTTGAGTGCATCCTCACTGTGAGATGTCATGGTAGGTAAGTGAGCTAAGTAGCTACTATGAGCTAAGCTATCTAGGAAATCACAAGGAGTCGGAAACATTACTCCAATAAATGACAGTGTAAGCCCATAAGGTCTTGCCCTCCTCCCTTGCTCTACAAGCTATTCCTATGCAGTTCTAAATTAATAGGGTCCTCCCATTGGGTAATGTACACTCACGTGATAGCGTCATTGTGGTGTCTGTCCTACTATGGAGTGCGATAGTCCTATCCCATAGTGCCTAAATAAGTTTTACAATTCCAACATAAGTAGGATGCTACATACCACCTACGATATGCACAGGTAAAGCATGCTACCAAGGGATGGAACTCTAGATAGAGCCCGTCCACAAAAGTATCTCCACAACAAATTTGCCCTAGTGGTGCATAACAATATCATGAGTGGGTTTGGAAAGGAGGAATACTTAGCTGCCTTCGATAGTACCATTCTTGGAAATCTTGGTCTAGAATAGGGTCATTTGTATCCGTCCACAAAATGTCCATGCTCATGACATAGTCATAACAGAGTCGTACTTCATTATTTTGCTTTGACACGTGCTCTTTCTCAATATCTTGTTTTTTTTTTAAATTTTCATGGGGTCAATTGGATATTTAGTATATGTATAAATGCTATATTGATGTACATGCTGGTGCAAGCTATATTATCATGGGGTAGATTTTTCCAAAAGACTTCCTCTTGATATGGACATGAAATTTGTCAGGAAGCAAAATGTGGGGGGTAAAAATAATGATATTAGCATAAGTTCCCCCTTCCTACTTTCTATTATACCTTGACCTCACGAAAGGTATTGTAGGTTTTTTGTAACCATCTCTGCTCCATTACTGTTTCTTGGCTAGTAGTACCTTTTTTTACGTGTTGTGGCATGTCAATTTGCAATTTTAATGGAGTTAAAGGGCTCTAATAGGACCAGATGAAGCTTCTCGGTTCTTGGAGATGTGTTGACATTAATGCAGGAACTTGTTGAGTAGAAAGTATTTGCTCAAGTACTGGGTTCTCTTGAAGTACTTTTGAGTAGGCGTTGAAGAACTTGTAGAGGCCTCATGGGAACTAGAGGATTTATTAGAGTCTCCTTCTCTTAAGGGGCATGTCATTTATTGAATAGATTTTAGAATCCAAATATGGTGAGATGTTGGGAATGTAGGTATAGCAATTTGTTTTCCCTTGTTTGCTATGGCATTAGGATTGGAAGAGACTGTTGATTGGCCCATTGATGTGTTTGTAACTGTTTGAGCCTATACACATGTGCATCCTCTTCGGCACCCAAATCCAAGTGTTACCCTCATAGTAGCCTTGAGCTTTAAGAAGCCGACTTGGAATCCATCAAGAGCTAACCTGTGGTTTAGATAGAGAGTTTTGTGTGATAGGGCATCCAAGATTTTTTACTAGTAGGTTGGAAATTGAGAACTAGTGGACTAGAGGCTTGAGGGACCCACTTAAATGTAGGTTGTGGCTTTCTATATTGATTCCCTACTGGTAGTTGGATGGGTATGAAGGGAGACACAAATGTGGATCTTGAAGATAAGGAACCTTGTGGGTGGTGATGTCAATGGGGAGGGTGCAACATAGGATCATGTTGATGTTGAGGATTTGTTATTGTAGCATTTAAATGCTTGGTTGCTAGTACAACACATTTGATATGGAGGCAATGTTCACGGGGTGTAAAAGTGTAGCATTAGATTTTTTTTCCATTGTGACCTCCTTGTGGCCCATTCGATTCTACATCATTGAGCCGCTATCATCTAGGTCCATCCAAGAATGGCACGTTTTTTTAAAGTTCCTATGGGAACGACCAAAAATCTAACAACCAAGTGCCCATTATCACCATAGATGATAGTTCTAAGCAAACTAAGTACTTTGGTATTTTTGGCACTTACACCCTCTATTCTCATGTTTGACTTTTCAAGTTGAGTTTTACTCAACTGATTTCATATAGCACTTTGACTTCAGACTAGCACCCATGTCAAGCATAGCATTATAGAACACTTTACCATAGTTATAGGGGCTAGGAAACTCAATGAGCATTATGAGAGACAAGATGTGATTCTCCATGTTGTCGATTACCTCTCCAACATAACCTTGTGTAGTAGGTCTAAGATTTCCTTCTCCATGCTGTTGAAGTTTGGCTTATATACATTCACATCCATTCTTCACATACATAGCCACATCCATTCTTCACTTATACATTCACATCCATTTTCATCACATATCATCCACTCATATCCCATATCATTCATTTACATCCTGATTCACATGACATGATATACATTTATTCTTTACATATACATTCACATCCATTCTTCACATACATAGCCACATCCATTCTTCGCTTATACATTCACATCCATTTTCATCACATATCATCCACTCATATCCCATATCATTCATTTTCATTTACATCCTGATTCACATCACATCATATCGCGTCCATTCATTCACATCTATTTGATTCACATGACATCATATCTCGTCCATTCATTCACATCTATCTGATTCACATCACATCTCATCACATCTATTCACCTCACATCTCATCACCTCTATTCACATCACATCTCATTACATCTAGTCACCTCAAATCTCATTACATGTAGTCACCTCACATCTCACCACCTCTATTCACATCATATCCATCCATCCATTCATTCACACCTATCTGATTCTCATCACATCTCATTACATCTATCTGATTCTCATCACATCTCATTACATCTATTCACCTCACATCTCATCACCTCTATTCACATCACATCCATCCATCCATTCATTCACACCTATCTGATTCTCATCTAATTACCGCTATTCACATCACATCCATTCATTCACACCTATCTGATTCTCATCACATCTCATTACATCTATTCACCTCACATCTCATCACCTCTATTCACATCCATCCATCCATCCATTCATTCACACCTATCTGATTCTCATCACATCTCATTACATCTATTCACCTCACATCTCATCACCTCTATTCACATCCATCCATCCATCCATTCATTCACACCTATCTGATTCTCATCACATCTCATTACATCTATTCACCTCACATCTCATCACCTCTATTCACATCCATCCATCCATCCATTCATTCATACCTAACTGATTCTCATAATATCTCATTACATCTACTCATAGAATTTAAACATAGAATTTAAGAGAATTCTAATTTTGATATAAAGATTCTTTACGCATCTATTTATGCATAAAAATCAACTTCAGTGGGAATAACACTTTTAAGAGAATTCTATTTTTGATATAAACATTGTTTACGCATCTATTTATGCATAAAAATCAATTTTGATGAGAATAATACTTTTGAAAAAAAAATAAATCCTTTATGCATCTTTCTATGCAAAAAATCAACTTTGACGAGAATAACACTTTTGAAAAAAAAAATCCTTTATGCATCTTTCTATGCATAAAATCAAATTTAATGAAAATAACACTTTTATAATTAAAAAAATTCCACTAGGCATCTTTTTATGTATAGAAATTAAATTTAATGAAAATAACACTTTCATATTAAAAAAATTCTATTATGCATCTTTCTATGCATAGAAATTAATTTTAATAATTAATATCAATGATATCAATGCATATTCATAGGTGAATATGTACATGGAGTAAATTAGAATATTTCTTTTAGAATGCACAAACGGTGGGAATTACTCTTTTGGAATAACATAAAAATAAACTTTCTTTTCCATAAAATTCTAGAAACTTTTGCCATAACCTCCTTTGTATGGTTAACCATTTCTCATTTTTATCATTCTATTTTCAACTTAAATTAATCCCAATTAGATGTAAAGGACTTTAATCTACACAATTTTCAACTTAAATTAACCCCAATTGGATGTAAAGGACTCTAATCTACACAATTTTCAATTTCCAAGAGAGTAAACAATAAGAAAGTTTAATTAATCTTTTTGTTAATCATTCTAGGATAAAGAAGGGCTGAATTGTAAAGAAGAGAAGGGGGGTGGCCTTTTCATCAAGGCACAACATTAGAATTTACTTCAATCAACTATAAAACAAGAAAATCAAGAAAACCATAGATTTAAAATTAAAAAGTAAGAAAAATTAAGCTTACATGGAGTTGTAAGCTTTCCTTTGGCTTGAGGGATTAAGGGTTCTACTCTTGTTGGAAGCAAGAGTGGCCACCAATGACTTTGTACAGGATTAAACCAAAAACAATTGAATTATCAAGAAAATTCAATGTAAATGGCTCTGGATAGGAGTAGAGTAACAGTGCATAAACACCATTAGGCTTTTACA
The DNA here is from genome assembly GCF_041138505.1 of Cibotium barometz. Taxonomy (NCBI): domain Eukaryota; kingdom Viridiplantae; phylum Streptophyta; class Polypodiopsida; order Cyatheales; family Cibotiaceae; genus Cibotium; species Cibotium barometz. Next base: position 28,932,781 of record NC_141057.1, on the reverse strand, counting down.
AAAGGGGGAGGCTTCTATTTATAGGAAAAAATGAGCCTCTAACCAAGTAAACTGATTGTAGAATTTTCCAAATCAATTTGGTCAATTTTTGACCGTTTTTGGGTCAGTTTAGCTTACTTTTTGGATCTAGTTGAAACAGGAGAGAGGAGAGATGAAAATATCTCATTATTTTTCAGTTTAAAACTCCTCCACACATGTCAAATAGGTGCCTCCTTCATGAGGGGAGATCCCCACACTGAAGTGTCAAAAATGCATCATTTCCTCTAAATATCTCTTAATTTTTAACTAATAAACCTTCTACTCAGTCAACTCTTCATCTTATGTGAGCATTTACTTGTTTTTGGGGGTTTTTCTTTTATTCTTCAATTGATCTCCTCCCTAAATTTGGATTAATCTTATTGGTCCATAGGAATCTTAATTGGACCATAATCTAAAAATTTCTGAAAATCTTGACCCTTAGGCTAAGGTCCTCTTTACCTATTTCAATTAATTCCAATTGCACATTGGAAGGTTCTTTTTGAATTTTTGTATAGATGTGAATGTGAATGTGGATGTGGATGTATAGATGTGAATGGGGAATGTGGATGTGGATGTATGTATGTATGTGGATGTAGATGTGGATGTATAGATGTGAATGGGAATGTGGATGTGGATGTATGTATGTATGTGGATGTGGATGTATGAATAAGGACGTGATAGTGGATGTATATATGTAGATGTGGATGTATGGATATGGATATGGATATGGATGTGTATGTATGAATGTGGATATGGGATGCGGATGTATAAATGAGGATGTGAAAATGGAGATAAGCATGTAGATGTGGATGTATGGATGTGAATAAGTATGTGGATGTGGATGTATGGATGTGGATATGGATGTGAATATATGATATGTAATGTGAAGGAATCTGAAGTGAAGAGATGGAAAATGATGTGAATATATGATATGTAATGTGAAGGAATCTGAAGTGAAGAGATGGAAAATGATGTGACTGGATAAGTACACATATAAATGGAATGTGGAATAAGTAATGTGGATTAATGAGGGATAATGTGGAAAAATGAGAGTTAATATGGATGTGGATATATGATATGTAATGTGAAGGAATCTGAAGTGAAGAGATGGAAAATGATGTGACTGGATAAGTACACATATAAATGGAATGTGGAATAAGTAATGTGGATTAATGAGGGATAATGTGAAAAAATGAGAGTTAATATAGAAATTATATTTGTAATCTGTTTGTAAATGGCTGTTTTATGTCAAGAATGCTAGGGAAGCATTTTGACCGTCTTATGATTAAGGTCGAGGAGACCTAACTAATAAAGTTGCAACTGCTGACGGAGAGTCAATGGAGGACGTCTCGCGTAGCAAGGTCAACCGAGGTCTTGACCAGCCTCGATTCGATTAAAATGGTGAGCTTCTGGTACGGTGGATGAGGGACCAAGGAAGCGGCCTATGAGTGAAGCGCTAGGTCACCTGCGAAGGATCCTAGAGGGTGCTGACCATACGGTGCTCGGGCTCTGGGTCGCCTAGGATACCCACGCGTGCGTCAAGGAAGATATTGGAAGGAGTAAGAGTTGTTTTCTGAAAACCGAGCATGGATCTATGTGATTGACCTTGCTGGTCTTCAATGGATGAGTCCATGGCTTTTTTTTATGGATCTGTTGGTTGATCTTGCTGATCTTCAACGAGAGTCCATCTTGATTTTTTTAAGTGATTATATTGCCGAGTATTATGGGCTAGGAACTATTGAAAAGGCCCCTGAGTGGACAGGTGGTGAGCGTTCTAGTTTCCAATGATGCCATAGATACTTTGATGAAGGAATGATGGGAAATTATGAATCAACCGGATAAATTGGAAGATTGTGATCAATGGTACTATGGTTTCATTAAAGGATTGTTTTAAAACTAGCTGATGCTAAGAAAAAGGTAATTTCATATTGGGTGTGTAAGTGGTGTGGCTAGTTTTATATTTACATAAACTTCCGGCTAGGGGGCCTTGGAACTCTGTTCCTTGGTACCTGGGACAAAACCTAACCAAATTCGAAATTGGATCCCATCACTACAGTGGTTGGGTTGTTGGCTAACCTATGGGATCGGATGGAGTTAGGCTGGACTGATGGATCTGTAAATCGAGAGTCAACTTTTGTTATTACGATAGATAAAGTAAATCCCGGACAGTAATTGTTCTATGGATAGGAATCAACGGCTGTGCCTCTTGAATGGGGAAAAAAGCATTGATCCCAATGATCTAAGTGCAAGTTTCTTCCTTGATCTGATCAAGTATCTTGTAGGTGCAATTGGATTAGCTTGATCAGAAATGATCTTGACTATGTTAGAGTAAAAAGTTATCCTGGTGGAATCACCCGTGCTTTCCGATAAAGGAAGTTTTTTCGGGTTCGATTTTGGAACAATCGACGGATTAGTCTCCATTAGGAAGTGAATGGGGTCTTCTTGGGCCCTTTAATTTGCCCAAGCCTAATCAAGGTGATTAAGGAATAGCCAAATGGGGGGTTGCCATGTGGACTGAAATGTTGGGTTTTTAAGAGAGGTGTAAGAGTGGTCAAAGGGTGCACTTTTTTCCCAAAAGGGAGGGGGGCAATTTTACAAATTTCGGACCTCCATAACTTCTACATACAAGCTCCGATTTGAGCAGAGATTACAGATCTGTGATCTACGCATCAAGAGCTTTCCATAGATATGTTACATGATATGGTTTTATCTGCTAGATTTTAAATTCCATTTTCCCCCCAAAATTCAAATTCGAATAAAGTAGCCGTTTTGAAGCTTCTAATTAGAAAACGTTTTCTCTTAAGAGAAAAGGTTTGACTCCCTTAAACTGCCAAATAAAAGGGCCCAAGAAGCCTTCCATTGAGGTCCTAATGCTTATCCGGATATCCGTGGGTGAGGCCCCGAATGTGGGACCCCTGTCCCGCGCGAGAAGTGCTACTTCCGCCAGTATCCCGAATCCGTTGCTCGGTGGGAACAGGGATCTCACAGTTGGTATCAGAGCAAATGGAAGTACCGCAATTGTATGGAACCCTGACTTGCTTGAGGCCTAGACATGATGGTATTTACCTTATAGTTCCAAGTATTATGAACAACCCGTATATACCGAGGGTATAACTACAGCTCTTTACCGATAGTATATACGAGTATATCTAAGACTTGAAATTAATGCTATCCAGATAATGATTTCAAATGTGGTTGATATGATTTTTAATTCTATTTGAGAATTGATGAATTGAATTGGATTCTGATTGAAAATTCTGATTGAAAAATGATGATTTCTGAAATTTAGTTGCAATATAATAACCTGAGTGAAACCACAATGAGGAGGAATGGGACGAGTCCCTATGATGATATTCATAACTAGAATGATGATAATGAATTTAGCAAATCACTATGAGATTAGTGGGTTGTGCTGTCAAATTGTTACTGTTAATACTTGACCGGTAGATCAAGTTAAGGGATGTCAAATTGAGAACTTGCTTGACTGAAATTTCTGTGGTGGAGGAATGTTCAGAAGGAAATTTTTCGGTCTAATGGACCATTATCATGTTAAAGATATGAATGATATGATCTGAATAAATTGTTATTTAATGATGAGTTTTATATAAGGGATATTTATCCCAGTGTTCTGTTGGGTTGACCAGAATATAAGGAACCCCAAAATAAAATTGGATCTTAAGAAAAAGAGTTGTCCTCTACCTTGCGAGATGAGGACATCTCGTACTTTTTTAAGTGGGGTAGAATGTAAGATTCCTCCCCAGCCTTCAAGGTATACAGGAGTAAGAATCTCCGTTTTTGATCTTATAATTATTCCCTCTCTAAAATTAAAAAAAAGATTCTGTTTAAAAAAGAAAGACCCTTTCCCTAGAATACTTCTCAGGAGTCACAACTGTTTTAAGGATTCAGAACAATGAATTCAAAAGTGAAAATCGGTGTTTTGGATACCAAGGTTTTGGTTTTCATTTAAGTACGGCCCAAAAGAAGTTCTTTATCTCTTGGGGAGTATAAGAAGTTATCCCCAGATATTGTGAGCCTTATCTAAATTCAATGAAAGTAGAGGTGACTTAGCCTACAAGCTTCTTTTATCTCCTCGTCTCAAAGTTCTTACTGCCTTATATAGAAAATGTGCCAAACCCAAATCATGGAAAGACGGTAAAACTTCAGTGACAAGATACCGTTGGCTTCTAAGTTACGCTAGTTCCTTCCTTTATATAAGTCGTAACTTTTACCTGTCGCTCAAAGTAATCTTACTTCCATCGATCTCCCTTCTTCTTAATCTCCTTCATGGCTTGGCAAAACAGGAATTAGTTTTATCCATGATGATTTCTCACCTTCAAGATGCAAGCGAGTCTGTGAAGAAAGATTTTATAGAACAGTATGAGCGCTCACTTTTTCCTCACCTAGGAACTTCTGTAGCTCAGACCAAATGGCGGACCTATCAAGATATAACTAGGGTAACACCCTGGGGTCAGCAGCACTTTCGTAACAATGGTCGCTTGGCCATGGTTATTGAAGCTTTGGGTTTGGGTTCCCGATACTACTGCGTCATGAGATCAAGGAATCTTGGGTTTTTTGAGTGAGTCTTCTTACTGGCGTGTTTTCTTCCTCATCAAAAGATATGCCTTTACCCCGTTTTTGGCTTGTCTCTTAGAGGTCCTTTTGTTAGATCACCTCATACCACTGAGATAGGTGTGGCAATAACCAACAGAATTATTCCCATAGATGAGTTACCTTATACGTGCGCAGCTTGTGAGTGCTGCTTTTGTGATCATATGATGGACCGGCTTATGGAAGTGTAAAGAGTTCTTCTATCTTTACTGTATATGTTTCAAGAATGAATAAAGTTTAAATCTTGTTCTTATCTCGAATCTTACTCTCTTTGAGACTTTTTTTTTGTGGTTAATCTTAATTAATTTTTCTCTAAGTCTCATATTTGTGCATCTTGCAAAATTATCCCAAGTTTGCGAGATGAGGACATCTCGCATTTTTCAAGTGGGAGTGAATGTAAGATTCATCCCCAGCCTCTCAAAATGTCCAGCATATTTTCCTATAATCAATTTCCTTTTCTGAAATATAGGAGATCTTGTCTCTGCCCGTTTTGGCATAGAGAGAGAAAATATTCTAGAGAGAGAATATTCAGATTATGAATATTTTTGGATAGAAAAATAACTCATCTTATTAAAATAAGTTCCTTTGAAATAGAAATTCAAAAAGAACTTTCCAATGTGCAATTGGAATTAATTGGAAATGGGTATAAAGGACCTTAGCCTAAGGGTCTAGATTTTCAGAAATTTTTGGATTATGGTCCAATTAAGGTTCCTATGGACCAATAGCATCAATCCATGTGTAGGGAGGAGATAAATCCAATTTGTAAAAGAAGATACCCAAAAATGAGTAAATGCTCACATAAGATGAAGAGTTGAAAATGTACAAGGTTTATTAGTAAAATACTATGAGCAATATTAAAAATATGAGATATTTTGGGTATAATGATTCCATTTTGACACATATGTAAGGAAGGGGAGTTCTTTAAAGGAGGTTCATATTTCACATAAGATGAAGAGTTGAAAATGTATAGGTTTATCAGTAAAAAACTATGAGCAATATTAAAAATATGAGATATTTTGGGTATAATGGTTCCATTTTGACACATATGTAAGGAAGAAGAGTTCTTTAAAGGAGGTGCATATTTCACATGCTTGAATGAGCTTTAAACTCATAAAAATTGAGATATTTCATCTCTCCTCTCTCCTCATTCAAGTCTAGTTCCAAAAAGTTAGCTTAATTGACCTAAAAATGGTCAAATATTGACCAAACTGATTTAGAAAATTCTAGAATCAGTTTGTTTGGTTAGGAGCTCAATTTTTCCTATAAATAGAAGCCTCCCCCTTGTTGAAAAATATATAGTGTTTATGCATCGTTACTTTACTCCACCTAAGCCAAGAACTGTGAATTCATTAATAATTCACTAGTTTTTGGAGCTTCCCTCTTTCTTCAATCCCCATTGGTGGCTCCATCAACATACTTAACCAATTGATTGGTTGGGGGCCTCTACTGTGAACAAAGAATCAAGCAATTTGTAAGGTAATTAGTGAATTTTGATCATTTTCTATAATTTCTCAATGTTTCTCTCTTCTCAACCCCTCTCAAGCTTGAGAAGCTTAATTGGAATGGTTTTTAAATGTTATTGAAGTTAATTGATGAATGGTAGTGAAGAGTTACATAATTTGATGAATGCTATTGAAGTTAATTGATTAATGATAGTTAAGAATTACATAAATTTTTATTTATGCTTAATTCAAATGGTTTTTATGAAATTTCTCTCTCTGTCACTCAAGAAATGGTCATACTCATGACCCATTCTCAATCCAAATGAAGCTTTTCCTTAATCCAAGATTAATCTATACTTGAGGTCAAATTAATGGCTTTTTTCTATGCTTTTAGTTTATGTATTTCATGAATATTGATGATTCAATCCATTATGGATTATTGATCCAATTAGGGATCATTCTAATTATTTCTTAATGATAAGCTTTATTCCTTAGAAAAAATTCAGATTTATCAGTCATAGCAGTGGAGCTATGGAAAATTTTTTATAAAAATTACGCATAAAATAATTCCATTCAAAGCATGAAAAGAGGACTTCCTACCATATTCTAGGAATTATCATCCTAGATTAATTGAAAGATATTCATTGTAATCCTAGAGAATTTGATTTTTTATATTATGCATAATTGAAATTCATGCATAGAGGTATGCATAAAAGATTATTATTTTAATGTAAAAGTGTTACTTTTATCATATTTGAATTTCATGCATAGAGGTATGCATAAAAGATGATTATTTTATTATAAAAGTGTTACTTTTATCATATTTGGATTTCATACATAGAGGTATGCATAAAAGATGATTATTTTATTATAAAAGTGTTACTTTTATCATATTTGGATTTCATGCATAGAGGTATGCATAAAAGTTGATTATTTTATTATAAAAGTGTTACTTTTATCATATTTGGATTTCATGCATAGAGGTATGCATAAAAGTTGATTATTTTATTATAAAAGTGTTACTTTTATCACAATTGAATTTCATGCATAGAAGTATGCATGAGTTGATTATTTTATTATAAAAGTGTTACTTTTATCATATTTGGATTTCATGCATAGAGGTATGCATAAAAGTTGATTATTTTATTATAAAAGTGTTACTTTTATCACAATTGAATTTCATGCATAGAAGTATGCATAAGAGTTGATTATTTTATTATAAAAGTGTTACTTTTATCATATTTGGATTTCATGCATAGAGGTATGCATAAAAGTTGATTATTTTATTATAAAAGTGTTACTTTTATCATATTTGGATTTCATGCATAGAGGTATGCATAAAAGTTGATTATTTTATTATAAAAGTGTTACTTTTATCACAATTGAATTTCATGTAGAGAAGTATGCATAAGAGTTGATTATTTTATTATAAAAGTGTTACTTTTATCATATTGGATTTCATGCATAGAAGCATGCATAAAAGATATTCTTTTTATACTAAAAGTGTGATTTTCATCATAAATGGATTTTATGCATAATTTAGATGCATAAGAGAAATTCTTTTATTCTAAAAGTGTAATTCCTACCAAATTGCATTTATGCATAGGAAGATGCATAAAAGATTGATTCAAAAGTGTCATTCTCATCTAAATTGAATTTATGCATAGGAAGATGCATAAACGATTGAATTTATGCATAGGAAGATACATAAAAGATTGAATTTTAATTCAAAAGTGTCATTTTCATTTAAAATGAATTTTTGCATAGGAAGATGCATAAAAGATTGATTTCTACTTCGAAGGTATTAATCTTCTTAAATGGAATTTATGCATAAATAAATGTGTAAAGAAATCTTATATCAAATATAAGAATTCTCTTGTATTCTATAAATAGATATGAGATGTGATAAGATGTGATAAGATGTGATAAGAGGTGATAAGATGCTTATGAAATAAGTTAAGAGGTGATAAGATGAATTAAGATGTGATAAGATGTGTATGGGATGAGGTACTTTAAGCCTTTTTTGTGTACATAAAAATTCAATTGGGGATTTTTTGCCTTCATTACATTGTTGGAAATGTGGATGTGGGTGTATGTATGTATGTGGATGTGGATGTATGAATAAGGACGTGATAGTGGATGTATGTATGTAAATGTGGATGTATGGATATGGATATGGATGTGTATGTATGAATGTGGATATGGGATGTGGATGTATAAATGAGGATGTGAAAATGGAGTTAAGCATGTAGATGTGGATGTATGGATGTGAATGTGGATGTATGGATGTGGATATGGATGTGAATATATGATATGTAATGTGAAGGAATCTGAAGTGAAGAGATGAAAAATGATGTGACTGGATGAGTACACATATAAATGGAATGTGGAATAAGTAATGTGGATTAATGAGGGATAATGTGGAAAAATGAGAGTTAATATAGAAATTGTATTTGTAAACTGTTTGTAAATGCTGTTTGTAAATGGCTGTTTTATGTCAAGAATGCTGGGGAAGCATTTTGACCGTCTTATGATTAAGGTCGAGGAGACCCAACTGATAAAGTTGCAAGTGCTGACGGAGAGTCAATGGAGGACGTCTCGTGTAGCAAGGTCGGCCGAGGTCTTGACTAGCCTCGGTTCGATTAAAATGGTGAGCTTCCGGTACGGTGGATGAGGGACCAAGGAAGCGGCCTATGAGTGAAGCGCTAGGTCACCTGCGAAGGATCCTAGAGGGTGCTAACCATACGATGCTCAGGCTCTGGGTCGCCTAGGATACCCACGCGTGCGTCGAGGAAGATATTGGAAGGAGTAAGAGTTGTTTTCTGAAAAGCGAGCATGGATCTATGTGATTGACCTTGCTGGTCTTCAATGGATGAGTCCATGGCTTTTTTTTTATGGATCTTTTGGTTGATCTTGCTGATCTTCAACGAGATTCCATCTTGATTTTTTTAAGTGATTATATTGCCGATTATTATGGGCTAGGAACTATTGAAAAGGCCCCTGAGTGGACAGGTGGTGAGCGTTCTAGTTTCCAATGATGCCATAGATACTCTGATGAAGGAATGATGGGAAATTATGAATCAACCGAATAAATTGGAAGATTGTGATCAGTGGTACTATGGTTTCATTAAAGGATTGTTTTAAAGTTAGCTGATGCTAAGAATTTTTCATATTGGGTGTGTAAGTGGTGTGGCTAGTTTTATATTTGTATGAACTTCCGGTTAGGGGGCCTTGGAACTCTTTTCCTTGGTACCCGGGACATAACCTAACCAAATTCGAAATTGGATCCCATCACTACAGTGGTTGGGCGGTTGGCTAACCCATGGGATCGGATGGGGTTAGGCTGGACTGATGGATCCGTAAATCGAGAGTTAACTTTTGTTATTACGATAGATAAAGTAAATCCCAGACAGTAATTGTTCTATGGATAGGAATCAACGGCTGTGTCTCTTGAATGGAAAAAAAAGCGTTGATCCCAATGATCCAAGTGCAAGTTTCTTCCTTGATCTGATCAAGTATCTTGTAGATGCAATTGGATCAGCTTGATCAGAAATGATCTTGACTACGTTGTTAGAGTAAAAAGTTATCCTAGTGGAATCACCCGTGCTTTGCAGTAAAGGAAGTTTTTCTTGGTTCGGTTTTGAAATAATCGACGGATTAGTCTCTTATCCGGATATTCGTGGTGGGTGAGGCCCCAAATGTGGGACCCCTGTCCCGTGCGAGAAGTGCTACTTCCGCTGCCAGTATCCCGAATCCGTTGCTCGGTGGGAAAAGGGATCTCACAATTGTGAAATAACAAATCTACAGCATTCTTCGCATCTTTTCACAAACTCTATGGCATCCCCGAATAACATAGGCCACCATAGTCCCACTTGAAGCACTTTGTGAGCTATAGATTCTCTAGCAAAATGTCCTCTGGCTGTTCCACAGTGTCCTTCTTCTAATACCATGAAAAATTCATCTTCTAACACACATCTTCTTAGGATATCATCCTTGCCTAGCTTCTCTAGTGAAATGTCCTCCGCCTATTCGAGAGTGTGCTTCTTATAATACCATGACAAATTCATCTTCTCACACACATCTTCTTAGGATATCATCCTTACGTAGCTTATTTAATTCTCTAGATCAATTGAAAAGGTCCGGCCAACTTAATAAGCTGACACATTTTATCCTTGTTCAAAGTTTGATCTTGCGAAAAACCATGAGCTAGATAATCTGAAATCTCCTCACTCCACTCAGGCACCATGTCAAGTTGGAATAGACAAGCATCTAGTAATTCATCCTCAATGCGAGTTGCAGATTCTTTGTCTGGAATTCTAGATAGATTTTCAACCAACACATGTTTTATCCCTTTTCGTAATATAACCATAAAGTGGAATTCCAAGAGTAGAAGTAGCCAACATGTGATTCTTCCCATGGTGCAAGTTTGTTCACCAGATATAATAGGGCCTGATTGTCCACAAAGAATACAAGCTTGGTTTCTAGTAAGTAATGTCAATATTTCTTTATAGCATAAACTATGTCCCAACACTTCACGCTTCGTAGTGGTGTAGTTTTTCTCTGCATCGTTTAGTTGATGACTTGTCAAGAAAACTCAGTAATCCAATTTGAATTCCCCAAGTTGTGCCAATATGCATCCTCTAGCAAAGTTTGATGCATCGATGTGTATGTGGAATACAAGATCCCAGTTGGGTGGCCTTAAAATAAGTTCACTTGCCAGTGATTTCTTCAACTTATCACATGCTTCTTGGCATTACTCAGTCCATTCAAAGACAATGAGTAGTTTATACAATGATATGGCAATTTTAGCATAGAATAGGATGAAACGAGGATAATACCCAACGTGGCCCATAAACCTCTGTACACCTTTGTAGTTGGTGTGGGTGGGGGTAATTCCAAGATCAATTTTGCCTTGCTCTCATCCATGGTGGAAATACCATTTTTAGACACAGTGTTCCCATGATTACATCGAGCTTGACCTAGAATTGACACTTCAAAGGGTTTAAGTATATACGATACAATCGACATTGCTAAAACACCTTTCTCAAGCAAGCCAAATATTCAATCCAACGTGAGTGTGGACATATATCATCAATGAATACCTCCAACCACTTTGGTGTCCTTTAGGTCGTGCACATCAATCATTGGAAGGTTGCTGGGGCATTAGTGAGGCCAAAAGGCATAATCTTATAAGCATATATTCCCCACATCATAATGAAGGCCATTTTTTGTTGTTACACTACAAGGGATCGGGCTCATACCCGCGCTCCTAGCCGCTAAAAATGACTTGTGAAAAAAAGTAGCGGGCCCGTGTATCAGTGCTGTCGTGACGTGGATGGTGTCACTGGGAAAGTACGAGACTTCTAGCTGTGAGAGTAGCTTCTATTCCCCACAAGGAAACTCACACACATAACTCTCCAAGGAGCATAAGCCATCTCCATTTTTGATGTCATAAACATGTGCAAATTCACCTCAATACATCCCTGAATTTAGCCTGATGATTGCACATAAATTGTGTATCAAGTGCTTGTCCCTTTCCAAGCATAGATTTATTGGCTCCTTTTTCCAAATCCCTCAAACCAATCACATGTAGGCATAACATAATCTTCAAAAATTTCCCACATACATGTGACCATTTACATTACATACATCAAGTGACACCAATTCCATTATTTCAAGGTGTCTCTTTATCTCCTGAAAACCTGCTTTTAAATTCCAACAACTCACAAACAAAAGATGACATATGGCATATCTATAACATGCTCATGTGACTTTAGGAAATTCCATGACTTGCATTCCAAAATCCAATTGAGTAGAAAACAAAACCCAATTTCCCAGAACCTTATTGTATTTTGGATGCTTTTATTCCACGATTCTCCAAATCCAGATTCTTCTCATTCTCCAAAACCTTAAAAGGTTTATATACTATACGATTTTCCAAATCGTAGGTAATAGTAAACAAAAATAAAAAAAGCCACTTATCTGAAAGTAGAACAAAGCGAATTTTTCTTTGATTTTTCGCTAATCTCTATATGGCCGCTTCGCTGCAGACTGCGCAAGGAAGAGAATATGTAAATTCACTGGTTAGTTGGCGCTCCTGGTTCTCCTTTTCTGCACACACTGCAATATGCGCTCCTTCCCTCGTTTTTCTTTCCCTTCCCCCTCAAGGAATTCGGGTGCATCACCTTTTGCAGCAAAAATTTCGTATTTTCCCAGGTTCCAAAAACACTTGCGCCACCTTTTTTTTGCATTATTTTCAGATATTTCTTTTTTTTTGTTACTGCCACGCAAGCTGCCCCTTCATAATCTTTCAATACATATGATATATTTACTTCTCATACTCAAAATGCTTGGACCAAAGCTGCATCAAACATCATATACATGTCATAGGTCTACTAAAGCATGCCTCATGCTTGCACTCCCATAAGTGGTATTCATTGTCTCGGCCCATCGATACCATAGAGAAGCTACTACACATCATGCACATGGGTAGCCATTTACATCATTAACATATCCCTTTGGCGAGCCACTCATACCATCATTTACATAGCCACGCAGACCATGTATATAACTGAGTGTTTCCAGCTTACCCATGAGGTCTGAGTAACACCAGAATCACCACCACCATACTCACAAGAGTCATTTTGAAATAGCTCTCACTAGCATAGTTGCCACTAGGTTCACCATCCATGGGCATGAAGATATTATTGAAGGGATCATTCTGCCTATGAGGATACACAAGAACTTTGAATGTGTGCAGTATCTTATTAAAGTTCTTCTTGTTTTGCTCATTCCACGATATCTCCAAAGGGTATTTATCAAAACCAATCCTCATATCCTACATGCTCTCACATTTCCATACATGTTGAGAAGGGTGTTCCCTACTGCAAGGTCTACCATAAGCATAAGGCTCCATATTTCACACCACACTCATATACAAAAGCTTCGAGACCTGACTCAGCCTCAGCTTGTCTTATTGAAGCTCATTTACAATATGAACATATGTACATGGGCATCATATAATGACTCGTCATAGCACTTAATCCCATGCATCTAGATTTGCATTTGATAGTCTCATATGCATGGTTTCACACCATAGACGTGCCATGGCACGACATCCACCCCCTCTAAACCTGCACATCCTCTGGTATGTGCCAAATCATCATCAAGATCCACATATATCTGGATGTCGTCTTCATCTTCTACATTACTAGGGAAATCATCCTCTTCCTCTTCAGCCATATCCACGTTTTCACTATCAAGCCTCTCATCCTGAGTTCCCTGTGAATCAAAAGGATCACTGTCAAGCCTTCTTTTAAACATATTGATCCTTTTGCCTGCTACAAGATTTTTTTATCTCTGTTCCATCAAGCTCACACAGGGTATACGTGGCATTTCCATGCACATGCTTGACAATGTAAGGGCCAAACCATCTTTTTGCAAATTTTCTTTGAACAGTGAATTGGTTGTCAAGGCTACTATCATACATTAGGACCCAATCACCTTCTTCAATAGGTTTTTGCCGGAGTCTGTGTCTTCTATCAAATCTTTCTTTATTTTTCAACCTTGCATCTTTCAAACGAGCTTTAGCAAGCTCTACATCTTCAGGCCTCCTCTCCAACTGCCTTATTCGCAATGCAAGGAGGTCTTCCCTGTTCAATCCTTCCACCCCAGGGCAATACATTCCAAGTTGGAACTACTTCTTCAATTGGCATTACTGGCTTCTGACCATACATTAATTCTGCAGGCATGTATCCTGAGCTATGAGTTGTACAGTCAGCCCACAAAGCATATGGTAGCAGCCTTGGCCACTCTCGCATTCTTTCTCTACATGCCTTAGCCAAAGCTTTAATGATTGGAGGATGTCCTTGCTCACTTTTACCATTGCCCTCAGGATTGTAAGCACATGTTAGGGACAGTTTGATGCCAATTCTAGAGAAGAATTCCCTTGCTTCTTCAACATCTAGCTCACCCCTCTATCAGCTGTTATTTTCCCAACACACTTCTTTTTCATCATCCTCTTCCACAAAGTGCACTTGTCGTGCCCCTTCAGCAGAGTGATTACATTCCACCACATTTTCTCTCTCTTCCTTTTGATGTACCTGTACTCCATGAGTCTTAGAAGTGCTTGCCTCCCCTTGTGATGGAATAGATTCAATTAGGGACTGCCTTTTTCTTCGTATAATATCAATTATCTCATCATGGAATTCTTTCTTTGTAATCCCCAAGACTAGTGTAAATTTCACCCTACTGTTTAGAATCCTCTCTTCAAGCACCTTTTTTTGAGATCTGTTGTTGCGGCTTCAATATCAGATTGAAGCTTGTAGAGTGGACTTTTCCCTTTACCCTTCTCCTTCTCATGCTTCATTTTTGCTGGCACTTCTTCCATTTTGATACTTCCTGTGGAGGTCTGCTATGCGGTGGAGGCATATGTGATGGCCCAGGATCCTTCTTTTCACTTCCACGGGTAACTCTTTTTGATGGCCCTCCTTCCTCATTTTCCCTTTTACGCTTCTCCTCTACCTGTGCCTCATTATTCTGGCATTTAGCAATGTAGGCATGAACAGATAAAGAATCCACAGGCTCCTCCCAGCCAGTCTCAAGACGTATACAGTCACCTGCCTCATGCAAAGCTTGCTTAGACACCTTCTTTGACGCAATTAATTCCATTGTTGATGGCCAAAAATCTTCATTCTCATAATCTTCATCATTCTCAGATCCCTGCTTTGATTGACCAGCCTTTAATCCATAGGTTGCTGCCTCAACCATAGAGATGGCATGACTAGCAGCCATATCCTCAACTAGCTTTTTCATCCCTCCTTTCCCAAAGTTTGTGCTTAATGGAAGACCAGTCTCTGTAAGGTGGATTTTCCCATCTTTGAAAAACACAAGTTGATTTCTGAGGGCTTCTTTATAGCTAGCACAATATTTCTTTGCATGTTCTGGGTCATCACACCATATGCATCTGTATGTAAACCCTTCTTTGCTTTGAGGCCTTTGCATAGAAGCCTGCCCTAATGGTAGCCCCTTTTCTTCAATCCTGGACATCTTCAATTTTAGGTCTCGCATGCCCTTCATAAGTTCTTCCATCGGCCCTTCTACCTTTGGGATTGCAGCAGCTGGTTTTGGTAGATTCTCAGGGGTAACAACAGTTATAGGAGTTGCCGAGCTCATCACCATTTTATCCCTCCTTCGCTGCCGCTTTGCTAGCATGGTGATCGCATCCTCGACATCATTCCAATCACTCTTTAATCCCTGCTCTGTATCCTTATCCTCAAGAAGAATTTCCAGTTTTTCTTGGAGATCTTTCCCAGCTACTTGTAGGAAGAGCTTTTTTTTTTCCCTGTCCAAGGTTGTGCGTTCAATCCTTGACAGCTGGGCATAGCTCTTCTCAAACTCTCTTAGCAACTCTGTGGTAGAAATTCCCATTTTAGGTTTTGTGACCCATTCCAAGAAAGTTCGTTTGGTCACCCGCTCACAGTCCTCCATGAAATATTCATCCTTTAAAGCAAGCTTGAACTCCTCCCAATTTCTTCCACCATATGCTGTCTGCAATCCTCTTATGTGCTCTCTTATTTCAAGAACACATACCAGCTCAAAGCTTCGAACCATATCCTCCTCAGTCACCCTGTTTAGCTCCATTTCCTTTGTGTAATTGCGCAGGTACTTTGTGATATCCTTTCCATCAAATTGATCCACCTTTTTCACAATTGATTACACTACTTTGGTCATGGAAATTTGTCCCCTCTCAGCAGCTTGCTGCTGTTGCATATACATAGTAAACATTTGAAACATTTGCATAACCCCAGGGTCAAAATGAACCCCCTCTCCCTCGGGATTCTCAGCCATAGCTTCCCTGTGTATTTCACCACACTCTCACCCCAGCAGTTTCACGTCGGGTTCACCAAAGCGCTGTCGTGATGTGGACGGTGTCGCTGGGAAAGTACTAGACTTCTAGCTGTGAGAGTAGCTTCTATTCCCCACAAGGAAACTCACACACATAACTCTCCAAGGAGCATAAGACATCTCCATTTTTGATGTCATAAACATGTGCAAATTCACCTCAATACATCCCTGAATTCAGCCTGATGATTGCACATAAATTGTGTATCAAGTGCTTGTCCCTTTCCAAGCATAGATTTAGTGGCTCCTTTTTCCAAATCCCTCAAACCAATCACATGTAGGCATAACATAATCTTCAAAAATTTGTCACATACATGTGACCATTTACATTACATACATCAAGTGACACCAATTCCATTATTTCAAGGTGTCTCTTTATCTCCTGAAAACCTACTTTTAAATTCCAACAACTCACAAACAAAAGATGACATATGGCATATCTATAACATGCTCATGTGATTTTAGGAAATTCCATGACTTGCATTCCAAAATCCAATTGAGTAGAAAACAAAACCCAATTTCCCTGAACCTTATTGTATTTTTGATGCTTTTATTCCACGATTCTCCAAATCCAGATTCTTCTCATTCTCCAAAACCTTAAAAGGTTTATATACTATACGATTTTCCAAATTGTAGGTAATAGTAAACAAAAATAAAAAAACCACTTATCTGAAAGTAGAACAAAGCGAATTTTTCTTTGATTTTTCGCTAATCTCTATATGGCCGCTTCGCTCTGCAGACTGCGCAAGGAAGAGAATATGTATGATCTGAAAGTCATATCCTTAGATAGTACTGAAATTCCTCTTTAATTCTAACCCCAACAAGCCATGAACACAGTGATTTTAAATTCACTGGTTAGTTGGCGCTCCTGGTTCTCCTTTTCTGCACACACTGCAATATGCGCTCCTTCCCTCGTTTTTCTTTCCCTTCCCCTGCAAGGAATTCGGGCGCATCACCTTTTGCAGCAAAAATTTTGTATTTTCCCAGGTTCCAAAAACACTTGCGCCACCTTTTTTTTTGCATTATTTTCGGATATTTCTTTTTTTTGTTACTGCCACGTAAGCTGCCCCTTCATAAGCTTTCAATACATATGATATATTAACTTCTCATACTCAAAATGCTTGGACCAAAGCTGCATCAAACATCATATACATGTCATAGGTCTACTAAAGCATGCCTCATGCTTGCACTCCCATAAGAGGTATTCATTGTCTCGGCCCATCGATACCATAGAGAAGCTACTACACATCATGCACATGGGTAGCCATTTACATCATTAACATATCCCTTTGGCGAGCCACTCATACCATCATTTACATAGCCACGCAGACCATGTATATAATTGAGTGTTTCCAACTTACCCATGAGGTCTGAGTAACACCAGAATCACCACCACCATACTCACAAGAGTCATTTTGAAATAGCTCTCACTAGCATAGTTGCCACTAGGTTCACCATCCATGGGCATGAAGATATTATTGAAGGGATCATTCTGCCTATGAGGATACACAAGAACTTTGAATGTGTGCAGTATCTTATTAAAGTTCTTCTTGTTTTGCTCATTCCATGATATCTCCAAAGGGTATTCATCAAAACCAATCCTCATATCATACATGCTCTCACATTTCCATACATGTTGAGAAGGGTGTTCCCTACTGCAAGGTCTACCATAAGCATAAGGCTCCATATTTCACACCACACTCATATACAAAAGCTTCGAGACCTGACTCAGCCTCAGCTCGTCTTATTGAACCTCATTTACAATATGAACATATGTACATGGGCATCATATAATGACTCGTCATAGCACTTAATCCCATGCATCTAGATTTGCATTTGATAGTCTCATATGCATGGTTTGACACCATAGACGTGCCATGGCACGACAGCGCGGCCACAGACATGCGTGTAAAAGCGCGTGTATAGGACCTCCTAGACGCGCTCATACACGGGTGTATACACGCATTCTGTTCAGTTCAGATGTACTCAGACGCGTTGATACATGCGTCTATACACGCGTTTTCTTAATTTAGATGCGCTTATACACGCGTAATTATCTGTTTTGACGCATTTATACACGCGTATTTTACAGATTATCCGCGTATATACACGCGATTTTTAGCAGTTCTGATGCGTTTATTCACGCGAATATAGAGCAAAAAAAAAATCGAGAGTGCTATTTGGTGCCTGAATACTGTTCCAGCATTCCAGCACCCAATAACACTCTCTGGATTTTTTTTTGTGCATTAGAACATCCACGAAGAACATATGCACGAGGGAAATTAAGACAAGAACGACATGAATGCATACATTGTCAATACACGATTCAAGACAGACATGAATGTAATACTATTGATTCACGATTCAATATTACTATCAAAATTTCACACATATATACAAGGGAGTCCATATCTCGAAGTAGCCCATGGCTTCAGTTTACAAAAATATATATACAACCACATCCTCAATATGGAATGTGATACTATAAGTCTGAGTACTACTCAGACCCAGATGATGACTCGGTGCTCCCTCCATGCTCAGATGAGCTCACATCGGTCGAAATGTCCGATGAGTAGTGCTCACATCCACCCTCTGCAGTGGCGGCGGGTGGATCATCAGCAGCTTGTGCCTGTTCAAGTAATATATAGTATATAAGTATATATATATGTAATTCAATAAACCAAAATCATTCGTTTAGAATATCAAGTACCTGTCGACCGTATGGTCTCATGGCCATCTCAAACTGCGCGTCCGTAATACGTCCCTCGGCTCTGAAGATGGCCCACGTGTCACGTCTGCTATGCCGGCGGCGGCGGTGAGCATACGCAGTATCGTGGGTTGTGGGCTTCCTCCCCATAACCCGTCGCTGTATCATAATCAACACAATTTGTAAGATTAAAACAATCATAGAATTAATGAATTAAGTAAACAATCAAATAAAGTGGCAAGATACTTACGAACTCTGCCTCCCATGACTCGATGCCGCCAGATCCGAAATGCGAAGATCCAATGGTCTCCATCTAGATCCGTCATGCCTCCACATGCTGCTTGCTCTTCACGCCACCCTCTGCTCGTTTCTTTGCCTCCTTCCACTCGCATTTGTGCGTAGTGGCAGGTTTCTCGGTAGGATAGCCACCCGCAGCTACATTTAGCCGATCATCGTACGCGAGTTTTTTAAGGTGAGATCTTTTATTACTTAAGATCTCCCTTATTTGCGTCCTTCCCCATACATCCGAGAATGTAGCATGTGGGGGATTGGGGTACCGACTATGTAGAGCCTCTATCACCTCCCCAACTAATCGGCTATTTTGATCTTTAAATTTAATAAAACAATTTCTATATGAGTTTGATACTACCCCACGCATGTACTCCATTACCTTCCTCCCCCTCGCATCCATCACTATCCCGCCCCTATCCGTCACATCATAGCAGATCACTCTCTCCACCTCTCTCATCTCCTCCTCTTCCGAACTGTCTCCTCTAACTCTTCTCCCTCTATCTCCTCTCTCACCGCGTGCCCTACTACCTCCCCCACCTCCCCCACCTCCCCCACCAAAGCACCCGCCACATCCTCCACTCCCACTCTTCCTACTGCTGCGGGTGGAGTCACGACTGGGGGATTATCTACGTGACGGTGGCTGTGAGCCCTGACGTGACGGTGGCTCTGAGGGAGCACGTGATGGTGGCTATGAGGGTGTGCGTGAGTGTGTCTGGGACGAGGTATGTCTCCTCGCGGTGGACGTGGAAGAGGAGAAGCTGCATGCCGTCTCGTTGGACTCGTAGGCATAGACAGCACTGGAGTGCCCTGGATACTCGCGGTAGGGGTATAGACACCAGGGGCAGGAAAGGAGGGGGATGGGCATACATATACTCTGTAAGCTCAACTGGACCAGGATGGCACCCAAAATGATTCAGCATCTCCATCAGCCAATTGTTGTACGCAAATGGATCGGATGAAGAACCTGGAATATCCATAAAGAACCTGTAAAAATAATCCTCATGTACATCATGGGCTGTCTCTTGACTCACACAAATATCATCATTCAAGTCAGTTGTGTTGCCTGCAGACCATAGAAACAAGAAACGCAGTCTCGTGTATACACCCGTGCAGAAACGCGTGTATACACCCATCCAGAAACACGTGTATATCTGTAGAAACCATAGAAATAGGAAACGCAGTCTCGCGTATACACCCGTCAAAAAATGCGTGTATACACCCGTCCAGAAACACGTGTATATCCGTGTGAACAGACTCTGTAGACAGGATACACGCGCTTTTACACGCGTTTCTACACGCGACTTGCGCAAGAAAATTTTTCAAAGGGACCGACCTCCGACAAAGTGTCCTTATAAAAGGTCCACTGTCGCCCCTCTCAGAATCGTTCACCCAATCGTGTGCACAGAAGCAAAAGGACAGAGACAAACCCAAAAAGCAAAGAGAAAATAGCATAAACAAATCTGAGGAAGGAGACAAGGCAAAGGACAAACTGACTCACCTCTGAAAAAGTGAGTCTTCTTTCTTGCTCGGTTTCCTCCCCGTGTGTGCTCCTTCTCTGCTCCCTCCTTGCACTTAGGTTTCGTTTCTGTTGGAAGAGGCGAAAACGAAAGTAGTGTTGATATGTTAGTTCAAAATCTTTATTTGGGGAAGGCAGGCTATTTTTAGTTTAAACAGACCGTCGCATTTATAAACGCGTGTATCTTCGCTTGTATGATAATTTAGCTGCGTTTATACACGCGTTTTGCAGGAATTACCCGCGTTAATACACGCGATTTTTAGGAAATAGCCGCGTTAATACGCACAATTTTTAGGAAATAGCCGCGTCAATACACGCAATTTTTATACTTTCATTAAAAACATATTATGATTTTGTATTTTCTGGATTGTACATAGGATGTCATCAACCTCTTCAAGCAGTTCTGGGGAAGATGAGACAATGCGTCATCGTAATCAGGATGTGTGGTTGGGACAACGGATCAAATGTATGTGTAATCGATGTCAAGGATGCATTGTACGAGCACATCGAATTACAGGTGCCCTACGCGCGACGAGAGCACGCAAAGCGTCGACGAGATGATGCTGGAGCTTTGGGATCTATTGTCAGAGATGAGTGGGAAAGGGATGACAATAGCCCTGCACCCCACAAAGTTGTGGAAGAGGAGGTGCTTGATGATATGGTGTGGAATCTTTTTAAGGATGATCCCAAAGGTATGGACGACGATGATATGGAACAAGAGCATCTTTACAAGGCTTCATCGACACCGGTGCTTGAAGGGTGCACATTCTCCGTTTTACGTGCTTCACTTGAACTACTCAATATACAAACAGTTTATGGATGGAGCAATGCAAGTCTTGACGCATCATTAGGAACTCAATGGAGTCTTCTTGGGCCCTTTTATTTGGCAGTTTAAGGGAGTCAAACCTTTTTTCTTAAGAAGAAACGTTTTCTAATTTGAAGCTTCAAAACGGCTACTTTATTCGAATTTGAATTTTGGGAGAAAAATGGAATTTAAAATCTAGCGGATAAAACCATATCATGTAACATATCTATGGAAAAATCTTGATGCGTAGATCACGGATCTGTAATCTCCGCTCAGATCGGAGCTTGTATGTAGAAGTTATGGAGGTTTGAAAATTGTAAAATTGCCCCCTCCCCTTTTTGGGGAAAAAAGTGCACCCTTTGACCACTCTTACACCTCTCTTACAAACCATTGGTTTTTGCTTACATGGCGGGCTCCTATTTGTCAAAAAGTTAAACGTTTCCATAACCTCATGGCAAATTAAAGGGCCCAAAAAGACTCCATTGAGTTCCTAATGTATTGAAGTAAGCATTCTAACTTACAAATTTGAATTAGTGGTTTAAGATTTAAGATTTAAGACTAATTATAATTGATGATATTGAATGCAGGCTATTATCAAACATGCTTCCAAAGGAAAATAGACTACCCAACTCAAGAGACATAGCAAGGCGCTATGTGACATCTCTTGGAGGATTAGATTATGATCGCATACATGCATGCATCAATGATTGCATTCTCTTTCGTGGGACGCATAAGGAGGCTCGACATTGTCCCACTTGTGGTGAAGCAAGGTATAGAACAGATATGAAGAGTTTTGATGTACCTCGTAAAGTCTTGCGACACTTTCCTATAATTCCTCGCATCAAACACATGTTCAAGTGCAAATCCATAGCAGAGCTCATGTCATGGCATTCCTCACAGCGATCGGATGATGGCATGTGTGGAGAATTCCCACAGACACTCCTGCTTGGAAGCATATTGAAGATGAGTGGCCCAGCTTTAAAACAGAGCCCAGAAACTTGAGACTTGGCCTAGGTATGGATGGAGTGAATCCATTTGGTTTCAAAAGCACCACATACAGCGTGTGGCCAGTTGTGTTGGTGAATTACAACCTTCCACCATCAATGGCGATCAAGAAGGGACATCTTATGTTATCTCTTCTAATTCCAGGGAAACATAAAGTCAAGCATATGGATGTTTATCTTGAACCGTTGATTGATGAGTTGGAGGAACTATGGAGAGGTGTTGCAGTGGTGGACATTAGTAGGCCTCCCTCCTCTCGACACTTCGACTTAAAAGCAGTGTTGATGTGGACAATGCATGACTTTCCAAGATACAGCGATTATTCTGGTAAGAATTCTAATTACCTCCAATACTATTGGCTATATATATTAATTATACATATTGACTTTATTATTCTAACTTTTATTTATATTTTAACAGGTTTGAAAACATCGGGTAAACATGCATGTCCTGTTTGTGGCCCTTCGTTAGTACATGAGTATGCTGACGGTTTGTGTAAGACCATATTCGATAATCATCATCGATTTCTCCCCTCAGATCATCCTAAATATGTTGCTAGTAAGAGTAACATTCCTCCCCACAAACACTTCGTGCAAAAGATTGGAAACGTATTTGGGAGTCTACAACTATTCTTCCTCCAGATGGCATGAATAGGTATAGTAATGTTTTTTCAATCTTGTTTTGTGTAGTCTCTAATTGGATTAAAGGTCACATAGAGCAATCCCTTGTGTAGGTACTCCATTTTTTTCAGCTGCCATATTGGACCCATCTTAAGATCAACCATCTTCTTGATCCCATGCACATCTTCAAGAATATGGGATCTGGTATTTGGGAACATATTATTGGTAAACGAGACAATGTTAACGTACGAGAGGACTTGCGGGTCGCAGGACGTATGCGTCAAGCTTGGCCACGAGAGGTGGGTGGGCACGTTCGTCTTCCGCCTGCACCATGGATTATATCAAAGACAGAGGAGAAGCAGGTAAAGCAGGCCATCACCACTTTGCGTACTCCCACTGGATGCATGAGATCATTGAAGGGAGCCTTTACAACCACTAAGGAAAGAGGCGTTGAGAAACTATATGGGTTGAAGTCCCACGATTGGCATAAGATGCTTCAAGTAAGTGTTTTCCAAGTCTTGTACGTTGAAATTAAATTTTGTAATGCCATAAACCATACATACATGTGCTCTTATGTGCGCAGTTCATACTACCTACTAGCATCGACCATTGTGCAAATAAGAGTTTGAAAAAATGTATTTATAAGATGGGCGAGCTTGTGAGGTATGTAAAACCCATGTCAGATCACCCTTCATTATACCTTGCAAAATGAACGTGCATGAGGTATAACGTACTATTTATTTATTTTTCAGATATGTTAGTTCCAAAGCAATTGATTCAGCCACATTGGATGATGCGTGTGTTATGGTAGTGGAGGTGGTTTTTTTGGTAGAGGAGACTTTTCCGCGAACCATTCTCACAAGTCAACTACATCTCATTGTGCATTTAGTGGACGAAATCGCTTTATGTGGTACTGTGCACGCACGTTGGATGTTCTTCCTAGAGCGCTTCATGAAGACCTTAAAAGACTTTGTGAGGCAAAGTGCAAGGCCTGAAGGAAGCATGGCCGAGGGTTGGTTGATACAAGAGTCTCTTGTATATATTTCAGAATTTCTTGATCAGGTGGACAGCTCTTTGCCACGACTATGGAGCAATGAAGAGGACTTGAGGATGACCTCTATTGTGCCTCAAGGAAAAGGACAGAGTAAAGTAATTGACAGAACATTGATTGATGATCTCAATTTCACTTGTATCCTTAATAGTGATGTGATGAGCAGATGGGTTACAAGATATGAGGATGCAGAGACAAAAAGGCAAGCAGAAAGAGCTCTCTTTCGGAGGCAACATGGCTCTCGGAAGGCGTACCCTAAGCATCTAGCAACACTTCCGAATGATATCCATGTTGATTGGTTGCATGAGAAAATGGAGAGAGCAGAGAGCGACGAGGGGCTGCATATCACGGCGGAAGAATGGGAGTATGCACGAGGATGCATGTTAAAGGTACATAGAACTAATGTTTTGCATTAGTTGTAAGTGATTTGCTTTTAATATTTATTCACATTGCTTACACAAATATTGCTTCTATTTTGGTCCAGTGCACTATGTTCAATGCTATATAGTGTGAAGGCAAGCATTTTCGAACACAAAGAATTGATGAAAAGAGAAATACTCAAGATTGCGGTGTCATTAGTAGCTTTGAGGGAGCTAATGGAAAAATGGATGATTATTGTGGCATAATCCAAGACATATTTAGGCTTGACTTTCATCGCTTCTTTGTGTATGTTTTGGATGTCAAATGGCAAATGAACGTGGTGGAAAAAGAGCCTGATGCAACGATAAAACGCCATGCAAGTGGCTATGTAACTATTGACTCTACAAAGTTTTGGCAAACAAAGAAAGATAGGCTCGTATTGCCACAACAATGTGAGCAGGTATGCATTTTTTTACTAATGTGTTTCATGTACATATATATCTAAGCTCGCGTACCCCTTGACTTTTGATATGCTAATTAATTACTGTACTATGTGTATTTGAGTAGGTTATCTATCTACCAATGGTGCATGACATTAAATGGTGGTATGTCATCCCTATTGCACCACGTTCCAAAGTGATGTATAATACATTCACTGATATGGAGCATATGGAGGATGTAACAAGCCGCAATGAAGATGATGTCGAACATGCCAATGAAGATGTTGTGATCGATGATCAAGAAATAAGAGATGATCATGATAATGAGAATGAGCGTGCCATTTCTCATGATCATAAGAATGACCCTACCATTGAGGATGATGGTGATGTTGAATGATCAGGACATCGATACCATTATCAATGGAGTATAGAATATCGATAGTGGAATAAATTTAATCGTAGCCTTACAAATTGATCAAATGGATATTGATGTTGATCGTTTGGCAAGGATGGATCTTATTGAAGATGAGATCGAACCCTAACCAATCCGTCACTGTACGTTCTAAATTGATGACATTTCTATCATCTCATATACATGATTTATTTTTGAATATATTTCATTGTTGTAAATGCATGTAGTGGGATTGTGTAATGATGTATACTGTAATGTACTATGAGATGGTTTAAAGAAAATAGTTCTTAATTTTGTAAAGGAATTCAGTTTTTCTTCAGTTCTTTTTTTCAGTTTTTCTTTACCATGCGTGTATTAATCCGTGTATGGTGGCGTGTATTAATTTGTGTATGGTAGCGTGTATTAATCCGTGTATGGTAGCGTGTATAGATGCGTGTATATAAACGCGTTTATACACGCGTTGATAAATGCAAATATACACGCGAACTTAAATGATAAAATACACGCGCCCGATTCTATTCAAATACAGGCGCGACCATACACGCGCTCGTAATTTATCGCGTGTATGAAACGCGTGTATGGCAGCATTGTCTTGTAGTGTTATTATGGTACTATGAACACCTGATTATAGCCTGAAAACACATCTAAGAAGCTGTAAGCTTCTTCACCTGCTACCCATCCCAATACATGTTGAGTATATGGCAATTGGTACTTCCTGGTGGTTGCATTAACCTTTTTGAGATCAATACAGACCCTCAATTTCGCATTATTTTTTGGCACGATCACGCTTAGTGAGAGCCAATCTGTGTGCTCGATCGCATAGTTGAAATCCGAAGAGTTTATCAATTTCCTCCTTTACAATTACATATTTTGGAATCATCTTGTATGGCTTTGCCTAGATGGCCTTGATTTGTCCATGATCGGGATCGTGTGTTAAACAACCTTGGATGGTACAACCTTCATTTCAGTGTATTTCCAAGCAAATCAATCTTTGAATTCTTTGAGGAGAGCAATGAGTTCTTGTTCTTCAGCTCTAGTTCAATCCTTAGCAATTGGCCTAATGAGAATTTGCTGGTTTTTGATTACCCATGCCTACATTAAGCTATCAGTTAATTGCTCACTAATCACATCTTGATTAATTGCTCACTAATCACGTCTTGATTGTCATCTAATCTCTTTGTTAATGATGTTGTTTCTAGCATTTGATCCACCATAGCTCATCACATTGCTCCAAATTTAACATGGCATCAGAGCCTAGCCTAGAATCCATCAAATTTATGAGCCCATTATCTTGCTAATCACCTAACTAATCAGGACTAGTAGATAATCAAAAATTACCTCTTCTTTTCAAAGAGCTTTTGTACCCCTAGCTGCTCTGGTGGAGGGGCTTGATCTCCCTCCAGGCTTAATAATAGCCTCCAAGCTCTTAGCCATACATAGTCACACTCTCAAGGCTTCAGCCCATTCAAACAAATCGCCAAACCACTGTCTACATCTGCTAATTTTTTATAACTTTCTAGCGCTGTTGTTTTGAGGGAAAAATGAGATCTTGTCTGCTCTCCAGATGAAATGGCTCTAATTCCTCTGAAGATAAATTTTGATTTGATCAAGTCTACAATGAGATCCAAGCTCTTCATAAAATCTACAGGTGACTTTGGTAAAACAGAGATTAAGCAATCAATGTTTGGTCAAATTGTGTGTTTCTTGACTTAATCCTCTACTAGACTAATTGTTATTGATGGCGTTGAAAGGATTTGAGCTCATTTGAACTCTATGGCCTCAGATCTAGACTCCCCTCATACTCTATTTTTTGCACACAAAATAGAGGATTAATTTGCTAATCAGTGATTAATCAACACTAATAACTATTTTTTGATGCAATTGAGGGTTCAAATTAACCATTGGGTATCTAATACAGATCCCTATAGCTTCAGATTGCAATTTGGAGATGGTTTCATACTCCAACCGTTCTGTACAGATTTGTTACCCTTGGTTTAATGTAATTTCTATACTGATAAATCTATTGTAATCATCACCTAAATACCAGATTGAGTTGTAAAAGGGTAGACACTACCCCTGAACCTTGAAATTGGATCAAGAGGTAAGACCCCCTTCACATCATCATGAGTACGACACAAGAGATATCCAAATTGAATGGGAGCAGTTTTACACATGGCAGGCAAAAACCATGTATCTGCTCATGAGGAAAAATCTGTGGGGGCTAGTTGTTGAGGGAAGAGATGAATGCCCAAAGGTGAGAGGGGAAAATAAGTGGGAGAGCAGAAATGAAAAAGTATTGGGACTTATCGCACTTAGTTTAAATGATGAAATAATTCATCACATCACAGGGATACAATGGGCAAAAGATGCATGGGATAAACTCAATAAATTATTTAGCACACAAGCTAAAAATTCAAAGATAAATCTATTAATGTAATTCTACAAATTGGATATGAAGGAAAGTGAACCTTTAATCACACACTTGAACAGATATAAAAGCATTAAGCAACAACTGACAGCTATTGGCAAAAAGGTAAAAGATGATGAGGCACTAGTAGTGCTTCTGAAGAGTGTAGAAAAAGGTGAATATGAAAACATTGTAGCAACATTAAAGAATGTACCTGAATTGAAGCTACACGAGATAAAAGGATCTCTACTAGAGCAAGAGACCAGAGGCAAAGAGAAGAAATGGCTGGACTCAACAGCAAGAGAAGAAAAACCATTCTTCACCCGAGGAGGATTCTCTCGAGGAAGAGGCAGAGTAGGAGGAAGGACCTTCACTTGCCACAACTGTGGAAAGCCAGGACACATGGCAAGAGACTGCTATAGCAAACCCAGCAGAGAAGGAACGACATCAGCAAACTTCATGGAGGCTCCTAAGGAAGTGGAGTGAGATCATCTTTTCTGAGAGAGAGAGAGAGAGAGAGAGTGAAACCCTACAACCCAATGTAACCTGTCCCAACAGAGTAAAACCACCTCTAAGCCATGGATGATGTAGGCCATGTGGTAGATGTATGTGTGAGCACTGTAGCCAAGGTCACAGGCACTTGTAGTAGCCTTGGACACATAGAGAGAGAGAGTGTCAAGGACTATGAGTGTAGGGACTTGAGGCAATGGTCGTGGACTATCAAGTAAGAGGAAAACTTGGTACTACACGGTCCAAGTGTGCTAGGAGTATTCACTTGAGGGGAGGTGTTGAAATATACAAGTGAATAGGGTGTGTGCGAGAACAAGCCCTTGACAAGAGGCTGTAAAAGAGAATCTGTAAATGTGAGAGAACCCGTGAAAAGGTGAGAAGTATCTACTGGGAGAGAATAAAGGGTAGCATGAGGAGATTTAGGAGGTGTAGAGATATTCTGGGAAGAGGTGGAGAGAATTAAGCAAAAGAGGTGGAGTAAATCAAGGAGAAATCAGTGGGATTAGATGCTTGGATGTAAACTATATAAATTGAGGCATTGACCTAATGAGAAATTGCTGGTTTTTGATTACCCATGCCTACATTAAGGTATTAGTTAATTGCTCACTAATCACGTCTTAATTATTATCTAATCTCTTTATTAATGATGTTGATTCTAGCATTTGATCCACCATAGCTCATCACATTGTTGCAAATTTAACAGGCTACACACTTATAGTCCTGATAGTGGCATGGTTAGAAGTGGAAGAAGAACTATTGGCGCAATATGGATATTTAATCAAATGATCAACCCCACGCTGAACACAAGAAAGTGTTGGCATGATGCTTGGCGGTGCTGCCAAGGGCTCGGATTAGCCTGCATATTAGCCACATTCTTATCTAGAAACTCCGCTATTTGATGAGGTCCATTACAACAACCAAAACACTGTATTGGCCCCATTCTCATAGGTGAGTTTATGTCTTTTCTTTTCCATTGCATTGTGGTTTGAATTACTGTCACTAGCATGTTGTTCCATAAGACATAAAACTCTGGTGTCATCTTTGAGGGCTCCTCATAGTAATCATTATTGATTTTTACCTGATGCATGACTCCCCCCTTGTCCAAGGGCTCCTCAATCAACACTTGGTTGATTTTAGCCTGTGGTGGTTACGATGGTAGAATAGGTGGCAGACAAAGTTGACATGTCCTACATTAGGAACATCCCCCTTGGTAATTAGGATGGGCTTGGCTGCCCTACAGTCTAGTGGTTTGGACTAGTGGTGTTGGTAAGGCTACCGGTACCCTAGGTGCCGGCAGTTGTGCTAAGGGCTAGATCCTTGGATATATGCACATGGGGCAGTGTCATGGTTTCCCAATCTCACACAATGAGCACAATAAAAAGTAAGTGCCTTAGCCTTAAGTGAGGGCATTCGGTGCTTATGTGATTTTGTTTGAAGATCAAACACCACATCAGCTCTCTTCTTCGGGGGTAGAGATGAGCATTCCGTGATGCTTGTCTCCCATCCTTGACCTTTAATTTCTATAGTATGGAATTATTTAGCTCTTCCACTGTCATATGTCCAACCTGCTTGCTCTTGGCTCCTACCTCGTGTGGTGACTTAAGACTCATGAAGTTGTCGCTACCAAAGCTGCCATGGCATCTTCTTGTTGAGGCAACTCAAGCATATTGTACTCATGATTGATTTCTAGCTTACAACACGTACCTAGAGTAGCCATGTTTGATTTCTAGCTTACAACACGTACCTAGAGTAGCTAGTTGGGCTAACACAAGATAATCATGGATCTTATGATCCTGGACCCCTCAAAATCAAGGCAGACTGATCCATCAGTCATCAGCCTTTCCCTCAGTTTGCACCTCAAATTCAATTTCTTGAGCTGAGATACGTAATCTCGCATGGACTCATTTTCTTTTTGCTTGTTGGTATTGTGGAGCTAAGCCACATGACCCCATCTATCACCACTTTGAGAAAAGCTTTAAACACATTCTTAAGCCTAGTGAATTTGACTTTATCCTCTAGTTGTAAGGTTTGATATCATTGGTGAATGTTTTCTAGGGTGAGCGAAAAGCATGGACCATGGTTACATCACTCACTCACCACAATTTTCATAGGTTGACTCAAAGAAAGACATCTATATGCACCACAAGTTTCATAGGTTGACTCAAAGAAAGACATCTATATGCTGGATCGGGTCCCCATCACCCGACAACTTTTGCACAAGCTTGGAAATGATATGTGGCTTCATTTGGGATAATTAGGATTCCAGGGCAGTTCCTAGTTCCCTGACCATACCTTGGCCCATTTTCACGAACAAAGGTGTTTCCAAAGCAGTGGGACCAAAAATGTTATGGGCTACTACACCTCCCAAGAGGGAACTCCACACAACCACAAATGGGAGAAGTAATAGACACAACAGCCGCTAGGTATTTAAAATGCTTCAAGATCATGTCCCTTGAGGCTCACCAAGATCACTTTGGAAGCTTCACTCCTCCGAACGCCACCTCCACGCTATCACCTATGGAGTCGCTCACACCACATATGCAAGGAAATTGACCTATCACTCTCTTATACACATGCATGCATGAAAGAGGCACATGTAGTAGAGCACTCTCTGTCTTTATCTCTCTCTATCTCTCAGCAAAACACAAGAGTTCTCATAGCACAAAAGGGGGATTTTGTCATTTCATTATGAGAATTGCCTTATATACAACTTGCCTTTATTCAAACTTGGACACCTGTTTGGGGTAGACCTTTTAAAGTTATATGTATGGATTTTTGGTATTTTTGGAAGTTGGTTAGGTAGAGAGTCCTGGGAAGTCTATATAGGTCGAGCCGTTTTGTTTAGTGGTACACGAATATGGTTCTTGGCGGATTTTATGTATAGCTATGGCAGATTCTGTAATGGCAATATAGTTGATAGATTTTATGCTTCATTTCTTCTAGTCATTTTCATTTTGTATTCTGTGTATTGAGAGTGGTGTAAGTGCAGTTGTGTTGTGTGAGACATGTGTGTAGAGTTGTAGGGAATTTTTGGGTAAGATGAAAATGTGTTGGTTTGTCAGAGTGAGTGTCATTGTGAAGTGTCAAACCTAGAAATGGAGAAATACTGCTCTGCGCAAGCAACAATAAATAACACCCAAAACATACTAACTAAGGCCTTGGGTGGCCAATATCTCAATATAACTTTTATAGTCCCTTTACATGACACTTATTAATGTCCTCAATTGGAGGAGCATC
The DNA here is from genome assembly GCF_041138505.1 of Cibotium barometz. Classification (NCBI taxonomy): domain Eukaryota; kingdom Viridiplantae; phylum Streptophyta; class Polypodiopsida; order Cyatheales; family Cibotiaceae; genus Cibotium; species Cibotium barometz. The sequence goes on along the minus strand of NC_141057.1, from coordinate 28,901,452 downwards.
TTTGTTAATCCAAAATGGGATTAACACTTCGCTATCTAGGTAACTTTTCCATGGCTCTCACAACATGTGTTATGCTTTTTGCTCTACTGCTCTTCACAAGGCATGTGCAAAAGCAACTGGGTATTTGGGCAGGACCAATGATAATAGGAGTAGGTGGAGGTGCAACACGTAGCACTACACGAGGATGCATTGGTCTAAACCTAGTGGGGGTAGATGTGCTACCTAAGGTATGTTTGGTACTGGCACCCCAATATATGCTTTAGGTCATGTGAGCATTAGGTGCAGCCTGCCGTCTTGTGGTGGAGGCATGAGTTAGTAGCATACTCATTATAGGGAAGTGATGTTTCATGGGTGCACTAGAATGAGATGTCACCCCTCTACGAATGGTAATACTAGAAATGCTAGTCCCCACAAGCGGCTCCATGTGTGAAGTGGTGTTAGCTACCATGGTAACCATGGGCATGTGGCTTAAAGCTAATTCTACATCAGACATAGGTGCCATAGATGGTGGTATGGTTCTTGCCAACTGGATGAGGCAATGTACTAGTATTATTTGGGTGGGGGAAGCTCTAGGATCTAAGAAGGTTAAGCTCATGCTAGTATTCTCTTGAGATGTTGTAGCATGGCCCTGGGGTTTAGAAGATGTGGGTTGGTCCATGGTATAGCTAGGTGATAATACAAAAGTAGGATCCGATGGGCTCACAGGAGGTGTTATGCTTTCTCTCATTTTGGGCATTCTTACTTTGGATATCCTGCCTTGCACCATAGGTATTTGGATCCTTTTATGTTCAATGACCCTATATATGCAATCATAGATACCCTAGAATTGTTGCTTCTGTGATGTGGGCCCAGAAATTGATTAGACAATCCCTTCCCAACTAACACCATAAGCTTGGCATGTGGTGCAATCCACATGAATCTCTGTTGATGTATCGTACTCTCAATCATTTGTGAGAAGACATTGATCCATGATTTGCAGGCTTATCCATGATTTGCAGGCCTATCTCTTTCCTGAGTTATACACAATGTTATCTCTTGTGTTGAGACTGTCCTTGTGTAGTCCTGGCTTGGGAATCATTTGGGAATACTAGGCTATTCGGGCTGCTAATCGTGTTGTTATGCCACTTGCAAAGTCTTCTTCATTTTCTGTGTGTGGTGGCAACCTGGATTACTATCTGCACTTCTTCTAATGTCCTACCATCATGCATAACCACTTAATCATGGGGTGGTTTGATTGTCATAGTTGCAGTAGGTGCAATAGGAGCCGCAATATGAGCTGTATGGACATGGATGTCAACGTGAATGCTCCCTTGCAAAATGATGAGAGTACACTAGGTGTCTCTCTAGAGTTAACCTTAACTCCTTCATCATATGGTCTATAGGTCGTAATATTTGGTTCACAAGTAGGGGTTGAGGCCAAACCTCTGAGGTAGCTAGCTATGCAATCAAAAAGACTAGTAGGTGGCTTGATTGGTGAGACCTGGTTAGGGTTCTCACTTACTTCTTGGGACTGAGGATCCTTCCATTCACTCAAAATCTTACGAAGTATCACTGGCCCCTAGTATAATGCTAAAATGGGTTCCCATCGAAGGTCTTGAGCCCAATGTAGGCAGGCTGGTATGCACCTAGCTCAATAGATGCACTATTATCGATATCGAACTCTAATACACGCCCATATCATAGGTGCATGTGAATATGGGGTGCTATAAGGCCCTACACATGCCCTGGACAAGTTTGGAATTTTTTAAAATATTTCATTTAAAAGTAAAATCTTGAAAATGTTTTCAATTGGCCAAAAATTTTCTAAAACAAATCTTTTTGTGTTTCTTAACCCGTATGGCACTAGAAATACTGTTATTTTTCTAGGTTAGTCAAGTGTTATGGGCGTTAGCTCCCATAGTTAAGGAAGCTCCTTAACTATGTAAAATTGTAAAATTTTCAGGTCACACAAGTGGCATCAATATGATCGCAATAGCCCAAAACATATATTTGCAAGTGAATTTTTTTGGGTGTCACACAAGTTGCATCAACACAATTACAACAGCGTGAAACATATATTAGGTAAGTTTGTGCAAGGACTTTACTATTTTTTAACCTTTTCCCTTTCCCTTTTATCTTTTCATTTTAAAATTTTTAATATATTTTTTAAACTTATATATATATATATATATTATAAAAATTATGTTCTCAATTTACTTTTTACAGTTTTAATTTTTGGTTTTATCGAAAATGGCTTTTCCTACAATCATTGGGGCGTGCACGCATTTAATACGTCCAACTACTCAAAATAAGCCTTTGGACTTTTGGGCTTGTGAACTAAAAGCATGCACATATTAAATTGGGCCACCTAATCAAGATGCCCAAAATTAGAGAGATAATTAAGCATATTTAACTTGCATTAATTACTCTAATACAAAAATATAGAAAACCTGTAAAATGCAACATTTGATCCACCTTGCAAATCTATTCCAATTTCTCCATGTAAGGAGTCTAAATTGGGAAAAAACCTATGTTCAAAAACTGATTTTGAGGTCTGTTTACCTAAATTTATTCAATTTGATGCCCAATTTACTATTTTTTTCCCAAAATTGGAAATATGCAAAAGAACCTAAAAAATGCAAAAATCAACCAAAACATGAAAAGCAGAATTGAAAAACACAGTTTTTGTAGAAACTAACCTAAAGTAAACATAGATTTGCAATTATAACAACAAGAAACAACTAGAAACATGAATAATGCAACAAAATAAGCAAATTTTTGAAATATTCCTTATGTTTTTTTCTTGTCAAAAACATAGAAAATTCTAAAAAATGAACCATACACAAGCATTCAAGATGCGCTATGGCTATGCAGTGTGTGGGGATATTCCCCGCAAAGGCACCATTTATGGGAAGCCCTTGCACCATAAAAAGACTGCAACAAGAACTAACCAATGTTGTGGGTCTTTGCTGCCCAACCACAGTTGGTGGGAGCATAAAACAACTCAAACGAGAAGCTAATATTCCATAACCTACCTCACAATTGCATGGGCGAGGTTTGTCACTCACCTCGTGACCGCTTGTGCTTGGATTCTCATATGAGATGATGTTGTTGAAATATGCAAGTGAATGGGTGTGTGTGGGAACAAGCCGTAGAGCAAGAGGCTGTAAAAGGGAGTCTGTAATTAGGTGGGTAGCAGTGAAAAGGTGAGAGGAATCTACTGATGAGAGAATCAAGGATAGCATGAGTGAATATAGGGGTGTGGAAAGACTCTAGGCAAAGGGGTCCCCAGATGTAGGGGAGGTGGCACAAATGAAGGAGAAATTAGTGGGATTAGATTCTTGGCATCTTGTGGATGTGAACCGTATAAATTGAGGCATTAGCCTAATGAGTATTTGCTAGTTTTTGAGTACCCATTTCTACATTATCATATTAGATTAATTATTCACTAATCTCATGTCAATCTCATCTTAATCACATGCTAAATATATTGATGATTGCATTTGATCCACCATAGCTCATCATATTTTGTGCATTTTAACATGGTATCAGAGCCAAGCTTAGGATTCACCCAATTTATGATCCTAATTATCTTGCTAGTGACCATAGTAATCATAATTAGAAGATAATCACATTTTAGTCTATTTTTCAACTAATCTCTGTATCCCCAGGTGGTGGAGCACCCTCTCCTCTAGTCTCACCACCATTAGCTCAAAATACTTCAACCATAGTTAGCCACAATCTCCAAGCTCTAGCCCATCACCTCAAATCATCCAAACCGCCACCGAGAGCTTCTGCATTTTGCGATTTTGTTGGCACCTTCTTTCTAAAGAAGATCTCAGATCTACACTCACATAGAAGGAATTCTTCTACTTTCTCATAGCCATTTGGAATTTCAAGGATGGTCTACATTATTGTGGTGATCTCAGATTTGTGAAATTTCTCAAGGAGAAGTGCCATAAAGCTCTACATAAAATCTGCAAGTGACTTTGGTAAAACAGAGATTAAGCATTCAATTTTTGGTCAAATTTTTTATTTTTTGGCTTGATCCTCTACTAGAATAGCAGATATTGATGCTTTTGAAAGGATTTGAGCTCATTTAAACTCTAAGGCACTAGATTTGGCCTCCTCGTACACTCTATTTTTTGCACATAAAACAAGGGATTATTTCACTAATCAGTGATTAATCAACACTAATCACTATATTTTGGTGCAAAATTGATGGTTCAAATTTACCATTGGGTATCTGATGCAGATCCCTACAACTTCAAATTGCAATTCGGAGATGGTTTGATATCCCAACCATTCAGTACAGATCAATCACCCTTGGATTTATGTAATTTTTGGTGAATTCATGCTGAATGAACTTGTTGTAATCATCATTAAACATCAGATTTGAGTTGTAAAAGGGTAGACACTACCCTTGAATCTTGAATTGGATCAAGTGGTAAGACCCCCTTCACATCATCATGAGCAATGCACAAGAAATAGCTAAATTTAATGGGGAGCAGTTCCATACATGGAAAACAAAGACCATGTACTTGCTCATTTGATGAGGAAAAATCTGTGGGGGCTAGTTGAGGGAAGAGATGAATGTCCAGAGGAGCATGGGGAGAATGACTAGAACAGCATGAATGAGAAAGCATTAGGACTCATTACACTCAGTTTAAATGATGAAATCATTCACCACATCACAGGGATACAATGGGCAAAAGATGCATGGGATGAGCTTAATAAATTATTTGGCATTCAAGAAAAAAAATCAAAGATAAATCTGCTAATGAAATTCTATGAACTTAACATGAAGGAAAGTGAACCTCTAACCACACACTTGAATAAATACAAAAGCATTAAGCAATAACTGGCCATTGGAAAGAAGGTAGAGGATGACGAGGCACTAGCAGTGCTTTTGAAGAGTGTGGACAAAGATGAATATGAGAACATTATGGAAACCTTAACATTAGGGGGCATTTAGACTAATGGTCATGAAATCAAAGATGCTTTGTGATATACAAGGGCCTTTGAAGTTTGCAAAGCCCTCTCGATCTGTGAGTCTTAGTTGGGTATGCCCAATACATCTTTTTGCCAAGATTTTCAATCAATTTTGTTTCTCACAAACACCTACCATGTTTGTGTGTAAGAAGGTATATGGTAGCCTTGCTTGGAGACCAGTGGAGTACTATAGAAGGGATACATAAGGATGACACATTCAAGTGCAATATAGTAGAATCTAGTGTCTCATTTTGGTATCTCAAAGCTGGTGCCACACTACACATACGGTTCTATTATGAGCAGTGGATGAAAAAAAATAGTTGTTGGGTCCCAATGCAGGTAGATGAACAAGTTGTTTTGCCTCTCGACATATGTGTTCGGTTGCCCACCACTGGTGTAATGGAAGTTGTAGTGCAAGTAGACATTGGAGTCTCCTAAATATTAGAGAGCACCTCAATATCATGGGAGGTGAGGATCTTAGCAGAGCACAATTCAAGGTGAGCAATAGGAAGATTTGAAAATGACTAGAGACAAAGACCTTGGTAGATCCCGATTGGGATGTTGATGGTATATCGCTCAATTAATGGGGATTTTGCATTTTGTGAATTTTGAAGCTACTTCAAGTATGTTAATTTTGTAAAGTAAAAGTGTATTGAGCAATGAATTTTTGTCTTGTAACAGCTATGAATTTAGATTTTTATATCAAAGTTATAACTCAACAAATTTACTCTAAAGCTATCTTGTATGTGCACAATAATGGTCAGCTCAGTGTAAGTACTAGGGCTCCTATTCCAAAATAGTTTAGTGGCACACAAATTTATAGCACATGGTTTTTTTATGTCGATGGTTTTGGAGTCCATTGAAGACAATATATAAAGACCAATCCATAAGGGAATTGAGAACATAATATTTTACAACTTATACGCTCTATACAAAAGCCGTACATGGATGCAAATTCTTCCAATGAGAGGACTATTCCTAGCAAGGTTGCTAGGCCAGCTATTTTAGCTATTTCTTTTGATGATGATAACTCCTATTCCTCTGTTGGGGATACAGATGATCAACCTATCCAGATATCTGAAATCTTCAAAAACAACCTTAAAATGTAGACAAATTGATAGATGAAGCCAAAGAGGTGCATCAAAGAATTCTTTAGATGAACATTTTATTTTTTTTTCTTTTGGTCCCCCTTCCTCGCTTCTTCATAGATTGTTTTCGGGTCCCCTTCACTCACACGATAAGCAATTGAGTTCACCACACAACGATAAGCAACTTGAGTTCCGGTTGGTTCTTCATCCTCATGTTGTGGCTGGCAATTTGAGCATGAAGCAGCAAGTGGTTCACTATTATGATCCTCTGGAAGATTTAGAGACACTTGAAGAGGTAACAGATGAGCCTAGTGCCATTGAAAACCTATTCGATTTCTTAAGGAGAGCTGGGCATGATAAATGTCTTCCACATGTTGATCCTATATTCAATGTGCCCTTCAGTTTTAGAACATATTGTTAAGGACATGGCAAGTTCTATGCTAGGGGAAGAGTGGCATTAGGGAAAAAGGGAGCTCATTTTGGGGCCTTTTACGGTTTGGAAAAATAAGCTCTCAACCAATGAACAGAGGGCCAACGTAACGTTGGAAATTCACAAAAATAAAAGAAAATAGATAAAAGAAACAATATTTTATGTAGGTACAAGCGTGCTACATTAATGTGGAGATTGGTTTTTTATTCTCACAAGATCTTTGGACATGAAGATAGACTCCTTACACCTGTCTTTTAATTATTCTTGGTATTTCTGTGTGGTGAAACACCCAATCTAGTGTTTCATGGTCTTCTGTCTTTACCTGTGATTATACAAAACAAAAGTCTTACTATAAAAGATTTGAAAACATTGACTAAAATCAAGTACGAAATAAAAAATGATCATACCTGGAATGAGCCCAACCACCATATGTGTTTCTCCGACTGCACACTAAAATACTTCGAACTCGCTTCATTCAATGATGTATCAAGTGCTCCATTCATCAATGTGATAGTAATCCTTTCCATTTTCTTTTCCTTTACAACCTCACACTCATCCAGTTTGATAACAAATTTCAAAATGCCTTTGCACTCTTCAAATGTTATTCCATAAAACTCGACCATTCTTCTTTGAAGTTGTTGTAGATCTACAAATATATTGTTCCAAGGGTCATACACAGTGGTTCCTTTAGCACCATGAAATATATCTTCAATATGGATATATGGTCCAATAAACTCATCTATACTTTCATTCAAATGACCTCTTATCTTCCACACTGTTGCTGGATTTGGCAGTAAAACTCGTTTAATCCTTTGATCTCTCAAAGTTGAGGATATCGCATGGAAAATCGAACTATATCCCTTCCTGCTAACTCCACTAACATCAAGAGCCTCTTGGATTGTAGTACCATCAACTTGATTATTGGATATAAAGTCCTCTACAACATTGCGTTTGAATGTTTTGTATTTTTTTTCTTCAATCAAACCTTTTGCTACACCACAAGAAAGCAATCCTTTCATTTGTTTAACTGGAAGAAGGTTGGGATCCATATTTTCTTTTGCAGGCTCCAATAATTTCCTATAGTAACAATATAGTAACAACACAATATGCCTATATTATTCAACACTTCCAATCCTGTTTTGCATTAATGGACAAAATACGTATAGTCATTTGAGAGTATTTTTGAGTTTAAAAAATAAAAAATTGCAAACTAACCTTGCTTCCTGAATTCTTCGCTTGCATCCACCAGTCCCAGCCTTCAAATTTGCAATGTTTTTAATCTTCCTACTTCGTTGTCTGTCTCCAAGCATGGTTCTCTTCCTTCTTGATCTTGTTAACTCTTTTTTACTCTTTGAATGCTCCTCAATTTCATTCTGCAACTGCTGCTCCAATTTTGCACGAATAGCTATGTCTTGAATCCTGGCTCCCTTTTCTTGTAGGTACATTGTTTTATATGTTTCTGCAAATGCAGACTGTGCTGAAATATAACCAAGAAGTCCATTTTGTCCATCGCCCGCAAACCTCAATAGTGTGGTTGGATTGACAAATGGAGGTGTAGAGTTTTGTACTAGACATTTTGGATATATACTTCCATCACACCATAAGTCAATATGTTGGAGCCCTTCTCTTCTCATATTTTCCCGTTGTTGAGCATTTAGCACCGTATCCTTTCGTCTTTTTTGTGCTGGAGCATATTGTTCTTCTAAGTCGATGTGAAGATGATATAATCGCTTCTTCTGAGATTGTACTTCACTAGTATCGGCCATTTTTGTGCTTCTGAGGTTGCAAAGTTGGCTTGTCAATCTCATAGTCTTTTTGTAACATGAATTGTGGAAGTGTGGCGGTATCCATACAATCATTAAGTTCAGTGATGGATTCTTTATGAGAGGCCTGCACACGTCGTCAAAAGAGATGCCAAATCTTCGAGAAACAAAAAAAAATTAAGGAGATATTTAATGCAAAATCGTGTTAGTTAGACAAAAGATTATCTTATTCTTTTCTAAACTGACAGTTCAGTGGTCCTTACTGACAGTTCTGAGCCACGTTTCCATATTTTATTATTTTTGAGATCTTTTAGGAGAGAAATAAATCAAAAAATAGTGAATTTCTTACAGGGCCCCAAAATGAGCTCCGTTTTTCCCTAATGGAGGCATATAGTAAATTGGTTAGTACAAAAATTATAAATGAGGGATCATCACAATATGTTCACATGTCCAGCATTTCCCTATCCTCATCTGAAAAGAAAAGCATGTTAGGAAGGTGGGATGCCTATTCAGAAGATAAGAGGATAAAGATTCTTCTTGACAACTACCCTCTGTACAAGAAAAAGTGTTCGCGGGGTTCACCTAAAAAAAAAATTAGTGTACCACATGCGATCAAAAGGAGGGGTATTTTAAGTCAAATTTTGGAAAACTTTAACAGGATTACAATATCAAGAGGGGTATTTTAATTCAACTTTGAAAAAAAAATTCCGTTAGTTCAAAAGTAAAGAGGGGTGGTTTTACTGGGGGGAAACATTTTAGTTAAGGGGTTTTTAAAACTCCCCTTGAAGGCACGTGATACATATGATTTTTTAGAAGTGCATCCCCCGAGCTCGGGGGGGTCACTCGTATAAATATGTAAGTATCATGTGGGTTTAACAGAAGGACATTTTAAATATTTAAAACTTACAAAAATATATTTACAGAGGGGATTTATTTATTGTATTTTAAAAAAATTACAGATTTGAATAGGAAAGGATACATTATATTCACTAAAAAATTCATAGGTAAGGGATTTTCAAATAGGCCTTGAACGCACGTGATATAGAGGATTTACATATAGTGACCCCCCCCCCGAGTATAAAAGCAAGACAAGGTGGAGAGAAATGAGAAGGGAGTGAAGAAGAGAAGGGAGAGCAATGAGAAGGGAGTGAAGAAGAGAAGGGAGAGCAACACCATTTCTATTCACATACACCAACAATCACATGCAAGCAAACTACCATAAACTCAAGAGAGATTGAGAGAGAGAAAGAAAAACTCAAGAGAGATTGAGAGAGAGAAAGAAAAACTCAATTGAGACAAATGGGATTGTCACTTTTCATTTTCCATAAAATGTCTTATATACATGAGCTCACTTTTTACAAATGGGGGCCCAAAACTAGTCTTCCTAGTTTAACTAGCTCTATGTGCATCAATTCCTTAACTAGCATTACACAAGTCATAACCTCGGTCATCCCTTGTCTCATTTACAATTGGCGCTTAGCGCGGTTACAAAAATATGGATTACAAGAGTGATGTGGTAGCCACGCGAAAGGTCATGTTTACCAGAGTGGTTAACATAAGCCCCTTGCAGGTCTGTCCTTGTAATTGGTCAAAAAAAAGTCTATCTATAGTAAATAGAGTATGTGCGGATGAAGTCCCATCTCAAAGTAGGGGCGGGAGAGGGGCTTGATGGAATACGCAGTACCTCGTCCAGAACGTGGTCTGCATCATGTCTTTGAAAGTGTGGAGCTGCCAAGTAGGAATCCACATGACACGTTCGTAGTAGCCAAATAGTTGCTTCAGTGTGGGACCTTTGTTAATGTCAAATGCGAGGCCCTGGTCTTCCTCAAAGTAGTGGTCCCATGTTGGGATGGTCTCCAACAAAGTGATGATAAGGTTGAAGAAGCAAATGGTTGGAATAACTATTGGGTCCGGGGCCTGGTGGTAACGACGGATGAAATCGTTGAAGCACCTGACCATGGTGTCTTTTGTACATGGGTTTTGTGGTGACAAGGGTGCAAACCAAGGGAAGTTGAATTGCAACTTCGGGTTTTTTTTAATATTTATCATGGAATGTTTTCCAAGCCCAACGTCTGCGGATGGGAAGGTAATCTAGGCTGATCCTCAGTGCATGGGGTGCATTGCAATAAACCTCAGAAATAAAGGGCATGGTGAGGATGGACCATCATCAGGCCGGTTTCTCACCCATGAGATCGAAGGTGATGGGACGAGCAGTGCTAGCGAGATAGTGGGCCGTAGTAGCCGCCCATAGGTTCGGGTGGGTGATCACGCCTCCATGTCGTGTGCTTGGCATCCATCGAGGACATGGAGATCAAGGCAATCGGTGTGATGTGGGTGATGGGGTGATCATGGAGCTGTGAACCGAGCAGGATGGCGATTTCCTGCTCAAACTTTGCGTGGTCCAGGGGATCATGCCAGTTCAAGGGGTTCAACAAAGGGTCAACTTCCTCGTGCTTAGATGGTGGCACTGGTGGGATCTCCCCTTCTTCTAATGGTGGAGGGGGTGTTGATGATGGACGTTTGGTGGTGAGGCTCGTGTGTCGAGGAACGGTGGGGCTCTAGTAGAGGTGGAGAGAATATCCTTGAATGCTTAGTGCAAACCTAAGTGAAGGGATAGTGAAGGTGGCAAGCAGGGATTTCACTGACGTAAACGAAAACATGTGAACATGTTAATAACATATGTTAATAACACAAAAAATCTTGTGATCACATGTTATATTCACAAAGCTTTCACAAGGGCCTAAAAAAATTATCTTTGTCGGGCATAAAAAATCTTCTTAGGTGGCCACTGACCTGTTATTATGAGAATATGGTAATATGAGAACATGTGAATAGCTTATTCCCATGTGTAGCCAAGCTTTTAAGGGGTTCCCAAATGGCAAGTGACCAGTTATTTTGTGAATGGTAACATGAGAACATGTGAATAACTTGTTCACATGTGTTATTATCACAAAAAATCTTGTGATCACGTGAATATTAAATCCCTGGTGGCAAGGGGGGTGTGGGTGATGGCGGTGGAGTGGGAAAGTGAAGGAGGGAAGAAGAAGTTGAGGCACCAAGAAGTGGACGTGTGGTGGTGCTCGAGGGGGGTGGTGGGGATAGTAGTTGTGTGTGAGGTGATGTAGATGAGGGTCCTGAGGTGGAGGAGGGGGTGGTGGTGAAGAGCCTTGTTGCTGGTTTGGAGGGGGTAAGTTTCCTTGCTCATTTGTGCCATCATGGTTGTCGTCAAGGGCAAGGCCACTTGGAGCGGCAGGCTAAGGACCATGGGCATAGAAGAAGGTGAGTGCAAGGGCCACCTCAACTTCGTTGAATCCCATGGAAAGGCGATGTGCATGTCATCGAACTGGCATATGCAAATAGAGACTCCATGACCTCGATTTGGGTGAAGCAATGTGGGTAGAGGATGAGGAGGCCGGGTGTGGAGTAGGGAGGTAGAGGATCATTGAGGAGGGAGAGGTAGGAGTCATGTATGAGGTGCCAAGCCAACGGTGCGGAGTTATTGGAGCACCTAGCTTGAGAGGAGGGGAAGATCTTGGGGCATGCACCTCTAAAAAATGATATGTATCATGTGCATTCAAGGGGCATTTAAAAAACCCCTTAACTAAAAAAATTCCCTTAATAAAACCACCCCTTTTTACTTATGAACTAACAGATTTTTTTTTGAAGTTGAATTAAAATACCCCTCGTGTTATTGTAATCTTGCTAAAATTTTCCGAAATTTGAATTAAAATACCCCTCCTTTTGATCGCACATGGTACACTAAAATGTTTTTGAGGTGAACCCCCCGAGGGGGAGATAAGGGTAAGGGCAGACACCACCTGGTAAGGATAACTCGATGAGGTCAAATGGGGCGGAGGTAGGGAAACCATAACGAAAAAATAGGCTCTAGGCACTTAGGGTGGCTTGCAAGGGGTGGAAGGGGAGTTCAAAGAAGTCATGAGGATGTTGGAAAGTTATCAGTGCGCCTGGAAGAAAAAATGGGGAATGAGGCTTAGGGTATCGAGGGGGATTTTGGAGAGAGCATAGGTAAATTGTTGGCAGGAGAGGGACTCCTCGTGCTAGAGGAGGTTGAGGGAGATGGCTTGATACTGCAATTTGAGGAGCTGACTATGGGTTTGAGGGGGGAATGCCAAAATAGGTAGCTCGATGGAAGTGTCCATAAGGGCGTCCTCCTTATGATAAATTGTGCTAGATGAAGGGGTTGATGGGGTGGTTGGCAGCTAAGCAGCCAAGGCCTCTTCCTCGCTGAGCTGTTCGTGTAGGTGATGGAGGGTAGCCTCTGTCAAGTTGTGGTGCCTTGAAAAATCCTCGGTTGTGTGGGCAAGAGCTTGCTTCACAGTTTGGGCTGCTTGGCTCTTTACCTCTCCTCATGTAGTCCTTTGAGGACGATCAACTCTTGGTGGGTTATTGCAGGGGGCACTGCATGGGCCAGGATGACCTATTGTGCTGAAGCTGTGAAATCCCTGTTCCCACCGAGCAACGGATTCAGGACACTGGCAGCGGAAGTAGCACTTCTCGCGCGGGACAGGGGTCCCACGTTCGGGGCCTCACCCACAGATATCCGGATAAGAGACTAATCCATCGGTTGTTCCAAATCCGAACCCAAAAAAACTTCTTTTACCGGAAAGCACAGGTGATTCCACCAGGAAAAACTTTTTACTCTAACGTAGTCAAGATCATTTCTGATCAAGCTGATCCAATTGCATCTTCAAGATACTTGATCAGATCAAGGAAGAAACTTGCACTTGGATCATCGGGATCAACGCTTTTTTCCCCATTCCAGAGGCACAGCCGTTGATTCCTATCCATAGAACAATTACTGTCCGAGATTTACTTTATCTATCATAATAACAAAAGTTGAGTCTCGATTTACGGATCCATCAGTCCAGCCTAACCCCATCCAATCCCATGGGTTAGCCAACCGCCCAACCACTGTAGTGATGAGATGCAATTTAGAATTTGATTTTTTATCCGGGTACCAAGGAAAAGAGTTCCCATGCCCCCTAGCCGGATGTTCATGCAAAAATAAAACTAGTCACACCACTCACACACCCAATATGAAATTGCCTTTTTTAGATTCAACTAGTTTTAAAACAATCCTTTAATAAAACCATAGTATCACTGATCACCATCTTCCAAGTTATCCGGTTGATTCTTAATTTCCCATCATTCCTTCATCAGAGTATTAATGGCAACATTGGCAACTAGAACGCTCACCACCTGTCCACTCAGGGGCCGTTTCAATAGTTCCTAGCCCATAATACTCGGCAATATAATCACTTATCAAGATGGACTCTCGTTGAAGATCAGCAAGATCAACCAACAGATCCATATAAAGAGCCATGGACTCATCCATTGAAGACCAGCAAGGTTAATCAACCAGATCCATGCCCGGTTTCAGAAAACAACTCTTACTCCTTGTTCCAATATCTTCCTCGACGCACGCGTGGGTATCTTGGGTGACCCCGAGCGCCGTATGGTCAGCACCCTCTAGGATCCTTCGCAGGTGACCTAGCGCTTCACTCATAGGCCGCTTCCTTGGCCCCTCATCCACCGTACCGGAAGCTCACCATTTTAATCGCACCGAGGCTGGTCAAGACCTCGGCCGACCTTGCTACGCGAGACGTCCTCCATTGACTCTCCGTCAGCAGTTGCAACTTTATCAGTTAGGTCTCCACGACCTTAATCACAAGATGGTCAAAATGCTTTCCCAGCATTCTTGACATAAAACAGTCATTTACAAACAACATTTACAAAACAGTCACAAAATACAGTTTCTATATCGAATTCCGTCTTTCCACATTATCCCTCCTCAATCCACATTACTTATTCCACATTCCCTTCATATGTACTCATTCTCATCCATTCATTCATATCAACGACACATTATTTTCCATACACATTCACCTTCATTATTCTTCATACACATCCATGCATACATCCATTTTCACATCCTTATTTATATATCCACATCCACATAAATACATCCATACATACACATCACATGCATACATCCACATCCACATACATACATCCATACATACACATCCACATGCATACATTCACATCTACATGCATACATCCATACATACATACATCCATTTTCTCATTCCCATTCATATAACCCCATACACCTTCTCATCAAATTCTTTTTCATCATATCCATTCTCACCCTATCACAACCCATATTCATCTTATCTCATCACATACACTTCTTATCTCATCCCATACACATCTTATCACATCTCATACACCGCTTATCACATCCTAACTCATCTTATCACATCCTAACTCATCTCATATACATCTTATCCCATCACATACACTTCTTATCTCATCCCATTAGGAACTCAATGGAGTCTTTTTGGGCCCTTTAATTTGCCATGAGGTTATGGAAACGTTTAACTTTTTGACAAATAGGAGCCCGCCATGTAAGCAAAAACCAATGGTTTGTAAGAGAGGTGTAAGAGTGGTCAAAGGGTGCACTTTTTCCCCCAAAAAGGGGAGGGGGCAATTTTACAATTTTCGGACCTCCATAACTTCTACATACAAGCTCCGATTTGAGCGGAGATTACAGATCCGTGATCTACGCATCAAGAGCTTTCCATAGATATGTTACATGATATGGTTTTATCCGCTAGATTTTAAATTCCATTTTTCCCCCAAAATTCAAATTCGAATAAAGTAGCCGTTTTGAAGCTTCAAATTAGAAAACGTTTCTTCTTAAGAGAAAAGGTTTGACTCCCTTAAACTGCCAAATAAAAGGGCCCAAGAAGACTCCATTGAGTTCCTAATGCATACACATCTTAACTCATCTTTTATGCATACCTCTATGCAATAATTTCAATTGTGATAAAAGTAACACTTTTATAATAAAATAATCATTATTTTTTTTTCTTTACAGTTTTATAATAAAATATTTATCTTTTATGCATGCCTCTATGCACAAAATTCAATTATGCTAAAAGTAACACTTTTATAATAAAATATTCATCTTTTATGTATACCTCTTATGCATAAAATTCAATTATGCTAAAAGTAACACTTTTATAATAAAATATTCATCTTTTATGCATACCTCTATGCATAAAATTTAATTATGTTAAAAGTAACACTTTTATAATAATATATTTATCTTTTATGCATAATATAAAAATTCAATTTTCCCATGATTACTCTATAAAATTCTTTCAATTAATCTAGGATGATAATTCCTAGAATATGGTAGGAAATCCTCTTTTCATGCTTTGAAATGAAATTATTTTATGTGTAAATTTTTATAAAATTTCGCCATAGCTCCGCTACTATAACTAATAAATCTCAATTATTTTAAAAGATAGGTTATCTTTAAGGGAATGATTAGAATGATCCCTAATTGGATCAATAATCCTTAATGGATTAAATCAAAATTATCATAAACTAAAAGCATAAAAAAAACTATTAATTTATTCTCAAGCATAGATTAATCTTGGATTAAGAAAAAGCTTTATGAAAAGCTTCATTTGGATTGAGAATGGGTCATGAGTATGACCATTTCTTAAGTGAGAGAGAGAAAAAACCATTAGAATTAAACATAAATAGAAATTTATGTAATTCTTTACTATCATTAATTAATTAACTTCAATAGCATTTCAAAAACCATACCAATTAAGCTTCTCAAGCTTGAGAGGGGTTGAGAAGAGAGAAACATTGAGAAATTATAGAAAAGATCAAAATTCGCCATACTTACCTTACAATTTGCTTGACTCTTTGTTCACGGTAGAGGCCCCTAACCAATCAATTGGTTTAGTATGTTGATGGAGCCACCAATGGGGATTGAAGAAAGAGAGAAGTGTCCAAAAACTAGTGAATTATTAAAGAATTCACAGTTCTTGGCTTAGGTGGAGTAGAGTAACAAAGCATAAGACACTATATTTTTTTCAACAAGGTAAGGCTTCTATTTATAAGAAAAATTGAGCTCCTAACCAAACAAACTGATTCTAGAATTTTCCAAGTTAGTTTGGTCACTTTTTGACCATTTTTAGGTCAGTTAAGCTAACTTTTTGGAACTAGACTTGAATGAGGAGAGAGGAGAGATGAAATATCTCAATTTTTATGAGTTTAAAACTCATTCAAGCATGTGAAATAAGCACCTCCTTTAAAGAACTCCCCTTTCTTACACATGTGTCAAAATGGAATCATTATACCCAAAATATCTCATATTTTTAATATTGCTCATAGTTTTTTACTAATAAACCTTGTATATTTTCAACTCTTCATCTTATGTGAAATATGCACCTCCTTTAAAGAACTCCCCTTCCTTACATATGTGTCAAAATAGAATCATTATACCCAAAATATCTCATATTTTAATATTGCTCATAGTTTTTTACTAATAAACCTTGTACATTTTCAACTCTTCATCTTATGTGAGCATTTACTCATTTTTGGATACCCAAAATATCTCATATTTTTAATATTGCTCATAGTTTTTTACTAATAAACCTTGTACATTTTCAACTCTTCATCTTATGTGAGCATTTACTCATTTTTGGATACCCAAAATATCTCATATTTTTAATATTTCTCATAGTTTTTTACTAATAAACCTTGTACATTTTCAACTCTTCATCTTATGTGAGCATTTACTCATTTTTGGGTATCTTCTTTTACAATTTGGATTTATCTCCTCCCTACACATGGATTGATGCTATTGGCCCATAGGAACCTTAATTGGATTGATGCTATTGGCCCATAGGAACCTTAATTGGACCATAATCCAAAAAATTTTGAAAATCTAGACCCTTAGGCTAAGGTCCTTTATACCCATTTCCAATAAATTCTAATTGCACATTGGAAAGTTCTTTTTGAATTTTTGTTTCAGGGGAACTTATTTTAATAAGATGAGATAATTTTCTATCCAAAAATATTAAAAATCTGAATATTATCTCTCTAGAATATTTTCTCTCTCTAGGTTAAAACAGTTAGAAACAAGGTCTTTATATTTCTAAAGAGGGATTGATTACAGGGGAAGATACTAGACATCAAAAGGGGGTTGGGGGAGGAATCTTACAAAAGCTTAGTAATTCTAGAAATGTCCGTGCCTAGTTGTTCATTTTGTTGATTAAACTTTGTTTGGAGCTCCATAAACTACACGTTTGTCTAATATAACTCCTCAGACACAGTACGCTCCGTGGCTTTGGCTAATAACATTTCTCTCTGTAAAATACGGGCCGGCTACTTCTTGTTGCCACCAGAAGATGTGGTCGGTCATCTGTTGGATGAGCTCTCGGGCCATGTTAGCAAAACCCTGGGTAAAATTGGGGACTTCTCCGTTGGCCGCATGGATGCTTTCTACGTCATTATGGCTAGAACTGAAACTGCTAGTGTGGGCCAACGGAGAGTGTTGATGGTGTTTTGGGTGTCACTGGGGGAGGAGGGATCTGCCTAACCATGAGGTGTCATTTCGGTGAACCTCTCATGGGGTGGGGTCTCATAAAGACTTCTGTTCAAAAAATCCTGCCTTTGGCAATCTTCTTTCATCTCTGCAATCTTCTTGGCAGCTTTGATAACCGTCGTGGCAATAAACTCTTCCTGTGTGGGCCTGGGGCTTGGGGGTAGCTGTGCCTGTTCGGTTAGGTACGGATTCATGGTGGGAACTCTTGGCTAGTGGGGAAATGGGAGAGGTGGATGGAGGGTATACAGAAGCAAGTGCGGCATCTAGTCCGCTTAACTAGATGGCTCGTGATAGTTCCTCCCAGCCCACTGTGTAATATAGAACTTTGGTGAGTAAAGTGCCTTGGGGGTTGGAGTTGATGGCATGGAGTTTCTAGAAGAGATAGTCGGCCCAATTAACCTGGTGGCCCTGGTAAACATGAGCCAAGGTTGTCAGGCTTCCTCTGCTAAACCTGTCGGTCCACCTTGTCATGAGGAGAAACTGCAGGGGGCGTGTGCTAGCATCACAAGGCCTTCCTATGCAGTGTTGCCCCACTCAACTCTATCTTTGTTCGGTCCACCTTGTCATGAGGAGAAACTGCAGGGGGCGTGTGCTAGCATCACAAGGCCTTCCTATGCAGTGTTGCCCAACTCAACTCTATCTTTGTTTGGCATTCCCCCTTTATAGGTCACGAGTGAGCTTAAGGGCATTAACAAAGTGGACATATGGTTGCTCCACTTGGGGTAATGCTAATGCCTCTTGCACAAGGCCTATGCTGAGCTAGACCGTTCGATGGTGTCTTCCCTTGATATCTAAGATGATACATGTATGCTGTTTTGCATCATAAGTCTCTATGAAGTGTAAGGCATTGTACAAATCTAGCCTTCAAGGCTCCAGTGTGTGTAGTCGCTCAAGTCGGAGCAACTCTAACTTCTAGACCACAGCGTAGTCAGCTTTGCAATAGCTCCATAGCATGGCCCTGTTTAGTAAAGGATCTTGTGATCAACTTTACAAATGGTTCTTCATCATGGAATGGAAAGTGTGTCCATTAACCTGATTCATCAGGGCTTCACCCACATGGGAGAGCTGGGTGGGGTGTTTCACGTACTCCTCAAATTAGCTATTTTGGTAAGCCTCTTCCTCCACACATGGAAGTATGATGGAGCATCTCTAGGGAGGAGTCGGAAGCTTCAGACATTGTGAAGGATGGTTGTGAGGGTAAGGGTGTGGGAAATTTTTTTGCAAGAGTTTGGCTAAGCTAAGAGTGAAAAGTGAGAAAGTGGGGGGAGGGGGGCCATATTTGTAGCATTGTGAAGAAGACACAAACATGGCAAGTTCAAGGAATGGGCATGCGACTGTAAAAGAATGGGTATTGGCATGAGGATCGAACGGCCACAACAAGATGATCGAACAGCTGCGTGACTGGTTGGAACGTGCGTTCGCTTTACATAAAGAGTCAGCACACGGCCGTGGAAGTGAACGGCCATTCCAAATGGGGAATGTCCATGGAAAGTTAGATGTTGAGAAGAAAACGGTCATGAAAAATTTGGAATGGCGCAGGCTTTGGATTGAGAATGGAACGACCATGGCATTTTGACTCTAAGACATGAACGGCCGTGGCACTTTTATTTTTTTTTATTTTTATGTTTTGCGGTGTGTACAATGTCATCACATGTTTTGTACACTGAGGCTATGTTGCCAGCACCCCATTGGAGGTTTTGTATTGACTGCGTGCCCAATTTACCAAAGAAAAGAGTTTATGCCAATTGGGTGATGGCGAAGTAGGGGGTAGCACTTCCTAAAGAGATTCAGATGTGAGTGGCAAGGAAGTAGCTAGGGCTGAGGGAGTTGAAGGGAGTTTCATAGTCATGTCAAGCCTCTGAATGATAGGTGGAGGAATTTTGGATGTTGAAGGTTTATTTGTAATGAAATTTGTCAGTGGTGGATTGGGAGTGACTCTCTCACACAGGACTTTTTGCTTCCCTTTTTCTTGAGTAACCGCAGATGTTGCCTTGGCTGCCCAGTGAAGGGTAGGTGACTGAGGCATCACATGAGGTAGGGGTTTAGGTCAGAGAGGTTTGGGGATCCATAGGGTATGATTGCCTTAATAGTAATATTGAGCAAGAAGAACAGATTTTGGGATCCACCGAAGAGTTAAGTGCATGGCTTTAGGGTTCCGGTCGAGGGTTAGAGCGCCTAAAGGGTGCATAGATTTGTGTTGATTATGTACCTTGTAGGCTTGCGGCTGGCAAATGAAGGACCTACACTGAGGGGTGAGACACTGTGGATGCCCGTTTTAGTGAGGGGGATGGTGGGACCTTTTGGGGATCCATAATGGAGATGTTCCTTCATAGTAGCCTTGTTCTCCAGGAAGTTACTTGGGCACCCAGTGGTGAGATATCGAGCCTTGGGAAGATTTGTTAGGATGGTTAGCAGTATTAGTTTGGTTAGTATAAGGTGGTGTGGCAACTGCTTATGATTTGACCATGTGAGAGCACGCCGCCACCGTGTGTAGTGGTTGTGTGGTAACTGCTTATGATTTGACCATGTGAGAGCATGCCGCCACCGTGTGTAGTGGTTGTGTGGTTGCGAGAGGTGTTGGTGCGGATGGCATCTTGAGAGGCCTCTTTTTTGGGGAAACGAAATGATAAGAGTGGGGTTTTTGGGTATTTGTGGTTGGTGGGAGTGGGAGTTTGTGGCACGGTGGAGTGAAAGGAACTAGTTCTTCATCTTTCATTAGGATGGTAACATGGCCACATAAGCCAATTGTAGGGTGGCCGTTCGTGCATCCCAGTCGATATTGCATCTGTTATGGCCCATCCATCTCCTACCCACCCACTCATAGTTCCTGCAGCAGAGGCGTCACATAAAACTTACCTTTCCAGGGGACTATTTTCAACGTGGAACAAAAGTGTGATTGTGCCAATGCAATGAATGTGCTGTGAGGTAACCATGGTGACCATAGCAGGTGTTTCTTTCAATGTGGGTCTCCCAAGTAAACACCATGTTTCATAGGAAAATAAATTGTAACTAGCCCGTTGTTAGGCGTTTTTCTAAAAGGCATTTTGGGCTTGTGTACATAAGGAATGCGTGGCATGTGAAGAGCTTTGCCCTAGAATGTCCTGGCAGATGTACAGGGTGGACGGTCTTGCTGTAGGCTTGTACAGGTTTGTTTGAAGCATGGTCTACTGGTGGAGGTCCACTGGTGGTTTCAGCCGTTCGGCCGCTTCGTTTGTGTACGTGTCCCAAATAACTGGGAACTTGCAGGCTGTGTTTAAAGAGGTATGAAAGCAACTGGGCAATTAATGGTTGGGATGCCAATTTAATGAGTGCATGTGTTAGATCTTTATGGTGTAAAATGGAAGGCTGAGATGGCTACGTGTGCACGGCAGTAGAGGAGATGGCACTAGAATTTTTGATGGAAGGGATATGCTGAATTGATGGTGGCCATTTTCCAGGCTTTAGAAAAAAATAAAAAAAATAATATTAATGTGGCCAACAAAAGGAAAGTCCACGTAGTCGCTTGTTCAGTCCGCCAACATGTTGGCCAGCACACTGAGGAATACGCGAGAAGGTTGGCGAAAGAGAAGAAAACAAAGGAGAGAGTGGCGAGGAAATAGGAAGCGGTGGCTGTCTTATACAGGGAAGACCTCTCGTGTGTAGAGGAGAGCCAAGCCAACGCAGAGGTCGCTCTCTGGTAATTCTGCAAAAAGAGGCACAAGGGGTAGCATCCGCTGTTTGAAACCGGGAGACCTCTGGTGTGAGCGTGGCTGGAGCGCAGCAGTTGACGCAAATAGAAGAGTGGTTGCCTTGCAGGAGAGAGCCTGGCTAGGGATTCTGCAGAGACAAAGGCCAGACAAGAGCTTGGCGTAGCTGGCTGCTGGCAACAGAGCGCCAGGCGTGGAAGTAGGCCACCTTTGTGACGGCTAGCAGCTGTGTGAAGGTAACGGCTAGCAGCTGTGTGTGAAGGTAACGGCTGGGGAGCCTTTGGGAGGCAAAGGTGGTGGTGAAGAACAGCGGGCTGCTGGTTGCAGCACACAGAGAAGCTGGGCTAGGAAGCCGCTTGAGTGAAGCTGTCTTGGCAAAGAGCTGCAGTAGAGGGAGTGGCCGCCTTGTGAAGAAGGAGAATGCTGCTCGAGTGATCTGCAGAGACGTGACAAGTGTGGCTGTGGCTGGCTATAGATAGAGAGGACCACAGAGCAGTGCATGAGAGTTTTTGGGAGCCGCCTTTGTGGCTGGATGCTGACGAAGAGAGGAAGCTGTCAAGAGAGCTGACTGCGTGAAAGGAGCCGTCTCAAGGAAGCCGTGGTGGCTGGTAGGCCACGTTTGAAAGATTTGCTTGGGCTGACAGAGGAGCTGGTCACAGATTGGAAGATGTCGACACGAGTGGAGGCTGGCAGTGACTGGAACAAAGATAAGAGGGAGCCTTGGGTAAAGGTTGAGGTGTTTTGCTGATTAGCTACGGTTGGTGTCTCAGAGAAGCTCAAGGGCAAAGGTGATATGTTTTTTTGAGGATGGGTGAGAGAGGGATTAGCCAAGATCAATGGGGACAGCTGGGTGAGTATACATCCTTGTGTTGATGTGAGGGTCGTGTATGTGAGAAGGTTGTGTGAGTGAAGCTTTTGTGTCAGAAGAAGCTATATGAAGTGTTGATTGGAAATCAAAGATGAAAGACACTGGTGATGTGTCTGGTTATGTTGTTGTGTTGGTATCTTGTGTGTGTTGATTTGCAAGAGAAGGCGTGATTGACGTGTTTGGTGGTGTAGTCCACGGGTTACACTCTCACAGCGCACTTTGTGCCAGCCTTTGATTACCTCGTCACGCACACGATGGAAGTGTATGTGTTGCTGGTGTTTACTTGGTTTATGGTGCCCCTGTTTTGGCTGTTCTTTCTGGTGTGGGTGGGTGGTGTTAACAGTGAGAAGTGTTCCAGCTGGTGGCTGGTGGTGCCCCCATTTGTGGTGTTGTATTGAAGTTTGGGAGGTGAAGGGCTATAGAGGCGTGGTCTTTTTTTCTTTTTTTTCACCTCACATTCTTTCTGGTGTCCCCACTGAGAATCTTTCTTCAGGTTCCCTTTAGTTTACAGGTTGCAACCATGGCATTTGCTTATCTTGAATTTCACGGTGATAAGAATGAGGATGTAGAGGATTTCTTGGAACAAATGGAGGTGGCATGTATTACCAACCATGTGGATAATCCGGATCAAATTTTAAGGCTCTTCCAGATCTTTTTGAAGGGCACAGTGGTGGGTACATGGCTTCGAGGGTTTGAAGCAAAAAGAACGATTGGTAGCCCATCTTGAATGACGATGGTGGAAAACGTGAGAGAAGCCCTTACAAAGGAGTTTCAAAGAAGAGAAGATCCCAATGACGTTTGGCAGGAGCTCCAGCAGAGCTGAAGCAAGGTGAAAGTCAGAGTGTGGCAAGTTATGTTACAATTTTCAGTGAGCTATGGACAAGATGGTGTTTAGCTCTTGAAACAGAAGTTCCCCCCATGTTTGTGAAGAAGAAGCGATTCATAGCAGGTTTGAAGCAAAGTTTGTTGGTAAAAGTGGACTTGAAGTAACCTTCTACTTATGAAGAGGCGCGGTGATGATTGCGAAAGAGAAAGAATGGAAGCTGAAGAAAATGGCGGATTATGGGATGATCAAGGAAGATGAAGTGGTCAAGAATGGTTGTCTTGATGTGAATATGGTCCAAGTTGATTTTGTGCAACAAACACCTACTATGTACCAACAAATTGGCAGGGGAATGTACCAGGTAAATCCTAAGGCAGTCACCAAGGATTTTGGGCAATTTAATGAGAGCACTGTGAAGTCTATAGCGGTGGATGTTATGCCAGCTTATGGTTATGAGAATTACTAGATTTCTGATAATGTTTCCACTAGTCAAGGTGTGTTAAGTGATGTTATATATGCTTCTAAAGTTCAAGCAGAGAAAATTCTTGTAGAGAAAAGGTTTTGCCAATTATAGGCAGGGATTTGGATGTCGATAGATGCTTCTCTTGGCTTAAAGAGCCAGTTCAGGAACTTAAGGGGAGGAGGGGAGAGACAGAAGATAGTCTACAAGAAGAGGATGGAGTGGAAGAGCAAGTAGACGAAGGAGATTGAAGGAGATGGACTGCAAATGGAGGGTCTAGCACGATTTGACACGAGGGGTGAGACAAGGGAGAATCGTGAACCTGAAGAAGATCCCAAGGTGGTTGGCAATGAGGAAGTAGAGGACAAGATGACGCGTGTATAATTGGAAGAGACATGCAACAGTGGCCTTTTGACCTTGGAGGCTGACAGTTTATGGATACTAACTGCTAGGACATGAATGTCCTGCAGGCTAGGTGGTTGGCAAAGTATGTTAGGCATTTTTCTGAAAGGCATTTTGGGCTTGTGTACATATGGAATGCGTGGCATGTGAAGAGCTTTGCCCTGGAATGTCCTCACAGATGTGCAGGGTGGACAGTTTTACTGTAGGCTTGTACAGGTTTGTTCAAAGCGTGGTCTACTAAAGGTGGTTTCAGCCGTTCGACCGCTTGGTTTGTGTACGCGTCCCAAATAACTGGGCACTTGCAGGCTGTGTTTAAAGAGGTGTGAAAACAGCTCGGCAATTCATGGTTGGGATGCCAATTTAATGAGTGCATGAGTTAGATCTTTATGGTGTAAAATGGAAGGCTGAGATGGCTACGTGTGCACGGCAGCAGAGGAGATGGCACTAGAATTTTTGATGGAAGGGATATGCTGAATTGATGGTGGCCATTTTCCAGGCTTTAGAAAAAATAAAAAAATAATATTAATGTGGCCAACAAAAGGAAAGTCCACGTAGTCGCTTGTTCAGTCCCCAACACATTGGCCAGCACACTGAGGAATACGCGAGAAGGTTGGCGAAAGAGAAGAAAAGAAAGGAGAGAGTGGCGAGGAAATAGGAAGCGGTGGCTGCCTTGTACAGGAAGACCTCTCGTGTGTGCAGAGGAGAGCCAAGCCAACGCAGAGGTCACTCTCTGGCAATTCTGCAGAAAGAGGCGCAAGGGGTAGCAGCCCGCTGTTTGAAACCGGGAGACCTCTGGTGTGAGCGTGGCTGGAGCGTAGCAATTGATGCAAATAGAAGAGTGGTCGCCTTGCAGGAGAGAGCCTGGCTAGGGATTCTGCAGAGACAAAGGCCAGACAAGAGCTTGGCGTAGCTGGCTGCTGGCGACAGAGCGCCAATCGTGGAAGTAGGCCACCTTTGTGGCTGGTAGGTGGTGGTGAAGAACAGCGGGCTGTTGGTCGCAACACACAAAGAAGCTAGGCTAGGGAGCCGCTTGAGTGAAGCCATCTTTGCGAAGAGCTGCACTAGAGGGAGTGGCCGCCTTGTGAAGAAGGAGGATGCTGCTTGAGTGATCTGCAGAGACGTGATAAGTTTGGCTGCGACGGCTAGCTACAGACAGAGAGGACCGCAGAGCAGTGCATGAGATTTTTGGGAGCCACCTTTGTGGCTCGATGCTGACGAAGAGAGGAAGCTGTCAAGAGCTGACTGCGTGAAAGGAGCCATCTCAAGGAAGCTGCGGTGGCTGGTAGGCCATGTTTGAAGGATTTGCTTGGGCTGACAGAGGAGCTGGTCACAGATTGGAAGATGTCGACATGAGTGGAGGCTCACAGTGACTGGAACAAAGATAAGAGGGAGCCTTGGGTAAAGGTTGAGGTGTTTTGCTGATTAGCTGCGGTTGGTGTCTCAGGGCAGCTCGAGGGGCAAAGGTGATGTGTTTTTTTGAGAAAGGGTGAGAGAGGGATTAGCCAAGATCAATGGGGACAGCTAGGTGAGTATACATCCTTGTGTTGATGTGAGGGTCGTGTATGTGACAAGGTTGTATGCGTGAAGCTTCTGTGTCAGAAGAAGTTGTATGAAGTGTTGATTGGAAATCAAAGATGAAAGACACTGGTGATGTGTCTGGTTATGTTGTTGTGTTGGTATCCTGTGTGTGTTGATTTGCAGGAGAAGGCATGATTAACGTGTTTGGTGGTGCAGTCCACGGGTTACACTCTCACAGCGCACTTTTTGTCAGCCTTTGACTACCTCGTCACGCACACGGTGGAAGTGTATGTGTTGCTGGTGTTTACTTGGTTTATGGTGCCCCTGTTTTGGCTATTCTTTCTGGTGTGGGTGGGTGGTGTTGAACAGTGAGAAGTGTTCCAGCTGGTGGCTGGTGGTGCCCCCGTTCGTGGTGTTGTATTGAAGTTTGGGAGATGAAGGGCTATAGAGGCGTGGTCTTTTTTTCTTTTTTTCACCTCACACCGTGTATCAAGAAGAGCTAATTTTTGGGCAAAGCTGGTTGATGTGGTCATTCCTAACAACAATCGAGCTAGCTTCACCTCCCAATCTTCCTCTTCTAAGTTGATTACTTGGGCTATGTTAACCATAACATGTTTTCGCCTCAGCTTGGCTTGCCTCGCCTTGGCCTCTTCTTGCACAATTTTTTTCATATCCTCATGGTCTTGTTTTTGTTGTTTTTTATCATGGATGGCCTTCAAGGTGGCCTTAGTGAGAGGGCCATAGTAAGTTTTGCTACCATTGAATCATCTTGCCATCTTAACACCATTACGGGTGTCAATGAGCACAATGCCCTGTGGTGTGATTTCAGAGACCAAAAAAGGTCCTAAACCCTAGAGTTTAAGTTTTTCTTACGTATTTTTGTGCTGAAGAAGAGGACCATGTCGCCCTCATTCATCTATTTATCGTTGAGTTAGTCATGGAGCCACTGTTTATGCCTAAGATTTTTGACAAATCATGCTGTAGACTGCAAGGAGGTGAGTTTCATCAAGACTTTCAAGTTCAAACATGTGATAGCTTAAATCATTTCCAATGTGTTTTTGTGCACTACGACACATAGGCTTGGGACTAAGAACTCCATGGGCATGATTGCTTCAGTGCCATAGGTTAACCTTAAGGGTTTAGCATTAGTTTCTACCTTATATGAAGTTCTATAAGCCCAAAGTGCACCCGACAATTTATGTTTCCAATCATTGTGGTTGGCCTCCACTGTTTTGGTGAGAATGGCACACAAGATTTTGTTTGTAATTTTGTCTTGGCCATTCGCTTGAGGATAGTAAGGGGAGGACTTCCTATGGGTGACAAGGAACTCTTGGAGAAGGAACTTTATTACTTTGTTGATGAAATGTGTTCCATTATCACTAGCAAGCTTAAGAGGACACCCAAAGCGTGTCATTACACACTCATAGAGATTTGGCCATTGATCAAGCATTGACCTTGTGGGTGGCACGAGCCTCTATCCACTTGGTGCAGTAATCCGTGGCAAGAATTATATATCTAGCTTGAGTGTATTTGGTTGCCAAACTGATGGGTCCTATGAAATTTATGCCCCATTTTTCAAATGGCTGTAAGGACATAATGGGGTTCAAGCGCATGTGATCCTTAAAATGAGGGATTATGACAATGCACTAGCATTGATCACATCGTTTGACATACTCAGCTGTGTCTGCCATTAAGATGGGCCACCATAACCGAGATGTGAGAACCTTGCAGGCAGTGATGTCTACGACAAAGTGCTTGCCAGCATAGGCAGAGTGACCCTATTCAAGGAGGAAGACATATTCGTCTTGTCAAATGAAATGTCTTAGGATTTTGTCCTTGCCTTGCTTGTAAAGTTGACCAGCGATTAGTTGGTATGGGGATACCTTTTTGATTCAGCGATGGGCAGCATGATCCTTCTTGAGGAGAGAATCAATTGGTAAGCTAGTGGCTAAAAATTTAGGAATTACGCAAAGTTAGAATAAAGCGGTATTTGGTAAACCATCGTGTATTCCCACTGGTTGTTCGCCATTGGGAATCCTTGACATGTGGTCTATGAGAACATGCTAAGAGCCTTTTCTCACCATAAACAATAGTGAAATCAAACTCTAGCAAGATAAGCAGCCACCTAATTAAGGTCCTTTATATCATTTTTAATTGATTCCTAATGCACATTGAAAAGTTCATTTTAAACTTCTGTTTCAGGGGAAACCATTTTAGACACTAAGGGTCTAGATTTTCAAAAAAATTTAGATTATGGTCCAATTAAGGTTCCTATGGGCCAATAGGATTAATCCAAGTGTTGGGATGAGATAAATCCAAAGAATAAAAGAAAATATTCAAAAATGAGTAAATGCTCACATAAGATGAAGAGTTGACTGAGTACAAGGTTTATTAGTTAAAAACTAAGAGATATTACTAAAAAAATGAGAAATTTTAGAGAAATGATGAATTGTTCACACCTTGGTAAGGAGGGGGAGACCTTTGAGGTAGGTTCCTATTTCACACATGTGGATGATTTTTTAATTAAAAAAATTGTGATATTTTTATCTCTCCTCTCTCTTGGATCAAACTGGATCAAAATGGGAGCTAAACTTGTCCAAATCTTGTCCAAATTCAGCCAACTGAAGCTGGAAAATTCTAGAACTTAGTTGGACTCAATTAGTGGCCTCCCTCACCTATAAATATACCCTCATTCTTTTGTATTCTCATCTTTGAGCTATACCATGCCAATATTACATTAAATTAATGATATTTTCTATTATCCCTTAAAAATCTCTACTTTTGGAGAGATTGGAGCTTCTCTCTCTCTTCAACAATCCTTGGAGCTTTCTTCTCAACATACTAAACCAATTGATTGGTTGGGAGCTTCCTTCTAAGATAAAGAAGCAAGACAAATCAAGAGGTAAGAAGTAATTTCAAGGTTTTCATTAATATTCTCAATGACTTCACTTATGAGTCCCTCTTAAGCTTGAGAAGTTTCAATTTAGTTTTTTTTAATGCAAATCAAGTTTTCTCTAAGAGTTTTAATGATTAATCACAAAAAAATAGTCTTTATGCTTAATGAGGATGCTTTTTATATATATCTCTCTCTCCCCAAAAGAATAGTCATTCCTATGACTATTCTTTAATCAAATGCTTTTTATGTATATCTCTCTCTCCCCAAAAGAATAGTCATTCCTATGACTAATTCTTTAATCAAATGGATGCTTCTCATTGATAAATTCTCAATTCAAAAATCAAACTCTATCCTAGTTAAGCTAGAGGTTAAGAAAATGGCTTTTTTATACTTTTATGCTGATAAAATTATGATAAACTTATGATTTAATTCCATAAATTGGATTGAAGTCTAAAGATAGTTATTCTATCATAATTGTATTACAAAGTCTTATTCTTTCTAGAAATATTAAAAATTATCAGTAATAGCAAAACGAAGCTATGGTTAAAAAATTAGAAATTAATGCATAACTCATTTTTATGCATAATGCTAAAAGAGGACTTCCTACCATATTCTAGGATTAGTCATCCTATGCCAAAAGAATGATTTTCATCATATTTATAGAAAACTAATTTTTAGTATTTATGCATAAATAATTAATTAAAGAAAAGAGAAATTTTTGGTATTTTTATTTTTATGCAAAAAGAGGAATTCCCAAGATAATTGAGATCCATGTACTTAAATGGAAAAAGAGAAATTTAGGTATATTGAAATAATGAATATTTAATTTAAAGAGAAATTTTAGATAAATTTATTTTATGCATGAGAAAATTTAAATGATAAAAGAGGAATTCCCGTGACAATTGGAATTCAATCATTTAAATGGTAAAAGTGGAATTATTGGCATATTTGAAATAATGGATATTTTTATTAAAAAAAGAGAAATTTTAGATAAATTTATTTTATGATAAAAGAGAAATTTCCATGATATTTAGAATTCAATCATTTAAGAAAAAGAGGAATTTTTAGCATAATTCAAATTATGAGTACTTATCAAAAGTGGATTTTTGAGCATTATTGGGAAAGGGTAGAATTGATTTTTGTAAATCCTATGAATCTCACACTCAAAAGAAGAATATTGGATATATTTCACTTCAAAATTTTGAGAAAGAATATGAAAATATCCGTCCAGAAAAAGTACCTTAACTAGGCCAAGGAATTGGCAGAAATTTAGAAAATTTCCATCGATATCAAAAATAGGAAACATTACTAAATGTGAATGAGATGTGGATGCGATATGAATCGGGAAAGATGTGAATAAATGAGATGTGAATGTGATGTAATGTGATGTGAATGGATGAGATGTGATATGATGTGAATCAAGATAGATGTGAATGGATGAGATGTGATGAGAATGGATGTGACATGAATCGAGATAGATGTCAATGGATGAGATGTGATGTGAATGGATCTGATGTAAATGGATGAGATGTAATGTGATGTGGATCGGGGTAGTTGTGAATGGATGAGATGTGATGTGAATGGATGTGATGTGGATATGGGTAGATGAGAATGGGTGAGATGTGATGACGATAGATGTGGATAGATGTGATGGGATGTAATATAATGTGATTGGATGAGAATGTGATTGGATGAGAATGTGATGGGATGTAATATAATGTGATTGGATGAGAATGTGATGAAGGACGATGGGATGTAATATAATGTGATTGGATGAGAATGGATGAAGGACGATGGGAATACATATGATTGAATGGATGAAGGACGATGGGAATACATATGATTGAATGTGGATTAAGAAATGTGCATTGATGTAGAAAAATATGGAATACACACACCGGATTTCCAGTAGGCAGTGGTGGAAGCAGCTCCCTCATATGCAGGGCAGGGTTTCCCTCTCGGGGCCTCGTGCTCGAATGTTTGGGCACGAGACTAAGCTGGTGGTCATTCCAAAAACCAAAATCGAGAAAATTTCCCATGCCCGAAAAACGGGGACGATTCCACCATTTTTATTTTCTTAACGAATTTTTCTAACAAAGTCAAGATATTAAACTAACCCTCATCTGAATAAATCAGATAGAAGGGAAACTATTACAGACTTAAATTGAAAGGATCAATGCTTTTTTCCTAATTTAATTAGGCATAACCGTTGATCTATTCATTAGAGAAGTCTTCAGGCTTTTATTTAACTATACTCGAGTTCTAAACGTTTTTCTATTAATTAATTTTATTATGAAAACTCTACTGATTCCAGCCTAAACCCATCCGGCCCATGGATTAGCCACCACCCAACCACTGGAATTGGTAGAACCAAAAAAGTACTCACCCACCCATAATTGAATGCCTTTCTTAACTTTTGCTTTAGAATACAGCACACTCCTCTTTAAACTTTAACTTATAAAACAATCCATTGATAAACAATTATTGGTTACAGATGTCATAACTCAAAATTTACATTCTATCCTTGTTTCTCACAAAAAACAGTATCACTCTGGACTCTCCGTTGAGAGCTGGTCAGCAAACAACGAGATCCAGTAGTAATAGATTACAATAAACGTTGGTCCATCATATAATATATATCTTCCACGACATACGCATGGGTGTCCTAAGCACCGCGAGCCCGTGCATCACCTAGTTAGAACCCTCTAGGATCCTCCTTAGGTGTCCTGGCACTTCACTCAGGGACCGCTTCGTCGGCCCTCACCCATCGTACCGGAAGCACACTATTTTTCACCATACCAAGGATGGTCTAGACTTGGGTAGGTTTTCTGTTGCATGAGCCGTTCTTTGAACACTCCCCGCTAGCTGTTGCAACCAAACTTCCCTTAGAAAAACACATATACCAAATGCTCCCTCCAACATTCTGGCGTAAAACAGTCCTTTAAGAAAAATAGGGTTTCTATGCAAGTTTTCAATTTTTATTTTCTTTTGAATATAATGAGTATATCTTAAATCCGTATCCCAATACTTCTAGATCGCAGGTCTGAATTCCAACAGAATTTCCTTAATTCTGTAACCTTGATCCTCAGATCAGAATCAAAGGGTCTTAACTTCATTTCAGATTCGGTGTGTGATTTGAGTGAATTTTCTTGAACTGGTCACATCGTCTTTCCTTAAAACTGACAAAGGAGTTAGGTCTTGGTCATAGTCTGATTCAGGGTTTGAGTTTAAAAAGGTTCTTCCTGAACTATCTTTCTCGAAAGGGGTAATATTTTAATTACTACTTTACTAAATTTCATTCATTGAATATTTGCTTACCTGATTTCAAAGCTAATTGCAAATTCTTATGAGGAATAAATTAATCATTTATCTAAAATTCTGACTTCGATAGTTTTTTTGAATTTTCTCATTACCATCCTGGAGAATATGAGAACGATAGAATTTTCTCTCACAGAGTATTTACTTATTCATTTACCAATATTCATGGGATTTAAACATAGGATTAAAGAAAACTCTTATTTTAATATAAAAATTTTGTATGCATCTATTTTTACATAAAATCCAACTTCTATGGAAATAACACTTTTATATAAAAGAAAATCCTTTTCTGCATCTATTTATGCATAAAAATTAATTTTGATGAAAGTAACTCTTTTATAATAAAAAATAATCTTTTATGCATAAAAATCAATTTTGATGAAAGTAACACTTTTATAGTAATAAAATTTCTTTTATGCATCTATTTATGCATAAAAATCAATTTTGATGAAAGAAAACTTTTATAATTTAAAAAAATTCTTTTATGCATGAAAATTAGTTTGGATAAAAGTAACACTTTTATATTAAAAAAATTTTCTTTTATGCATCTATTTATGCATAAAAATAAATTTTGATGAAAGTAACACTTTTAGAATTTAAAAAAATCTCCAATATGCATCTTTCTATGCATAGAAATTAATTCTAATGGAAATAACACTTTCATAATAAAAATATTTCTAATATGCATTTTTCTATGCATAGAATGAAAATAACACTTTTAGAATACACAAACGTTGGGGATTACTCTTTTTGAATAATAAAAGATAAAACTTATTTCACAAAATTTAATAAAATTTTACCATAACCTCCTTTGTATGGATAACTATTTTTCAATTTTTTTCATTCTCAAGTTACTTAGAATTTATCCCAAATGGTTTAAAGCATTCTAAACTAATCAAATTCCACTTTTTAAAGAGAAACAGTATGAAAAGTTTAATTCTAACAATTTGATTACATATCTAGGATAAAGAAAGGCTGAATTCAAGAACGAAGAGAGGGGGAAAGCCTTTCCAACAAGGCATAACATCATTTTTCATTTTAAAGAAAATAAAAATTAGAAAACCATTAAATGGAATTTAAAAAAAAGTAGGATTTCTAGCTCACATGAGTTTTGTGAGCTTTCCTTTGGCTTGATGGCTTGAGGGATCTACTCTTGTTTACACCAAGAGTGGCCACCAATTCTTTTAAAGAGGAAATGGTCAAAAACTAATGAATTAATAAATTCACTATTTTTGGCTCTGGGGAGGAGTAGAGTAACAGTGCATAAAACACTATTAAGCTTCTACAAAGGGGGAGGCTTCTATTTAGAGGAGAAAGTGAGCTTCTAACCAAGCAAACTGATTCCAGAATTTTCCAGATTAGTTTGATCAATTTTTGACCATTTTTGGGTCAATTTAGTTCACTTTTTAGATCCAGTTTTGAATTAGGAGAGAGGAGAGATGAAATATCTAATTTTATTGATTTCAAATTAAAAAGCAATGATGGAAAAAAGGGCGCCTACTTCATGAGGGGGAATCCCTATCCTCAAAAATCAGTTTTTTAACTATTTTCCTTGGTCCTTAGTCCACTCTTCATCTTATGTGAACATTTACTCATTTTTGGGGGGGTTTTATTTTGTTTTCCAATTTATCTCCTCCCTACATTCAGATTAATCTTATTGGTCCATAGGAACCTTAATTTAAAATGTTTAAAAAATAAGGCCTTTTGAACAGATTATAATTTGTTTCTAATGCACCTTCTGAAATTCTTTTTGAACTTCTTTTTTAGGGGAATTTATTTTAATAAGATGAGATATTTTTCCATCCAAAAATATTTAAAAACTGAATCACCTCTCTCTAGAAGATTTTCTCTCCCTAGGCCAAAATAGGTAGAAACAAGATCTTTTATATTTCTGAAGAGGGATTTGATTACAGCGGAAGATACTGGACATCTTGAAGGGCTCGAGAGGAATCTTACATTCTCTCCCACTTGAAAAACACGAGATGTCCTCATCTCAAAAAATGGGGATAATCCCACTGGTGACATGGAAGCGATATAGCTATATATGCCTTTATAGGGTGTCACACTTCCACACACTAATACAAACACACACAGAACACCAGATCCAAGAGTATGTACAAAACTGTATTTCAATTCAAGTCTTCATCTTTATAGAGTTGTACATCCATTACATCCTCAAAACCATCACCAACTAATCAGCTCACTCCCCCTCAACGATATGAACTATGATTGACCAGTACCCTGCATCACTCTGAGAATAAACAACCTCAAACATTGAACCATCTTCAAAGTACAGTTCGTCGATATCCAAACCAAACTGCAGGACAAGATACATATCTGAGGTGGGCTATCCTCAAAGCTTTTCTTCAAATTAATTTACAAAACTGTATTTTCAGGACAGCAAACTATTACAACACAAACAGCCCCAAAAACTCTTACAAACACTGTATCTCCTTTGCTACAATAGAGCTAGACAGCTCAACCTCAAAGCAGTCCACTGTATTGCATGTAATTGCAAATAAACTTTCCAAAACTCTTCCAGTTCAACTCCTACTGTTGTTTTGCTGTAGCCAACTATTTAGTTCAGAATTCTTTGCTTCGGGCCTGTAACACTTCGGAAACACTTCCACAAAATTACAGCAAACTGAAATACCAAAACAGATCTGAAAATCACAAATTCTAGTAAGCTTCGTGACCAAAAACCTCCTCGTGTAGCTTCTCCTCTATGTTTCTGGACAGCCCATGCCGCTGCTTCTTGTTTCCTCTTTACTTTAAACTCAACACACTGGCCACAGCCTTGCAGCAAGTCTGTCAGCCTTTCTCCAAGGGTTCTCTTCTTCTTTCAGTCGTCGCCAAGCTGCATCAACCCCACGGCTCCTGAGCAACTCGTTAGTAACCCATCCTCATGCGCATCCTCTCAGTAGTAGCAACACATTATCAACATCCATCAAGCAAGTCCTCAGCCTCCAAGGTTTCTCACAACCTCTCCACTCTATGATCACTTACTTTTCCCCCTCCTCAACTCTCCATTTTTATGGCAGTGAGCTAGCCATTTACATCCTTTCCTGTCCTACCAACTCATCTCCTGTAGATAGCATACCTCCCTCTTTGGATTTTTTGCCAAGCCCTCCTTCTTCCATCACACACAGTCTACTCCCGGTTGTTGCAGGAGACTCCCATGCTTCCAACCAAGAGATCTCTGTATCTAATACCTCATGAGAGCATATCTCTGTATCTAATACCTCATGAGAGCATATCTCTGTCTAAAGCCACCACACAACATATACATTAGGAAGTGAATGGGGTCTTCTTGGGCCCTTTAATTTGCCCAAGCCTAATCAAGGTGATTAAGGAATAGCCAAATGGGGGGTCGCCATGTGGACTGAAATGTTGGGTTTGTAAGAGAGGTGTAAGAGTGGTCAAAGGGTGCACTTTTTCCCCCAAAAAGGGGGGAGGCAATTTTATAATTTTCGGACCTCCATAACTTCTACATACAAGCTCCGATTTGAGCGGAGATTATAGATCCGTGATCTACGCATCAAGAGCTTTCCATAGATATGTTACATGATATGGTTTTGTCCGCTAGATTTTAAATTCCATTTTCTCCCCAAAATTCAAATTCGAATAAAGTAGCCATTTTGAAGCTTCTAATTAGAAAACGTTTCTTCTTAAGAGAAAAGGTTTGACTCCTTAAACTGCCAAATAAAAGGGCCAAAGAAGCCTTCCATTGAGGTCCTAATGACATGGCTAGCCTTGATGATGTGAAGAAGTGCTTCAACCAACTCTCAGCAAAATGCGGCAACACAACAGACCTCCAAGGCTCCTTATTTCCAACTATCCCATAGCCACAGCAACCCACTCTTAACACTCCATGGTTCCTGATCTCATGACTAGCAACTTGCTCCCCTGATGTGCACACTTTTGTCCACGCCCCAACTCCTTGAACATCAACAACAATTAAGCAAGAAACTACACATGCAATCTTCTGGCCTGTAGGCCACCAAGCATGTCCTCTCCCTCTAAGGCTTCTCCCCTGGCCCACACAAAATCTGAACTGAAAATTCTTCAAGAACCCGGCAAAACACAACCCAAAAACACCTGGAAGCAGCACATTTTTTCTCAGGGCAGATTTCAACAGCCTCGTGCAACTCCTTTCTACATGCCGCCTTCCTTTCTTTTCTCTTTGTACTTGGGAAGTTTCAAAACAAACAAGTCGTTTTACCTTTACTGCTCCCGAAAACCTCCAGCATGGCCCCCAAGCTGGTCGCCCTTCTTCTCCTGGTCTATTGCCTCTGGAATCTTCGAAAGTCACTTGTTCCTTGTGATGGAAATGCAGTACCTGGCTCTCTCTCTTGCTTCCTGCCGCCTCCTCTGCATCCACAGCTTCAAATCTCCTCAGACAGCTCCTCCAAGCTCTCTATCTCCACGTAAAAACTGCCAAAAATGAGCTCTCGCAGACTCCCCAACTGGGCGAGTTCTCCAGGAGGTTTCTTGAGCCTTCCTGTGCTAACACTTGGCATCTGCCTGCATGCCTGCCACCTATTCCAAATCAAGCTTCTACTGACACATAGGTGTCCAGTCACAACCCACCATCCATGTCACAAGGTACCTTAATTCCTCTTCAAAAACCTTGGAAATTGTGCCAAAACCTTTTCATTTTCTCTCTTTACTTTCACTCTCCTGTACATTGAATTTTATCTCAACCAAAACTCAAAAGTGACTCAAATTGATTATGTAAGATTCCTCCCCCAGCCCCTCATGATGTCCAGTATCTTCCCTTGTAATCAATCCCCTCTTCGGAAATATAAAAGAATTTGTTTCTACTTGTTTTGGCCTAGACAGAGAAAATATTCTAGAGAGAGATTATTCAGATTTTAAATATTTTCGGATAGAAAAATACCTCATCTTATTAAAATAAGTTCCCCTGAAACAGAAGTTCAAAAAGATTTTAAGAGTTGTATTAGAAATTAAGTATAATCTATTCAAGAGACATTATCCTAGGGGTGAAGATTTTTTCAAAATTTTAAATTAAGGTTCCTATGAACCAATAAGATTCATCCAAATGTGTTGAAAGAAAGGTAGAGGGGGAGGAGACACACACATAGGAGCAAACCCTAATGTATATTGCAAACCCTAACCATAGAGGGAAGCCATCTCCACTCTCACCCAAAGTATAATGCCATAATTCATAATACACACAATGAGTTGTGTCCACACTCTACTAACCCTAGCTAATGTCCACACACTATGACCAGCTGGACACGCGGTCATTTATGTCTCACACATGTTCCTACCTAACATGCCAGCACATAGCATAGCTGGCTCACTGACATCGAGCTTGAATCTCAACAGCCCCTCTCAAGCTCATGATGTACTGCCGATGAAGATGTAGATGAGCTTGGGATATCAAGGCTCTCAACACTCTCCCTCAAGCTCATCCCATGTACTCCCAACATAGTACGGAAGTACTCAAACTTCTCCCTGCTAAGTGGCTTTGCAAAGATGTCTGCCACCTGCTCTTCAGTCCTCACATATTGTAGATCAACTGTACCATCCAGCACCTTCTCTCTGACAAAGTGATAATGGACCTCTATGTGTTTGGTCCTCGCATGAAATACTGGATTCTTGGCCAACTGTATACTACTCATGTTGTCACAATGAATGACAACTTTGCCATCAATAGGCTCACATAAATCTGCCAAGAGATTCTTTAACCATACAGCTTCAGAAGTAGCAATGGCTGCACCCCTGTAATCAGCCTCTGCAGTACTGGATAAAGCAACTGTAGGTTGCTTCTTGCTACTCCAACTCACCACGGCACTTCCATATCCACTAGTAGACCTCCTGTCATTTGAACTACCTACCCAATCAGCATCTGTGTAGCCATGTATATCCAAGCTTTTACCACTCTCATAAAGTAGACCATAATGTGCAGTGGTCTTCACATATCTCATGATGCGTCTCACTGCATCCAAACGAGGCTTTCTGGGGCTCTGCATAAACTGGCTTACTAGCCCCACAGCATAACTCAAATCCGGGCATGTGATAGTCATGTATATGAGACTACCAACCATCTTTCTGTACATATATGGATCATCCAATTCCTCGCCATAATCAACCCGCAACTTCACATTTTGCTCCAAAGGTGTACTCATAGGCTTACACCCTGTCATGCCATATTTTGCCAACATATCCAATGCATATTGGCGCTGTACTAACCATGTACCTGCATGATCTTTGACCACTTCAATTCCAAGGAAGTATCTCAACTCACCAAGATCTTTCATGTCAAATTTCCCACTCAAAGCTTTCTTGACATGCATCACATCTGCACCATGATCACCTTTGATAATCAAGTCATCCACATAGATGACGAGTAAAACAATCCCATGCTCTGTCTTCTTCACATAGAGTGAAGAATCTGTTGTAGAAATCTGAAAACCAAGTGAGATAAGATATCTGCTCATCTTATCACTCCAAGCATGAGGTGCTTGCTTCAGACCATATAATGCCTTTTTCAATCTGCATATGTGAGTGGGATATCTTGAATTTACATACCCTTCTAGCTATTCCATATACACTTCCTCTTGTAGATATCCATTTAGAAATGCATTCTTGACATCCATCTGATGCATTTCCCAGCCATTAGCTGCAGCCATAGCAATGACTACTCTCACTGTGCCCATCTTAGCCACTGGACTAAAGGTTTCATCATAGTCCAATCCTTGGGTTTGTGCATAACCCTTTGCTACCAATCTTGCTTTATGTCTCTCAATAGAACCATCAGATTTGCACTTCACTTTGTAGACCCATTTACATCCAATAACATTTTTGTCCTTTGGTAATGCAAAACCAAGTCCCATGTGTCATTATGGACCAATGCGTCCATCTCAATATCCATTGCTTTCTCCCATACATGCGTTCCAATAGCTTCTGTATAGCATGTAGGTTCCACATGCTTCACCATAGATGTCATATATGCATAGTGCATAGCAAAATCTCGATATGTCAATCTGTCAACTGGATATCTGACTCTCTGTGATCTCTCCAATGCATGCGGGTCACTCTGTACACCTGTAACTCTAGCATGTAGTGGCACATATCTATCCTACCTAGCACCAGCAGGTGTGCGTAAAACAGGTAAGCCAAGCTCCTCATCCAAACTCTCTGAACTAGATGACTCATAACCTCTGATTCCAATTCCTTCGACCTTCTTCTTTCCTTTATCCACAGCACTACTCCCAGTGCTCACACTCTCATGTCTCAAACGTCCTGACCATGGACGTCTGACCATGGACGTACATTGCTACTCTCAGCTTCTGCTGCTGGCCCAGATATAGAAGTAGAACTAGAACTTGCTTGTGGTGGCAAGTTCACATGCACATCAGCCTCAAGTGACTCAATGACACCCTCATCTTTTGCTTTGTACCAACTAGAAATCTCATCAAACACCACATCTCGTGAGATGACCACTTGTCTAGTTTGTGGATTATAACATTTGTATGCCTTTCAATCCTGTGCATATCCAACAAATACACATTTCTCTGCCTTAGGATCCAACTTCCTTCTTCTTTCATCAGGCGTATGTACATAAGCTATGCATCCAAAAACTTTGAGGTGTCCAATGTCTGGCATGTAACCTGTAAGCCGCATCTCTGGCGTGCTTCCATGAATGGCTGCTATAGGTGTTTTGTTCAATATATACACTACAATAGCACATGCTTCTGCCCAATAGTAATCTGGCATGCTCTTTTCATTGAGCATCGCCCTAGCCACTTCACATATGACTCTATTCTTTCTCTCAGCCACACCATTCTACTGAGGTGTATACCTGCAAGTCAACTGTCTTCTTATTCCATGCTTCCTCAAGAAATTCTCAAAAGCCTTTGAGGTGTATTCACCACCTCCATCTGTTCTCAAACATTTAATCCAACAGCCATATTGCTTTTTTGCAAAAGCTTTGAAATCCATGAACTTTTCCAACACTTCACTCTTCTCTCTCAGAGAGTATATCCATGTCATCCTGCTGAAATCATCTATGAATGTCACATAGTATAAACTGCCTTTGATAGATGGGTTTTGTGCAGGACCCCATACATCACGATGTACAATCTCAAGTGGCCTGCTACTCATATTTCCTTCTCTAGGAAACCTCAACCTTGCCTGCTTTCCAAATTGACAGGCTTCACAAACATGCATATATCCATCATACTTAAATCTGGGCAGCCCACTGACAATGCCTCTTGTTTGCATGTTCTTTAATCTCTATATATTGACATGTCCAATCCTCTTATGCGACATATCAATGTCCTGTACCACATTTTTACTTTTGGAGAACATGGCTGA
The DNA here is from genome assembly GCF_041138505.1 of Cibotium barometz. Lineage (NCBI taxonomy): Eukaryota > Viridiplantae > Streptophyta > Polypodiopsida > Cyatheales > Cibotiaceae > Cibotium > Cibotium barometz. Next base: position 28,861,447 of record NC_141057.1, on the reverse strand, counting down.
TTTTAGCTCAGGGATTCTAGCATCCAGCTTAAACAATCTACCTTCTTTCTTTCCTTTTGCAATGACTCTACATCCATGTTTGAAGTCCTCAACGAAGCAACCATGCTCGTTGAAACGAACCTGTAATCCCTGTTCCACCATTTGACCAACTGAGGCCAAGCTCTTTGTGATAGAAGGCACGTACAATACATCAGACATAGATTTTGTTTGACCATTGTGCATAACCAATGGTACACTTACAACATGCGTAATGACATGCTGGGTATCATCACCTGTTTCCACATAGCCTTTCACATCCATAGGCTTCATATGCTCAAACTATTCACCATGACATGTCATATGGTTTGATGCTCCTGAGTCCATATACCATGTGTCATCATTCTCAGCATTTATCGTCATAGAACCCACAACATGTTTCGTGGCAAACAAATGATTTGCAGTGCCATCATTACTGCTTGATGCATAGTTTCCACCATGTTGTGCATAATTTCCACCATAATGGCCACCACGTTGTGCTCTTCCCCCTCTTAAATCATTCTGTTTGCAGAAACAATCTCTCGCCATATGAACATATTTCCTACAATAATGGCATTCAACATCTTGCATAGATGTCTGTTGGCCTTGCCAACGTCCTCGACCACGGGGGCTACCTCTGCCTCGCTGAGGTGCATATCCACGACCACCTCGAGCACCATATGAAGGCTGAAAATTTTGTTGTGGAGACATGTCCTGCCATCCACGACCATTACCACCACGTCCATGTGATGCGAATCTCCCCCTGCCTCTAAAACCTCTCTGCAAATAGAAAGCCTGATTCGTGCCATTGTCATCATGGCTAGTAGATGCATTCAAAAATGAATCACTGAGTTTGATTTCCTCAACAAGTAAGCGTGAAACCAACTCATCAAAGTCTGGTAAACCTGTACTCCTCACGAAGATAGATGTATCAAAAGATTTGTATTCCTTGTTGCCAAGACCACGCAAGGTAATATTCACCAAATCATCATCAGGCATGGGGGCATTTATTGTAGCCAATGCATCTGCAAACTTCTTTATTTCTTGCACATAATCATGGATGCTCTTTTTATTCCTTTTCACATTATGTATCTGCTGTCGCAACAGAGACTTGCGAGCACTCATATTTGTATCAAACATCTTGACCAAAGTATCCCATGCATCTTTGGGACTCTCAGCATCCTGTATGTGTATGAGCATAGCATCAGAAATACATATAGACCGATAATGCAGCACTTTGAATGCTCTCTCTGACCATTGCTTATGAGCAATAAGCTGCTGCTGTGTAGGTTGTTGAGGTAGCTCAGGCTCTGGCTCAGCACCTGTAATGAGATTCCAAAATCCTTTTCCTTTCAAGAAACTTTTTATCCTGTACTTCCATGCCTGGAAGTTCTTCCTATCCAGCTTTTCACCAACAATCTGTACTGGATTATCCGACATGTTTGCTTAATGTGCATACACCTTCCGCACTCGTTGTCCAAATCTGTAACCGAGCCTTCCTCAGCTCAACCACACTCCAATGAGTGTTCCAGATACTCCAAAGTAACCACAAATCTTTAAATTTGATGTAGAAAATCAACCTGTATACATCCACCAAGATGAATTGGCTCACGCAGTCCAAGATACCCTACTTTGATGCGCTTTCCAAGGCTCCAAATCACAATGTAGTGGTGCAATCAAGTATGGGAAACTTGCATTGACACCTAAACAACCTCAATGTAGAGTATCAACACCATCTGACATGTGTACATATCAATTTTTGAAAACCCCTTTCTCTGTTTTGGTGGGAACAACCAAAAAAACCAAAAAAACCAGTAGTAATTTGGCTCTAATTTCTTCAATATTTGTCCAAATTGAGAAACTAGGCATTCATTAGCTTAGCAATAGTGTCCATCAAGTCCATGTAAGAGGAATTTGTCCAATTGTATAAGACCAAAGATTAATTGCTCAATTAAAATTGCTCTGCTTCTCTGCAACTAGTGGATAGCCTGTTTAATCAGCTCATTCTCAGCTCAATTAATCATAATTGATCAATCCAATCACATAGCCCTCTTCTCCAAAGTATGTAGCAACTCATTGCTAAATCAATTGTGAAATATAACAAGCCACCAATGAGAATTTAATCTCCTCGCTTCAAAATTGTCAAAACTCTGCCCTGTTTCTTTGTTCTGGCTGCGCCGGCGGCTGTAGAAGGGTTTGGGAGTGATTATAAGGTTAATTGATGATAGATACAAGTCCTCAACACACCTAGGTATGTGTTCAATCCATCAATGCTTGGATTTTTGCCAAAATCACACTCCAAATGCATCAATTTGTGACTTTCTTTTCTCTGTTTTGTGAGAGCTCAAAAAACCAGTAATTTCACTCATTCAAATGCATGTAACTTGCTCCAAAATCATAGTAGGGCTTGCATAGGAGTTGCCAATACATCTCTCATTGTCAGATACATGTGTCTTTTGCCAGATTTGCATGTATTTCCACCATACATCAATGCTTTCAAGCTTTAATGGAAAGCTTCCAAAAACCAAAATTTTTCTTTGCTTTGATTTGCTCTAACTTGCTTTGTTTTTGCCTGAATCACCTGCAATCCACTCAAGGATGTTTAGAAGACCTTACCCGGTAGGCCAAGCTCTCAGATCTGATAGTATTCAGTGTGCTCCAAGCTTCACAACATCAATGGCAAGCTTCATAGCTTCTCTTCACAGCTTCTTCTCCCTCTTCTCTTCACTCACTCATAAACCCTAATAAACAGCACAAGGCTCTGATACCATGTTGAAAGAACGGTAGAGGGGGAGGAGACACACACACAGGAGCAAACCCTAATGTATATTGCAAACCCTAACCATAGAGGGAATCCATCTCCACTCTCACCCAAAGCATAATGCCATAATCCATAGTACACACATTGAGTTGTGTCCATACTCTACTAACCCTAGCTAATGTCCACACACTATGACTAGCTGGACACGCGGTCATTTATGTCTCACACATGTTCCTACACCTAACATGCCAGTACATAGCATAGCTGGCTCACTGACATCGAGCTTGAATCTCAACAAAATGTAGGGAGGAGATAAATGAAGAAATAAAAGGAAAATTCCCCAAAAATTAGTAAATACTCACATAAGATGAAGAGTTGACTAAGGACAAGGTTAATAGAGTTAAAAAAGAGAGATATTTAGGTGAAATGATGTATTTTTGACACCTCAATATGGGAGAATTTCCCTCATGAAGGAGGCGTCTATTTCACATGCTTGAATGAGTTTTAAACTCCCAAATAATGAGATATTTTCATCTCTCCTCTCTCCTATTTCAACTAGATCCAAAAAGTGAGCAAAACTGGCCCAAAAATGGTCAAAAATTGACCAAACTGATCTAAAAAATTTTAGAATCAATTGGCTTGGTTAGAAGCTCACTTTTTCCTATAAATAGAAGCCTTCCCCTTTGTTGAAACTCAATAGTGTTTTGCACTGTTACCCTGTCTCTCCCAAGTGCCAAAAACAGTGAATTTTACTCATAATTCTTTAGTTTTTGACCTTCCCTCTTCTAGAAGATTGGTGTGGCCACTCTTGTCTCAAACAAGAGTAAAACTCTCAAACCATCAAGCCAAAGGAAAGCTCTCAAATTATCAATGCAAGTTGGAGATGCTTCTCTTTTATATTCTTTTTTTGATTTTTTTAGAATTTTGTCTTCTCTACATTACAAATGATGTTATGCCTCATTGCAAAAGGCATTCCCCTCTCTTCTCTAGTAAATCCAACCATTCTTTATCCTAGATGAATGATTAATGAATAAAATCAAGTTTTCCATAATGTTTCTCTTAAATAAGTAGAAAAATATTTACTTTTGAATGATTTAAATACTCTTGGTACACTTCTAATTAATTTTAGAGACTTAAAATTTGAAAAATGGTCAGCCATACAAAGGAGGTTATGGCGAATTTTTTTAAAAAATTGAAAATAAGTATTATCTTTTATTATTCTAAAAGAGTAATCCATATGGTTTCATTAAATGATTGTTTTAAAGATGACTCAATCTGTGAAAAAGACAATTTCATATTAGGTGTGTAAGTGGTGTGACTAGTTTTATGTTTGCATGAACATCTAGCTAGGGGGCTTGGAAACTCTTTTCCCTGGTACCCGAGACAAAACCTAACCAAATTCCTAATTGGATCCCATCACTATAGTGGTTGGGTAGTTGGCTAACCCATGGGACTAGATGGGGTTATGCTGGACTGATGGAACCGTAAATCGAGACTCAATTTCTGTTTAGTTCGATAGATGAAGTAAATCCCGGACAAAAATTGCTCTATGGAAAAAGAATCAACGGCTATGCCTCTCGATGAGGAAAAAAGCGTTGGTCTCTATGATCCAAGTGCAATCTGTCCCTTGATCTGACTATGGAACTTATGAGTTTCGTCAGATCAGTTCAGTTAGTTAAGGCTTTTGACTACATTAGGGAAACGTTATCCTGGTGGAATCGCCCGTGCTTTCCGGGCAAAGGAAGTTTTTCCGGGTTTGGTTTTGGAAAAACCGATGGATTAGTCTCTTGTCCGGATATCCAAGGGCGAGGCCCCGAGTGTAGGACCCTGCCCCACGCAAGAAGTGCTACTTCCGCTGCTAGCACCCCAGAATTCGTTGCGCGGTGGATGTATGGATGTGGATGTAGATGTATGAATGTGAATGGGGATGTGAATATATGAATGTGGATGTAGATGTGGATGTATGAATGTGAATGTGGATGTGAATGTATGAATGTGGATGTGAAAATGGATGTATGGATGTGGATGTGGAAATGGATGTATGGATGTGGATGTAGATGTATGAATGTGAATGGGGATGTGAATGTATGAATGTGGATGTAGATGTGGATGTATGAATGTGAATGTGGATGTGAATGTATGAATGTGGATGTGAAAATGGATGTATGGATGTGGATGTGGATGTGGAAATGGATGTATGGATTTTGTGAGATCCCTTTCCCCACCACGCAACATATTCGGATGCTAGCAGTGGAAGCAGCACATCTTGCACGGGCCAGGGTCCCACACTCGGGGCCTCGCCCACGGATATCCGGACAAGAGACTAATTTGTCAATTTTTCCAAAACCGAACCCGGAAAAACTTTCCTTATCCAGAAAGCACGGGCGATTCCACCAGGATAACTTTTTACTCTAACGTAGTCAAGACCATTACTGATGATCAAACTGATCCGACCGTACCTATAAAGATACTCGGTCAGATCAAGGAAGAAACTTGCACTTGGATCATTGGGATCAACGCTTTTTTCCCCATCAAGAGATACAGCCGTTGATTCGTATCCATAGAATAATTACTATTCGAGATTTACTTTATCTATCATAATAACAGAAATTGAGTCTCGATTTACGGATCCATCAGTCCAGCCTAACCCCATCTAGTCCCATGGGTTAGCCAACCGCCCAACCACTGTAGTGATGGGATCCAATTAGGAATTTGGTTAGGTTTTATCCTGGGTACCAAGGAAAAGAGTTCCCAGGCCCCCTAGCCGGAAGTTCATGCAAACATAAAACTAGTCACACCACTTACGCACCCTATATGAAATTGCCTTTTTCTCAGCATCAGCTAACTTTAAAACAATCCTTTAATGAAACCATTATTCCATTGATCACTATCCTCAAAATCTCTAGTTGAATCCATATTTATAATCATTCATTCATCGGTGTACCTATGGCATCATTAACAACCAAAACGCTCACCACCTATTCACTCAAGGGCCTTTTCGATAGTTCCTAGCTCATAGTAACCGGCAATATTTTCACATATAAAAATCAAGATGGAATCCTTGTTGAAGATCAGCAAGATCAATACAGATCTATATAAGAGAGCCATGGACTCATCCGTTGAGGACCAGCAACGCCAATTAACCAGATCCATGCCCGGTTTCAAAAAACAACTCTTACTCCTTGTTCCAATATCTTCCACGACGCACGTGTGGTATCTTCGGGGACCCAGAGCCCGAGCACCGTATCGTCAGCACCCTCTAGGATCCTTCACAGGTGACCTAGCGCTTGACTCATATAGTGCTTCCTTGGTCCCTCATCCACCGTACCGGAAGCTCACCATTTAAATCAAACCGAGGCTGGTCAAGACCTCGATCGACCTTGCTACGCGAGACGCCCTCCATTGACTCTCCGTCTCAGCAGTTGTAACTTTATCAGTTAGGTCTCCATGACCTTAATCCACAAGACGGTCAAAATGCTTCCCCAGCATTCTTGACATAAAACAGTCATTTACAAACACTTTACAAATACAATTTCTATAATGAACTCTCATCTTTCCACATTATCCCTCCTCAGTCCACATTACTTATTCCACATTCCATTCATATGTGTACTCATTCTCATCCATTTACTCAAATAATCGACAACAAATTATTTCACATACACCTTCACATTCATTATTCTACATACACATCCATGTTCTTACATCCACATCATACATCCAATCCTATATCCGCATTCATACATACACATCCATATCCACATCCACATCCACATCCATACATCCACATCTCCATGCATACATCCACATCCCCATTCACATTCACATCCATACATTCACATCCACATCCACATCTCATCCATACATCCACATCTCCATGCATACATCCACATCCACATTCACATTCACATCCATACATCTACATCTACATGCATACATCCACATCCACATTCACATTCACATCCATACATTCACATCCACATGCATACATCCACATCCACATTCACATCCATTCTCGCCCTATCACAACCCATATACATCTTATCCCATCAGATACACTTCTTACCTCATCCCATACAAATCTTATCACATCCTAACTCATCTTAGCACATCCTATCACATCTCATACACCTCTTATCACATCTCATACACCTCTTATCACATCCTATCACATCTCATACACATCTTATCACATCCTATCACTTTCCATATGCATCTTATCACATCCTATCACTTCTCATACGCATCTTATCACATCCTAATATATATTTATATGATACAAGAAAATTCTTATATTTGATATAAGATTTATTTACGCATCTTTTTATGCATAAATTCCATTTTAAGGAGAATAACACTTTCAAAATAAAAATCAATCTTTTATCTCCTTTGTATGGCTGACCATTGTATGGCTGACCATTTTTTAAATTTTTAAGTCTTTAAGACTAATTAAAAGTGCACCAAGAGTATTGAAATTATCCTAAAGTAAACATTTTTCCATTTAATTAAGACAAACATTATAAAAACTTGACTTTAATCATTAACCATTCACCTAGGATAGAGAGTGGATGGTTTTGCTAGAGAAGAGAGGGGAATGCCTTTTTGTAATGAGACATAACATTTTTAGAGAAGACATAAAGCATAAAAACCATTTAAAGCCATAAAAATAAGTAAAAAAAATAGAAGAATCACCAACTTACTAATGACTTTGATAGCTTGCCTTTGGCTTGATGGTTTGAGGGTTCAACTCTTGTGTGGACAAGAGTGGCCACCAATCTTTGGAAGAGGAAAATGTCAAAAACTAGTGAATTATTAATAAATTCACAGTTCTTGTCTTGGGAGGAGTAGAGTAACAGTGCATAAAACACTATTGAGTTTCAACAAAGGGGAAGGCCTCTATTTATAAGAAAAAGTTAGCTCCTAACCAAACAAACTGATTCTAGAATTTTCCAATTCAGTTTGGTCAATTTTTGACCATTTTTAGGTCAGTTGAGCTAACTTTTTGCAACTAGACTTGAAGTAGGAGAGAGGAGAGATGAAATATCTCAATTTTTAAAGATTTAAAACTCAATTACACATGTGAAGTAGGCGCCTCATTCATGAGGGGAGAATCCCCATGTAGAGGTGTCAAAAATGCATCATTACTTCTAAATATCTCCCCTTTTTAACTATTAGCCTTGTCCTTATTCAACTCTTCATCTTATGTGAGTATTTACTTCTAAATATCTCCCCTTTTTAACTATTAGCCTTGTCCTTATTCAACTCTTTATCTTATGTGAGTGTTTACTTCTAAATATCTTCCCTTTTTAACTATTAGCCTTGTCCTTATTCAACTCTTCATCTTATGTGAGCATTTACTCATTTTTGGATACCCAAAATATCTCATATTTTTTATATTACTTATAGTTTCTTACTAATAAACCTTATACATAGTCAACTCTTTATCTTATGTGAGCATTTACTCATTTTTGGATAATTTCTTTTACAAATTGGATTTATCTCCTCCCCACACATGAATTGATCCTATTGGCCCACAGGAACCTTAATTGGACCATAATCCAAAAATTTCTAAAAATCTAGATCCTTAGGCTAAGGTCCTTTATACCCATTTCCAATTAATTCCAATTCCACATTGGAAAGTTCTTTTTAATTTCTGTTTCAGGGGAATTCATTTTAATAAGATGAGATATTTTTCTATCCAAAAATATTAAAAATCTGAATATTCTCTCTCTAGAATATTTTCTCTCTCTAGGTTAAAACAGTTAGAAACAAGATCTTTTATATTTTTGAAGAGGGATTTAATTACACGGGAAGATGCTGGACATCTTGAGAGGCTGTGGAGGAATCTTACATTCTCTCCCACTTGAAAAACACGAGATGTCCTCATCTCGCAAACTGGGGGTAATTCTGCAAGATGCACGAATATGAGACTAAGAGAATTTTTAATTAAGAGTAACCACCAAGAAAAGTCTTAAAGAGAGCAAAACTCAAGACAAGAACAAAGATTTCAACTTTATTCACTCTTGGAACATATACACCCAAGATAGAAGAACTTTTTACAATTCCATAAGCCCTGTCCATCATATGGTCACAAAAGCAGCACTCACAAGCAGCACACGTATAAGGTAACTCATCTATGGAAATAATTTGGCCGGTTATTGCAACACCTATCTTATTGGTATGAGGTGACCTCATAAAAGGACCTCTAAGAGGCAAGCCAAAAATGGGATAAAGGCATATCTTTTGGTGAGGAAGAAAACACGTAAGTAAGAAGACCCGCTCAGAAAACCCACCATGCCTTGATCTCATCGTGCAATAGTATCGGGGACCCAAACCCAAAGCTTCAATAACCATAGCCAAGCGGACATTGTTACGAAAGTGATGCCGACCCCATGGTGTTACCCTAGTTATGTCTCGATAGGTCCGCCATTTGGTCTGAGCTACAGAAGTTCCCAAGTGAGGGAAAAGTGAGCGCTCATACAGTTCTATAAAATCCTTCTTCACAGACTCGTTTGCGTCTTGAAGGTGAGAAATCATCATGGATAAAACCAAGTCTTGCTGCCAAGCCATAAAGGAGATTAAGAAAGAAAGGAGATCGATGGAAGTAAGATTACTGCGAGCGACAAGTAAGAGTTACGATTTATATAAAAGAAGGAACTAGTAAGAGTTACGATTTATATAAAAGAAGGAACTAGCATAACCTAGAAGCCGACGGTGTATCTTACCACTGAAGTTTTACCGTCTTTCCATGATTTAGGTTTGGCACATATTTCTTTCTAAGGCTTACATGAAATACATTATAAACTTTGAGATGAGGAGGTAGAAGAAGCTCGTAGGCTAAGTCACCTACTTTCTTTGAAATCAGATATGGCCCACAATATCTGGGGGATAACTTCTTATACTTCCTAAGAGATAAAGAACTTCTTTTGGGCCATACTTGAATGAAGACCATATATGCTTCTTTGAATTCTTTGACTGACCTCTTCTGATCAGCATACTATTTCTGTCGATCCTGGGCAGCTTTTATATCTTTATGAATTGTGTGCATCAGCTACTCCATGACGTCAAGCATTTGTATGGACATCTCGACCCTGATCAATGGGTCGGACTTAGTTAATGGAGTTAAGAAATCTTGTCCAAATAGAGCTTTAAAAGGGCTCATCCCAATACTTCTGTGATAAGAAGCATTGTAGGCGAACTTGACTAGGTGCAGATAGCTTAGCCACTTCTTCTTGGGTTCCCTGCCCACAGCATGACCAAAGTATATCTTCGATTACTTGGTTTACCCTGATACTCTGCTAAAGTATGGATGACTGAGAATTGTCGGTTAGACCCTTGGTTTTCAATTGTAGCATAGATCTGTTCTTTTTCCTCTTCTACTACATCTGAAATTGTGACTGCTCTGGCTGCTGCAGTCTGAGGTGGAATTCTTTCTCTTTGGTTGCCCCAGCTCTGGAAAGGAGTAGATGGATGAGCTAAAGTTCTTATGGGGTTACCCTGGCTTGGGCGAGACGGACCCTGATTAGATTGGTCTCTAAATTTTGGGTTCTTGACTTCCCTGTGCCCTGGACATGGTAGGAGTCGGGCAGTCTTTTAACTGATGACCAAAACCTTGTCATCCAAAACACCGATTCTCACTTCTGAACTCAGCGTTCTGAATCCTTAAAACAGGTGGGGTTCCTGAGAAGTATTTTGGGAAAAGGGTCTTCCTTTTTTAAACAGAATCTTTCTTTTTAGAGAGGGAATAATTATAAGATCAGAAAGGGAGGTTCTTACTCCTGTATACCTCGAAGGACGGGGGAGAATCTTACATTCTACTCCACTTAAAAAAATGCGAGATGTCCTCATCTCACAAGGCAGAGGACAACTCTTTTTCTTAAGATCCAATTTATTCTGGGGTTTCTTATATTCTAGTCAACCCAACAGAATACTGGGATAAATATCTCTTATATAGAACTCCATTAAATAACAATTCATTCAGATCATATCATTCATATCTTTAACACGATAATGGTCCATTAGACCGAAAAAATTTCTTTCTGAACATTCCTCCACAGAATTTTCAGTCAAGCAAGTTCTCAATTTGTCATCACTTAACTTGATCTACCATGACAAGTGTTAACAGTAGCAATTTGACAGCACAATCCATTAATCTCATAGTGATTTGCAGAAATTATTATCATCATTTTTGGAAAACCGACGGATTAGTCTCTTGTCCGGATATCCGTGGGCGAGGCCCCGAGTGTGGGACCCTGGCCCGCGCAAGATGTGCTACTTCCACTCCTAGCATCTGAATCTGTTGCTGGAATGAAGGGATGTAATGCATGAAAATATGAGTAATCACCATGTAAACATGATGCCTAAGTGTGTTTAGTCTCTCACACCAAGAGAATGGAAATAGCCTTCCACAAGCCAAGAAGCCATGAGCTCCAAGAAACATGAGTTTCCATTTCTAAAAATGATCATCAAAAGTTACATCCATGGGCCAAGCCCCCTCTTTTATACTTGGACTTGTCCCCATTATTAATCCTATTTAATAAAGTTCCTACTTTATTACAAACCATCCCTTCCCAAAGATTTTGTCCTCAAAATCTATAATGTGTACAATCTCCAAATATGAGACTCTAATGTAATCAATGGGAAGTGGTTGAGAGTCCTCAAGTACATCCAAAGCACATATGCAATGAAAATCCGGATGTACACAAGTCTGCCAAGCTCCAAGTCCAAAAAGTATGAGTGAGACTGTTATGACAGCCCTTCTAGTCGATGAAGTACCTTGAAAATTCTTCATGTAAACTCCATAAAATGGGCTGGAAATGATATGTACACTCAGCCATATATGTCCCACATCATGGTCTTCCATTTTGATGCCGAATGAAGCTTGTTGGAGTAGAAAAATAGGCCCAATAGTAGACCTTTCCAAAGCTGTCCAGAAATTACAGCATGTATAATCCTCCTCATATTACCCAATTTGCTCAAGTAAATCATACCACTTGGCCAAGAAAATCATCCACAAGTAAGCCATGTTGTTGGGCATAGTCCATTGATTGCCAAGTAGCCATATTCATGGGTAATTGTATCCATTTGGCAAGGTAGTTTCAGCACTCTAGGCCCCACCAACCTTTGTGTGCTTGGGTCCTTGCAACCCGTCAATACATCTTGTGAGATAGAGCATATGCAAACTGAAATTTCTGCATTGGTAGGCATGTCTCCATCCACAAGATTTTCCTTAACTCACCCTCCCGGGTCAAAAGGAAACTCACCATCCTCATGCACTTCATCATTGCAATCCTCCCATTCCTCAATGTCATGAGAGTCATACTTGTTCTCTTCTTTGTCCATGAGGATCATAGTGATCACCATCTTCTTTGATTTGCAAGCATGCCCGGGTGACCACCTCTCTTTGCACTTAAAGCATAGCCCTTTGCTTCTCAACTCCTCAATGTTTTGATCATCCATTCTTTGAATCTCCTTGAAGTGTTGAAAGGGCTTCTTCGTAGGATCACTACCCTTTTTGGCATCAATATGCACTCCATCCTTTGGCTGTCCACTCCCACATGATGTAGGAAACCTTGGAGTAGAGGATGGTAATGTGGAGGTAGGACCTTTCCCAAAATTGTAAGAAGTAGTGGTTGGTTTGAGTGTGTCTTTGGTGAAGGTCATGGGCTGAGATCTCTTGTACTTTGGCTCATAGAGTTCGGCTAACCTCATAGCTTCTTTGAGAGAGCTAGGCCTTTGAGCCGACACATCCGCCTTGATGAAGTGTTCAAGCCCATGCACAAACTTTTTCATCTTCATGTCTTCACTCAAACCTTCCACATACATTGAAAGCTTCAAAAACCTCTTGATATAATCTCTCACCATCATCCCCTTTTGAGAAAGCTCATACCATTCTTCATGGTATCGATCAAGCACTAAGGATGAAAGGAAGGCCAAGTTCATCTCCCGCTTCAATCCTTCCCAAGTTGATGGCGTGTTCCCTTGTTTGACCATATACCTCCACCATTGATGAGCAGTCTTCAAGATGTAGGGAAGCAAATTGTACCATATCACGCTCACTTTTTGGGTAAAGTTGGAAATAGGTGTCAAGCTTGGTAGCCCACTCCTCCAACTCTTGCGGAGATGATCCATCACCTTTGAACTTTGATAGTGAGACTTTGTCTTTGACATCCTTAGAAGCTGTGTAGGATGGGTTGTCATGTTGGGTAGAGGGTTTGAACCTTTGCATCTTCATATACGATTCCATGAATTGCGCAAAGTCTTTGTAGTCCCTCTTGATGTCATTTGGTAACTCCATCCACTTCTCATGAGCATCCCTTTGTCTTTGGGCAAAGGACAATTGGTTCCAATCGAGTACCACCTCTTCATCAATCATGTGCATATTGGAATTAGATGGACCCGAGTGAAAAGAAGAATGAAACATGTCCTTGACAAGGGGCCTCCGTGCATCCGCCATGAATCCAAAAGTAGCATTCTTGGTGGCATGCTCATGCATTACTTTGGGAGAAACCTCTTGTGCCATAGGTAGCTTGCCTTCCCTACGGCCTTCAAAAGCTGTCCCATATTGCTTGCCTGCATGTGAAACACCATGACCACTATCAAATGAAGGTTGGCTCATTGGCCGAGCCACCCTCTCTTCCAAGACTTCCATCCTTGTGGCCATAGTATCAAGTCTATCATTGACCTCCACCCTTGTAGCCATCGTGTCCATCTTCGCATTCATTTGCATCAGCATTTGCATGATCGAATCGATGGGGATGGTATGTGACGCTTGTGGGGTGGGCTTGTGGGCACTTCCAACATTCACTTCTTCATGCACTTCCCTTGAAGTATGCCCACAAGTATCTTCCGGAGCATCTAAGATTCCTTGCTCCATAATTGCTTCTTCTCCCTCTACCTCGTCGGGAGTCAAGGTGTTATGCTTTGGTCGCCCTCTTGTCCTCGTTCCCATGGAAAGTATCGGTTTCAAAGATTTGGCTCTAACTTGAGGTAGGGATGTCCGATTGAAGTGGTCTAGAGCTTGTTGGAGAGCTAATGAGGTGTACTAGACCACTATACAAAGACCCTTAAGAGGTGAGAAGTGCTACTATTCTCTGTTTTAGGGTTTACAGGGTTATAGGCTGAAATAGTATTTTGAGCATAACTTGGGCTAGAAATATCCAAATGCAAAACTTCTTAGTTCAAATCGAAGCCCTCAATGAGTACTACGAGCCTATGTGATTAGATCTTGAAGACCTTGAAACCCCTATGACTGAATTAGGGTTTACTGTTTCTGCAAAAACCCTAATTTCTACCCCAAAGAGATATCGAAACGGAAAGGTTAAGGGCTCATTGGGTAGCTCTAAGGAAGCACTAAGAGCTCGTATGATCACCTTTAATTGAGTCCAAAAGGTTTGGGACTGAATTAGGGTTTTGTAAATCTGCAATTTTCTTGCCCAAGTGACCCTTTTGTGCCCCCAATGATCCTTGCTTGTTCCCACACCTTTGTTAGCACCTTTTGCACTTCCTTTGCATCCCAAGGTCTGCAATTAATGTTTCACCAACCTCAATTGCCATGCATAGCCAAGATTTTGGAAGAATTTTGCCATAGTCTCCTTTGTAAATGGAGCCAAATCTCAACTGAAAATGCAATTTCTGAAATCAAAATACAATGCTCTTTGCATCCCACAATGCCATGAAAGCTCTTATGCAATCTTTGTCCATCAAGGCATTAGCAACATTCACACAATATGATGGAATAGGGGCCCCATTGCCCAAATGCATCCATAAAGTCGATGTGAGGATTGTTGAGGACGCGCGTTGAAGCTTGCCGATCTCCCGGCCAAGCCCTTCTCACCCCTTCACCAAGTTTTCCTCCAAGGTGAAGGTTGAGGCCATGTCTTCACCACCATGTACCTAATCCTCCACCGTATCGCTTTCCCAAAGCAATCACGACACGGTAGATTCAAAACATGCTCCCCTTGGCCTCTCCAACCAACGCCAAGGTACCCTCACACATTGCTAGATTCACTAGGAAATGAAAGTGAATGCAATGGTGAGTGTATGTGTTTGGAATTTACAAATGGGATGAAGGTAAAATCACTTACATGTGTGTGGCATGACTCATGCCATTTACAATATTCTCATGAATCATTATGCATGAATTCATGCTCATTCTCATAACTCCATTCATCAAACAATCCAACATCAACCATCAAATCACAATGCCCTCACCATGGCATTTGGCATTTGCATAAGCATTTGTAAGACCAAAGTCAAGGCATATGTAATTGCATTCCTAGTGTCCATATGGCATCCAAAATGAGCATGTTTCCATGGCATGGTATGAGCTTATCAAATGGCAATCCATAGCATGGATATGGCATATGAATGGTGTATATGATATGTGAATGATGCTTCAATTCCAACCAATGCTACATGGATTTGCCATTAAATGCTTCATTTCTGAAATTTAGGGTTTCTCAATGTAATGAACCCCAATCAACTCCCAAAGCACCAATGAATGCTTCAAAATTGCTAGAAATTGATGAAGGCACTCACCAATGGCATCCCTTAAGCTTCAATGACTGAAATTTGTTGAAGGAGGTTTCATATTGATGAAAAACGTGGCCACTTTAGCACTGACTTGCAGCCATGTAGAAGGTAACCAATGCTCATGAAAATGGCATGAAAAGTCTACCAAAACATGAGGGAAAGCTTGCATATGATCCATGGTAGGCATAGCAAGCAAAGAAGCTCCATCTCTACCATGAAATCGGCGCCGTTTCGCCGTCAGGCTGCCGCTGCAACTCGTGAAAACGCCTTTCCATTGAAGCACCAAAGCTCCCATACAATACTCCTAACTTGCTTATGATTGTTTCCCCATGTTTGCTTGCCATTTGGTGAAGGTTTGGTTGAGGAAAACCATGGCTAGGGTTGCAGGAAACTCCACAGAAGCAAAAACGTTTTTGGATTAAGTTTCCTAATCACGATTAACCATTTCCCCTAAATTTGGTCCAAACTTTTCAAAAAAATTTGGTCCATACCCCCAGATTTGGTCCAGAAAGGGTAAAAATGGCCAAAATCACTCAAAATCTAAGCAATCTACATGAAATGCTCACCATCTCCATGAGATTAAGCAAGATTAGAGAAGATTTGTCAAGAATCACTCAAGGATTACAAGAAAATGAAAAAAAATTAAAAGAAACTCAAATTTTCAAGCAAATTTTCCCAACAACCCATG
This sequence comes from Cibotium barometz, assembly GCF_041138505.1. Lineage (NCBI taxonomy): Eukaryota > Viridiplantae > Streptophyta > Polypodiopsida > Cyatheales > Cibotiaceae > Cibotium > Cibotium barometz. The sequence continues at coordinate 28,845,449 of NC_141057.1, read as the reverse complement.
CATGCCCATGATCAAAATCAAGAGCTCTGATACCAATTGGAATGAAGGGATGTAATGCATGAAAATATGAGTAATCACCATGTAAACATGATGCCTAAGTGTGTTTAGTCTCTCACACCAAGAGAATGGAAATAGCCTTCCACAAGCCAAGAAGCCATGAGCTCCAAGAAACATGAGTTTCCATTTCTAAAAATGATCATCAAAAGTTACATCCATGGGCCAAGCCCCCTCTTTTATACCTGGACTTGTCCCCATTATTAATCCTATTTAATAAAGTTCCTACTTTATTACAGTTGCGTGGTGGGGATAGGGATCTCACAGTTGGTATCAGAGCGAATTGGCTAATAAAGATCAACTCAGAAGCCAAATATGTCAAAAATTTATCAAGAAGCACAAAAAGTTGTAATTGTGTGATATAATTCATACAATTTGATATTCAAACTGAAAATTCGTAAATTAGTAATTGGGTCTTCAAATGGAAGTACCGCAATTGTATGGAACCCTGACTTGCTTGAGGACTAGACATGATGGTATTTACCTTATAGTTCCAAGTATCATGACTACCGTATATACCGAGGGTATAACTGCAGCTCTTTACCGACAGTATATACGAGTAAATCTAAGACTTGAAATTATACGCATTAATGCTATCCAGATGATGATTTCGAATGTGGTTTATATGATTTTTAATTTTGTTTGAGAACTGATGAATTGATTTGTATTCTGATTGAAAAATGATGATTTCTGAATTTAAGTTGAAATATAATAAGCTGAGCGAAACCTCAATCTGGCTCTGATACCAATTGTGAGATCCCTGTCCCCACCACGCAACAGATTCAGATGCTAGCAGCGAAAGTAGCACATCTTGCACGGGCCAAGGTCCCACACTCGGGGCCTCGCCAAAACGGATATCCGGACAAGAGACTAATCCGTCGGTTTTTCCAAAACCGAACCTGGAAAAACTTCCCTTATCCGGAAAGCACGGGCGATTCCACCTCAGAGAGCTCCTCCAAGCTCTCTATCTCCACGCAAAAACTACCAAAAATGAGCTCTCACAGACTCCCCAACTGGGTGAGTTCTCTAGGAGGTTTCTTGAGCCTTCTTGTGTTGACACTTGGCATCGGCCTGCATGCCTGCCACCTATTCCAAATCAAGCTCCTACTGACACACAAGTGTCTAGTCACAGCCCACCATCCATGAATCCATATAAAAAGGCCATGGACTCATCTGTTGAGGACCAGCAAGGTCAATCAACTAGATCCATGCCCGGTTTCAAAAAACAACTCTTACTCCTTGTTCCAATATCATCCCTGATGCACGTGTGGGTATCTTCGACAACCCACTGAGCACCGTATGGTCAGCACCCTCTAGAATCCTTCGCAGGTGACCTAGCACTTCACTCATAGGAGGCCGCTTCTTTGGTCCCTCATCCACCGTACTGGTGGAAGCTCACCATTTAAATCAAACTGAGGCTGGTCAAGACCTTGGCCGACACCTTGCTATGCGAGATGTCCTCCGTTGACCCTCCGTCAGTTGTTGAAACTTTATTAGTTAGGTCTCCAGGACCTCGTTCACAAGACGGTCAAAATGCTTCCCCAGCATTTTTGACATAAAACAGTCATTTAAAAACAAGTCATAAATAAAGTTCCTATAATGAACTAAGTCAATATTAGATAAAGTGGGAAAAATCCCATTCCCATGAAAAAAGTGGGGGTATGGTAAACTCATCCAAAAGTTTGTCAAAACATATTCATGTGACATATCATTGGAAAGAGCTTGAAAAGTAGAATCTAGATCTACTTTGTCCGACAAATTTGGAGTTTGCATGTTCAAGTTATGGCCAAAATAAATTTTTTAAATACATTCCCATTTTGGGGATTTCTCCCATTTTATCTAATATGGACTTAACTCTCGTCTTTCACATTGTTCCACATCCATCCACATTACTTAATCCATATCCAATTCATATGTATACCCATTCTCATCCAATCACATCATTTTCCATCTCATCATATCTTTCCTCATTTACATCTCATCAACCTATATTCATATCCCATCACACCTCATTCATTTCACATCTATCGCAATTTACATCACATCTCATCTCATTCATTTCAAATCTCATCTTATTCATTCTTATCCCGATTCATCACATCTCATCTTATTCATTTCACATCTCATCTCATTCTTATCCCGATTCACATCACATCATATATCATTCATTCACCCACATCGACATCACATCCTTTCACATATACATCCACATCCATTCTTTCACATACATATCCACATCCATCTTCCATATACACATCCACATCCATTCTTCCACATACACATACACATCCACATTCATACTTCCACATACACATCCATATCCATTCTTCCACATGTATACACATCCACATCCATACATACACGTCCACATCCATTCTTCCACATACACATCCACATTCTTACTTTCACATTCATTCTTCCACATACACATGCACATCCATACATACACATCCACATCCATTCTTCCACATCCACATCCATTCTTCCACATACACATCCACATTCATACTTCCACGTACACATCCATATCCATTCTTCCACATACACATCCACATGCATACATACACATCCACATGCATACATACACATCCACATCCATTCTTCCACATACACATCCACATTCATTCTTCCACATACACATCCACATCCATACATACACATCCATACATACACATCCACATCCATTCTTCCACATACACATCCACATTCATACTTCCACATACACATCCATATTCATTCTCAATTTCTCAAATGAATTATATTCAATATTCCTCTTTTGGAATAGAAAAATTCATGGGATTTATAGAAATCAATTCTACCCATATTTTCACTTGATAAGTAATCATAAATTAAATTATACTAAAATTTTCTCTTCTTCCCATTTAATTTCTTGTATCTAAAATACCATGGGAATTCCTCTTTTTGGATTTAATTAGTTGCATTCCAATGTCAAGGGTATTCCTCTTTTATTCATAAAGTAATTTTATCTAAAATAAAATACCCATAAATTCAATATGCTAGGAATTTCTCTTTTTCCATCTAAATGATGGAATTCCAAATCAAGGGTGAAACTTCTGAAGTTGAATTCCAAGGGATTGAGGTGTGGGAAAAGAACATTTCTTCCATTCTGGAACTTTCCATATCTTGGGCTTGACCCTTATATCTCTTAAACGGTGGAAGGTTGGAATCACCTTCTGGAGCTAAAAACCCATTGAAAGGTAATGGTGCTGGGTTCGATGGGACCTTGACATCAAAGGCCTTGGCAAAATCCTTTGCCATCCGCACTGCTTTGACCATTAAAACTGGCTTGGCATTCTTCACTAGGATATTCAAAGGTTCGTTCAGTCCCCGAATGAACCTGGCCATCAGTTGTCCTTCATCCAGTGGTGGCGAGTATTTGAGGAGGAGAGCGAACGCTTGGTGATATACTTTAATAGTTCTGCTCCCCTGGGTTAACTCTAAGAATTCGTTCATCTTTGTTTCCGAAAAGTCGGGAGGACAGAACCTCTTCCTTAGGTAAATTTTGAGATCATTCCATGTTTGAGTGTTTCGATCCACACAGTTTGTCTCGCAGTGGTTTCTCCATGCTACTCTGACTGTTTCTACTATCTTCAGCCTTGCAAGAGCCATTTTGCTCTTCTTATTGTACCCGATGACATCGAAGTACTCTTCCATTGCTTCGATCCACTTCTCCACAGTCTCGCCCAAGTTTTCTCCTTCACCCTTAAAAGGTTCAGGCTGCGATCTATGAAGACTTTTAGGAACATCCAAGTTGAGCTATTCCTCATCGGGTTGGGGGTTATCATTCCTACCATGATGACCTTGATCCATGATCCTATCAATACGAAAATTCTTGTTAAGTCCTTTTATTTACAATTCAAATCGGACTTTAGATCGAACTGATTCTGGGGTTCTTTAGATTGGTCATCTCTCTACAGAATCATGGGATAAAGATCCCTTATATAGAACTAATTATCACATAAAAATTTATTTAGAACATATCATTCATATTCTTAACACAATAATTGTCCATCAGACCGAAAATTCCATCTGAACATTCCTCCATGGAAGTTTCAGTTATGCAGGTTTTTAATTTGTCATTCCTTAACTTGATCCATCGGGTCAAGTGTTAATAGTAGCAATCTGACAGCACAATCCACTAATCTCATAGTGATTTGCTAAAGTCATTATTATCATTCTAGTTACGAATATCATCACAGGGACTCATCCCATTCGTCCTCATTGTGGCTTTGCTCAACTTATCGCTTTTCAACCAAAATTCATGAATAATCATTCCAGTTACGAACATCATCACATGGACTCATCCCATTCCTCCTCATTGTGGCTTTGCTCAACTTATCGCTTTTCAACCAAAATTCATGAATAATCATTTTTCAATCAGAATCTAAATCAAATTAGTTCTCAATCAGAGTTTTAAAATCATACCAACCACATTCGAATTCATCATCTGGATAGCATTTTTCCTTATAATTTCAAGGTCTTAGATTTACTCGTATATACTCCTAGTAAAGAGCTGCAGTTATACCCTCGGTATATACGGGTAGTCATGGTCCTTGGAATTATAAGGTAAATACCATCATGACTAGGCCTCAAGCAATTCAGGGATTTCCATACAATTGCGGTACTTCATCTAAAGACCCACTTTCAATTTTATGAATCTTCATTCTGAATATCAATTTGTATGAATTTTATCACACAATTACAACCTTTTACTGTTACTATACAAATTTTGGACATTTTTGGCTTTTCAGTTGATCCACTTTAGCCAATTCGCTCAGCCAATTCGCTCTGATACCAGCTGAAAGAGCCCTGTCCCCTCCGCGCAACGGATTTGGGGGTACTAGCAGCAGCGGAAGTAGCACTCCTTGCGCGGGGCAAGATCCCTCACTCGGGGCCTCACCCACGGATATCCGGACAAGAGACTAATCCCTCGATTCTTCAAAAACCAAACTCAAAAAAACTTCCCTCGCCTAGAAAGCACTAGTGATTCCTCCAGGATATCTTTACTCTAACGTAGTCAGGGTCATTACTGACCAAACTGATCCGACCAAACCTGTGAGTCTCTTAGTTAGATCAAGGAAGAAACTTGCACTTGGATCATAGAAACCAACGCTTTTTTCCCCATCGAGAGGTACAGCCGTTGATTCTTTTTTGATAGAACAATTACTAACCGAGATTTTCTTCATCTATCGTACTATAACAGAATTGAGTCTCATTTTACGGATCCATCAGTCTAGCCCCATCCAGTCCCATGGGTTAGCCAACCGCCACCACTGTAGTGATGGGATCTAATTAGGAATTTGGTTATGTTTTGTCCCGGGTACGAGAGAAAAGAGTTCCTTGGTCCCCTAGCCGAATATTCATGCAAATTTAACGCTAGTCACACCACTTACACACCCAATATGAAATTGCCTTTTTCACAGATTTAGCTATCTTTAAAACAATCCACCGTAACCGGAAGCTCACCATTTAAATCGAACTGAGGCTGGTCAAGACCTCGGCCGAGACCTCGACCTTGCTATGCGAGATGCTATGCGAGACGTCCTCCGTTGACTCTCCATCAGCTGTTGCAACTTTATCAGTTTGGTCTCCAGGACCTCGTTCCACTAGACGGTCAAAACGCTTCCCCAACATTTTTGACATAAAACAGTCATTTAAAAATAGGTCATAAATACAACTCCTATAATGAACTCTCGTCTTTCACATTGTTCCACATCCGTCCAGATTACTTAATCCATATCCAATTCATATGTATACCCATTCTCATCCAATCACATCATTTTCCATCTCATCACATCTTTCCTCATTTACATCTCATCCACTCGCATCAACCCATATTCACATCCCATCACACCTCATTCATTTCACATCTATCGCAATTTACATCACATCTCATCTCATTCATTCATTTCATATCTATCACAATTTACATCACATCTCATCTCATTCATTCTTATCCCAATTCACATCACATCACATCTCATTCATTCACTCACATCGACATCTTATCCTTTCACATATACATCTACATCCATTCTTCCACATACACATCCACATTCATTCTTCCACATCCACATCCACATTCATTCTTCCACATACACTTCCACATACACATCCACATTCATACTTTCACATACACATACACATCCACATCCATACATACACATCCACATCCATTCTTCCACATACACATCCACATTCATACTTCCACATACACATCCATATCCATTCTTCCACATACACATCCACATCCATACATACACATCCACATTCATTCTTCCACATACACATCCACATCCATTCTTCCACATACACATCCACATTCATACTTCCACATACACATCCATATCTATTCTTCCATATAGACATCCACATCCATATCTATTCTTCCACATAGACATCCACATCCATACATACACATCCACATCCATTCTTCCACATTCATACTTTCACATACACATCCACATTCATTCTTCCACATACACATCCACATCCATTCTTCCACATACACATCCACATTCGTAATTCCACATACACATCCATATTCATTCTCAATTTCTCAAATGAATTATATTCAATATTCCTCTTTTGGAATAGAAAAATTCATGGGACTTATAGAAATCAGATCTACCCATATTTTCACTTTTGATAAGTAATCGTAAATTAAATTATACTAAAATTTTTTTAATTTCTTGTATCTTAAATACCATGGGAATTTCTCTTTTTGCATTTAATTAGTTGCATTCCAATGTCATGGGTATTTTTCTTTTATTCATAAAGTAATTTTATCTAAAATAAAAACCCATAAATTCAATATGCTAGAAATTTCTCTTTTCCCATCTAAATGATGGAAATCCAAATGTCATAGGAATTCCTCTTTTAACATTTAAATATTTTGCATAGATAAAATAAATTTTTCTAATTTTATCTTTGAATTTAATTAAAATACTCATTAATTCCAATATGCTAGGAATTTCTCTTTTCCCATCTAAATGATGGAATTCCAAATGTCATAGGAATTCCTCTTTTAACATAAAAAATAAATTACTAGAAATTCTTTTTTTGCTAAAATTACTATTTATGCATAAACATAAAAATCAAAGTTTTCATGATTATAATGAGAATCATTCAATTAATCTAGGATGATTAATCCTAGAATATGGTAGGAAGTCTTGTTTTCATATTATGAATGAAAATGATTTATGTGTTTATTTTTCAAAAATTTTACCATAGCTCCACTGCTATTACTGATAATTCTCAATAAAATTGAAAGAATAAAGTTTAGTATCATTCATGTGATTAGAATAACCACTAATTGGATCAATATCCAATTATGGATTGATTCTTAATTTTATCATAAATTAGATACCGTAAAAGTATTAAAAAGCCATTATTTTAGCCTCCAATTAGACAAGCATAGAAATTACTTTTAGATTAGAGAAATGCTTCATGAGAAGCTTCATTTGAATTGAGAATAGGTCATAGGAATGATATTCTTTGGGGGAGAGAGAGAAATGCTTAAAAACCATTATAAATTAAGCATAAATGGAAATTTATGTATTTCTTCATTACAATACATTAAAGAACTTCAATAGTATTCAAAAGCCATTCAAATTAATGCTTCTCAAGCTTGAGAGGGGTTGAGAAGAGAAACATCTGGAGATTTAAGAAAAAGAAGATAATAATCCACACTTTACCTCCTAAAATTACTTGATTCTTTGATCACAGTAGAGGCCCCCAACCAATCAATTGGTTTGGTATGTTGTTGGAGTCACCAAGGAAGATTGAAGAGAGAGAGAAGCTCCAATCTCTTCAATTTGTAGAGGATTTTTAGAGGATAATGGAAAATATCATTATTTTAGTATAATACTAGCATGGTATAGTTCTCATATTTTTTTACAAAGTGCTAAGGATCTATTTATAGGTGAGGGAGGCCTCTAACCAAGTCCAATTAGTTTTTAGAATTTTCCAGCTTCAGTTTGGCTTAATTTGGACAAGATTTGGACCTAGTTTGGCTCCCTTTTGATTTGGTTTGATCTAGGAGAGAGGAGAGATAAAAATATCACAATATTTTTGAGGTTAAAACTCCACCACACATGTGAAATAGGCACCTCCTTGAAGAGCTCCCTTCTCCTTACCAAGGTGTCAAAATTGAATCATTATACCAAAAAATCTCATTTTTTTAGTAATACTCATAGTTTTTTACTAATAAACCTTGTCCTTAGTCAACTCTTCATCTTATGTGAGCATTTACTCATTTTTGGGGTTTTTCTTTTATAAATTGGATTTATCTCCTACCCACACTTGGATTGATCCAATTGGCCCATAGGAACCTTAATTGGACCATAATCCAAAAATTTCTGAAAATCTAGACCCTTAGGCTAATGTCCTGTATACTTCTTTTTAATTAATTCCAAATGCTTATTGAAAAGTTCTTTTTGAATTTTTGTTTCAGGGGAAACCATTTTAGACATTAGGAGGATTTTTATATCGAAAAATATCTTAATTTTGGATTACCTCTCTCTAGATATTTTCTCTCTCTAGGCCAAAATAGGGTAAAACAGAATCTTTCTTTTATTTCAAAGAGGGAAATAATTACAAGATCGTAAGGGCATGTTCTTCCACCTGCACACCTCAAAAGCTGGAGGGAGGAATCTTACAATTCTAGACATGGAAAGCCAAAATTATGGACAACAATAGTTCAATGATTTGCAAGAACAACATCAAAAATCATACATAGGTGGAAGAGACTGGTCATCTAGACAAGGAAAGCCAAAATTATGGACAACAATAGTCCAATGATTTGCAAGAACAACATCAAAAATCATACATAGGTGGAAGAGACTGGTCATCTAGACAAGGAAAGCCAAAGGAGCCAAAATTGTTGGCAAAGAAATTAAAGTGCAAATAGCAGAGTGCTATTATTTGGTAAACTAGGGCACATGCAAAGAATTGATTTAAAACTCACAATGATATTAAAAGTGAAAGTTGCAACAAAAAAACTATACATCATTTAGTGAACAAGGTGGTGATGACCAAATTACAAGGGAGAGATAACGAGTCTCCTTATCTAAGTGGAGTGTGACACCAAGGAGGTGTATTTCGGAAATATGGTAATACCAAATATGTGATTGAGGAGGAGCAGTGTTGAGAGAGAAAATACACATTTGGTACAATTAAAAAATTTAAAGATAACGATAAAGTAAAACGGAAAGTAGAGAGTGTAGAGTGTGGACACAAGGTGGCAACTTATAAAGAGATGAGGATACCACATGTTAAGAGTCTTCGTTAAAGGGACTATCAATATTAGAAAGCTCTCATGGTATGGTTATAAGAAGTATATTACAATACATTGTGTTCAGTGTGCTCATTCATGTCCACAGCTCTTAATAATGGAAATTATTTTGAGCCTCCCTAATCTAATTTCTCTCATTATGTGCAACACTCTACCAAGCCTATCCATAGTACACATTAGATTCTCAGCAAGTTTGACTTCAACGAATTCTTTAGGAGTAATTGTGTTATCCTCACCTCCCAGTTTCCCTTTCAATCTACTGACATGAAAGCCTAGATGAACTCTAACCTATGGAAGTAGTTTTAGTTCATATGCAACCGTGCTAATCTGATGTATAACTTGAAATGGACCACAATATCTAGGAGATAAATAATTCGAGCATTTCCTTATTGACAAAGTCTGAGAATCTTTAGGAACTTTTAAATAAACCAATACTCTAGGTTTAAAAGACCAAGGTGAGTGTCCTCTATCAGCATAAAACTGTGCCCTATCCTGAGCACTCATGATAGAATCCAGAGCTTCGGTCAGCATTTCCTACATATCATGCATGAAATCCCTCGAAACATCAAGCTGAATGTCCTTAAGACCGACATCAATAGGTGCCCTGGGTTGATACCCATATATAAGCATGAACGGACTAAAACCAATAGCCGTATGTTTAAAACTGTTATAGGAAAATTTCATCATCGGAAGATATTTTTTCCAATATTATGATTTTCCAGAGACATATGCATGAAGCATGTCCTCTACAATTTGATTCACATGCTCTATTTGCCCATCAGACTCTGCTGGCGGATGATCAGAGGAATTCATACTTAAAGTAGTTTCCTCATTAGGAACTCAATGGAGTCTTTTTGGGCCCTTTAATTTGCCATGAGGTTATGGAAACGTTTAAATTTTTGACAAATAGGAGCCCGCCATGTAAGCAAAAACCAATGGTTTGTAAGAGAGGTGTAAGAGTGGTCAAAGGGTGCACTTTTTCCCCCAAAAAGGGGAAGGGGCAATTTTACAATTTTTGGACCTCCATAACTTCTACATACAAGCTCCGATTTGAGCGGAGATTACAGATCCGTGATCTACGCATCAAGAGCTTTCCATAGATATGTTACATGATATGGTTTTATCCGCTAGATTTTAAATTCCATTTTCCCCCCAAAATTCAAATTCGAATAAAGTAGCCGTTTTGAAGCTTCAAATTAGAAACGTTTCTTCTTAAGAGAAAAGGTTTGACTCCCTTAAACTGCCAAATAAAAGGGCCCAAGAAGACTCCATTGAGTTCCTAATGCCTCGTTGTAAACCATTCGGAATAAAGTAAGAAAACATGGCATTATAACAACAGGAACCAGTGATCCATCGGCAGCCTAATGTACTCACATCTGCACATGGAATTATCAGCATCCCGAATTACTCATATCAACATAGAGAGTCCTCAATGTCTCGATGAGTTACATATGTACATCCATAAGGTGGATTGTATAAATCACCTAAAGTACAGAACTAGATAAAGAAATGCCAACAAAGGAAGAATCCAAATTTTTCTTAATCCAAACACAATAAGATAAACTCAGTAAACTCTAAAGAAAGGTATTTCAACAAATTAATATGCCAACGAGATTACACTCATCATCTCAATACATGCAAGCTGTATATAAAAGAAGTTTATCTAGAGAATGCCTACACTATAACTTTAAGTGAAGTCAAAAATTGAGATTGTCTTTGAATTTTGAGGTCAACATGCCAAGTGATGTAAGCAAAGCAACATTCTTGAGCCCAAATTATCCCATAAGATAAAATATGCGAGGAATCGCTAGCATCCCATACGACCATGATACCACCCATACATACCTTACCCACATTAGGCTTGTAGTATATGCACACATAATGTGCATATAACATGCATTAAGCTCTTTGCATCGAGCTCTTTGCATCAAGCTCTTGCATCTAGCACTATGCAATCTCTTGCATACATTCTTAATGAATATATCTCTTGAATGCAAGTTTAATGCAGGCTTAATACATGCTTAATGTAGGCTCTTGCATCTAGCTCTTGTATGTAGGTTTAATCTAGCTTAATGCAAGATCTTGCATACATGCTTAATGTATCTATCTCTATGTAGGCTCTATGTATCAAGATTTATGCATTAAGCTCTGTGCATCTAGCTCTTGTAGACATGTCTATTCATTAAAAGACACACCCCTAAGTCCAAAAGACATAACCATTGATTCAAGAGCCACACCCCTTCCCAGGGATGTGCCTCTTCATTTGTACCCTTTCGGCCTCTATTTAAGAAAGGCCCCTGTCTCAATGCAAACAACTCAGTCTTTTCCTGCAATATTTGTCTTATGTTCATTAATTAAGTCTTAATCATGTTAATAAAGCTATAAAAGCTTTACAATGGTATTAGAGCAAACTCTTTCCACCCTGTGTTATGCCCTAGCCCTAACCCTAAAATCAATCCTAACCCTATCCCTAAAATCAGCCCGCCCAAACCCTAAAATTGGGTGTAGCAAGTGTTGAATGGAAGAGCAGGAGAGAATGCCCCATCAAATTCAGCCCTCAACTCCCAATTTTTAGTGATTAAGTTTGGGCCAGCCATATGCAGGACACTCTTGAATAAAGGCAAGACAAAAAAAAAACAGCCTTCAATCAAGAACCTTACCTCTTCAACTGGCACCCCTTCCATGAACAGTTGCATCCCTTCGTGGATCTCTCCCTAGTCGGCTGCTGCAAGTGAAGAACGCACCCCTTCGTGGAAGTTTCCTTAGAAGGCTGCCGTTGAGAAGCGCCGTTTAATTACTCAAAGTGTTATGACCCTTAGGCTTTAATGCCACGTCTACACACATTCTTTTTAAAAAAAATAACAAAACTCACCTTACGGGCCCCTACGAAACTGCGCCACCCATTTGGTGGTTTTCAGCCTGCGATTGCCGTCGCCCTGTACCGGTCTCCTGCGTGCCGGCTTGCTACCGCCTCCCTTCCTTGAATATAGCCTGTGATTTTCAGCCTGCGATTGCCGTCGCCCTGTACCGGTCTCCTGCGCACCGGCTTGCTGCCACCTCCCTTCCTCGAATATAGCCTTCTTCATTGTTGGCCTCCTGGGTCTACGCTTGTGTTTGGACCAGCCACGTGTAGTTGGTGCTTTTCGTTGATTGACGGCCAATATCCTTGGTGCTTCTTCTCCAGCAACAATATTTATTATGGCAACCTCCTTCAGGTGTGATTTTTCCATTTTCTTGGGCATAAAAATCTTACATAATGTGGAGTATTAACATATCAGAAACCCGCCATTTCATTCTTTTGTTGCGGGCTCTTTTTCTCTCTTTTTCTCTCTTTTTCTCTTCTTTTTCTCTCCTTTTCTCTATTTTTTTCTTCTTTTTCTCAGTTTAGTTCATCAGTAATCTTCTTTTTTTCTTTTTTCTAGTTCATCATGTGGCCAGGAAGCGCTTCAGGCTCACCTGATCCTCGGGAATCCATCTTTCGGGACTTATATAACCTTTTGGGGCACCCTCCCAGTCCTGCAGAGTTATACAGCTACATGACGGGTACTCTAAACACCCCCCAAGAGTCAGCACTACAGACTCCAAACCACCCCAACCCCACACCTTTTGAGATTGCCCTAGTGGAGTCAACACAGCCCAGCCGGCTACATAGCCGAGACCCTTCCCCCAGGCCATCCTATGTCCCTTCCCCCATGCCGTTAGGAGGCCCTTCTGTCTCGCAAAGCCGTCGGCGTACTCCCATGCAGTCGAGACTTGGTTCTCCACAGCTACTACAGGTGGCCAGCATAGTAGCTCGACACGACACAGTAGGTAGGCGTAGTAGCAGGGAGAGCGGTGGGGATGCATGGCACAGTGCTTTGGGGGGGTGGTGGTGGGGGCGAGAATGATTCAGATGATCAAGAAGTGCCTTTGGTACGATCTACTATGACATCACTCAGACAGGAGGCATCTTGATGGATGCACGGGGGAAGGACATCATGGCCTTCATGTGCTCTGTAATTGCTAACAATTACAGAGATTGCTTTATTCACTACAAAGATCAACCAAAGAGGTTAACTGATGAGACCCTCGCTGCTGTTCGCTCTAGGTATCCTAACCCCCCCAATGTTCAGTTCACAGATAAATGGGCCAAGTCAAAAATTGTTTCGATACTTAGCAATAAAAGATCTTCACTTAAGAGGCATGCACTAGCGGAGCTTGCCAAGCTCCAGGGAGGTCAACCACCAAGGGGCCCGCCCCACACCACTCACAAGCGTGAGTGGAAGAAAGCAATGAAGTTAGCAAAGGAGGAACCCAGTCTAAAGCACATGGAGGCATGAAGGATCCAAATGGAGTGATATGGAAGTGTGCATTTTGGAGAAGGGGGTGTTGAATCATGGGAGGCCCAGTTTGTAAGTATCGATCTCAAATTATATTGTTTATGTAGTTTATTAGGAAGTTGTTTCTCTGTACTAACCCCTCTGCAAATTGTGTCATCTTGTAGCTTGATATCGTGGGCAGGTACCCTACTCCTGTCGAGACAGCCTACCACCGCCACCATCGCAGAGGAGATACATGGAGGCACTTCTATAATGATGGGTTGATTAAAACAGAAAATTCAAAAGCTAATCATAAAGGGAGATTCTCTATTAGTAGTAAAGTAGGTCTTGGGTAGCTGGCGAGCAAAGAATCCAAGATTAAAAGAATGTCTGGCTGATGTTAGAAGGCTGCTACATCAATTTATAGCATGGAGTATTCAACATGTGCGGCGGGAGGACAATCATATGGCACATGAGTTGGCTCAGGAAGCAATTAATCAGGATCCAGTAATTGCAAAAATCGAAGAGCCATTATACAGAGGGAGGGAATACCTATCCAAAGTGGTGGATTACTTACTCTCAGGTTGCTTGCCTGAAGAGCTCAAAAAAGGCCAAAAGTATCATTTTATCAGGAAAAGTAAGCATTATGTCATGATTGGAGATGAATTATACATGCAAGGAGCTGATCAGGTATTGGAGGAGAACTCCCTGGAGGGAAGAAATTTATTATATTCTATCTTCAAATCATGAGGGAGCATGTGGGGGTCATTATGCATTTAAGATCACCTTGCAGAAGGTATTACTCGAGGGTTATGTATGGCCTTCCATCCAGAAAGATATTCAGCACTGGTGCAGATCTTGCCATGAGTGCCAGAGAATGGGGAAGAGAATCTTAAAAATGGAGCCAAGAAATATCATGCTGGTATATGACATTTTTGAAAGATGGGGAGTGGATGCAGTTGGACCACTTCCCAGGACAGCCAGAGGAAAGTGTTATGTGCTTACTGCAGTGGATTATCTATCAAAATGGGCAAAAGTGAAGGCAGTGAAGAGAGTGGATAGTAAAGAGGTGGCTGATTTTGTGTATGAATATATATGCTGCAGATTTGGTATTCCTCTAGAGATATTATCAGATAATGGTCCTGAATTTCAAGGAGAGGTAGTTGATCACTTATGCAAAAGATTGAATATCAACCACAAGTACTCCACTCCTTATCATCTTCAATGCAATGGCTTGAATGAAAGATTCAATGGTGAATTTAAGCTGATGATAACCAAAATGACAGAAGGCCATATCAAGAATTGGGATATAGAGATGAATCGTGTATTATGGGCATACAGGGTTGCAGTAAAATCTGGTACACAATTCTCACCCTTTCATTTAGTTTATGGGAAAGAAGCACTCATGCCTATTGATGTGGAAATTCCATCTTTGAAGTTCCTAGTTGAAGAAGGGCATGAGCCTATTAATTGTTACAGAGAAAGATTACTGGCCTTGCAAATAGTCCAGTTGGACAGAGAGCTGGCATTTGATCATTATGCGGCTATGCAATTGAAAAGACAAGAGAGAGAGAATGAGAAGGTGGAGCAGAAAGAAATTGAAGAGGGTGATCTGGTTCTTAGGTATAATAGCAAGCTGGATAGTACTTTTCATACTGCATTCTAGACAAAGTGGGAAGGTCCGTATAAAGTTGAGAGAAAATTTGATAATGGGAGTTATCAGCTTGCTCATTTGAATGGAAAAAAGCACAAAAGGAGAGTGAATGGTTTACGACTGAAGAAATATTTTGCTCGATTGATGTTAGCCGTGAAAGAAGAAGATCAAGAATCTTGTGATGCATGTCAGGAGGTTGTGGAGAGTATAGAGGCAAATCTGAATATTTCATCCCTGTTTGTACAGCTACTGGACATGAATGTCTCAGCAGAAGTAGGGGGTTGCTAAATATGTGTGGACAAAATAGGAGTTGGTAATTTGTACATACGTGTGCATGGTGTGTGTGAAGGTTTTGTTTTTGAGAGAGTTGCCAGGTGTTCAGGGTGGATGCTTTTGGTTTTGAGCCTGTTTTACAGGCCTGCCCGAAGTAAGTTTAGATGGAGGTGATATCAGCTGCTCAATGGCTTTGATTGTGGGCGCGTCAAAGAAATGAACGGGCACTCGAAGCTGTATTGAAGTGTGTATGGAAGGAAGGGCAATTAATAGGTGAAGGGGCCAAGCTTGCCTTAAATCTAAAAGCATTGGTGTGAAAGCAATATGTGTGGCCATTCATCAAGGCCTTACAAAAATAATAAAAATAATTAACGTGGCTAATTATTGAAAAGCCACATGGCTGCTTATTAGGTGGCCAGCGCTGCTGCCAAGGCAGGCGATGCACGTGAAAGACGAGTTCTGGAAATTGGCGAAGGGCTGGTGAGTCGGCGCAGCTGGAAGAAAGTAAGGGGGCCATGTTGTTACAGGGGGGGACTCTCTAGTGGAGCTAGAAGAAAAAACCAAGGGAAGCGTTGATGGTTCTTTTGTTCATGGCTGCGGACGACTAGAGGGTCGATGTGGTGGAAGGCGACGGCTACTACTGAGAGAAACCGCGTTGGTGAAGGCCGCCGTTTGGCTGGCAACCATAAGGGGACGTAGCTGCAGGTGAGAGCAAAAGAAGCGCTGGGGCACAGCTGCAAGATAAGCGAAGGGAAGCGTAGAGTGAGGTGCTGCTGGGGAGTGTGCAAAAAAAGGTGGGCGTGGAAAGCAAGCAGAGTCGACTGTGCGCCAGGGAGGAAAAAAAGGGATAGCCACCTAGGAAGCAGGGAAGAAGGAGTTGAGGTGAGAAGAGGTGAAAGGTGGGGGAACCCGCTCTGGTAGCTGGAGGACAGAGCAAAAGAAGCGCGGAGCACAGCCTTGAAAACTGGTGAAGAGCTGCATGTTGGGTAGCTGCTGGGCGAGAGGAAAAGGTCCCTTGTTGAAGTGGTGGCGGGGCGACTGAAACGCTGGCATACAGGCTGCAAGCGAAGACAGAGGGGTGCAAAAGAGTAAGTAGCCTTTTTTGTGAGTGTGGCTGAGTGAGGGTTGCTGGAGTGAGAGGAAGGCCTGGCTGGAGGGATTCTGCAGACCACGCGTGGAGAAGTAGAGGAGTTGGCCACCTTGTAAAAGCTGTGGAGAGGCTTCTTCAGAGACTGGCAGGTCCTTCAAAGGAGATGCTGCGGGGACAGGCAGAGTGGAGGCCTTGTGAGAGAGTGATTGCCTCGTCATGGTGAAGGAGCTCTCTGGTGAGCTGCAGACAGAAACAAAGAGAGTAGCTACCTTGCAATAGAGGTGCTGGGGCGGCTCTGGTGATTCTGAAGACAGCTGGATGCAGACAAAGGCTGATGATATACAGTGTGGCTGCTTGGTGGTGGGCTTGTAAGATTCCTCCCCCACCCCCTTTTTGATGTCTAGTATCTTTCCCTGTAATCAATCCCTCTTCAGAAATATAACCTAGAGAGAGAAAATATTCTAGAGAGACAATATTCAGATTTTGAATATTTTTGGATAGAAAAATATCTCTTATAATTAAGATGAATTCCCTTAAAATGGAAATTCAAAAAGAATTTTCCAATGTGCAATTGGAATTAATTGGAAATGTGTATAAAGGACCTTAGCCTAAGGGTCTAGATTTTCAGAAATTTTTGGATTATGGTCCAATTAAGGTTCCTATGGGGCAATAGCATCAATCCATGTGTAGAGAGGAGATAAATCCAATTTGTAAAAGAAGATACCCAAAAATGAGTAAATGCTCACATAAGATGAAGAGTTGAAAATGTACAAGGTTTATTAGTAAAAAAATATGAGCAATATTAAAGATATGAGATATTTTGGGTATCCAAAAATGAGTAAATGCTCACATAAGATGAAGAGTTGAAAATGTACAAGGTTTATTAGTAAAAAACTATGAGCAATATTAAAAATATGAGATATTTTGGGTATAATGATTCCATTTTGACACATATGTAAGGAAGGGGAGTTCTTTAAAGGAGGTGCATATTTCACATAAGAAGAAGAGTTGAAAATGTACAAGGTTTATTAGTAAAAAAACTATGATACATATGTAAGGAAGAGGAGTTCTTTAAAGGAGGTGCATATTTCACATAAGATGAAGAGTTGAAAATGTACAAGGTTTATTAGTAAAAAACTATGAGCAATATTAAAAATATGAGATATTTGGGTATAATGATTCCATTTTGACACATATATAAGGAAGGGGAGTTCTTTAAATGAGGTGCATATTTCACATGCTTGAATGAGTTTTAAACTCATAAAAATTGAGATATTTCATCTCTCCTCTCTCCTCATTCAAGTCTAGTTCCAAAAAGTTAGCTTAACTGACCTAAAAATGGTCAAAAATTGACCAAACTGATTTGGAAAATTCTAGAATCAGTTTGTTTGGTTAAGAGCTCAATTTTTCCTATAAATAGAAGCCTACCCCTTGTTGAAAAATATATAGTGTTTATGCATCGTTACTCTACTCCACCTAAGCCAAGAACTATGAATTCATTAATAATTCACTAGTTTTCGGAGCTTCCCTCTTTCTTCAATCCCCATCGGTGGCTCCATCAACATACTTAACCAATTGATTGGTTGGGGGCCTCTACCGTGAACAAAGAATCAAGCAATTTGTAAGGTAATTAGTGAATTTTGATCATTTTCTATAATTTCTCAATGTTTCTCTCTTCTCAACCCCTCTCAAGCTTGAGAAGCTTAATTCGAATGGTTTTTGAATGTTATTGAAGTTAATTGATGAATGGTAGTGAAGAGTTACATAATTTGATGAATGCTATTGAAGTTAATTGATTAATGATAGTTAAGAATTACATAAATTTCTATTTAAGCTTAATTCAAATGGTTTTTATGAAATTCTCTCTCTCACTCAAGAAATGGTCATACTCATGACCCATTCTCAATCCAAATGAAGCTTTTCATAAAGCTTTTCCTTAATCCAAGATTAATCTATACTTGAGGTCAAATTAATGGCTTTTTTCTATGCTTTTAGTTTATTTATTTCATGAATATTAATGATTCAATCCATTATGGATTATTGATCCAATTAGGGATCATTCTAATTAATTCTTAATGATAAGCTTTATCCCTTAGAAAAATTTGAGATTTATCAGTCATAGCAGCGGAGCTATGGTAAAATTTTTATAAAAATTACGCATAAAATAATTTCATTCAAAGCATGAAAAG
Organism: Cibotium barometz; assembly: GCF_041138505.1. Lineage (NCBI taxonomy): Eukaryota > Viridiplantae > Streptophyta > Polypodiopsida > Cyatheales > Cibotiaceae > Cibotium > Cibotium barometz. Next base: position 28,826,575 of record NC_141057.1, on the reverse strand, counting down.
AGGACTTCCTACCATATTCTAGGAATTATCATCCTAGATTAATTGAAGATATTCATAGAGAATTTGATTTTTATATTATGCATAATTGATTTTCATGCATAGAGGTATGCATAATAGATTATTATTTTAACATAAAAGTGTTTCCTTTATCATAATTAGATTTCATGCATAGAGGTATGCATAAAAGATTATTATTTTAATGTAAAAGTGTTACTTTTAGCACAATTGAATTTCATGCATAGAAGTATGCATAAGAGTTGATTATTTTATTATAAAAGTGTTACTTTTATCACAATTGAATTTCATGCATAGAAGTGTGCATAAGAGTTGATTATTTTATTATAAAAGTGTTACTTTTATCATATTTGAATTTCATGCATAAAAGTTGATTATTTTATTATAAAAATATTACTTTTATCATATTTGAATTTCATGCATAGATGTATGCATAAAAGATGATTATTTTATTATAAAAGTGTTACTTTTATCATAATTGGATTTCATGCATAGAGGTATGCATAAAAGTTGATTATTTTATTATAAAAGTGTGACTTTTATTATATTTGAATTTCATGCATAAAGGTATGCATAAAAGTTGATTATTTTATTTTAAAAGTGTGACTTTTATTATATTTGGATTTCATGCATAGAGGTATGCATAAAAGATATTCTTTTATACTAAAAGTGTGATTTTCATCATAAATGGATTTTATGCATAACTTAGATGCATAAGAGAAATTCTTTTATTCTAAAAGTGTAATTCCTACCAAATTGAATTTATGCATAAGAAGATGCATAAAAGATTGATTTTTACTTCGAAAGTATTAATCTCTTTAAATAGAATTTATGCATAAATAAACGTGTAAAGAAATGTTATATCAAATATAAGAATTCTCTTGTATTCTATAAATAGATATGAGATGTGATAGGATGTGATAAGAGGTGTATAAGATGTGACAAGAGGTGATAAGATGCTTATGAAATAAGTTATGAGGTGATAAGATGAATTAAGATTTGATAAGATGTGTATGGGATGAGGTAAGAAGTGTATGTGATAGGATAAGATGTATATGGGTTGTGATAGGGCGAGAATGGATGTGATGTAAAAGATTAGATGTGAAGGCATATGGGGTTATATGAATGGGAATGTGGAAATAGATGTATGTATATGGATGTGTGGATGTGGAGATGGGAGTGTGGATGTATGAATGTGGAAAGGGATGTATGCATGAAGATGTTTATGCATAGATGTGAATGTGGATGTAGATGTGGCTGTATAGATGTGAATGTGGAATGTGGATGTGGATATATGTATGTATGTGGATGTAGATGTGGATGTATAGATGTGAATGGGAAGGTGGATGTGGATGTATGTGAATGTGGATGTAGATGTGGATGTATAGATGTGAATGTGGATGTAGATGTGGCTGTATAGATGTGAATGTGGAATGTGGATGTGGATGTATGTATGTATGTGGATGTAGATGTGGCTGTATAGATGTGAATGGGAATGTGGATGTGGATGTATGTATGTATGTGGATGTGGATGTATGAATGAGGACGTGATAGCAGATGTATGCATGTGGATGTGGATGTATGGATGTGGATATGGATGTGTATGTATGAATGTGGATGTATAAATGAGGATGTGAAAATGGAGGTAAGCATGTAGATGTGGATGTATGGATGTGAATGTGGATGTGGACGTGTATGTATGAATGTGGATATGGGATGTGGATGTATAAATGAGGATGTGAAAATGGAGGTAAGCATGTAGATGTGGATGTATGGATGTGAATGTGAATGTGGATGTGTATGTATGAATGTGGATATGGGATGTGGATGTTTAAATGAGGATGTGAAAATGGAGATAAGCATGTAGATGTGGATGTATGGATGTGAATGTGGATGTGGATGTGGATGTATGGATGTGAATGTGGATGTATGGATGTGAATGTGGATGTGGATGTGGATGTATGGATGTGAATGTGGATGTGGATGTGGATGTATGGATGTGGATATGGATGTGAATATATGATATGTGATGTGAAGGAATCTGAAGTGAAGAGATGGAAAATGATGTGATTGGATGAGTACACATATAAATGGAATGTGGAATAAGTAATGTGGATTAATCAGGGATAATGTGGAAAAATGAGAGTTAATATAGAAATTGTATTTGTAAACTGTTTGTAAATGCTGTTTGTAAATGGCTATTTTATGTCAAGAATGCTGGGGAAGCATTTTGACCGTCTTGTGATTAAGGTCGTGGAGACCTAACTGATAAAGTTGCAACTGCTGACGGAGAGTCAATGGAGGACGTCTCGCGTAGCAAGGTCGACCGAGGTCTTGACCAGCCTCGGTTCGATTAAAATGGTGAGCTTCCGGTATGGTGGATGAGGGACCAAGGAAGCAGCCTATGAGTGAAGCGCTAGGTCACCTGCGAGAAGGATCCTAGAGGGTGCTGACCATCATACGGTGCTCGGGCTCTGGGTCGCCTAGGATACCCACGCGTGCGTCGAGGAAGATATTGGAACAAGGAGTAAGAGTTGTTTTCTTAAACCGGGCATGGATCTGGTTGATTGACCTTGCTGGTCTTCAATGGATGAGTCCATGGCTCTTTTTATGGATCTGTTGGTTGATCTTGCTGATCTTCAACGAGAGTCCATCTTGATTTTTATAAGTGATCATATTGCCGAGTATTATGGGCTAGGAACTATTGAAAAGGCCCCTGAGTGGACAGGTGGTGAGCGTTCTAGTTGCCAATGATGCCATAGATACTCTGATGAAGGAATGATGGGAAATTATGAATCAACCGGATAAATTGGAAGATTGTGATCAGTGGTACTATGGTTTCATTAAAGGATTGTTTTAAAGTTAGCTGATGCTAAGAAAAAGGCAATTTCATATTGGGTGTGTAAGTGGTGTGGCTAGTTTTATGTTTGCATGAACTTCCGGTTAGGGGGCCTTGGAACTCTTTTCCTTGGTACCCGGGACAAAACCTAACCAAATTCCAAATTGGATCCCATCACTGCAGTGGTTGGGCGGTTGGCTAACCCATGGGATTGGATGGGGATAGGCTGGACTGATGGATCCATAAATCGAGACTCAACTTTTGTTATTACGATAGATAAAGTAAATCCCGGACAGTAATTGTTCTATGGATAGGAATCAACGGCTGTGCCTCTTGAATGGGAAAAAAAGCATTGATCCCAATGATCCAAGTGCAAGTTTCTTCCTTGATCCGACCAAATATCTTATAGATGCAATTGGATCAGTTTGATCAGAAATGATCTTGACTACGTTAGAGTAAAAAGTTATCCTGGTGGAATCACCCGTGCTTTCTAGTAAAGGAAGTTTTTTCGGGTTCGGTTTTGGAACAACCGACGGATTAGTCTCTTATCCGGATATCCGTGGGTGAGGCCCCGAGTGTGGGACCCCTGTCTCGCGCGAGAAGTGCTACTTCCGCTGCTAGTACCCCGAATCCGTTGCTCGGTGGGAACAGGGATCTCATAGGGTAGCATTGCAGAGCTTGGGTTTGAAGTGTGGCTGATAGAGGATCAGTAGTACAGAGAGCCAGAGGGAGAGGGTGTGTGTGTGGTTTTTTGTGGATTTCTACCTCTTATGGAGACTCAGACCAGAGTTGTAAATTCTCTTGATTAGCTGTGGCTGGTGTTTGGTGATGCCAGAGAGTCCTTTTTGTTTCTTAGTTTGTTTGGGTACAAGTTGTGACAGCCAGATCTGAAATATAAGTCTTGTTCATGCTTTTGGGTCTGGTGTTCTGGTGTGTTTGCATGCATGTGTGGAAGTGTGGCACCCTATAAAGGCGTAGACAGCTTTACCGCTTCCGTGTGCCATCACTTTTTGGTGTGTGTGGAAAAAATAGGAGTTGGTAATTTGTACATACGTGTGCATGGTGTGTGTGAAGGTTTTGTTTTTGAGAGAGTTGCCAGGTGTTCAGGGTGGATGCTTTTGGTTTTGAGCCTGTTTTACAGGCCTGCCCGAAGTAAGTTTAGATGGAGGTGATATCAGCTGCTCAATGGCTTTGATTGTGGGTGCATCAAAGAAATGAACGAGCACTCGAAGCTGTATGGAAGGAAGGGCAATTAATAGGTGAAGGGGCCAAGGTTGCCTTAAATCTAAAAGCATTGGTGTGAAAGCAATATGTGTGGCCATTCCTCAAGGCCTTACAAAAATAATAAAAATAATTAACGTGGCTAATTATTGAAAAGCCACATGGTTCCTTATTAGGTGGCCAGCACTGCTGCCAGAGTAGGCGATGCACGTGAAAGACGAGTTCTAGAAATTGGCGAAGGGCTGGTGAAAGTAAGGGGGCCATGTTGTTGCAGGGGGGACTCTCTAGTGGAGCTGGAAGAAAAAACCAAGGGAAGCGTTGATGGTTCTTTTGTTCATGGCTACGGACGACTAGAGGGTCGATGTGGTGGAAGGCGACGGCTACTGAGAGAAACTGCATTGGTGAAGGCCGCCGTTTGGCTGGCAACCATAAGGGGACGTAGCTGCAGGTGAGAGCAAAAGAAGCGCTGGGGCGCAGCTGCAAGACAAGCGAAGGGAAGCGCAGAGTGAGGTGCTGCTGGGGAGTGTGCAAAAAAAGGTGGGCGTGGAGAGCAAGCAGAGAGTCGACTGTGCGCCAGGGAGGAAAAAAAGGGATAGCCGCCTAGGAAGCAGCGAAGGAGGAGTTGAGGTGAGAAGAGCTGAAAGGTGGGGGAACCCGCTGGTAGCTGGAGGATAGAGCAAAAGAAGCGTGGAGCACAGCCTTGAAAACTGGCGAAGAGCTGCATGTTGGGTAGCTGCTAGACGAGAGGAAAAGGTCCCTTGAAGTGGTGGTGGGGCGACTGAAACGCTGGCATACAGGCTGCAAGCGAAGACAGAGGGGCGCAAAAGAGTAAGTAACCTTTTTTGTGAGTGTGGCTGAGTGAGGGTTGCTGGAGTGAGAGGAAGGCCTGGCTGGAGGGATTGTGCAGACCACGCGTGGAGAAGTAGAGGAGTTGGCCACCTTGTAAAAGCTGTGGAGAGGCTTCTTCAGAGACTGGCAGGTCCTTCAAAGGAGATGCTGCGGGGACACGCAGAGTGGAGGCCTTGTGAGAGAGTGATTGCCTCGTCATGGTGAAGGAGCTCTGGTGAGCTGCAGACAGAAACAAAGAGAGTAGCTACCTTGCGGTAGAGGTGCTAGGGCGGCTTTGGTGATTTTGAAGACAGCTCGATGCAGACAAAGGCTGATGATATACATTGTGGCTACTTGGTGGTGGGCTGGTAGCATTGTAGAGCTTGGGTTTGAAGTGTGGCTGACAGAGGATGAGTACAGAGAGCCAGAGGGAGAGGGTGTGTGTGTGGTTTTTTGTGGATTTCTACCTCTTCTAGAGACTCAGGCCAGAGTTGTAAATTCTCTTGATTAGCTGTGGCTAGTGTTTGGTGATGCCAGAGAGTTCTTTTTGTTTCTTAGTTTGTTTGGGTACAAGTTGTGACAGCCATATCTGAAATATAAGTCTTGTTCATGCTTTTGGGTCTGGTGTTCTGGTGTGTTTGCATGCGTGTGTGGAAGTGTGGCACCCTATAAAGGCGTAGACAGCTTTACCGCTTCCGTGCCATCACTTTTTGGTGTGTGTGGACAAAATAGGAGTTGGTAATTTGTACATACGTGTGCATGGTGTGTGTGAAGGTTTTGTTTTTGAGAGAGTTGCCAGGTGTTCAGGGTGGATGCTTTTGGTTTTGAGCCTGTTACACGCCTGCCCGAAGTAAGCTAAGATGGAGGTGATATCAGCTGCTCAATGGCTTTGATTGTGGGCGCATCAAAGAAATGAATGGGCACTCGAAGCTGTATTGAAGTGTGTATGGAAGGAAGGGCAATTAATAGGTGAAGGGGCCAAGCTTGCCTTAAATCTAAAAGCATTGGTGTGAAAGCAATATGTGTGGCCATTCATCAAGGCCTTACAAAAATAATAAAAATAATTAACGTGGCTAATTATTGAAAAGCCACATGGCTGCTTATTAGGTGGCCAGCGCTGCTGCCAGAGCAGGCGATGCACGTGAAAGACGAGTTCTAGAAATTGGCGAAGGGCTGGTGAGTCGGCGCAGCTGGAATAAAGTAAGGGGGCCATGTTGTTGCAGGGGGGACTCTCTAGTGGAGCTAGAAGAAAAAACCAAGGGAAGCGTTGATGGTTCTTTTGTTCATGGCTGCGGGGGCGACTAGAGGGTCGATGTGGTGGAAGGCGACGGCTACTGAGAGAAACCGCATTGGTGAAGGCCGCCGTTTGGCTGGCAACCATAAGGGGACATAGCTGCAGGTGAGAGCAAAAGAAGCGCTGGGGCGCAGCTGCAAGACAAGCGAAGGGAAGCACAGAGTGAGGTGCTGCTGGGGAGTGTGCAATAAAAGGTGGGCGTGGAGAGCAAGGAGAGAGTCGACTGTGCGCCAGGGAGGAAAAAAAGGGATAACCACCTAGGAAGCAGCGAAGGAGGAGTTGAGGTGAGAAGAGTTGAAAGGTGGGGGAACCCGCTGGTAGCTGGAGGACAAAGCAAAAGAAGCGTGGAGCGCAGCCTTGAAAACTGGTGCTGCATGTTGGTGGGCGAGAGGAAAAGGTCCCTTGAAGTGGTGGTGGGGCGACTGAAACGCTGGCATACAAGCTGCAAGCGAAGACAGAGGGGCGCAAAAGAGTGAGTAACCTTTTTTGTGAGTGTGGCTGAGTGAGGGTTGCTAGAGTGAGAGAAAGGCCTGGCTGGAGGGATTCTGCAGACCACGCGTGGAGAAGTAGAGGAGTTGGCCACCTTGTAAAAGCTGTGGAGAGGCTTCTTCAGAGACTGGCAGGTCCTTCAAAGGAGATGCTGCGGGGACAGGCAGAGTGGAGGTCTTGTGAGAGAGTGATTGCCTCATCATGGTGAAGGAGCTCTGGTGAGCTGCAGACAGAAACAAAGAGAGTAGCTACCTTGCAGTAGGGGTGCTGGGGTGGCTCTGGTGATTCTGAAGACAGCTGGATGTAGAGACAAAGGCTGATGATATACAGTGTGGCTGCTTGGTGGTGGGGTGGTAGCATTGCAGAGCTTGGGTTTGAAGTGTGGCTGACAGAGGATCAGTACAGAGAGCCAGAGGGAGAGGGGGTGTGTGTGGTTTTTTGTGGATTTCTACCTCTTCTGGAGACTCAGGCCGCCAGAGTTGTAAATTCTCTTGATTAGCTATGGCTGGTGTTTGGTGATGCCAGAGAGTTCTTTTTGTTTCTTAGTTTGTTTGGGTACAAGTTGTGACAGCCAGATCTGAAATATAAGTCTTGTTCATGCTTTTGGGTCTGGTGTTTTGGTGTGTTTGCATGCGTGTGTGGAAGTGTGGCACCCTATAAAGGCGTAGACAGCTTTACCGCTTCCGTGCCATTAGCGTCATAACTACATCATTGCCTGGGAAGGCAAGACTAGGTTGTGGCAGAATACCTTCTTTCAATGGGGTGTCAATTGATGCAGACTTCTTGCTATGTAAGATCAGATCACTTTTCATTTCCCAACTTGATGACACTTGTGGTATGGTTTCTAATGTTGGCTTAAGAGAAGTGGGGCCCCGAGGGATAGGTGGAGGTGGGCCCTCAAGTATTGATTGAGCTTCCCTAATGAGTTGCTGATGTACAGCTAGATTGATCTTCTCCTTCAGGAGGGTTTGGGTATTCTTGAAGCTTCTTGGGTAGCTTAGATAAAGCTACAATGCGACTTCTATGAGCATCAATGATGGCATCTAGAGTCTCGTTCACCTTATCCACAAAAACAGAACCCCCTGAACTATCCTCGCTTGTAATAGCCTCATCTTGTTTAGCGCTAGGCCTAGGTTGAGGTTGATGCTCCTCGTGCACTTCTTGGGATGTAAAAGCTTGATCCTTCATGTTTTGTTTAGAGACTTCTTGAGAACTAGTGGATGCACTCTTAGTTTGCTTGTTGCGGTTATTTTTCCTCTTAATGGTTCTTTTTCTATTGGAATTTAGGGTCTTGTCACTAGATTTGCCTTTGCATCCCTAGTTCGAGGTGTCTCATCAGTCTGCATTTCGGCATTTCTAGTCATGACTTTAAGTGGCACGACATCCTCATTCTTTCATGAAGATGGCGATGGAACTACCTCTACAAAGTTGAGTGTGACCTTTGGTTGAGAGGTGCCTTCCTCATGTGGTTTCAGCAAACAATCCTTTGGAAAGTGTTCTACACAACACCCTAGACAATATCTTTCAATTGGTAGAAACTGTGGTACTGTTGTATTGGATCGAGCTGCTTGCCTTTGGCGATGTGGACAATCACAAGCCCAATGGGCTTCTCCGCACTCATAACAGGGGCCCATTAGTTTGGCTTCTACTTTCCTTTGCTCTGCCATTGACCTGAGGGGCCTGGAGTCCTAGGTTGGTAGCCGCCTAGCAACATCAAAGAATTTTGTTCCCCCGGTTGACAGTGCTTGGCTTAGATATGCGGGACTTTCAAAGAGATTTTCCTTGGATGAATATGATGCATATTCCTCCTCCACATAGCTTGGGTTTACCAAGTGTCTACACATATTTGAATTGTCGTAGTCAACAAACCTCATAGGAGCAGTCCCAGGAGTAAGAGGTTGAGCTCCAAGTACAGGTCGTGCTTGCTCTTGTGCCATGGTGGCTTACGTTCAAAATTAGTATACTGTTGATGCATTTGTGGAGCCCCTGCACCCCTTTGCTGCTCATGCTCTTGTCTCATTCTTGCAATACGAGTACATTCTTGTGTGGTGTGGGTATAATTCCAAGCACATGCCTGGCACCACTTCTTTGTGGGTTGGTTTGTGACTAGAGGAGAAAAGGTATTACATTCTTCGGTTTTATGGTTACCGCCACATGCTCCACAAAGATGAGGACTTGTAGGTAGTACACTCCTCATTCGCTGCTGTTGTTGTTGCGGCTACATGGGTGGGCGATAGGTTTGTCCCAATCTCCTTAGTACTAGGTTAGCTATCTTGTTTGGATTTACTAGTGCGCTAGACCCTAAACTTTGGTCATCACCCCACTGATCTCTAGGTTGGACCTCAGGGTGAGTACCATCTTGGAATTTGAATTTATCTATGAAATCCATAGCATCATGGCAACACTCATTGAAATTTGTATGCTTCTTTGAATAGAGGTGTGTGTGTAGTGTTGAATTTTTGAGTCCTTTTAAGAAGAGAGAAATTAATCAACTCTGGGTGGGCTTCTCATCTTCTGGGCAACGATTAATGTAGTGCTTCATCCTATTTACACAGTCTCTAACACTCTCAGTCTCGCCTTGCTTGAAAGAGTAGATGTTTACTACTCTGTCATACTGAATCCCCATCAAGGAGAAAGCAGCAATGAATCTCTCTTCCAAAACTCATAAAAGAAGATTTGTCTAAAGCCTCTAGTGCCTGAAACCAAGCAAGGGCCTTTCCCTCCAGAGTGAGCCCAAATCCTTCAATTTGCGTATGCTTGTCAGTCACTTGCTCAGCTCAAACTGCTTGCCTAAATGCTGCTACATTGTCATATGGATCGCCCGACCCTTCGTACTTCTTTACCAGTTTCTGAAGAGTTGATGGCCTTATTCATCTTGAATACTCATCATCAGGCCTACGGCCTCTCACTCTCAGTGGTTCCTCTCTTTGGTAAGGTGGTCCATATGCATCCCAAATTGGTGTGGGTCCCCTATTACCGGCCTCACCAACCCTCTCCAAAGATCTTGTTACCCGCATTTCAGGAGGTGCATTTATGGGAGGCCGAGTTGGCTCCCCTACCCTCCGATTGTCATAGTGAGAGAAACGTTGTTGTGGTGTGATCTCTGGTCACACTTTTGGTGTAGGATAATATCTTGGTGCTAGAGTTGGGCTACTTGTAGTGGTCCACTTTGATGTTGAGGGTCCCACTCTAGTGAACTCTCATAGGGGAGGAGCAACAGTTTCTCCAAGAAAGACTGTCTCTCCTGGTTTAGCTGTATTAGTTGAGAACACTTCCATGAATAATGGTTGTCCTCTACAAGTGAGCTCACGAATCTCCTTCCAATCTAAGGTTCGATATTCATTGGCCCATTTATCAACGATTTGTTTCATGTATCCTGCAAGCTTCTCGACTACCACCACAAGTGCTAGATCTATTGGTTGATCTTGCTGATCTTCAATGGAGATTCCATCTTGATTTTTATAAGAGAATATATTACCGCGGTTACTATGAGCTAGGAACTATTGAAAAGGCCCCTGAGATGATAGGTGGTGAGCGTTCTGGTTGCCAATGACGCCATAGGTACACCGATGAAGGAATGATTGAAAATTAGGATTCAACCAGATATTTTGGAGGATTATGATCAGTGACACTATGGTTTCATTAAATGCTTGTTTTAAAGATAGCTAAATTTGTGAAAAATGCAATTTCATATTGGGTGTGTAAGTGCTGTGAGTGGCATTAAATTTGCATGAATATCCGACTAGGGGGCCTGGGAACTCTTTTCCCTAGTACCCAGGACAAAACCTAACCAAATTTCTAATTGGATTCCATCACTATAGTGGTTGGGCAGTTGGCTAACCCATGGGATTGGATGATGGATCCATAAAATGAGACTCAATTCTGTTATAGTATGATAGATGGAGTAAATCCCGGTTAGTAATTGTTCTATGGAAAAAGAATCAATGGCTGTGTCTCTCGATGGGGAAAAAAGCGTTGGTTTCTATGATCCAAGTGCAAGTTTCTTCCTTGATCTGACCAAGAGACTCACAGGTTCGATTGGATCAGTTTGGTCAGTATGACCCTGACTACGTTAGAGTAAAAATATCTTGGAGGAATCGCCCATGCTTTTTGGGCGAGGGAAGTTTTTCCGGGTTTTGTTTTTGAAGAATTGAGGGATTAGTCTCTTGTCGTCTGGATATCCGTGGGGCGAGGCCCCGAGTGAGGGATCCTACCCCGTGCAAGGAGTGTTACTTCTGCTGTGCTATTACCCCTAAATCCGTTGTGCAGAGGGGGCAGGGATCTTTCAAGAATGGTCTCTTCCACTTGTGAATGATTATTGTTGTTGCTGCTGCTACAAATCATTCAAGAATGGTCTCTTCCATTTGTGAATGATTATTGTTGTTGCTGCTACTACAAATCATTAGACTATTGTTGTCTATAAGTCAGTCACCACCTTGGACTCGACCACCATCTCTACATGTGTCTCTAACTGAATTGAAGTAGAAGGCCTGCTCTTATGTGTGCTTGCTATGTGTGAAGGAAAGTGCTCACTCATAAACGTTTCTTCTATGATCAGCATAGACACTAAGTGTCGAAAGTTGTAAAAATTCTCTCTAATTGCATGGAGGTCTTGAATGGTTTTTACTCTTTGCCAAACCCATTTAGATAGACATTTACTAAACCATCATTTTCTATTAATACATTGAGATAGATCTAAGGAATTCAACAATGTTCGTGATCTTTAAAGCATACTTATTGATAGACACGACTTTCTTCTCCACTGTATACATGTCTTGTTTTAGCTCAGTTTCTTTACCTTTGTTTTGGTTTGGAATATCCGCACCAAGTTCTGCCATGCCACTGCTAGAGTATTGACATCTTATATGTGTCCTATAATTATGTTTGACAATGATTGAAAGTCAATACATGAATTTCCTTACACCCTGGTTCTAATCCTTGAATGCCTTAATATTTGCTGGTATCCTGTTTAGACAACTTTGGAGGCTTCTCATTGTCTCCTTCAACATAGTCCTAAGATCCTCTACTCATTAAGAAATTGATCATTCTGAACTTTCTAGCATGGAAGTTGTTCTGTTCAACTTTTCATTGAAAATCTGATTGAGTCTGTGAGACATGTTTGCCTGAAACAACTAGAAACCTACAAATAGATAATTTATGTACGCAACCTGTAATACAGTAGTATCTTTTGTAACTACAGCAGCGATACTTTAGCACAATCTATATGCCAGCAGTTGTAACTAGAGTACATGTACATATACCTAAGATCAAGAATACATGTGTAAACACTTTCTTTACTCCCAAAATGCACTGCTTTACTACAATCTTCGAATTTCGACTAGAATCAATTCTCAAACAGAACCACTCAAAGTTGTTGAGAACATCTTATAGTAATCGAAAGGAGATCAAAACGTGTTCGAAACGCGATTCTAGCTACAAAACTTTATTACAAAATATTACATACCACACAGACATCTCCAAGCTTGCAAAGACGGATCATCCCTTGCTTGGTGTGTTCTTACCTCATCTCTCATACAAATTGGAGCTCTAATACCAATGCCATTCATTACCTATGTCCTTAGGGAACCCATTAACCTTGCACAAGGTTTCTTTGGGTAATTCTCACTAAATTATTGATGAACAAATAGCTTCAAGTGCTTCAACATGATTGTATATATTATTATACTACTCCTATGAAAATAGACGTAGTGTATAGCTTCAAGTGATTCAACATGATTGTATATAGTAGTATACTACTCCTATGAATTTAGCATAGTAAGAAAGTTATGACAAAATCAATGCTTTTCTAGCATTGATATCCGCTAGTTATCTGAAACCTACTAGCAAATAATTAAAATTTATTGTCTAAAAGTGTTAAATAATCAATGTCCTTTATAACATTGATATATCCTAGTTGTCTGAAAATTTTCAGTAAGAAAGTGATAAGAAAGTAAATGCCCTTAGCAAACAATTAAACTTTGTGTAGATTTTCATTAAATATTGAACACTTATCCCTTACACCACGAAATGTGAAGGGAAATGTAAGGTTCATGCCAAGGGTTTTGTGATGGTTGCCCAACAAGAAAGTGTTTGTACCTCATCGATGTAAGGAAGCTACATGCTTCAACCTCACCACTAATGATACTTTGGAAGGGTGAGGAAAAAAGTGGAAAATAGCTATAGAAAGCTTAACCTCCACCTCAATGCAAGCTCAATGCCTATGTGCATGCAAAGAGAGGGAAAAAGATGAAGATGGAGAGGGAGATAAGCAAGAAAGCATACAACTCCATGCACGTACTAGAATACACAAACATGTAATCAACAAAGAGAGACATAAATATAAGAGGGAAATCATGCAAGAGGGAAATCATGCAAGAAATTACCTCAAGAGATCAAAAATTCCATCTCAAATTATGATAATGGGATTGTGTCCTTTCCTTTTATTTACAAGTTCCCAGTCATTCAGGGTATGTCCAGGGGCCCAAGAGCTAGGTAGGCTAATGTCTAAGCTATGTATATACAAGCTCCATCATAGCCAGCACAATACCCATATTGTAGGCTCTATTAGATCCCATAATCAATAAGATTTAAGAGCCTAGCTTAGAATCTATGATATCGGAGCCTATCTTAGAATCTATCAAATTTATGAGCTCATTATCTTGCTAATCATCTAGTTAATTAGGATTAGGAAAAAAATAAAAAATTTTGCTCTTTTTCAATTAACCTCTGTACCCCCAGCTGGTGGAGGAGCTCTCTCTCCCTTCACACATAACATTGGCCCAAAACCTCTTAGCCACATGTGTGAAGGGAGCTCTCTCTCCCTTCACACATAACATTGGCCCAAAACCTCTTAGCCACATGTAGCCATACTCTCTGTGCTTCAACCTGTCAAAACAAAATGCCAAACCACCATCGCATGCTACCGATTTTTGCTAAAAAGCCAGTGTTGTTTTTCTGAAGGAAAATAGAGATCTTGTCTTCCCCATAGATACAATGGGTCTAATTCCTCTTGGCCCTTGAGGTTTTCAAGGGTGCTCTACAAGCTGGTGAAGACAGTTTTTGATTTCATCAAGTCTACAGTGAGATCCAAGCTATGCATCAAATCTACAAGTGATTTTGGTAAAAACAGGGATTAAGCATTCAATGTTTTGTCAAATCTTGTGTTTCTTGGCTTAATCCTCTACTAGACTAACTACTATTGATGTATTTGAAAGGAGTTGAGCTCATTTGAACTCTAAGGCCCCAGATCTGGACGCATACTCTATTTTCTGCACACAAAATAGAGGATTATTTTGCTAATCAGTGATTAATCAGTACTAATCACTATATTTTTGGTGCAATTGATTAACCATTGGGTATCTGATACAGATCCCTATAACTTCAGATTACAATTCGGAGATGGTTTGATACTCCAACCATTCAGTACAGATTTGTTACCCTTGGTTTTATGTAATTTCTGGTGTAATCATCACCTAAACACCAGATTGAGTTGTAAAAGGGTAGACACTACATCTAACCACTATATAGCCCTCCTTCATACTTAGCATAGCCAAATTGGGGGATTTTGAAGCGTTGAGATAAATAATTTCAACTCGTGGGTTTCTAAAGGGTTGTGTAAGCCTATATCAACCTTAGAAATCTCTCTACTGCAAGTACATGAAGCACTTATCAAGGTACTTGATATCCTTTTTACTCCATTTTGTCAGTTTCTCTCTATTTTGAGTGGATTTGCCTTGTTACCTATTGGTACAAAATTGGTACTTTTTTATTAATCAAGATTTCAATTAAGACCTTATAGACCTTAAGAATTAGATTAATGCTACAGGAACCCATTTAGCTTAAGTTGTGCATATAAATATCATAGTTTTGGTAAAATGTTTTTTTCTCAATCTATTGGGGGAATAGAATTATTCAAATTGAATTAAGTTTGGAAAAGAATTTAAATATAAGATTGTATCCTAAACCCCTAAACATGTGGCCATATTAGTTCTAGACTTGAACCTTAATATACAAAAATTAATATATTTAGCCTAAATAGAAAAGGATCATTGTTGTGAGTAGATATAAATTGTGTCTATGCCTAAAATATTGAGAAATTTAATTAGTAGAGGAAATCCAAATTTTTAGTGAGATGATCAATAACTAAAATCATAGGGAGATGTACAAACCTTAGCTTAATTTATTAGTCTAGACCATAGGTTACATGGTCGATTGAATAAAATATTTTCATAAGGGTAAAAAATATCCCTCTTTTGCATGCTTAAAATGATATGTTTAAGAGGTAAAAATATCCCTCTTTTTCATGCTTAAAATGATATGTTTAAGAGGTAAAAATTAAGGTAATGTTTTTGCAAATTGTAGCTATAGGAAGGATATAAATTCCTACTACACCTAGTTGTGCATACGAAGCGTAAATTTTCATAAAAGCACACACATTATGTGCTCTTACTAAATGGGGAATGGTTAAAAATATAGTAAATGGATTCTTCTAGCAAACCAACTTTAGGATAAATTGGAGAAATTCATAAAAAATATAGGGTTTAAATTAAGGGACATATATTAAAAGTCCATGTTATGATAAAATTAAGGGTTTAAAAGTCAATGTTAGGATAAAATTAAGGGTTTAAAAGTCCATTTTAGATTAAAAGTCCATGTTAGGATAAAATTAATAGGAACATAGATGTTAGGATAAAATTAAGGGTTTAAAAGTCCATTTTAGATTAAAAGTCCATGTTAGGATAAAATTAATAGGGACATAGATGTTAGGATAAAATGCACCGTTAGGAAAATTTGAAAAGAGTAAGGCATGTGCAATAATATTCAACCTTCATGGATGTACACATAGAGAAACCATTAATGTGTGGAGGGAGAAAAAAAGAATATTCTCTTTTTAGATGCAATGACTATGAAATTAGGGATGATAAAAAAGATGTTATTTTAAGAAAACTATTATACCGTTCTCTCTTTCCCTAGAAACAGTGGAAGAAAAACTTGAGACAAAATTGTCATTACTTACAAGGAAGAATTGGAACATAGAGGGTTAGCAATTGACTAGGAATTCTAGCAAGAAGGATTAATTTCATAGTCCGTAATTTAGTTAAAAGTTGAAATGGGAATATAAAAGTTTGTCTCCTATAGATGACATCTAGCCTAAATTTGAATAAAAAATAGGTTATGAGTTTTGTGCTTGAAGGGAAGCTAAACCTAAGTAACTCTTAGTTAAAAGTTGAAATGGGAATATAAAAGTTTGTCTCCTATAGATGACATCTAGCCTAAATTTGAATAAAAAATAGGTTATGAGTTTTGTGCTTGAAGGGAAGCTAAACCTAAGTAACTCTTAGAAGACTCACATTAGTAATAGATGCACATAAACAAGCTCTCTCACTCTCTACATCTCTCACAACACACAAATACAAATCTTCTCTCCATACATAATTAAGAAGGTAAGAAGAAGGATGGAGAGAGGGGAATGAGATATACACACACATCACACATTTACCCTAATCTCTCCACACACACACATAAGAAGATGAGGAGAGAGGGAGAGGCAAAATGCCATAAGAAGATGAGGAGATGGGGAGAGGCAAAACGCCCAAGGAGAGAGAGAGAGAGAGAGGGAGATCTACACACACACTTCACTAATTCTCTCCACACACACACACACACACACACAACAAGAGTGGGTTGAATGGAAGAAGGCGAACGCTTGAGGGAGATGCACGCATACCTTGTCTGGATATTCGATGCCATGCAAAACAGAGAATAATAGGTTCTCGACTGTAAACGGGCGTTGATATCTGAGTCGGTATATCCATCGATGTCTGCGTCAGAATATCCGTCGGTATACGCATCGGTATACGCGTCGGTATATGCATTGGTATATGCACTTTTAAAAATTACCCGCCCGACTTTTTGCCTCCAAGTTTAGGACGTATATACCGACATTCGACATTTGCGTCGGTGTTCTAATGTCGGTATGCCCTAAACCTCTAGTAGTGAAATTCGTTGATTGATGTGCAAAATGCAGCTAACAAGGTCTAGGGTGGTAATGGTAACCTTAAGATTTAAACTCTTGCAAAAGCTCGAGTAGATTTGATCTCCAAGGTGAGCATAGCGAGTGCTACTAATCCATATGGTGAAAGCAGGGGAGGCGGCCATGATGGTGGCAGTGTGGGGAGAGTTAGCACACACAAATGGAGACCTAGAGAATAGATAATATGAATGAGTTTGATCTAGCTTATAGTCATATTTATACTTACACTCAAATTTATAATATTTTTAATAAATTTATACTTATGTTTATTATTGTACTTATAAATAGCTATAAACTTATATTTATTTTAATGCCTTATGTTTATCCTCTATTAAATAAAAGACACTCCAATAAAATATAATAAATACTAAATCATAATTCTTTTTCATGCTACATTATAATAATATAGTTACTCATATTATTATTTACACTTAAATATATACTTAAAGTTATATTTATTTTTATACTTACATATACTTATATCTAGTGACTTAAAAGACAATGACACTTCACTAAAATATAATAAATCATACTTCTATTTCTAGCATAGTTAATTATATTATTATTTACACTTAAATATATAATTATACTTAAATTTACGTTTGTACTTACTTATACTTATCATTATTTTCATACATATTCCTAGGTTTAAAACACATTAGACTTGAAAAACCACAACACTTTATTAAAATGAATTAAAATTGAATTTACAACACTTTTAGAGAAACATCTTCTTATATTCATTCATAAGAATACCAATTGCATTGACTCCACAATCTCAAGGATGTGTGGGCTTGCATGTTTTGCAATGTTCACTTTGACTCCCAGCCTTCTTACCATGCAACTTGAAATAGAAGTTACAAAGGGTATCGTTAGACGTTAGTTGGATTTTCTACCTCATAAAACTAAGGGGCCAATGACTCTCTACATTAACGCTAAAAGAGCCATGACCCTCCCAAAAGGAATAACCACATCAATGAGTGCTGAATGTGTGCCATCTTGCATGTCTTGGTCGAAGCTGATGAGCCACTCCTATCCGTAGAAGTCCCCACCTCCTATACTTGAAGCGAATGAACAAAGTTTGTCTTGCAATGAAGTACATATCATAAAAAACAAGGAACAACCAGCATAAAAACATAAAAACAACAACAAGAATCAACATAAGTACTTGTGAATAAAAACTATAAAAAATCAACATAAGTGCAATCTTACCTAAAGGTAACATCTAACACAATGATTCTGCTTTCAATGATATCATCGTGGTGATTTCTCTTGAGATGCGATGACTCACCTAGTAACTAAGTCATCCAATCCTCATACGGGCACTTGCATTGGTAAATAATCTTACTTTTCTTCACTACCTCACAAGATTTAAACAAATGTGCAAACAAACCAAATGAAACAGACCAACTTAGATACACATATCTAGAGCTTATGGAGGGTTTAAATGGCACCATGAATATTAGTTTTTATCTCGACCCTACATGGTTTTGACATGTCTAAGTTGAGATTATACCATTCTTGGCTAGACAACGGTGGTAGCAGAATGTACTCCAAACTATGTCTCTCCACAACATACAGTGAATCATAAAAGTAAACATTTTGAGATGCCAATTTACTTTCACTCTTGTTCTCATAGATCAAGGCACCTATCTCTGCATGTAAAACATTTATCTTTCTTTTTAAACACTCTACATTTTGCCATTTATGTAGGAGTAGATGGATATAAAGTTGCAAGCAACAAACATGCTTGTATTATAACTCTATCTAATAACCATGGACTGAAAGCACAGAGATATAAACTTACTATTAGGCTTATGTCTTGCACTAAAGTTATCATGATACACTCAAATCTCTTTGTGCATATAAACATGCTAAATGAAAGCCTCTGTTATTGTAATCATACCATTGGTGCATCTCCTAAACTTTATAATTCTACCTTTCCATTGTTTGTCGAGGTTTGTTACATCTTTGAGCATGACCTTGAAACTCCCACGAGTACTTTGTTGCATGAAAATCCATTTTAACTTACTGTACTGATCAAGGATCCAGTTACCTTCGTCATCTCTCCTATTAAACACCTCCACACTGTGTGAATATTATTGATATTCCTCCTCCTTGAAGGCATCTACAATAAAAAAGCAAAGCACTAAATTAACAAAGTTAGACCACATCATTAATAAATATCTATGGTAAGATTGTAAGCAACAAATAAAGATTAAAACAATAAGAAATAAACAGCAATGTATAACCTTGTTTCTCACAACCTTGCTCCTGTGAAAATAAACATCAAGACATCAACACAAAACATAAACAAACCCTACATCAATATGTCATAAAGCATAAGCTGGCCACTCCTCTCATTGTAGGTTATCTCTTTGATTGTAAAAAAATCCATGTATATTAGAAATCAACATTAATACTAGCCCTAAACATATTAACAATGAACATTAGTGCTAACCCTAAACATATAAAAAGCTTGGTTTATTGATTGTAGATCCAATTACCCTTATTATTTTTCTTATTTAAAATGTCCACCATCAACATTATTACTAACCCTAACCACATCTTATCTCCTCTGAAATCCTAAACAGATAGAACACTTCTATGAACATCAGCGAAACAACAATGTTTTAGAGCTTATAGTAGTAAGTATCACCAAACAACCTAAGAAAACCCTAAAGAGAGCTTAAAACCAATGAAATGTAATAGAAATGATCATTACTCAGAGAGAATTTTTCAAAAACAGATGTAACTTGGAAAATAAAAGAAAACAACAAGTAAACTATGGTGCAAAAAAAAAACACAGCAACAAAACACTAAAATTGGACTTGTGAGTTAGAACAGTACTAAATAAAGATTGTACAACTTGAAGAGAAAAAACGTAGAAAAGGAGCTACGGTGCACAAAAGAGAAAGCTCATATGTGAGAAAATGGACATAACTCAATGAGGTTTTTTTCAAGTAAGGAGAAATTTTAGGAGAAGGTAGCTATGGCAAAGAGGACGCTACCTGTAAAATTTTGTAAAGAAAGAAGTGGAGATGTAGAGGATATAACAAAATTGAATTTGGTCAAAAAAGGGGGGGATAAATAAAAAGGTAACCAATTGAAAAAGGAGGGAGAGTAGAAAGTTGAACATAAAAAAATGTAAAAAATGAAATATGTTTTTGAAACTTTTATGTGCTGACCACAATGTACATCTGACATGAAAGAATAGTTGATGTTGAAAACCACAAGGAAATCTAACATTTCTCTATTTTTTAAAGCTATGGGCTCTATTTTTTATTTTATTGAGAGATTTGGGAAAAGATATGACAAAAAGATCCATGTTACATGGATCTAGAATCCTAGCTCTCTCATTGGTTAGGTCATTATTTTTTAATTCACTCCTTAAGGAGCACAACACTTGTGATGACTATGTCTACACACATATAAACTCTGTGAATAGAGAGAATACCTTATGCATAGAGAAGAGACCATAAAAAATATATTCCATATGCATAAGAGAGTATAAACATTCAAAAACCTTATACTCTCCATCCATGCATAGCATAGAAACTTAACACATTTAAACTCCATGCATGCATAGCACTCCACATCAAAAAAGAATGAACTCTTTGAATAAGCTTAAGTCTTATGCATAAGCTTGAAGCTTTAATCTCTTTGCATAAGCTTGAGGCTCTATGCATAAGCTTCAATATCTTTGCCTAGGCTTAAGCCTTATGCACATAGAGCTTGAGCATAATGCTTAAGCTTATGAATAAGCCTTAAGCATAGGCCTTATGCATAAGCCTTAAGAATATGCTTATGCATAATCCTTAAGCATAAGCTTAAACATAGACTTATGAATAAAGCTTAATGCATACATAGAGCTACATGCATTAAGCATGTATGCAAGAGCTAGATGCAAGAGCTTGCATAGAGCTTGATACATAGAGCCTACATAGAGATAGATGCATTACGCATGTATGCAAGAAGCATGCATAAAGCTATATGTATTAAGCATGTATGCAAGAGCCTGCATTAAGCTAGATTAAGCCTGTATGCAAGAGCTAGATGCAAGATCCTGCATTAAACTTGTATTTAAGAGCTATATACATTAAGAATGTATGCAAGAGATTGCATAGTGCTAGATGCAAGAGCCTGATGCATAGAGCCTACATAGAGCTAGATGCAAGAGCCTACGTAGGGCTAGATGCATAGAGCTTAATGCATGGTATATACATATTATGTGTGCATATACTACAAGCCTAATGTGGGTAAGGTATGTATGAGTGGAATCATGGTGGTATGGGATGCTAGCAATTCCTCGCATATATTATCTTATAGGATAATTTGGACTCAAGATTTTTGCTTTGCTTACATCACTTGGCATGTTGACCTCAAAATTCAAAGACAATCTCAATTTTTGACTTCACTTAAAGTTATAGTGTAAGCATTCTCTTGATAAGCTTCTTTTATTATCTATATTCTGCATGTATTAATGAGTGTAATCTTGTCAGTATATTCATTTGTTGAAATATCTTTCTTTAGAGTTCAACAAGTTTATCTTGTTGTGTTTGGATTAAGGAAATTTAGATTCTTCCTTTGTTGGCATTTCTTTCTCTAGTTCCTTACTTTAGGTGATTTATACAGTCCAACTAATGGTTTATGGATGTAAATATGTGACTCATCAAGATGTTGATGACTCTCTATGTTGATATGGGTAACTCGGGACACCGATAATTCCATGTGCAGATGTGGGTACATCAGGCTGCCGATGGATCCCTGGTTCCTGCTATTATAATGCCATGCTTTTTTACTTTATTCCGAAAGGTTTACAACGAGGAAACTACTTTGAGTATGAATTCCTCTGATCATCCGTAGTCTGATGGGCAAACAGAGCGTGTGAAGAAGATCGTAGAGGATATGCTTCGTGCATATGTCTCTGGAAAATCAACATATTGGGAAAAATATCTTCCGATGATGGAATTTGCCTATGACAGTTTTAAACATACAGCTATTGGTTTTAGTCCGTTCATGCTTATGTATGGGTATCAACCCAGGGCACCTATTGATGTCGGTCTTAAGGACATTAAGCTTAATGCATCAAAAGGGATTTCTTGCATGATATATAGGAAATGTTGACCAAAACTCAGAATTCTATCAAGAGTACTCTGGATAGGGCACGGTTTTATGCTGATAGAGGACGCTCACCTCGGTCTTTTGAACCAAGAGTGTTGGTTTATTTAAAAGTTCTTAAAGATTCTGAGACTTTGTCAATAGGAAAATTCTCAAATTATTTATCTCCTAGATATTGTGGTCCAGGAAGCTAACCCACATTAGGCTTGTGAGCATGGGAGCATGGGAGCAAGCTCTAGTGGAGCATGGGTTAGGACTAACCTTAAGGGTGGAGGTTAGGGTCAGGCATCCACCAAGGGTCACACATGGGAAATGGAGAGTCAAGGGTCACTTGAGGTCCCTCCTATATAATAGGGGCATGGGGCACACTCAAGGGAGGCTAGGCTAGATTATGTTATGTTCTCTTGTGTAGAGGATTGTAACTACTCACCTACCATTTCACACTATAGCTACATGATGTTGGATTAGAGTCATACACCGGCCATCAAGGTAAAGGTATAAGGTACATCATTATAATTTATATGTGCATCCCTTGGGCTCAGGGGTGGTCAGGTGGATGAGATTATGCCTGATTAATGCATGTTTATGAATAATAATTATCTAGAGAGATCTTAGGGTTTTAATAATGCATGCATAGACCTTTATAAAAGAAGAATGCATGCATTAAGCTCTATGCAAGCTTATGCATAGAGCATGAAAGAAGCCTATACAAGCTCTATGTATGAAAAAGAAGCCTATACAAGCATGAAAGAAGCCTATAGAAGCTCTATGTATGAGCTTGCAAGAAGCCTATGCATAGAGGTTTCAAGAAGCCTATACAAGCTCTATGCATAAGCTTCTTGCATAAACTCTATATACAAGGAAAAAATCATATATGTAGTATGCTTTATCCACCCACCTCCCCATCTCTTGGGTCCTCTTGTATACAAGTAAAAAAAGAGAAAAATAACAAAAGTTGCAAGATTTTACGGTCCATACGTGGAACTGAAGAGATTGTGTAAAGATCTTGACCCGGCAAATATACCCAACACAAGTAAACCAACAAGCGCAAATCAGACCATTAAGCTCTATGCATCTAGCTTAATGCAAGAAGCATGCATAGATGTAAACCTAAGCTTACATAGAGATTACATAGAAGGCTTGCATAGAGGTAAACCTAATCAAGAGCTTGCAAGGCTATGCATAGAGGTAAACCTAATCAAGTGGCTTCATAGGGTTTGTACAATGGCTATGCATAGGCTTCTTGCAAGATGGTATGAAGCTCATGCAAGCTCTATGCATAAGCTTCATGCAAGCTTGTAAGAAGCCTATGCATAGATCTTGCCAAGAAGCCTATGCAAGCTTTATGCATAAGCTTCATGCAAGCTTGAAAGAATCCTATGCATAGATCTTGCAAGTAGCCTACGCAAGCTCTATGCATAAGCTTGTAAGAATCCTATGCATAGAGCTTGCAAGAAGCCTATGCAAGCGCTATCCATGATCTTCTTGCATAAACTCTATACATAAAAAAAATCCTATACAACATGCTTTATCTACCCACCTCACCATTGTGGGGCCTCTTGTATATACAAGTAAAGAAAGAGAAAAAACAACAAAAATAGCAAGGTTTTACGGTCCATACCAGGAAGTGAAGAGATTGTGTAAAGATAGGCATACACATAACACAAGCAAACCAAAAAGAAAATCAAACCAGTAATAGAGCTAGGGAAGGAAAAGGAAACAAAGGCCTTTGCTTTTGACACCATTACCTTGAGTAGTGAGAGGAGAAGAAGAGAAGGAGATGAAGAAAAAAACTTGCAAAACAAAACAAACACATATAAATACACTCACACACACACACACACACACAAATTAGTAAATCCATGGCAACAAGGAGGGAAACATGAAAAAAAAGGAGGGGGTGAGGAGCCTTTCCTCTCAGTCCAATTCTCCACTTCAAGAAACAGGAAAAATAGTCGCGACGCGATAGAGTTCTGTAATTTTTACGAGCGTCGGTATCTGCGCTGATATTAAGCATCGGTATACATGTCGATAATAATTAAAATTATTTTTGGCGATTATACCGACATTGATACTAGCGCAATTTACTAGTGGCCGTAATTTTTCACAAACTTTGAATTAATTTTTTTTGCTCGCACCCGATTTACCACTGCTTATACCAACCCCCATAATAGTCACTGGTAGCCAACTATTCCCTTGTAGAGTGAATCCTTCTCCTCTTCCCTCTCACAAGATCTCTCCTCGTCCCTCATCCACATATCCCTACTATACTCTCTCTTTATCGTGCCATCCCCCATGGTAATAAATGTGGTCCATGACGCGAGGAAGGGAAAAAATCCTAGGTCAGGGATGAAATAACTCAGAACATAGTAAACTTGCCTCAAAGTTCTAAAGCCTAAGCTAAGCTATAGTCCTCGTGCTGAAACAAATCATAGAGATAGAGAGATGTTCTGCTGGATCATCTCGTTATGAATGCAATAAGTGGTGATAGTGTTGTGAATGAATCAATAATTTTGCCCTCAACCTAGGTTGAAAAATACAACACCTCAAAATGCCAAGCTAGAAAAAGTCTATCGCATCGACTTCCACGTGATAAGAAATGTTCAAATGTCAAAGCTATCATATCATCCTCTTGGGATAATGCAAGTATCCCAAAAAGACGTGATCGACTCATCTACTATTGTGCCATCTCAAAGGAAACCTAGTGAAGTATTGTAAGTTTCATTTTCACAACCGCATACTCTTATACCAAATGTGATGTGAGGTGGGATTTCTATCCGGAGGGACTTGGTGCCCGAGGGGTATGCAATATATTCGGGGCGGGCTAGCATACCCCTCGGGCACCAAGTCCCTCCGGATAGAAATCCCACCTCACATGTGAGACCCTTATCCCATACTAAGATAGAAACCATAGGAAAAGACTAGTCTAAGGGTACAGTGAACTCACTCGAGGCCTCCATACATCACTCAACAATCCAATAGCTTTCCTAATATAGCTTACTAGAATAGACCTTACGGTAGTAAAATGTTCACTTCATGATTCTTTCAAATAAAAGGCATCGACAGTTTCCATGGACTGGAAAGACTTAACTTAAAACTAAAAACTATGTTCAAACATATCATCATAAAAATACTATGAATATATCATCATAAATCACTGCAGATCACTACAAAATCCATCAATACCATATGTCAAAGTGTATTGAATATAGAGACTTTGACATATATACAAAAGTTATAGGTGTTCACCCTTGAACTTACTAGGTACTATGTAGGCATCTATAAGACCTTTATAAAAGTCATCCAGATACGTATCAAAAGTGAAAAAATCAAGGACTAGTACCCCTTTGCTAAACAATATATTATTGTGCAAGTGAGTGGAAATAAATATTTAAATGTGGAATAATGTTCCCGTAAAGATGTAGGAAAGAGAAACTCTTTATGAATCTTGTTTGTAGTGATAGCAATCATGAGACGGTCAGAAGTTGCACATGCAATAAAGATTCTAGATTAAAGATTGAATATATAACACATCTCTTTAAATCATGAAAAGTTAAGATTCCCTCTTCACCATTCCATAATGTGTATAAAGCATGATTCCTCATCACGAGTCACAAGTGTACATAATTTTTACGTGCATTTAAGCTTGAACATTCATTCTAATGGTGTGACTAGAGAATAAATCAAAGCATGATTGAACTTTCATTTTAGCGGTCATGACTAGAGACTAAATCAAAGAGAAAATGGTGAAGTTTAGACCTTATATTAAGTTCGTTGAGCTACATTGTGCAACATGACTTTTCAGACCGTGTACATCTACCCGCTCCCATAGTGAAAAGTGGTGGCATCTAATTCAGTACCCTCTCATGAAATTACTTTAAAAAGCATGAATTTTTTTTTGTTTTTATGTGTATCTACATTGCTCTCTATTTTACGGGCATTGTACTCAAAGAGTATAAATCTTTTCCATCCAGTTGGTGTACCAAAAGAGAGTAGAGTGTGTAATTCTTTTAAAACTATGGAAAAGTTTGCTAGATGTCGATTAGAAGAAAATGTAAAAGTAAGCTAAAGCCTTGAGAGGGTTGTGAAATACAAAGAGAGAAAAAAATTGGAGAAAACAAAGACCATGGTGAAACGTAGGCACAATTTATAAAGTTAAAGGATACAAAGAATGACGCATCGTGATCCTCGTGATGACTATGTGACACACCATGTTTCAGGAGGGATCTATGGTTGGAAAGAGGCATCGCCATTGGTATTGAGTCTGCACTATGGGATTCTAAAGGGAACCACGCGGAGTGAATTAGAGGAATAAACTTGAGGCGAACTAGGGGGTGAACCACGAGGGAACTAGGGGATTTCACCCAGGAGGGAACTAGGAGTGAACTAGGGGATGGGAAGATTAGAGGCGTGTCTGGGAGCCTTAGAGATAGCTTTTCATAATTTCAAACGAGTTAATTTCCCTCATGTCGTAGCACTTTCGCCTTTCAAATCAGTCATTTTACGGACGCATTAACGTATAGTTGATATGCTGCCACTGAATTTCTTCACGTGGCCAAAGCTGTCCTCACAGCAGTCCCTTCCAGCTCCTTCTAAGCACCAAAGTTTGGAGGAGGTGTCGAGATACTGCATCCTGTTTTGTCTTGTCAAAGAAGAGTAGGTTAGGTTTTCCTCTTTGTTTTGACAGAAAAATGGACAGACTTTGCATGATATGATCGCTTGTAAAATGGCAGATTCCGCATGACTTGATTTTGTTGTTGCTGTATCCTTTTGACAGCAGCGAGCACCACAATTGAACTGAACTTTTCATTGTTGTTGACAGCAGCCAGCGAACTAAAAGCATGGCTGCTGCAACCTTTAATCTGTGGTCGTTGGAAAGACATCATGAGGCCTCGTGTGACGTGGGCGTGATGATGGTGAGCTCTTCAGAGATCGATGGCTCAGCTTCAATTGATATTCGCACGCCGATGAAGACTGGGATCATCTGTAGATTGGACGGGGCTTGGACGTTGTAGCACTTCCCCTCTCCATTGAAACACGGGTAAGGATGTCAAATCGTGTGGTTCATGTCAAATAATCTCCCATTTCTAAAGGTTTACTTTGGCCCTATATATTAATTTTTTTGTATAAGGCTTTCTTTTTTCCCCACTCTCTCTCTCACTCCTAAGGTATTCTAGCTCCTCTTCTTCATGCAATTTCAAAGCCATATCATGGATTCTTCAAGCAATTCCGAAGCCACATTTGTCTATGATGTTCTTTTTACAACATCAAGATTCCAGCCACATGATAGCAAAGGGGCTCTTTTTTGTTGACACCCATGTCGTTTACTATCTCCAAGTCCTTGAGTAAATACGCTCACGAGATATTGCATTTAGTCACATGGATTCATTTTTCTCTTTGTAAAAAATTTAAGTTCTATACAATTGATGTGAATGCAACGAAAGATACTGGATCAAATGGGTATGAATTGACTATTGAATCTAATGACTAGGTCAAGTTTGGTTACACGTGTTGCATACTATCTCTTATTCCTTGACCAAATCATCATGAGATAACCAAAGAACTAGTCATTGTTATCACATTGCTTAACATTACTCTAAAATGTGCAGTAACTTCTTTAAGCCATATCTTTGTATCGGGAAAATGTGCTTCGTGTAAAACGATCATGGTGGAAAATCTTCGAGCTTCTCACTTGTAATGTCAGAAGATAGTCAAAGGCCAAGTTCGTAACTTGTGTAATGCTGGTAAAGTACGTACATTTAGACTAGGAAAGTATTCTAGCTCAACTCGTTAGGTTTCCATACATTACTTGGGTGGTCAGGGTATTGTACAAATGAGTTTTGTATAAGACATTTAGACTAATGAGAAAAGAAATAATAATCGCATTCTCACAATTAAGTTGGAGTCTTCTTGCTATTGTAATTGAAGTTGCTTGTATGCTCTCTCTTCTTCTTTATTACATGCATACCTAGAGATTGTGTGGGTGAGTGATGACCAGTGTTGGTGTATGTTCTATTTTTCCTCTATCCTTCTCTTATTTTACTTTGAAGTCCTCGCTTATTGTGGCATCGAAGTAGAGGTTGAGCTTTTCGTAGCTCTCTCTCTCTTCTTTGAGGTTGAAGTGGGGGAGCCATGGCATGGAACCATGTCATAGGCAAAGAATTTAGCTCCCTTGCGTAACCGCCCTTGCACACCAAGTCAAGTAGGCATTGTACATTCTCTTCTCTATAGTCAATGTACATCACTCCTGAAGCATTGATTTGCTGTCTATAATACACTTTCCTACACTCTTGTAAGTGGTATTCTACCCCAAAGAGCCAGATTTTAAATAAAAGAAAATGTATTCCAAACAATTCACATAAGACCAACTTCAATTATATAAAGTATTCTCATTATTAGGTGTGCTTTTGACATTACTAGTTAATCATTGATATCTGCAATAATGGAGAGAGCATGCAACTGAAGCAAGGGAAATGAATAAAGATGAGATTTGCAATCATAGATCTAACATTTTGGAATGCTAAGTGCTAGAAATCGAATGATGTATTTATTAGGACTTTGGAATGTACCCAATAAAGTCTAGATATGAACCTTGCTATGTGAACCTTGGTATGATGCAGGAGCGAGATTGAGGAATTGGTAGAAAGAGGGCAAAGCATTGTTATGTATTCTTTGTTGAAGTACGTGGCGGGTGGTCTAGCCAGTTTGTGCTTAGGCTTTTTTTTTGGACCGATATATATATATATATATTTATTATCAAAAAAGCTTTATACATTTCATAGGGAGTCTTCTTTTGCACTTGAGGCTTGAATGATGTAAAATCTGATATGATGTAACGATGTGCTTAGGCTTTCTATGCCTTTTCTAGTGGTGTTTCTTGTGTGAATAATTATTTGGTCCATAAAGATCATCTTATGAGTGAAGATGGTTTCTTCTGTCCTTGCCATCCATGGTGACAGGGCTATCTTAGGCTATTTGCTTCATCTCCTGCTGATGGCATCTTTGTGTAGACACTCCAGCCTTTGCGTCTCTATGCCCTCCTTGATGATTCCCTTGCTCTCTCCACAACACAGGCTTGTTCGCACCCACCTCGCTCTCCCTCAGCTTTGGTGGTAGCAATGTCCTTGCATGCATATGCTCCTCCCAAGGCTCAAACCATGTGGCGGGCTCCTACTCACAATAGTGCGACCATGCGCTCTATCACTGGCGGTGGGCTCTCTTTAAGAACTGCCCCCTCTCTCAACAATTTGGGGGAAGCCTTGTGGCTTCTATGCAGTATGGAGCCCTTCTTTTTAGAGGTCTCCCTCTACTAGCTCTTCATCATATCGCAAACAATGGTCTTTCTCCTCAAGCTCCCTTCTTGTGCTGCCCTCCATGTCTGGGGGGCTGGTCACACAAAGCCCTTGCATTGCCTCTTCCCAATGACGGTTCTGCAGGCCGGGCATTATACAAAGAACAACTATGCTGTTGTTGTTGAGAGGCCGGGAATTAGATTAGGGAGGCTCAAAATAATTTCCATGATTAAGACATGTGGACATGAATGAGCACACTCAACACAATATATTGTAATATACTTCTTATAACCATACAATGAGAGGTTTAACCAAGACTCTTTAAAATGTGGTATCCTTATCTCTTTATAAGTTGCCACCTTGTGTCCACACTCTAAACTCTCTACTTTCTGTTTAACTTTATCAACATGTTTATCTTTAAATTTTTTAATTGTACTAAATGTGTATTTTCTCTCTCAATAGTGCTCCTCAATCACATATTTGGTGTTACTATATTTTCTAATACACTTCTTTGGTGTCACAGTCCACTTAGATAAAGAGACTCTCATTGTCTCTCTCTTGTAGTTTTGTCATCACCACCTTGTTTACTAGATGATGTATAGCTGCCTTGCTGTAAAGTTTTACTTTTAATATCATTGTGATTTTTAAATCAATTCTTTGCATGTGTCCTAGTTTGTCAAATAATAGCACTCTATGCTATTTGTACTCTGATTTCTTTCCCAACCATTTTGGCTCCTTCAGCTTTCCTTGTGTAGACCACTCTCTTCCACCTGTGTATGATTGTTAATGTTGTTGTAAATCATTGGACTATTGTTGTCCATAATTTTGGCTTTTCTTGTCTAGAATGGTCTCTTCCACTTGTGAATGATTATTGATGTTGCTGCTGTAAATCATTGGACTATTGTTGTCTCAATAAGTCGGTCACCACCTTGGCCTTGACCAGGATCTCTACATGTGTCTATACCTGAATCCTTGTCTAGAATGGTCTCTTCCACTTGTGAATGATTATTGTTGTTGTTGCTGTAAATCATTAGACTATTGTGGTCTATAAGTCGGTCACCACCTTGGCCTCGACCAGGATCTCTACATGTGTCTCTACCTCAATTGAAGTAGAAGGCTTGTTCTTATGTGTTCTTGTTATGTGTGAAAGGAGAGTGCTCACTTATAAGCTGTTCTTCTATGATCAGCATAGACACTAAGTGTCGAAAGTTAAAAAAATTATCTCTGATTGCATGGAGGTCTTGAATGGTTTTTACTCTTTGCTAAACCCATTTAGATAGACGCTCACTAAATTATCATTTTCTATTAATACATTGATAGATCCTAAGAATTCAACAATGTTCTTGATCTTTAAAGCATACTCATTGATAGACACAATTTTCTTCTCCACGGTATACATGTCCTGTTTTAGCTCAGTTTCTTTACCTTTGTTTTGGTTTAAAATATCTATACCAAGTTCTGCCATACAATTGTTGGAGTATTGGCATCTTATATGTGTCCTATCATTGTGTTTGGACAATGATCGAAAGCTAATACATGACTTTCCTTGCACCTTGGTTCTACTCCTTGAATGCCTTAATATCTGCTAGTATCCTCTTTAGACAACTCTGGAGGCTTCTCATTGTCTCCTTCAACATAGTCATAAAATGCTTTACTCATTAAGTAATTGATCATTCTGAACTTTCAAGCATGGAAGTTGTTCTTGTTCAACTTTTCATTGAAAATCTGATTAAGTTTGTGAGACATGCTTACATAAAACAACCAGAAACCTACAACTTCTCATTGTTGTTGTATCCTTTTGACAGCAGCCATAGCGAACTAAAAGCATGGCTATTGCACCCTCTAATATGTGGTCGTTGGAAAGACATCATGAGGCCTCGTGTGACGTGCGCGTGATGATGGTGAGCTCTTCAGAGATCGATGGCTCAGCTTCAATTGATATTCACATGCCAATGAAGACTGGGATCATCTATAGATTGGACGGGGCTTGGACGTTGTAGCTTTTCACCTCTCCATTGAAACACGGGTAAGGATGTCAAATCATGTGGTTCATGTCAAATAATCTCCCATTTCGAAAGGTTTACTTTGGCCCTATATATATATTAATTTTTTTGTATAAGGCTTTCTTTTTTCCCCACTCTCTCTCTCTCTCTCACTCCTAAGGTATTTCAGCTCCTCTTCTTCATGCAATTTCAAAGCCACATCATGGCTTCTTCAAGCAATTCCAAAGCCACATCTGTCTATAATGTTCTTTTTACAACATCAAGATTCCAGCCACATGATAGCAAAGGGGCTCTTTTTTGTTGACACCCATGTCGTTAACTATCTCCAAGTCCTTGAGTAAATACGCTCACGAGATATTGCATTTAGTCACATGGATTCATTTTTCTCTTTGTAAAAAATTTAAATTGTGAATGCAATGAAAGATACTGGATCAAATGGGTATGAATTGACTATTGAATCTAATGACTAGGTCAAGTTTGGTTACAGGCGCTACATATTGTCTCTTATTCCTTGACCAAATCATCATGAGACAACCAAAGAACTAGTCATTGTTATCACATTGCTTAACATTACTCTAAAATGTGCAGTAACTTCTTTAAGCCATATCTTTGTACCGGAAAAATGTGCTTCGTGTAAAACGATCATGGAAAATCTTCGAACTTCTGACTTGTAACGTCAGAAGATAGTCAAAGACCAAGTTTGTAACTTGTGTAATGCTGGTAAAGTATGTACATTTAGACTAGGAAAGTATTCTAGATCCACTCATTAGGTTTCCATACATTACTTGGGTGGTCAGGGTATTGTAAAAATGAGTTTTGTATAAGACATTTAGACTAATGAGAAAAGAAATAATAATCGCATTCTCACAATTAAGTTGGAGTCTTCTTGCTATTGTAATTGAAGTTGCTTGTATGCTTTCTTTTCTTCTTTATTACATGCATACTTAGAGATTGTGTGGGTGAGTGATGGTGTTGGTGTATGTTCTATTTTTCCTCTCTCCTTCTCTTATTTGAGGTCCTCGCTTACCGTGGCATCGAAGTAGAGGTTGAGCTTTTCGTATCTCTCTCTCTCTCTCTCTCTCTCTCTCTCTTTACTTTTGCAAATCTCATTTGTGGTGATAAAAAAGGAGGTGAGGACTCTAGCTCTCCCCACAAGAAAGATTTACTCTATCAAGAGTGGCTTGAGGTGCAAGCGGGTAAGATCCTTGCAATCTCTTCTCCTTCTATCTATCTTGTAAGGCTCGAGCGTTCTCAATCAGTGATAAATAGAACAATTATACACTTATTTCTTTAAACTAATTGTAAAGGTCCATTTTTTGTTTTCCTTCAAGGTTGTAGTTTTAGGCACTAACAATGTGAATGCAATAAAATATGACAGTTTGTATAGAGCTCCACTATCTAAATGCAACAAAATATGACAGTTTGTATAGACGTCCACTATCTTCTTTTCCACAAGCCTCTTAAAGGCACCCTCAACCCTTATATCATCTATAATGTCTCCACGATCAATGGTTTAATGTTAGACGAAGTGCAAATCGGTAAGACCCTTGTAATCTCCTCTCTTTCTCTCTATCTTGAAGGCTCAAGTGTTCTCAATCGATGATGAATAGAACTAGCATACTATTATTTCTTTAAACTAATTACAAAGATTCATTTTTTTTTTGTTTTCCTTCAAGGTTGCAATTTCAGGGACTAGTAATGTGAATGCAACTAAATATGGCATATTTTGTATAGAGCTCCACTATCTTCTTTTTGTCGAGTCTTTCAAAGGTACTCTCAACCCTCATGTCATATATAACATCTCCATAGTCAGTGGTTTAATGTTAGACAAAGCCTACCCCTTCTAGTTTAGCCAGGATTGCAACCTCACGATGTAGAGCTTCCAAATTCACAAACCCATTGAGATACCACATGGTTTTAAGAAGGTAACCAATCATCCTCGGCCTCTTGGGAGCTTATTGATCTTCTCTATGCTTTATGTCTTATCAATTAAGTTGGATTCTTCTTGCTATTGTAATTGAACTTGCTTATATGCTTTCTCTTTTTCTTTATTACATGCATACTTAGAGATTGTGTGGGTGAGTGATGGTGTTGGTGTATGTTCTATTTTTCCTCTTTCCTTCACTTATTTACTTAGAGGTCCTCACTTACTGTGGCATCGAAGTAGAGGTTGAGCTTTTCGTAGCTCTCTCTCTCTCTCTCTCTCTCTCTCTCTCTCTCTCTCTCTCTCTCTCTCTACGTTTGCAAAGCTCATTTGTGGTGATAAAAAAGGAGGTGAGGACTTTAACTCTCCACAAGAGAGATTTACTCTATCAAGACTGGCTTGAGGTGCAAGCCGGTAAGACCCTTGCATTTGCTTCTCCTTCTATCTATCTTGTAAGGCTCGAGAGTTCAGTCAGTGGTTTAATGTTAGACGAAGTACAAATCGGTAAGACCCTTGCAATATCCTCTCTTCCTCTCTATCTTGAAGGCTCAAGTGTTCTCAATCGGTGATGAATAGAACTAGTATACTATTATTTCTTTAAACTAATTACAAAGATTCATTTTTTTGTTTTCCTTCAAGGTTGCAATTTCAGGCACTAGTAATGTGAATGCAAGAAAATATGGCATATTTTGTATAGAGCTCCATTATCTTCTTTTTGTCAAGTCTTTCAAAGGTACTCTCAACCCTCATGTCATATATAACGTCTCCATAATCAGTGGTTTAATGTCAAACAAAGCAACCCCCTCTAGTTTAGCCACGATTGCAACCTCACGATGTAGAGCTCCCAAATTCACAAACCCATTGAGATACCACATGGTTTTGAGAAGGTAACCAATCATCCTCGGCCTCTTGGGAGCTTACTCTTCTCTATGAATTATGTCTTATTGATTTTGACTCATCGTTTCCTTTAGCTTTGGGGATCTTGCGGAAACTTCACTACAATCGTGTCCTAGATATTTAATTTCACCATGCACTTTGATGCAAACAAACCAATCATTCTACATCTAACATGCATTGGGAAAAGAGGAGAATGCTTCTAGCTGTCGGTAGCAATCACCCAAGCCCATGTTAATGTCCACATATGCTTCACAATAATTCACGTCATCTTGCATACACAAATATTATTGCAAACAACATCCTACCAAGAGCAATCTGATTTTGAGGATATGATGTTCTGAGAAACATAAGCAAAACTTTGAATATTATCCAACCGGACAAAGAGAGTGGAGTTATTCCTTGAGGTTGAAGTGGGAGCCATGGCATGGAACCATGTCATAGGCAAAGAATTTAGCTCCCTTGTGTATCTGCCCTTGCACACCAAGTCATAGTAGGCATTGTACATTCTCTTCTATAGTCAATGTGCATCACTCCTCCTGAAGCATTCACTTTTTGTCTATAATACACTTTCTTACACTCTTGTAAATGGTATTCTACCCCAAAGAGCCATATTTTAAATAAAAGAAAATGTATTCCAAACAATTCACATAAGACCACTTCAACTATATAAAGTTTTCTCATTAGGTTAACATTACTAGTTAATCATTGATATCTACAATAATGGAGAGAGCATGCTACTGAAGCAAGGGAAATGAATAAAGATGAGATTTGCAATCATAGGTCTACCATTTTGGAATGCTAAGTGCTAGAAATTGAATGATGTATTTATTAGGACTTTGGAATGTACCCAATAACGTCTAGATATGAACCTTGCTATGTGAACCTTGGTATGATGCAAGAGCGAGAGTGAGGAATTGGTAGAAAGAGGACGAAACATTTTATGTATTCTTTGTTGAAGCATGTAGCAGGTGGTTTGGCCAGGATTTTTTTTTTGGGACCCTTAGATGTATATATTTACTATCAAAAAAGCTTTATACATTTCATAGGGAGAGTCTTCTTTTGCACTTGAGGCTTGAATAATGTAAAATATGATATGATGTAACGATGTGGTTAGGCTTTCTATGCCTTTTCTAGTGGTGTTTCTTGTGTGAATAATTATTTGGTTCATAAAGATTATCTGATGAGTGACGATGGTCTTCTTTTGTCCTCTCGCCATCCATGGTGACATGGCTATATTAGGCTATTTGCTTCATCTCCTCGCTGATGGCATCTTTGTGCAGACACTCCATCCTCTAAACCCTCCTTGATGATGCCCTTGCTCTCTCCACAACATAGGCTTGTTCGTACCCACCTAGCTCTACCTCAGCTTTGGTGCCTCTCTTGTAGTGATGTCCTTGCATGCATATGTCCCTCCCAAGGCTCAAACCATGTGGCGGGCTCCTACTCACAATAGTGCGACCATGCGCTCTATCACTTGGCAGGTTTCTCTTTAAGAACTACCCCTCTCAACAATTTGTGGAAAGCCCTATGGCTTCTGTGCACTTGGATCCCTTCTTTTAGAGGTCTCTCTCCACTAGCTCTTCATCATATCGCAAACAACGGTCTTGCTCCTCAAGCCCCCTTCTTGTGCTGCCCTAGTCACCTCCTCCACGTCCGAGGACTAGTCACAAATCCCTCACATTGCCTCTTCCCAATGACGGTTCTCTAGGCCGGGCATTATAGAAAGAACAACTGTGCTGTTGAGAAGTCGAGAATTAGATTAGGGAGGCTCAAAATAATTTCCATTATTAAGACATGTGGACATGAATGAGCACACTCAACACAATGTATTGTAATATACTTCTTATAACATACAATGAGTGGTTTAACCAAGACTCTTTAAAATGTGGTATCCTTATCTCTTTATAAGTTGCCACCTCGCGTTCACACTCTACACTCTCTACTTTCTGTTTGACTTTATCAACATGTTTATCTTTAAATTTTTTAATTGTACCAAATGTGTATTTTCTCTCTCAACACTATTCCTTAATCACATATTTGGTGTTATTATATTTCCTAATACACTTCCTTGGTGTCACACTCCACTTAGATAAAGAGACTCTCATTGTCTCTCCCTTGTAGTTTTGTCAATCATCACCACCTTGTTTACTAGATGATGTATAGTTGCCTTGCTGTAATGTTTCACTTTTAATATCATTATGATTTTTAAATTAATTCTTTGCATGTGTCCTAGTTTCTCAAATAATACCACTCTATGCTATTTGTACTCTGATTTCTTTCCCAACTATTTTGGCTCCTTCAGCTTTCCTTGTCTAGACCAGTCTCTTCCACCTGCGTATGATTTTTAATGTTGTTGTAAATCAATGGACTATTGTTGTCCATAATTTTGTCTTTCCTTGTCTAGAATGGTCTCTTCCACTTGTGAATGATTATTGTTGCTGCTGTTGTAAATCATTGGACTATTGTTGTCTATAAGTGGGTCACCACCTTGGCCTTGACCACGATCTCTACACGTGTCTCTACGTGAATCCTTGTCTATAATGGTCTCTTCCACTTGTGAATGATTATTGTTGTTATTGCTGTACATCATTGGACTATTGTTGTCTATAACTCGGTCACCACCTTGGCCTCGACCACGATCTCTACATGTGTCTCCACTTGAATTGAAGTAGAAGGCCTGTTCTTATGTGTTCTTGCTATGTGAAGGAGAGTGCTCACTTATAAGCTTTTCTTTTATGATCAGCATAGACACTAAGTGTCGAAAGTTGTAAAAATTATCTCTGATTGCATGGAGGTCTTGAATGGTTTTTACTCTTTGCCAAACCAATTTAGATAGAAGCTCACTAAATTATCATTTTCTATTAATACATTGATAGATCCAAGGAATTTAACAATGTTCTTGATCTTTAAAGTATACTCATTGATAGACATAATTTTCTTCTCCACCACGGTATACATGTCTTGTTTTAGCTCAGTTTCTTTACCTTTGTTTTGGTTTGGAATATCTACACTAAGTTCTGCCATGCAATTGTTGGAATATTGACATCTTATATGTGTCTTCTCATTGTGTTTGACAATGATTGAAAGCCAATACATGACTTTCCTTGCACCTTGGTTCTAATCCTTGAATGCCTTAATATTTGCTAGTATCCTCTTTAGACAACTCTAGAGGCTTCTCATTGTCTCCTCTTCAACATAGTGGGCCTAAAATCCTTTACTCATTAAGAAATTGATCATTCTGAAATTTCAAGCATGGAAGTTGTTCTTGTTCAACTTTTCATTGAAAATCTTATTAAGTCTGTGAGAAATGCTTGCCTGAAACAACTAAAAACCTACAAATAGATAATTTATGTATGCAACTTGTAATATAGTAGTATCTTTTGTAACTAGAACAGTGGTACTTTAGCACAATCTATATTCTTGATGTAACTAGAGTACATGTACATACACCTAAGATCAACAATACATGTGTAAACATGTTCTTTACTCTCCCAAAATGCACTGCTCTACTACAATCTTTGAATTTCGACTAGAAACAGTTTTCAAACAAAACCACTCGAAATTGTCAAAAACATCTTATAGTAATCGAAAGGAGATCGAAACGTGATTCTAGCTGCAAAACTTCATTACAAAGTATTACATACCACATAGGCAGCAACTCCCTTGCTTGGTGTGTTCTTACCTCAGCTCTCACACAAACCGGAGCTCTGATATCAATGGCATTCATTACCTATGTCCTTATGAGAACCCATTAAGTGTGCACATGGCTTCTTTGGGCAATTCTCACTAAACTATTGATGAATAAATAGCTTCAAGTGCTTCAATATGATTGTGAATATTATTACACTACTCCTATGAAAATAGACGTAGTGTATAGTTTCAAGTGATTCAACATGATTGTATATATTAGTATACTACTATGAATTTAGCATAGTAAGAAAGTGATGACAAAATCAATGCTTTTTAGCATAGATATCTGCTAGTTATCTGAAAACTACTAGAAAATAATTAAAATTTATTATCTAAAAAGTGTTAAATAATCAATGTCCTTTATAACATTAATATATTCTAGTTGTCTAAAATTTTTTAGTAAGAAAGTGATAAGAAAGTCAATGTCCTTAGCAAACAATTAAACTTTGTGTAGATGTTCATTAAATAGTGAACATGTATCCCTTACATGAGGAAATGTGAAGGGACATGTAAGGTTCATGCCAAGGGTATTGTGATGGCCGCCAACAAGAAAGTGTCAGTACCTCATCGATCTAAGGAAGCTACATGCTTCAACCTCACCACTAATGATACTTTGGAAGGGTGAGGAGCAAAGTGGAAAATAGCTATAGAAAGCTTAACCTCCACATTAGGAAGTGAATGGGGTCTTCTTGGGCCCTTTAATTTGCCCAAGCCTAATCAAGGTGATTAAGGAATAGCCAAATGGGGGGCTGCCATGTGGACTGAAATGTTGGGTTTTTAAGAGAGGTGTAAGAGTGGTCAAAGGGTGCACTTTTTTCCCAAAAAGGGGAGGGGGCAATTTTACAATTTTCGGACCTCCATAACTTCTACATACAAGCTCCGATTTGAGCGGAGATTATAGATCCGTGATCTACGCATCAAGAGCTTTCCATAGATATGTTACATGATATGGTTTTATCTGCTAGATTTTAAATTCCATTTTTCCCCCAAAATTCAAATTCGAATAAAATAGCCGTTTTGAATCTTCTAATTAGAAAACGTTTCTTCTTAAGAGAAAAGGTTTGACTCCCTTAAACTGCCAAATAAAAGGACCCAAGAAGCCTTCCATTGAGGTCCTAATGCCTCAATGCAAGCTCAATGTCTATGTGCATGCAAAGAGAGGGACAAAGACGAAGATGGAGAGGGAGAGAAGCAAGCAAGCATACAACTTCATGCACGTACTAGAATACACAAACATGTAATCAGCAAAGAGAGACAAAAATATAAGAGGGAAATCATGCAAGAAATTACCTCAAGAGATCAAAAATTCCATCTCAAATTATGATAATGGGATTGTGTCCTTTCCTTTTATTTACAAGTGCCTAGTCATTCACGGTATGTCCAGGGGCCCACGAGCTAGTTAAGCTAATGTCTAAGCTATGTATATACAAGCTCCATCATAGCCAGCACAATACCCATATTGTAGGCTCTATTAGATCCCATATTCAATAAGAATGAAGTGTATGTTGCTATTACAAATGGCAAAAACAAGTGGTGATCGTGCATCTTAGAAGCAACGTCAACAATGTGGAAATGTTATATCACAACTTTTTTAAACCATTTGCTGTGGTTAAGGACTTGAAGAAGTCCATAATGATGTTTCAAACATGTTGCAAATGTGATGAAGTTAGATGTTTGGTGAAGGACTTGAAGGAAATCCATAAGCTTATTTTTTAAACATGTTACAAAAGTGTCTTTTCTCCAACCTTTTACCATACTCCCTGGTAGTAGCCAAGGACTTGCCTAAGGACTTGAAGAAGTCCATAAGGATGTTTTAGACATGTTGCAAATGTGATGAAATTATATGTTTGGTGAAGGACTTGAATGAAATCCATAAGGTTATTTCAAACATGTTACAAAGGTGAATTTTCTCCAACCTTTTACCATACTCCGTGGTAGTAGCCAAGGACTTGCTTCAGCATTAGATTCTGGTTTATGTCAAATTTGAGGCATTACTTGGGTCCTTTATTTCAAACATGTTGCAAAGGTGATAAGACATGAACCCTTTTATCATTCTCCATGGTGGTATAGCTAAGGACTTGCTTTAGTGTTAGACTTTTATTTATGTTAAATGCGAGGAATTAGGGTCCTTTATTGGAGAGGACTCCATCAAAATAAGTATGAGAATCTCCATGGAGAACTTTATGATGGTGGCAACAACTAAACTTAGATAATATATATATATGTGCATGAGTCAAGCTCATGCATTCTTTGTTAAGTGCTTACGGTACGTCGGTATGTAAAGATACATAATCAAAGAACGGCTGCTCGACACTTCACGAAAGTTCTAACGGCTAGCCTTCAGGTACATTTTCAAAGCATGGCTCTCTCCAGCCTGCATTAAATATAGCTTTCACCATCATCGTCGTTTTACTCTCGACACAAGCGAGCCACCACTCTCTCCCTCCCCTCTCTCCCTCCCCGTCACACGGCATTGCTAGAACTCGACATCACAGAGCTGCTCAGCTGCTTACTCTCCAAGCCAGCATCATGTATCATGTAATGTGTCTGCTGCCGAGGTCCCAGGAGGATGTAGACAGTGGACCGTGGACATATAGCGTGGGCTGCTTGTGTGCTTGCTGGGTGCAGGGCCTAGCCGCCCAGGTTGTGCACAGGTGATTGCACGCAGGTGGTAGCAGCGCTAGAGAACAAGCGCCCCTGAGAAAAGTCTTGATTTTTGAAGGAAGAAGAATGAAAAAGAAGAAGCAAGAGGTGGCTTACCCTGTGCGCCGCAACTTGTAAGTAATGTGCTGGTTGACTCCACAGTGCACACTCCAGTGAGAAGGTGAACCAGTTTTCCCACTCCAGCGGCCCAGGCCCCAGCCTCCAGGAACATTGCTGCGCAGCCTCCCCAGGAACACAGCACGTAGCACGCTAGCTCGCTGCGCACCTTGAAGTGGTTACCTTTCTGAGAAAATAAACTTGTAAGGTGTGACTCGTGAGAGAGACGTTGAAACTTGGAACTTGGAACTTGGAACTTCGAACTCGAGAACTGCATGTAGCCAGCCACATGGCATGCTGCATTAAAGAAGTTTGGTGAATTAAATCATTAATATGTATTATTACTTATTGCCTCCTGGTAGGTGGGCTCAACATAGCAGTGTGGCACATTAAAGATATTTCAAATTTACTAATAAGTAATTAGACTAAGGCACACTTATTAAGATGTATATGAATTGTTATCTGAGAAATTAAAGTTCATATTAAATATTGTTTTGAAAATTAAGGTTTATACTAAATCTAACCCTTAAAATAAAGATTCACACATCAATTGAATTTGGTTTTAACGGTGCAAATTTTATTACCCGGGCCTCGCCCACCCAATAGGCTCGAATTTCAATGCACAAAGCTATATAGCATGCCCAGACGACAAAGGTCTTGTCCAGCATCAAGGGTACGCATTAATAGGAGCCTTAGAAGTCACTTTTCAGATCAATTATATTCCCGGGACGCATCAAACTTTAGTAGATAAGTTCTGCGACTAATATTTGCCACATTGGCAGTCTCTCCCCCACGAGGTTCTTCATCTCCAGCTGAAAATTCAGCTCTCATTTGGAGTCTCTGCTGCATTTTTTGTTCTTGTGAAAGAAGCCTGTCAACAGTGTAATGTGAGTTGTTTTTTTTTTGCTTTCCTATCTGTTCCGGTACAATTAGATTTTGCATGACTTAGGGCTAGAACCTTGTGAATTTTTGTTTGTACCGTTTTGACAGCCGCCCCAGCAGCACAATCGAGCTCAAATCATGGCAGCACCCGTTAATCTGTGGTCAGTGGAAAGACCTCAAACTACTGCGTCAATTCAGAGCTGGGCGGCGATGGTGGTGCGCTCTTCAGAGAGTGGCTTTACTGCAATTGACATCCGCACGCCAAAGAAGATTGGTATCGTAGGTAGATTATTGCGGCTCTTAGAAGATCTGAGCTTGGATGTTGTAGCTCTCAAACTCTGCGCAGAGAATGAGACGTACATGCACTCCATTGAAGCACGGGTAAGGATGGCGCCAAAGGATAATCCTCTTTTCATAGTTGCCAAGGTCCTCCTGCATGACTCTCGACCTACAAAGTATGCTGCTTAAAACTAATCCTATGGTGTTCTAGCTCCTAGTTTTGATTATTTTCTTCTACGCTTCCAACGTTTTTGTTTATCAACCCGCGGCCCATAATAGCGAAGTGCTGCACGGACGGCTCTTTTATTGCAGGGCGAGACCGGAGAAGATGGATTGGAAGCATTAAAGAGAATGCTGGATGCGTTTATCTTCGAGGAGTATGGTGGATTAATACCATCTAATTAAGCGTTCATTAGTCTTGCAAAATAAGGTGGCTGACTAGGAGTTGCATTTCGACATCTTTAAAAGACTTGTTGAATAACATCTATTAGCTCTTCTTCTAGTTTGCATAGATATATTACATGCAAACGCTTACTCCATTATTCCTATTTCAAAATTTTCCTTTGTTGTCAGTCCGCATAGGGTTTGTAACCACTCTAATAAGCCACAAGGCCATTAAAAAAAAGTGTGCATGTGCGAGGTTTTTCTCACTTGTGTTCACTAAATACTTGCAAATCATATTCAAAAGGCTTACAAGTATCTCATGTTTACTCTTAAATTCTTTTCTTCTCAATTTCAAAAGAATCTACAAAAACTTAATGCATTCTCATATACAAAGGATGCATATATTATGTGACCTTCATTGATGACCACACAAGGAAAATGTGGGTATATTTCATGAAGGAGAAGAGTGAGGTGTTCACTCACTTTCAGAATTTCAGAGTTTTGGTTGAAAAGCAAATAGGGAAATATGTAAAGTGCCTAAGGTCAGATGGAGGGGGAGAGTACTTCTCCAATGAGTTCTCTGAATTTTTGAAGA
Source organism: Cibotium barometz (assembly GCF_041138505.1). Lineage (NCBI taxonomy): Eukaryota > Viridiplantae > Streptophyta > Polypodiopsida > Cyatheales > Cibotiaceae > Cibotium > Cibotium barometz. Next base: position 28,784,029 of record NC_141057.1, on the reverse strand, counting down.
AGAATGGTATTCGGAGATAGTTTACATGCAAATACACTCCACAGCAAAATGGAGTTGCTGAGCGAAAAAACAGGCACATTGTTGAGATTGCGCGAGCATTGATGGAAGAGAAAAATATGCCGCATAGCTATTGGGCTGAGGCTGTTTCTACAGTAGTATACATCATGAACAAAACTCTAACTGCAACCATACATGATGTAACTCCAGAGGAGAGGTTTACTGATAGAAAACCAAATTTGTCTCATCTGAAAGCTTTTGGATGCATTGCATATGTGCATGTGCCAGATGAGCTGAGAACTAAGCTGGATCCGAAAGCTGAAAAATGTGTGTTTATTGGATATTCCCTTGAGCAAAAGGGATACAGGTGTTATAACCCTGCTACACGTGAGTTGAGGGTAAGCAAGGATGTTGTCTTTGATGAGATGAGCAGCTGGTATGCTACTGAAAAAGAAGCTGTTGGGGCTGATGTAAGTGTAAGTGTGGTTGCACAGAATGCAAGACATCAATCACAGTCTTTGAGTGGACCAAGAGAGTCCTCATCTAGTGGGTCTGTTGATAGACCATGGAGTGGCAGGCTGCATCATAATACCAGTCCTGCAAATGTGATTAGTACATCACGTAAAGGAAAAGAGAAAGTGGTTGAGCCCCTTGGTATGCCTAACATTTCTGCAGGGCATTCTCATGTTGATGGAGAGTCTAGTGGCTCAGATATGAGCCTTGATGAGGAGCTTGGGATCCAAGCTATGAGAACACCTGGTGTAAAGAAGGCTATGGAAGCCATGAATGAAAAGCTATGAAGATCAGGGAGAGTGAAGAACCTTGTGCAGAGATTTACATATAATGGTTATGTGGCACATCACTATGCATATATGGCAAAGGTTGTGCAGGTTGTAGAGCCCACATGCATTGATGAGGCCGTTGGAAATGCGTGTTGGGAGAAATCTATGGATGAGGAGATGGATACACTATATGGAAATGAGACTTGGGATTTAGTGCAATTGCGTGAAGGCAAGAAAGCCATTGGATGCAAGTGGGTATACAAAGTAAAACATAACAGTGATGGAAGCATAAACAGGTACAAGGCTAGATTGGTAGCCAAAGGATATGTGCAAACATATGGCATTGATTATGAGGAAACTTTCAGCCCAGTTGCCAAGATAGCAACAGTGAGAGTTTGATAGCAGTGGCTGCGTCAAAGCAATGGTCTTTACATCAGATGGATGTAAAGAATGCATTCTTGCATGGGGATTTGCAAGAAGAGTTGTATATGTTGCAGCCACCTGGTTATGAGGATGTGGGTCACCCCGAGCATGTTTGTAGGTTGAAGAAAGCCTTGTATGGCTTAAAGCAAGCACCAAGAGCATGGTCTGATAAGATTTCTGAATATCTTGTCACTATTGGCTTTCATGTAGCCAATGCAGATTTCTCGCTATATGTGAGACATGGTGATAGAGGGGTTGTGCTTGTTGTCATCTATGTAGATGACTTGATCATAACGGGGGACCATGATGCAGAGATCTTTGATGTAAAGTTCTTCCTTAGACAGAAGTTCAAGATGAAGGATCTGGGGGAGCTCAGATATTTCTTAGGCATTGAGGTGATTAGGTCACCACATGGTATTGGATTACTGCAGAGACAGTATGGCTTGGACATGTTGTCCAAGTATGGTATGACAGACTGTAAGCCTATTTCTGTGCCATTGGATCAGAATGGCAAGTTGAGTGCAGATTCAGGAGAGATCTTGGAGGATCCTACTATATATAGGTGCATAGTAGGAAGCTTGATCTATATGACAATCACCAGACCAGATTTGAGCTATGCTATTGGGTTGGTGAGTCAGTTTATGCAGGTTCCACGAAAATCGCATTTGGATGCAGTGAGACGCATACTGAGGTATGTGAAGTCTACTTTGCATTGTGGACTATCCTATGAGACTGGGACGACAGAGATATGTGTACATGGGTGCACAGATGCTAATTGGGCTGGTAGTATCTCAGATAGGAGATCTACTAGTGGATTCATGTTTTCTTTGGGGAGTGCTGATGTGACTTGGAGCAGCAAGAAGCAGCCTACGGTTGCTCTATCGAGTACAGAGCCCGAGTACTGGGCTCGATATCTCAACACTAAAGTGGATTATCCACAAGGTATCAAATCCTTGATTTTCTCACTTTAGTTACATAAGAGAGATATGGATGGCTAAATTTTCTTATATCTTCTTCGTTTCTATACAACTATATAATTAAAAAGATAAAAGTACATACTTCGTTTCTATACAACTATATAATTAAAAAGATAAAAGTACATACTATAAGGGAAAGTACTCTCCTAAAATAACATACAATGGTTGGTTCATAGTGTCGACTCAACTATTTCAGCTGGCACTATAACTATGCAATAACTCTAATACTCCAAACAACCATAATCTCACCAACCATGCTAGTGGTATAAGTGCAGAAGCTATCACCCAGGTGAGTCATCAATGTCCATAGCACTAGTTGAGGTCAATATCTCAACAGAGTATATACTACAAGGAAAGGTACTCTCTTACAATAACATACAATGGTCGGTCCATAGTGTGAACTCGACTATATGAGTTGGTGCTATAACTATGCCATAACTCTAGTAGTCCAAAGTGGCTATCACCACACACAGCCTGTTAACCACCGGCACCATATCAACCACAGTCTCACCAACCATGCCAGTAGCATAACTGCGGAAGCTATCACCCATGTGGGTCATCAATGTTCGCAACACTAGTTGAGCTCGATATCTCAACAATCCCCCTCAAGCTTACCTCTAAACATTGCACTCCAAGTAAGCTCCTAAACTTTTGGAGCTTCTCTATGCCCAATGCCTTTTGTGAAGATGTCAGCCACATGATCCTCTATGTTGACATATACAATATCTGTCACCTGCTACTAGAACCTTCTCTTTCATTGTCACAAAGTGATAATGCATCTCAATGTGCTTTGTTCTAGCATGGTATATGTAAGGTTTCTCCCTTCTAAAATGGGAGAAACACTTAAGATAGTCCGCTAAGTCTTATCTTGGGAAAAATTTCCTATTCATCGACACCTTGACCTTGTAGAGATTCAAGGATACGATTCATAGGTATGACCTAGCTCTATCCCGCAGGGGGAGCGTGATTTTCTAAACATCAAATCACCCATAGGGCAATTGATCATAAATTGGGCAACTACTAGACTTGATTTCTAGAGACAACGCTTTTTTCCTCATCTTATGCAAAGCACAGCCGTCGCTGGCCTAGTCTTCTAGAATAGAGTTGCCCAAGAACCTAACTATCTAACGTAGGCCTTTCACTTAATATGTTGGAAAGCTACCCGTCTAATCGGGTCCACCCGTCCGTAGGATGGTGCCATCAGGGCATTCCATCCTCCCACTTTCCACCCTACTCACGCATCAATTTGTTTTCTAATTAATCCTACCACACTGTTTGACATAAATAAACATATTCCTTAATTAAGGCCCTTTTTCACAAGGTTCGTTAAAACAGCCTTCTTACAATCATACCAAAGACAAGATGTAATTATATAAAAAGTTTATACATGAACCAATTCCATACAAGCCAAATCGGCTCTCTTATTCCTATTCTGCTGATGATCTAGAATTCGGCCTTCCAGCCTCTACATGCTGGGCAAAACCCTATGGGACCATACACCTCATCGTCGGCCGTTGGCGAGAGGACTCAAGCCGGCCTATCGCCCTCTCAGGCTCCATCGCTCGATCCTCCCGCCCCTCAGAGGGATGTCTACACACTAGGGTGGGCTTATTTACTGCACTAGCCTGGGCCCTCAGAACTAGGCAGCCTCATTATCTCTCGCCTCAATCGGCGATCCTTATTCTCCCAAAGGTATGAGGGATACCTTGCGCCATTCCCGGGCTTTGCTAACCACGCCGCCCGGCTACACAAGCACGAAACGGAGTTAGCGTTGAAGCCAAATAAATCTTGAATTCTAAAGATAACAACTTCAATGCAATTTACTAAATATAGCATTCACAATTCATGAAGCTAACAATTTCAACGCAAATTATCGAATACAACATCACATAATTCGTAACTTCATATAATTTTTATGTCGTCATTTTAAAAGGAAAAGACACCATTCAGTAACACTAATTTAAGAAAAATCTCTTCTTTTCAAAATCAACCAAGCTAACCTGGCCACCGTTTCCTTGAGGGGCTTGAAAAGGGAGGACTGGAGCCGCATTGGGCGCATCTTCCCCTATCTTGTTGTTACGTGCTCCTTTTGAGGCAATATTTTGTCGTCTCCGAGATGAGGCCATCTTAGGCGTCGGCTTGTAGAGCTCGCTGCTGCGATCGAAACGCTTCAGTCGGATCTGAATTTCGAGCTCGTTTGCTCATCGTATGAGCAAAAAAGAATATGGCGCACGAACCCTTTCTTGAGGCAAAAAACCCTTATTAAAGTCTACGCAAATGGGGGGGGGATTGTGAGATGTCCTTAAGGGCAAAAAGGTGGAGAGGGCTGGGAGGGCCTGCTGGAAGTCTCTTCACACGGGGGGGGGGGGGGGACGGAGAAGAGTTAAGGACACTGCCTCTAAGGAAGAGGGGGATGGAGGAATTTTAGCTTATCTGAAAAGGGCCAAATGAGGGGGTGTGAGAGGGGTGGCTGTAAGGGGCGGCTGTACTGCAGCAAGTACGCTACAAAGGGACGGACGGTGGTATGGACGGCGATACAACAGGGCATACGCTACACAAAAATGCGTGCCGTCTCTATGGAGCACCCCGAGGGTTTACATAGCTGAGGGGTGAGGGTACAAGCTCTGCGCAAAGCAAGGACGAAAGGACGGTGTACCTTCAAAGGCTATGGATCAGTGGCTTGCATGGGTCTAGGGGAAAGGTACGGTGTCGGTTTGTACGGGAAAGGAGTGGTACGCATATACCTTATCTGATCTGGGGCAGCATGGGTGTCCATGTAGGGGTACGCGTGGACCATACAGTGGGCGGCCATCCTTTGGTTCTTGGGCGGCCATTGTACGCGCACCCTAGTAAGTGTGCTAGGACCAAATTTTGGGGCGGGGTACCCAAATTTGGGACGTCCGCCTCGATTTGCGTGCCGGACCGCCCCGGGGGACGAATTTTTTTTTTGTCCGGGAGGTTCTCCTGGTCGTAGGGGTTCAGACCGTTCGTCAATCGGACGCCCGGTCGTGGATTTATTAAGGTTTAAAGGTCGCTGATTTTTAACTAAAATGATTAAAATTAGCGTATAGGCTTGATCCGGTGTCCGTTTTTGGATGCTGTAAAATCCTATATTAGGGTAAAATCGCACGCAGATTCTAAATTTGGGCTCAGAATTTGAAGATTCTAAGTAGAAATGACTCAAATAATAAAATCATTGATTTTTATACCATAAAAACTCATAATTACATGGACATTTCTTTATTAGTGAAGATGGGTATGTTACATCCTTCCCCCCCTTAAAGAAATCGAGATGTCCTCATCTCGTCATGAATTGGGGATAATCCTTTAAGAGTGTAGCTTCATCTTCCCAAGTTGCATCCTCTTCAGGGTAATCTTTCCACTGAACTAGATGTTCTACAAGAGTTCTATTTCGGAGTTGCCTTTCCCTAGAATCTATGATGCTACTGGGCTGTAATTCAAGGACTCCTTGAGTAGGGATTACAACTTGTTCATCATCAAGAATATGATTGAGACTGGGGACATATGGTTTTAACAAACTTACATGAAATACATTATGGACTTTGATATGGGCTGGGAGTTGGAGTTTATAGGCACTTTTACCTAGACACTTGATAACTGTATAGGGACCACAATACCTAGGGCTGAGCTTCTTATATTTCCCAAGTGATAGAGAACTTCATTTGGGTCGCACTCGTAGAAGAACTCTGTCTCCTTCCTTGAAGATCCTTTCAGACCTCTTATTGTCAGCATAATGCTTTTCTCGATCTTGGGCAGCTTTAATATCCTTTTGGATCGCCTTGGTTTGTTCCTCCATCTCTTCGAGCATTTTCCTGGATGCCTCAACTCTTATGGTTGGATCAGAGAAATTTAGAGGAGACAGGCATTCTTGCCCATAGAGTGCCTTGAATGGTGACATTCCTATGCTTTGATGATAAGACGCATTGTAGGCAAATTTTACCAGAGGAAGGTATTGAATCCACCTTCTGGGTTCCCGTCCACAGTATGCTCTGAGAATGTCTTCAATTACTTGATTGACTCTCTCAGTTTGGCCATCGATCTCTGGATGATAAGCTATGCTAAAGCAAAGTTGAGTTCCCAAAGCTTGAAATAAAGACTGCCAGAATTTTGAAGTGAAGTCAGAATCCCGATCACTTACTATCCTTTTTGGGAGACCATGAAGTTTGAGGACTTGATGAATATTCGAGCAACATCAGAAGCTTTGAAGGTCTTCTTTGCTGGTATAAGGTGAGCTACTTTGGTAAGTAAGTCCACTACTACTAGAATGGAGTCATATCCTCCTTGAACAGTGGGGAGACTTGTGACAAAATCCATACTAATGCACTCCCACTTCATTTGTTGGGGAATATCTAAGGGTTGAAGTTTTCCAGGCATCCTGACCCTTTCAGCTTTGATCCTTTGGCATGAGAGACATTACTTTAGGTACCGAAGCACATCATTTTTCAAGCCTGCCCAATGAAAGCTCCTTCTTATAGCATTTAATGTTTTTGCATAACCTAGGTGTCCTGCACAGCAGGGCTATCATGAGCTTCATGGAGGATTAGTTTCTTTAAAGTAGGATACTTAGGGATACATAGCCTGTGATTGAAGTAGAGGCTTCCTTCATGAGTGGAGTATCCCTTGATTAGATTTTTCTCTTTCTCTGAATGTCCCCCTTCTTCTACTAACTTTATCATCCTCTGATAATCTGGATCATGAGATGAGACTTCTTCCACCTTGACCAGAATGGGATTATTTGGCATTGAAATAGCACTCAAGAAAGATTTGCGACTAAGTGCATCTGCCACCACATTATCTTTCCCAGGGCAGAATTTGATGTCGAAGTCATATTCTTGTAGAATTTCAATCCATCTCCTTTGCCGTATGTTGAGGTTAGGCTGGGTGAAGATCCACTTTAGACTTTTGTGGTCAGTTACAAGCTGGAATTTGCCCCCCAAGAGATAATGTCTCCATAATTTGAGGCAATGAACAACTGCTAAGAGTTCCAAATCATGGGTGGCATAGTTTGCTTCATATTACTTTAGCTTGCGGGAAGTATAAGCGACTGGTTTTCCTTCTTGGCCTAAGACACCACCAAGTGCTAGACTACTAGCTCATCGCTAACCACTTCAAAGTGCCCTTCTAGATGATTTGTACTATAGGGATGCATCAACAACAGCTCTGCATGTAGAGGAAGTCTCTGCAACTCCACGAGCTTTATCGTGTCAAAAGGGTAATGTTTCTACCTTATACAACCCACTCTCAAAATCTGCTCTTGAAGCTCCAAAACAAATGATGTGGATAATTGATGAGTACTCAAGTGAGGGCCATGGCTGGCATGTTCCAACTACTCTAGTTGCTGCTCAAAGAAGGCCAGGCAAGAAGGAATTATCAATTTGGCTACCCAAAGATGCGTACAAACTTGTACCATCTAGTCCAGTTGCTAAGCCTCCTAAAAAGCACATCATTTCCAAGCCTAAACCTCATATTGTTACTCGTTGGGTCCCAAAACATGTTCTTAAAGCACAAGGCTACTATGAGGGGGCAACAGTAATTTGGCTTCCAAAATGCCATGGTTTGCTAGGGGTAAAAGAGTGTTTCAGAAAGATTCTAAAAGCCACCCTTGATTTTCCATATCAGTGGGTGCAAAAGAAATCAACACAAACTCTTCCAGATAGGATAGGTGGCTGTGATAGCACCTACAAATGTACTTGTGTTGATCTTCCTAAAACATGTATTGAAACACCGGTTGTCCCAATTTCTCCTTATTACCCAATTACACCATCAACTTGTGTACCTGAGACAAGTCCAAATGAGTATCATTTGAGCATAGATTCTAGCATTTCAATGCCTAAATCCTCTTATCTTGCTCAAATTCCAAGACAATTACTAAAATTCCCACCTCTTAAAAAGGATAGACCTAAAACCAAAGATAAGGCATTAACACTACAATTGAAGCTCTTTGGTAGATCAATGTTTGAATAGAGTGGTTCGTTATGTCTTTAGAGGATTATGTTCTTTTTGAGATGATCTCCACCACCAGCGCAAGGGTAAGCACATCGACTCCACAATAAGATCGACAAGCTAGGGTACTTTTCTCCCACTGGGTTTTTCCCCTCGGCTATATTCGGTGATTGGCACCAATAGCAAATTTTATTCCTTTCTTTTCTTTCCTTGTTTGTTAATAAACATTTTGCAGAGATCTCCGCTAAAAAAGAGCATCAAACACGCCCCAATAGTCCACCTATCGTGCACACAAATTAGGAAGGGGGGAGACATGCTACGCCTACAAAGACCGAGGAGGAGCAATCTGCACAAAATCAGCAATTCATCAATGCAAACGAACAACATCAAAACGGGCACTATAACAGGTGTATTCAAATCTTAATCTTTAAATGTTCTTTATGTGCTTTTATCTTTTGGATATATGGTTTGCATGTTCACACAATGTTGGCTGGTTTAAGTTTTTGATTAGTTGTTAAAATATGGTGAGTGAATTCTAGATTCTTAGAAGACTTAGTAAAAGATATTTCTATTTAAAGACAGTGTAGGATATATACCAATGGAGTATGCCAAGTTCTTATGCTTTCAAGGTATATTAGTTATCCCTAGTGGTAGCTACCTCTTAGGTATGAGCTCGGTGAAAGGATTCATAAAAATTTATGAAAATATACCCTAATATATATATATATATATACATATATATATATATATATATATATATATATATACATATATATATATATATATATATATATATATATATATATATATATATATATACAGAGTGAATTGAGACATGACGTGTCTACAGCCATGAGGAATGCTTGGTAGGACCTGGGGTTGTCTTAGCACCTTGGGGCCGATGCCTTGGTTTCTATGGGGTGAACACTGACGTCTAAAAGCTTCAGAAAAAGACCTTCAAGGAATCTATCGCCTTGATAGATGTTGGTAGGACTCTGGGGTACACTATGGGCCCTCGAGACCGATGCCCTCATCTTCAAGGGGTACTCCTTATGTCATAAAAGAAAGAAAAAGGGTCTGTCGCCCTTGAGATACTTAGCGGTCTTTAGATTCTCTTGGCGGAGGTCTCTTGGCCATTGCTTGGGTCTCTTTAAGATGGAACCTTAATCTTTATCACCTTCTACACACAAATTTAAAAAAAAAAGTTCCAATCACCTTTGCTCATATTTAGGAGTAGGTTTGCCACATAGGAATAACTTAAATACTTGTAGGACATTAAGACTGTGGTCATAACCGGCGGTGTACAAGTACACTTGCCTTTGCATAGCACTATCTACCACTTAAGTCTCACTTTGACTAGTCTTTATTCACCTATTTTAGTACTCTTTAAAACTTTAATCAGCCTTTCACTTGTATGATCACATGTGAAATTGTCATTGCTATTTTTTTCTTTTCTTCTTTTCTTTTCTTTTTTTTCAATAAAGACTTTACTTGTATCTATTATTTTTTGCAACTCTTGCTACTACCGCGCTCGAGGACGTGCGCAAAATAGGAAGGGGGGAGTGTTGCATGACGAATGAAGATCAATACAAGGATGCAACAAAAAAGACACTTAGGGCTCTTGTAAAGAATTCCAAGTTGTAGATGAATGTGGGAGAGGGCTTGATAATAATCCCACATGGGAACTATTGGGAGTTCTAGAGTTTTAGTATAAAAGGTGGCCCATTTGAGAGCTAAGGAGACTCTTTGGTCATTTGGTTGAGAGGCTCATAGAGAGAGCTTGCTCCATAGCTCCTTCTCATGTGCTCTCCCAAGGCTCTCCATCTCCATTCTTGCTTCAATCTTGTACTCTCTATTCTCTACATTGTCAATGATTTGAGGTTGCGGTCTACACACTTGCTAATCTAGATTTCGTAATGATGTTTTGATTTGTGAGTTGTAGAGTGCATGTGATGAAGCTTGTGCATGAAATGATGTGTAGTTGAGGCTTGTGTGATAGCTCTTTGCATAAGTTGCATTTTTGTGCTTAAGTGTAGCCTAATCTTGATGCGTTGATTATGTTAGATTGAGAAGGAATCAATGATTGATTGCTTGAGTATTGAAGAAGGATTGAGTAGGACTAGAAGTCATTAGTGTGTGGTTAACTAATCTTCTCCCATTCAGGATAGCCTCTATGCGCTAACCGGGTTGCATTCACGGATTGACAAAGTGTGTGGGTTGGAGTGTAGCCTCCGCTATGCTATGATGTCCCAAACAGGCAATATTTTGTCATCTCCGAGATGAGGCCATCTTAGGCGTCGCCTTGTAGAGCTCGCTGTTGCGATTGAAACGCTTCAGTCGGATCTGAATTCCAAGCTCGTTTGCTCACCGTATGAGCAAAAGAATATGGCGCACGAACCCTTTCTTGAGGCAAAAAACCCTAATTGTGAGATGTCCTTAAGGGCAAAAACGTGGAGAGGGCTGGGAGGGGCTGCTGGAAGTCTCTTCACACGGGCAGGGGGGGAGAAGAGTTAAGGACACTGCCTCTAAGGAAGAGGGGAATGGAGGAATTTTAGCTTATCTAAAAAGGGCCAAATGAGGGGGTGTGAGAGGGGTGGCTGCAAGGGCCGGCTGTACTGCAGCAAGTACGGTCCACAGGGATGGACGGCGGTACAACAGGGCATACGCTACACAGAAATGCGTGCCGTTGTGGAGCACCCGAGGGGTTTATATAGCTGAGGGGTGAGGGTACGGGCGTTGCGCAAAGCAAGGACAAAAGGATGGTGTACCTTCAAAGGCTATGGATCAGTGGCCTGCATGGGTCTAGGGGAAAGGTACGGTGTCGGTTGTCCGGGAAGGAGTGGTACGCATGTACCTTATCTAGTCTTGGGCAGCATGGGTGTCCACGTAGGGGTACGCGTGGACCATACAGTGGGCGACCGTCCTTTGGTTCTTGGGCGGCCATTGTACGGGCACCCTAGTAAGTGTGTTAGGACCAAATTTTGGAGTGGAGTACCTAAATTTGGGACGTCCGCCTCGATTTGCGTGTCAGACTGCCCCGGGGGGCGAAATTTTTTTTTTTGTCCGAGAGGTTCTCCTGGTCGTAGGGGTTCAGACCGTTCGTCAATCGGACGCCCAGTCGTGGATTTATTAAGGTTTAAAGGTTGCTGATTTCTAACTAAAATGATTGAAATTAGCGTATAGGCTTGATCCGGTGTCCGTTTTGGATGCTGTAAAATCCTATATTAGGGTAAAATCGCATGCAGATTCCAAATTTGGGCTCAGAATTTGAAGATTCTAAGTAGAAATGACTCAAATAATAAAATCATTGATTTTTATACCATAAAAACTCATAATTACATGGACATTTCTTTATTAGTGAAGATGGGTATGTTACAGTATACTAGGTTACTGGCCAATTGTATGCTACTCATATTATCACAATAAATGACAAATGCCCTATCCACGAGCTCACCAATATCACCAAGTAGCTTCTAAATCCAAGCTACCTCACACGCTGCCATAATAGCACTCCTTTACTCTGCCTCTAAACTCGACAAAGCAGCTATTGTTTCTTACTGCTTCAACTCACAAAACTACTGCCAAATGAAAACATAAAGCCACTAGTACACCTCCTGTCTATGACACTACCAGCCCAATCAGCATCTATGTACCCATGTAGTTGTATCTCTATACCAATCTCATAGAAAAGTCCATAAAATCAATTGTGGACTTTATGTACCTAATAATCTACCTAGCCACATGCAAGTGTGGCTTCTTAGGGGCCTACATTATCTGACTTACAAGTCCAACATCATAGCTCAAGTCTGGCCTAGTAATGGTCATGTAGATTAAGCTACCCACTATGCACCTGTACGTAGTGGGCTCCTCCAAAGGCTCACTTGTACATATGGATAGATTTGTTTTCTTCTCCAATGACACTGAAACAGGCTTAAAGCCTCTCATACCATACTTGGATAATATTTCCAAGCCATACTACCTTTGTAATAATAACAAAATGCCATGAGGTTATCTCACCATCTCTATGCCCAAAAACTACTACAACTCACCCAATTCCTACATCTCAAACTTCTCCTTCAAAAGCCTCCTGACATCTAGTGGTTTTACAATAAGGTTCCTCACTTTGGACATCTTCCAAGTTTATATAGCAAAGAAATGATCATTCTTTTTTACTAAAATCGGCTAATCTCACCCACTTGATAAAGGAATTTGACATTTATCTCTTCTAATGAAACATCACACTCTTAGTCACGCACTTAAATACATGGGCTGTTCAAAAATTAGAAATTTCAAACACCAAAATTTCTCTGTCACAAATATAGTATGTATGGTGAGGTGAAAAAAAGAAAAAAGACCATGCCTCTATAGCCCTTCACCTCCCAAACTTTGATAAAAACACCACAACAACGGGGGCACCAACAGCCATCGGCTCGAACACTTCTCACACTTCACCACCCACCCACACCAGAAAGATAGCTCAAAACCACGATAGACAAATGATCATTCAGCAAAAACATACACAGCACCATCCACACTGTACAAACTCAGCAATTTCACCAAAAACCAAGACTGTGGCTTGGATTTACTGCCAAGGGAATCCACCCTTGTGTCTGACAACCAAGCCTCTCTCCTGGTCTCTGCTTCTCTTCAGAGGGCGCCCCACCAGCAACCCTCAACTTCCTCTGTAGCCCAACTACTCTTTGTCTAGCTGCTGCCTCCCAAGTGTCGTAGGCGAGTTTCACCTGTCTCCAGCCCACACATCAGCACCTCTACTGCAGCCAACACAAAACACCCAAGGCACTCTTTCTCTTCAGAGGACGCCCCACCAGCAACCCTCCTTCACTGCTTCACTCTGTCCCCTCTCTTCTTTTGCTGCACACATCCACGCTGTCCACCAGACCTGTTCACCTGACTGTCGCCAGCCACACCTGAGTTATGGATGATTGCTTTGATGTGACTTTGGATAGGAAAGATGATGCTCCCTTGTATGCTTTGGTTAAAGGATGGTGTTCACAAGTGGTCTTTAATTTGATGATGAGTGCTGCCATACAACAGGTTAGACAGATGAGTCTATGCATTGTGGGTTATCACTTATGTGATGCTTTGAAGCAGGAATCAACCAAAGTTTTGGACAAAGAGGACAGGATTGATAAAAAACAGAAGCAGGAGGCAGCACACACAAGGGAAGCAAACCCCAATCCATAATCATCAACCATAAAGAAGGAGAGAAGACATAGTCACCATCTCTCTCACACACACAAAGGAGAACACAACATAGTGTTATGTCCACACTACAAAGTAAACCTAATGTAATGTCCACACCACACATGACCAGCTGGATGCGGTCATAAACACACCACACGATATCTATCTACCATACTGTCACTCTGTCAGCACCCATGTGCTATCCTCCAGCTGTATACGAGCTTGACATTTCAACACTCCCCCTCAAGCTTGACATGTCCATCTCTAGGACCCCCAATCTAGTACGGAAATACTCAAACTTATCTTTACCAAGTGCTTTGGTAAAGATATCTGCAACCTGCTCATCTGTCTGCACATATGTCAAATCAACATGCCCATCTAGCACCTTCTCTCTGATGAAATGATAGTGGACCTCAATATGTTTGGTCCTGGCATGATAAATTGGGTTGCTAGCAAGCTGAATACTACTCATGTTGTCACAATGAATGACAACTCTCATATCACTCTGTATCCTGACATCATCTAGCAACTTTTTCAACCACATAGCCTCACATGCAGCTATGGCTGCTCCACGATACTCTGCCTCTGTGGTAGATAAAGCAACTGTAGGTTGCTTTTTACTGCTCCAACTCACAGCTCCACTACCAAGGCTGAAAACATAGCCACTGGTAGATCTCCTGTCATATGCACTACCGGCCCAATCTGCATCTGTATATCCATAGACATGCATGTCTTTTCCTGCCTCATAGAAAAGACCATAATGCGCGGTAGTTTTGACATATCTCAGAATCCGTCTCACAGCATCCAAGTGAGGTTTACGAGGACTCTGCATAAACTGACTCACCAAACCAACTGCATAACTGAGATCTGTCCTCGTAATGGTCATGTAGATAAGGCTACCAACCATTTTCCTGTACATGGTGATATCATCAAGCTCATCACCCGAATCAGCCCTAAGTTTCATGTTTTGCTCTAATGGTGTCAACATTGGTTTGCATGCTGTCATACCATACTTTGCCAGCATGTCAAGTGCATATTGCCTTTGCACCAACCATATACCCTTGCCTGTTCTAATCACCTCAATGCCAAGAAAGAACCTCAAATCACCAAGGTCTTTCATATCAAACTCTTTGCATAAAGAGGCCTTAACCTCATCAATGCCTTTCCCACAATCACCTGTGATAATCAGATCATCAACATAAATGACTATCATCACGATACCATCATGTGTCTTCTTCACATAAAGTGAAGAATCTGCATTTCCAACCACAAATCCAATACTGACAAGATATCTGCTGATCTTGTCACTCCAAGCACGAGGTGCTTGCTTCAAACCATAGAGTGCTTTCTTTAACCTGCAAACAAAAGTCGGATATTTTGGATGTACATAACCTTCTGGCTGTTCCATGTACACCTCTTCTTGTAGTTCACCATTCAAGAAAGCATTTTTTACATCCATTTGATGTAAAGCCCAACCTTTTTGTGCTGCTAATGCAATGATAGACCTCACTGTAGCCATCTTAGCCACTGGGCTGAAAGTTTCATCATAATCAAGACCATAAGTTTGTGCATATCCTTTAGCGACCAGCCTTGCCTTATGTCTCTCTAGGCTGCCATCTGACTTGCACTTTACCTTATACACCCATTTGCATCCAATTGCATTCTTTCCTTGAGGTAACTCAGCCAATTCCCATGTATCATTTTTGTCCAAAGCATCCATCTCTTCATCCATGGCTTTCTCCCATACAGGCTCTCCAACAGCCTCTGTATAGCATGTAGGTTCCACATGCTTTACCATAGATGTCATGTATGCATAGTGCATAGCAAAATCTCTATATGTCAATCTCTCCACTGGATATCTGACTCTCTGGGATCTCCGCAATGCATGCGGGTCACTCTGTACACCTGTAACTCTGGCATGTGGTGGCACATATCTGTCCTGCCTAGCACCAGGTGTGCGTACAACAGGTATGCCGAGCTCCTCATCCAAACTCTCAGAACTAGAGGACTCATAACCTGTGATCCCAATTCCCTCGACTTTCTTCTTGCCTTTATCCATAGCACTGCTCCCAGTGCTCACACTCTCATGCCTCAGACATCCTGACCATGGACGTACACTGCTACTACTCTCAGCTTCTACTGCTGGCCCAGATATAGTAGTAGAGCTAGAACTTGCTTGTGATGGCAAGTTCATAGGTACATTAGCCTCAAGTGTGTCAATGACTCCCTCATCTCTTGCTTTGTACCAACTAGCAAGCTCATCAAACACTACATCACGTGAGATGACTACTTGTCTAGTTTGAGGGTTATAGCATTTGTAAGCCTTTCGATCCTGTGCATATCCAACAAATACACATTTCTCTGCCTTAGGATCCAACTTCCGTCTTCTTTCATCAGGCACATGAACATAAGCTACACATCCAAAGACTTTAAGATGTCCAATGTCTGGCCTGTAACCTGTAAGCCGCATCTCTGGCGTGCTTCCATGAATGGCTGCTGTAGGTGTTTTGTTCAGGATATACACTGCAGTAGCACATGCTTCTGCCCAATAGTAATCTGGCATGCTTTTTTCATTGAGCATTGCCCTTGCCACTTCACATATGACTCGATTCTTTCTCTCAGCCACACCATTCTGCTGAGGTGTATACCTGCATGTCAATTGTCTCCTAATCCCATGCTTCCGCAAAAAATGCTCAAAAGCTTTTGAGGTGTATTCACCACCTCCATCTGTTCTCAGACACTTAATCCAACAACCATATTGTTTTTCTACAAGAGCTTTGAAATCCATGAATTTTTCTAGCACTTCACTCTTCTCTCTCAAAAAATATATCCATGTCATCCTGCTGAAGTCATCTATAAATGTCACATAGTATAGACTTCCTTTGATAGATGGGTTTTGTGCTGGGCCCCATACATCACTGTGCACTATCTCAAGTGGTCTATTACTCATGTTTCCTTCTCTAGGAAACCTCAACCTTGCCTGCTTTCCAAACTGACAGGCTTCACAAACATGCATATATGTCCATCATATTTAAATCGAGGCAATCCACTGACAATGCCTCTAGTTTGCATGTTCTTTAATCTTTGTATATTGACATGTCCAATCCTCTTGTGCCACATGTCAATGTCCTGCACAATCCCATTGCTCTTTGAAAACATGGCTGAGCTCAATTCTGGTATGCCTGCATCCAATTTGAACAACCTTCCTTCCTTCTTGCCCTTGGCAATCAATCTACAGCCATGCTTAAAATCTTCCACAAAACATCCTTTCTCATTGAATCTGACTTGTAGTCCCTGCTCAACCATTTGTCCTACTGATGCCAAACTCTTTGTGATGGATGGTACATATAACACTTCTGACATATTCTTCACATTTCCATCATGCATCCTCAAAGGCACACTGCCAACATGTGTTATAAGATGCTAAGTATCATCTCCTGTGACCACATAACCATTTGTATCCAATGGTTGCATCTTCTCAAACCACTCACCATGACATGTCATGTGGTTTGAGGCACCTGAATCCATATACCATGACTCATCTCCAGCATTCTGAGAATCCATTGTCCCCATAACATGCTTCATTGCAAAAAGATGATTCGAACTCCCATCATTGTTACTGGTAGATGCATAATTTCCATGTTGTGGTCTTCCATTCCTCACATCATTCTGCTTTTTGTAACAATCTTTTGCCAAATGTCCAAGTTTGCCACAATAGTAACATTCAATCCCATTCAAATTTTGTTGAGGACCTTGCCATCGTCCTCTACCACGAGCACCTGTTCCAAATCTCCCCCTATGGGATTGAAATCCATGACCTCCACGTGATCCAAATGATGACTGTGAATTCTGAAAATTCTGATTTGATTGTGGTTGAGTAGACCTGTCATTCCAACCATGTCCTCCACGGCCTCGAGGGGTAAATCTCCCCCTGCCTCGAGTGCCTCTAGATGAGTAAAAAGCCTGATTTCTTGCATGTTCATCATTGCTTGATGAGGATGCACCACCTGTAACACTCATACCACCAAGGCCAAGCTTCAATTCTTCAACAATGAGCAGTGACACAAGCTCATTAAAGTCTGGCATTCCTCCCAATCTTACTGAGATGGAAGTGTCAAAAGATTTGTATTCTTTGCCTAAACCACGCAATCTGAGAGCAACCAAATCATCATCATCCATCGGGGCATGGATTGATGACAAGGAATCAGCATAACCCTTGATTTCCTGAACATACTCATGTATACTCCTATTCCTTCGTGTTACACTGTGAATCTGTTGCTTTAGTTGTATCTTCCTTGCACCAGTGTCTGTCTCATACATTCGGCATAATATACCCCATGCTTCTTTTGGTGTATCTGCATCTTGGATGTGAATAAGCAAGGCATCTGTTACACATATGGAAAAATAATGCAACACTTTCGAAGACCGCTCTACCCATTGCTTGTGAGCCAGTAAAACTGAGCATTATTTGGTTGAGGAGGTAGATATGGCTCTGGGTCTTCCTCCGAGACGAGACTCCACAACCCTTTGCCTTTCAAAAAACTCTTCATTCAAAACTTCCACACTTGAAAGTTAGTGCGATCAAGCTTCTCTTCAACAATCTGTATTGGACCATCTCCCATTGTTGCAAAAAAATAGAGTAGATGTACCCTTTCGATTACAATGTATGAAGTACCTGTAATGCTCCAAATCTCTCCAAATCACATCAAATGCTTGAAAATTGTGTTCATTAACATCCCACAATGGTTCACCAACAATGTACACTCGATCAAAGTTGAAATCAGATGAAACTCCTTCACAAAAAATTTTCTGGTTTTTTTCTCGCCAGTAACCAGTCAAGATTATGCTCTAAATCCTTCAAATCTTGTCCAAATTCAATGATTCAACTTGCATTAGCTTCCCAACACATTGTTCCAACATATCCTAGAAGGGTTTGATCCAATTCTTCAAGGAGAATGAGAACCACCAATTTTTGTAACCTCTGGTTTGAATTTTTCTGCATCTGTCAGATACCACCTCTCACTAAAAATGCTCTATCTCCTTTAAATCTTCTCCAAATCCAAAACTTTTTGATTCAAAAGTTTAGCAACTCATAGGACTCCACTTGTACCAGAGGAATTTGGCCAATTTGATATAGACAAGGATTAATGCCTTGATTAAAACTGCTCTGTTTTTGGACAGACTTTCTGCAAACCTGCACACCTCTGATAAATCACTTCAATGAGCTCCAAATACATGAAATGAGCTGCAACCAAGCATCACAAGTCCTTATCAATGTCTTTGCTAAACTCTCCAAGCTTTAAATCATTCAATTTGGTGTCCAAATGAGTGAATTGCATGAAATCAAATGAAACTGTCCATCCTTCTGCAGAGGAATGCGCCGCCTGCTCTTGTGGGCTGTAGAGAGAGGGGAAATCAAAATTGACTTAATAGGCTTGTTAGCAATGACCTAATCTACCTTGGGTATGAAGGGTTTAGCTCAATTTTCTCTGTAGCTCCTGCAATTGATCCTCCACGGGGGGTATGTCCACTGTTTGTGTGAAAAAACAGAAACTTTTACATAAATCCACTTTCACTTGATTTTGTTCAAATCTGTATGCATCAATCTGCTTCAAGATTCTGTATGTTGCTTGTGCCCACTTTGTTAATACATTTACAAGCCAAAATACATGTGCCTTTGTGTATACATTTGCCAAGAGTATACATTCACTTCAAGCTTTCCATGAAAGCTTAGAGAAAAAACCAGAATTTTTCCTTTGCTTTATGCCCTTCAATCTTCACTGAACCTGCTCTTTGATACCTGCAATCCGCAGAGGGGGTCTTGCTACACTCACCAATGGTCCTTAGCTCTCAGATCTGATGCCGGTGTGTGCTCCACAGCTTTCTTTTGCTCCACAGCTTCAATGGCTTCCTTCACAGCTTTTCCTTCTTCTTCCCTCTTCTCTCACTCACTCTCACAACTCAGCTAATGAGCTCTTGGCTCTGATACCATGATAAAAAACAGAAGCAGGAGGCAGCACACACAAGGGAAGCAAACCCCAATCCATAATCATCAACCATAAAGAAGGAGAGAAGCCATAGTCACCATCTCTCTCACACACACAAAGGAGAACACAACATAGTGTTATGTCCACACTACAAAGTAAACCTACTGTAATGTCCACACCACACATGACCAGCTGGACGCGGTCATAAACACACCACACGATATCTATCTACCATACTGTCACTCTGTCAGCATCCATGTGCTATCCTCCAGCTGTATACGAGCTTGACATTTCAATAAGGATGTGTGATGAGGATGTTACAAAGGGGTTTTTAGCTGCTATGGGTGAGAATGGTGTGGTGATAAAGGAGAAGCTTTCAATGAAAAAGATGGATATATGGTCAAAACAGGTACTCTTGGATGTTAAAGTTGAATGGTGGTCTATGCGTTTTGGACATGGTTTGCATGCAGATGTTGAGGGTGCTTATCTTCTCAAGTGGTGGCAGTGTATTGATCAGTCCTTGTTCTTTCAGGAGCCTTTATGTTGGCATGGTGAATTTAAAAGGATGCTCTTTGACCCAGGTGGGCAGATGTGGTATGCTATGATGTTAAGTTGGGTGATACAACTTTGGTCGTTTGATCCAGGAATATGAATGCAAGTTCTTGTTTTCTGCTGAGCATGAATGCTCTAACAGGCTGGGGGGTTGGCAAAGTATGTCGTCAGGTGTTTTGGGTCCGTGTACATACATTGGGATGCATGGTTTGCGAAAACTTTGCCTTGAATGCCCTGGCAAATGTACAGAGCGAATGGCTTTGCAGTGAGCTAATACATGTGTGTTGTTTTTTTCGGGAGCAGGTGCTTGAGATTGGAAGTTTTTTTATTGCAGCAGTATGGTGTGCGGGTGGTTGCCAAATGCAGGGCACCGACCGATTCGAAAGAGCGCCGTCTTTGGAGCATGGGCAATGGTCGTGTTTGGGTAAGTTTTTGCATCCGTTTTGGAAAGTCATGTGGGCACCGCACGTGCAGGTGAAGCAAGGTAAAGAAAAGTTGGTGGTGGCCATCATTGAAGCTTTAAAAAAATATATAAAAATGATATCCACGTGGCCAGCTTGTAGGAGACCACATGGAGGTTTATCTCGCTGCCAGCGTGAGGTTCAAGAAGGTTGGCGAAGCGTGGACGCGAGGAAGAAGTGGAGTCGGGTTGTAAAAAGGAAGTTGGCGGCCTTGTACGTGGGGGCTCTCGGGGAACTGAAGGCCTGGCTCTGGTGAGTCTGCAGAGAGACGCAGACAAGGTGAGAGTGTTGCCGCCTTGTGGGAGAGAGCTTGGAGCGTGCGACCAGAGGGTGGCTTTTTTCTTGGGTGATCGTGTAGAGGCTGACGAGTAGGCACCGCAAAGGGCCAGGCGAGAGCTGGGGAGCCGCCTTGGTGATGCGAAGAGTTGGGTACGTCAGCGAAAGAGGTAGCAGCTGCTGCTGCAGGCACTGCAGAGAGGGAGCCACCAGAAGGAGTCGTCTCTACCGTGACAGTGAAGAGAGTGTGGCCTTTTGTTTGTTGTGTGTGGCTAGGTGTAGCCCGCAAGCACACGAGGATGCTTCTCTTGGAGCCGCAGCGCAGCAGGGCAGGGGAGTAGCGTGGACAGCTGGTTGGCGAGGGATTGTAAGGAAGCCGTCTCAGGTGTGGCTGGCGACAGTCAGGTGAACAGGTCTGGTGGACAGCGTGGATGTGTGCAGCAAAAGAAGAGATGGGACAGAGTGAAGCAGTGAAGGAGGGTTGATGGTGGGGCACCCTCTGAAGAGAAAGAGTGCCTTAGGTGTTTTGTGTTGGCTGTAGAGTAGAGGTGCTGATGTGTGGGTTGGAGACAGGTGAAACTCGCCTACGACACTTGGCAGGCAGCACAGCTGGACAAAGAGTAGCCGAGCTACAAAGGAAGTTGAGGGTTGCTAGTGGGGAGCCCTCTGAAGAGAAGCAGAGACCGGGAGAGAGGCTTGGTTGTCAGATGCAAGGGTGGATTCCCTTGGCAGTAAATCCAAGCCAGAGTCTTGGTTTTTGGTGAAATTACTGAGTTTGTACAGTGTGGATGGTGCTGTGTATGTTTTTGCTGAATGATCATTTGTCTATCGTGGTTTTGAGCTATCTTTCTAGTGTGGGTGGGTGGTGAAGTGTGAGAAGTGTTCCAGCTGGTGGCTGGTGGTGCCCCCGTTGTTGTGGTGTTTATCAAAGTTTGGGAGGTGAAGGGCTATAAAGGCATGGTCTTTTTTCTTTTTTCACCTCACATGCTTTCTGGTGCCCCCACACTGAGGTGAGCTCAGGTATATTTCTCTTGCCTAAGAGGGTGTATGCCCCAGAGTAAGAGATTGAAGGAAGGTGTTTCGAGTGTTTTTCTTGGTCTGAAGGTGAAGCTTGGGGATAAAAATGATGTCGTATCCAGAGTTTTTTGGTGGTCCTAATGAAGATGTAGTAGATTTTCTTGAGAGGTTCGAGGTTGCGTGCATTAGCAACCTTCTTGTCTATGCCCATCCTGGTTTCATCTTCATGCATAAGATCCATATCACTTGGCTCATCAGACAAGGAAACATCCACAGCATCAATCACATTCTCACAATCATAAACATGCTCATCCAAGAAGTCCGCAATGACCTGCTCTTCTTCATTCTTTAAAGCAATCAGTTCATGGTCCACATCTTGTCCACACATATAAGCACTCACATCATCATCCTCAAGTGAAAAGCTTTCTACCCTGTCCTCCTTGTTGGTAATGGTTTGTATAGAAGAATCATCAAAACAAATATCATTATAAAAAGCATCTTTTTCGTTGGTCAAAAGAACCTGCTTATCCTCCCACATGGGTGTGTCATCACACATATGTTAAACATCTGCAACCACAATCAAGTCATCACCAAAAGAGCATTCCAAATCACTTTCCACAATAGCATCGACATACGATTTCAAGGACATCTCTTCCTCTACACAAATTGGCACCTCCATCTCTTCATTCGGCATAATAACGTCTTCGTCGACAACCCCACTTTCCAAAAACAATGGCTTCTCTTCAAGACCTGTCAAGCACTCCTTTTGCTTTGGCTTTTTAACCTGTATGGAATCCTCATTCGGACACCCTTTCAACCATGAGAAGAACCCTGATGGCTTATCAAGCATACATTTATTCACCTGCTTTGGCCTTGAAGGCATTCCTTCCAGCAAAAAACATTTGGCATCCTTTCCAGCATTAAAGAGATCCTCATGCACACCCTCTGAATGCATACCGAGCTCTGCCATCTTCTTCATCTTCCACTCCTTGTCCCTTGCAATTTGCACAGCATCCTCAAACGTTTTGGGTTTCTTCCCTTCGACCTTGAGCTTCAACGCAGGAAGCAAATCACTTACAAACAATCCTTTCTTCACAAACATCGGGGGAGCCTCACTCCGCAAAGAAAAGCACCATCGATCCCACAACCCTGTGAACACATGCAAAAAATCATCCACGTTTTGTCCTTGTCCCTGTCGTAAATCATTGAATTCCTGCCATAGCACACTTGAGTCTTCAACTCGCTGGAACCATTCCAAAAGAGCCTCTGTCAACCTGTCTAATGTCAAAACACTAGGTGGTACAGCCTTAGCTTCCTTTCCTTCAAAACCTTTGAGCCAATCTCTAGCATCACTCTTCAAAAAGATCCTCAAAAGTTTCAACACCTGCTCTTCATTATCAACAAGGTTGCTAATGCACGCAACCTCGAACCTCTCAAGAAAATCTGCTACATCTTCATTAGGACCACCAAAAAACTCTGGATACGACATCATTTTTATCCCCAAGCTTCACCTTCAGACCAAGATAAACACTGGAAACACCTTCCTTCAATCTCTTACTCTGGGGCATACACCCTTGTAGGCAAGAGAAATATACCTAAGCTCACCTCAGTGTGGGGGCACCAGAAAGCATGTGAGGTGAAAAAAAGAAAAAAGACCATGCCTCTATAGCCCTTCACCTTCCAAACTTTGATAAACACCACAACAATGGGGGAACCACCAGTCTCACACTTCACCACCCACCCACACCAGAAAGATAGCTCAAAACCACAATAGACAAATGATCATTCAGCAAAAACATACACAGCACCATCCAAACTGTACAAACTCAGCAATTTCACCAAAAACCAAGACTCTGGCTTGGATTTACTGCCAAGGGAATCCACCCTTGCGTTTGACAACCAAGCCTCTCTCCCAGTCTCTGCTTGTCTTCAGAGGGCTCCCCACCAGCAACCCTCAACTTCCTCTGTAGCTCGGCTACTCTTTGTCCAGCTGTGCTGCCTGCCAAGTGTCGTAGGGGCGAGTTTCACCTGTCTCCAACCTACACATCAGCACCTCTATTGCAACCACAACACAAAACACCCAAGGCACTCTTTCTCTTCAGAGGGCACCCCACCATCAAGACATCAGCACCTCTATTGCAACCACAACACAAAACACCCAAGGCACTCTTTCTCTTCAGAGGGCGCCCCACCATCAACCCTCCTTCACTGCTTCACTCTGTCCCATCTCTTCTTTTGCTGCACACATCCACGCTATCCACTAGACCTGTTCACCTGACTGTCGCCAGCCACACCTGAGATGGCTTCCTTACAGTCCCTCGCTAGCCAGTTGTCCACGCTACTCCCCTGCCTTGCTGCGTTGCGGCTCCAAGAGAAGCATCCCCGTGTGCTTGCGGGCTACACCTAGCCACACACAACAAACAAAAGGCCACACTCTCTTCACTGTCACCGAGATGACTCCTTCTGGCGACTCCCTCTCTGTAGTGCCTGCAGCTGCTACCTCTTTCGCTGACGTACCCAATGCTTCTTATCACCAAGGTGGCTCCCCAGCTCTTGCCTGGCCCTTTGCGACGCCTACTTGTCAGCCTCTGCACGATCACCCAAGCAAAAAGCCACCCTCTGGTCGCACGCTCCAAGCTCTCTCCCACAAGGCGGCAACACTCTCACCTTGTTTGTGTCTCTCTGCAGACTCACCAGAGCCAGGCCTTCACTTCCCCAAGGCCCCCATGCACAAGGCCGCCAACTTCCTTTTTACAACCCGACTCCACTTCTTCCTCGCGTCCACGCTTCGCCAACCTTCTTGAACCTCACGCTGGTGTGAGGTGAAAAAAAGAAAGAAAAGCCTGCCTCTATAGCCCTTCCACCTCGCAAACTTGGAATAACACACACGAACGGGGGCACCATAAACCAAGACAAACACCCAGCTTTATATTTCCAGATCAAAACATTTCATACAAGCTTCTCCCGACACAGAAGCCTTACTCACACAACCATAAACAAAACACTCAGGCCTATCAGCCGAGGATACACCACATCCCTGATCACCACGAACACTCGCCTGCCTGCTGTACCAATCACACCAGAATGAACCCGGCCACTCTCGCTCTAAAAGGCGCCCACACCAGCTAACCCTCGAGTCCTCTCTGACCCATCACTTCTGCATGTGTCGTCACCACCAGCAGCTACACCATCATCTCTCTCACACTCTGTCTCTGTGCTGATCCTCTGTCAGCTTCACAACAAACCCAGGCAGCTTATCTGCCTTGCTACCGGCCCACCACCAAGCAGCAACCAACCTTTCTCTCTGTGCTTCACTCGGCACCCACTCTGTCCTCTGTCCTGTCTTCAAGGCGGCCCACACCAGCCAACCTGTCACTTGCAGCTTATCTGCATCCCTTTTGTCCTCGCTAGCAGCTCCCTTTGATGCCAGCACCCGCTCTCTTATCTACAGGCAGCGCCCCACCAGCCTCTGCCTTCTCCAACACGCAAGCCCTCCTCACTTACAGCCCACACGGCTTTCCTCATCAAGGCAGTCTTCTACCTCTTTGCTTCTCTCAAACACTGTTAGCCAGTCTGCCTTGCTACCGCTCTTCCCTTGGCTCTATCCACTGCGCTTGTCTTGCTCATAGGCAGCCTCTACACCAGCCACACCCCAAGGCGACTTGGCCACGCCAGCCACTCCAGCAGCTGCGTTCCAATCTCTTCACACCCTCTGCCCACCAGCAGCAGCAGCTTCACTCGACACCTTGCGTCTGCACGATGGCCAGTTCTCCAGGCGTTTCTCTCTCAGTCTCACGCCAGCCCGCTTTACAATCACTGTTGCGCCAGCTGTCTCCTCTCAGTATAGCTGCGCACACCTAAGGCTCTCCACTCACAAGGCGGCCCACCTTTTGTAGCCTTCGACACTCTATGTCTGCACACGGGGAGGCTCCCATACTATCTATGCTGCTGCAGCTCACCAGACGACGGCCAACACTGCTGCGCTCCACTTCTTCCCTTGGCTTAGCTTGCAGAGCTGCGCCTCTGAGCTCCTCTAGCAAAGCGACCCCCAGAAGCCCCCAGCAAAAACAACACGGCGATTTTCCTTTTATTGCCAGCCCACGCCGACTCGCCAGCTCCTACGTTCTACTTGTTTCTGGATTGTGTGCGCTGGCGGTAGCTCCAAGCTCCATGCACACTTTGCTTTTTTGGCCATTTAATATTAAACATTTATTTTTTTATTTTGCCTAATATGGCCACTCTCACCTTTCACACCTATGCTCTAGATTACACTGGCTCATCATCAATTGCTTGCCCATGCTTTCCACATCTTCAATTGCAACTCTCCAGTGCCCGTTGTATTTCTTGGATGCCCACACAAATCAAGCCATCGAACGGCTGAACAACTGCAACTGACCATCTTCCAGACAAGCCTGTAACAGGCTCAAATCCAAACCGATCCACACTACACACCTGGCAACGCTCTCCTGAGCAAAACTCTGCACAACTGCCATGCACCCATATGTACACTGACGAAAAAGACCACTCAAAAAAAAGCCTGACATACTTTGCCACCCCCCCATCTGCTAGAGCATTCATGCTCAGCAGCATTCAGCAATTCCAGTAATCATCCACTAGGATCAAAAGGAAATAGCAACTCACCATCCCATTCCCCAGTATCCCTCAAACACCATGGCTGCATCACTGCACACCAAACATCCATCATATGAACCACAACATCACTCACGTCCACTTCATCCACAACAAACCTTCTCGTCTTCAAAACCTGTGGCATTCCAGCATCTAGCATTCCATCCATCAACACCAATGAAAGCCAGGTTCCAGCATCTTGACCTTTCTGCACACCAAAATCCACATCCTCTCCATCAGCAGCATCCACAAGCACTTCCAGCTCCACTGGTTCAGGCTTCCCTTCACAATCATCCAGCTCAACTGGCTCAGAACCCTTGTCATCCAGGGACTTTGCCTTTAACATCTCAGCAATACGTAAAGTAGCCTTAGCTACACTCTCAGCCATATCTGCATCCATCTCCACCTCTGGCTCCTGCTCATCCAGGCTAGCAATTTCCCAAATATCATCCTTAGGCATACTACTCTCCTCACAAAGCTCTTCATCAGCCAAATTCACATGCATACCTTCTTCAGTATTGCCAACCCCCCTAGTATCATCGTCCAAAGACTCCCCAACACATAATGCATCAGATGGAACAACATCCACACCATCCATCACAAGTACCATATCATCAAGCTGTCCCAGAAAATCCAGGATAATAGGATCTTCCTCCACACTCTCCACATCCGCATCACAAACCATCTTCACTTCATCAGAAGTCTCTACCCCATCCTCCTCCCTCGTAGAATCTGACAAAAAACCATCTTCAAAGCATCCTGTATCCAGCTCCTCTTCCTTCTTATCATCAGCCAATCCCAAGGCATCATCCTCTTTACTTCCAGGTGTATGCATATCCTCCAAATCACTGTCATGTACAGCCACGACCTCCAAATCCAAAGAAGAATCCACTGGCAACTCCTCATCTGCACTTTGCTCCTTCACCTGCTTCTCATCCACCTGCACATACTTTTCAAACTTTGGAAAAAAATCAGAAGGCAAATAGAACATACCCCTTTGCACCTGTACTGGCCTTTGAGGCTCCTGTCTAATCAAACTTTGCATAAGACTCTTATCCACCTCAACCAAATTCACCTGCTTGTCCCTTGCAGACACAACACCTTCATACGAATAAATACCCATCTCCATCTGCTTCAAAACCTTGCCTTCCTTTTCCCTAGCAATGCTAACAGCATCATCAAATGACCTAGGATTCTTCAACTCAACCCTGACCCTCAAATAGGGTAGCAAACCATCAACAAACAAGCTCTTCTTCAGAAACATAGGAGGAACTCCCTGCTTTAATGTCATACACCACTTACTCCACGAACATGTAAATACCTTCACAAAATCGTCCAGTGATTGCCCATGTACCTGCTTCAAGACGCTCAGCTCCTGCCAAATCACACTAGAATCCTCCACTTGCTGAAAACGCTCCAAAAGGCCTTCTTTCAACCTGTCCAAGGTCAAGACACCAGCATCCTGTGCTTCAAAACCCTTCAGCCAGCTTCGGGCATCTTCCTTCAAGAAAATCTTCATCAATCTCAAAACCTGCTCTTCATCTGTGACATGGTTGCTAATGCATACCAATCCATCTGCTCCAAGAAGTCAACCACATCTTCACCTTTCCTGCCATGAAACTCCGGATAGGACCACATCATGACAACCTGTACGATCCCTGAGCTCTCCTCAGTGGAACACACGTCTTTCTAGGCAAAAAACAACGCCATAGCTATCCTCAGTCACACAATCCTTGAGAAACTCCTCAGTCAAACTATACCAGAAAGAGCCACTCCTCAGTGGGGGCACCAGAAGGATGTGAGGTGAAAAAAAGAAAGAAAAGCCTGCCTCTATAGCCCTTCCACCTCGCAAACTTGGAATAACACACACGAACGGGGGCACCATAAACCAAGACAAACACCCAGCTTTATATTTCCAGATCAAAACATTTCATACAAGCTTCTCCCGACACAGAAGCCTTACTCACACAACCATAAACAAAACACTCAGGCCTATCAGCCGAGGATACACCACATCCCTGATCACCACGAACACTCGCCTGCCTGCTGTACCAATCACACCAGAATGAACCCGGCCACTCTCGCTCCAGAAGGCGCCCACACCAGCTAACCCTCGAGTCCTCTCTGACCCATCACTTCTGCATGTGTCGTCACCACCAGCAGCTACACCATCATCTCTCTCACACTCTGTCTCTGTGCTGATCCTCTGTCAGCTTCACAACAAACCCAGGCAGCTTATCTGCCTTGCTACCGGCCCACCACCAAGCAGCAACCAACCTTTCTCTCTGTGCTTCACTCGGCACCCACTCTGTCCTCTGTCCTGTCTTCAAGGCGGCCCACACCAGCCAACCTGTCACTTGCAGCTTATCTGCATCCCTTTTGTCCTCGCTAGCAGCTCCCTTTGATGCCAGCACCCGCTCTCTTATCTACAGGCAGCGCCCCACCAGCCTCTGCCTTCTCCAACACGCAAGCCCTCCTCACTTACAGCCCACACGGCTTTCCTCATCAAGGCAGTCTTCTACCTCTTTGCTTCTCTCAAACACTGTTAGCCAGTCTGCCTTGCTACCGCTCTTCCCTTGGCTCTATCCACTGCGCTTGTCTTGCTCATAGGCAGCCTCTACACCAGCCACACCCCAAGGCGACTTGGCCACGCCAGCCACTCCAGCAGCTGCGTTCCAATCTCTTCACACCCTCTGCCCACCAGCAGCAGCAGCTTCACTCGACACCTTGCGTCTGCACGATGGCCAATTCTCCAGGCGTTTCTCTCTCAGTCTCACGCCAGCCCACTTTACAATCACTGTTGCGCCAGCTGTCTCCTCTCAGTAGCTGCGCACACCCAAGGCTCTCCACTCACAAGGCGGCCCACCTTTTGTAGCCTTCGACACTCTATGTCTGCACACCGGGAGGCTCCCATACTATCTCTGCTGCAGCTCACCAGACGACGGCCAACACTGCTGCGCTCCACTTCTTCCCTTGGCTTGGCTTGCAGAGCTGCGCCTCTGAGCTCCTCCAGCAAAGCAACCCCCAGAAGCCCCCAGCAAAAACAACACGGCGATTTTCCTTTTATTGCCAGCCCACGCCGACTCGCCAGCTCCTACGTTCTACTTGTTTCTGGACTGTGTGCGCTGGCGGTAGCTCCAAGCTCCACGCACACTTTGCTTTTTTGGCCATTTAATATTAAACATTTATTTTTTTATTTTGCCTAATATGGCCACTCTCACCTTTCACACCTATGCTCTAGATTACACTGGCTCATCATCAATTGCTTGCCCATGCTTTCCACATCTTCAATTGCAACTCTCCAGTGCCCGTTGTATTTCTTGGACGCCCACACAAATCAAGCCATCGAACGGCTGAACAACTGCAACTGACCATCTTCCAGACAAGCCTGTATAACAGGCTCAAATCCAAACCGATCCACACTACACACCTGGCAACGCTCTCCTGAGCAAAACTCTGCACAACTGCCATGCACCCATATGTACACTGACGAAAAAGACCACTCAGAAAAAAGCCTGACAGCTGGCAGCGAGATAAACCTCCATGTGGTCTCCTACAAGCTGGCCACGTGGATATCATTTTTATATATTTTTTTAAAGCTTCAATGATGGCCACCACCAACTTTTCTTTACCTTGCTTCACCTACACGTGCGACGCCCACATGACTTTCCAAAATGGATGCAAAAACTTACCCAAATACGACCATTGCCCATGCTCCAAAGGTGGCTCTCTTTCGAATCGGTCGGTGCCCTGCATTTGGCAACCACCCGCACACCATACTGCTGCAATAAAAAAACTTCCAATCTCAAGCACCTGCTCCTGAAAAAAACAACACACATGTATTAGCTCACTGCAAAGTCATTCGCTCTGTACATTTGCCAGGGCATTCAAGGCAAAGTTTATTCGCAAACCATGCATCCCATATGTACACGGACCCAAAACACCTTTCAAAAAAATGCCTGACATATGGCATGTCCCAAACTTAGACAGGTAGACAATACGATCATAAAATGTTAATAACTTCTTGATTTAACTCCAATTACATCCCATTTTCACACAAAGAAGGCATGGAATGCAAATCTTAACTTGATTTATTGAGTAATTTTTGTATGTAGTTTTTATTTCAAATTAATTATTATATATTTTAAAAGTATTGTCTTGCAATTTGAGTGCAATTGGCTAGCTATGCCTCTCCCTTGAGGTCAGGACAAGGATTCAACACACGGGAAGGATTGGAGGTAGGTGCTAACCTGCCAATTTCAATTTGTGCGCGAAAGAGAGAGGCCTGATTTGCATTTTTGTCATTCTGTTTGAGGATAATTTTTGCTGTCTGAGGTTAATTTTTACAGTTTCAATTTTCTGCATGTTCGTTTTATTTTCTGTTTTTAGCTTAGTTTTTTGCATCTTTAATTTTGTGCATTTTAGCTCTATGTTAACTGTAGAGAAACTGAAATCTGTACACACACATGAAGGTTGAACATTTCGATTTCCCTGCAAATCTCACAGCTGCACACGCATTGAATTACCTGCACACACATTGAGCACGCACTTCAAAAAAGAAATAATAATAATAATTAAAGAAGGCGTCTGTGCGTGAACAGCGCACCGTGCGAAGAGACCCACACACCGCACCATAAAGACTACCAGCGCACCGGATAAAGGATTCTGGAAAATTTTTCATTTTCTGTCGCAAAAAATTGGGAGGTTTTCTAACTTTCCAAGAGGATTTAGAAAACACCCATCGTCAAAATTTTGGTCTCCCTGAAACATTTTCCCATAGTGAGTTCAGTATGGGAAACTGGCAAATTTTTATGCAATTTTTGATCCTAAACAATACGGTATTTTTTTGGCCTAATGTGTTCGAGGGGGTTCAAAATGGGTTCTGGCAAAGTTTGAGCCAACTTGAAAATTTTTGGATTTTTTTCAAAAAAAACCCTAAAAACTTGACCTTATGCACTTGCGGTCGGGACGTCATATAGACACTGCCATAGGGTCTAGGGCACCTTCTAGAGTACCTACGCAGGAAAGTGGGACCCAATCCGTAGGAAATTTGGCAGATATTGCTGAACCTTTTTCGAATCCCAATCTGATACCCTTTCCAAGACAACTAGCTCATTGTCTATGGACAATCTAGGGCCGTCAAATAGTCATTCCTTAGCCCCAAATAGGACACCCACAAGATCTTTTAATCCATTTGAAGCCAACATCATGGGGTTACCACTTAATGTGAGACTTCAATATGTATACATGAATGCTCAAGGAGCTGAGATCTTTAGGGATCCACAACAATGGTATCTCGTTAAGATTGCGGACTTTTTCTCAGAACTTGATAGAGCACCTCTAGTCAATGACCAGGGTAACATGTACATGGGTGGAGATGGTGTTCGCTCTACGAAGTCACCTATCATCCAGAGAATGTAGACAAATTAGGGGGTCGTATATACTCCTAAAGAGCTGTAGTTATACCCTCGGTATATACGGGTAGTCATGGTCCTTGGAATTATAAGGTAAATACCATCATGACTAGGCCTCAAGCAAGTCAGGGATTTCCATACAATTGCGGTACTTCATCTAAAGACCCACTTTCAATTTTATGAATCTTCATTCTGAATATCAATTTGTATGAATTTTATCACACAATTACAACCTTTTACTGTTACTTCACAAATTTTTGACATTTTTGGCTTTTCAATTGATCCACTTTAGCCAATTCGCTCTAATACCAGCTGAAAGATCCCTACCCCCTCCCCGCAACGGATTCGGGGGTACTAGCAACGAAAGTAGCACTCCTTGCGCGGGGCAAGATCCCTCACTCGGGGCCTCGCCCACACGGATATCCGGACAAGAGACTAATCCCTCGATTCTTAAAAAACCAAACTCGGAAAAACTTCCCTCGCCTAGAAAGCACGGGAAATTCCTCCAGGATATCTTTACTCTAACGTAGTCAGGGTCATTACTGACCAAACTGATCTGATTGAACCTGTGAGTGTCTTGGTTAGATCAAGGAAGAAACTTGCACTTGGATCATAGAAACCAACGCTTTTTCCCCATCGAGAGGCACAGCCATTGACTCTTTTTCCATAGAACAATTACTAACCGAGATTTACTTCATCTATCGTACTATAACAGAATTGAGTCTCATTTTATGGATCCATCAGTCCAGCCTAACCCCATCTAGTCCCATGGGTTAGCCAACCGCTACCACTGTAGTGATGGGATCCAATTAGGAATTTGGTTATGTTTTGTCTCGGGTACGAGAGAAAAGAGTTCCTTGGTCCCCTAGCTGAATATTCATGCAAATTTAACGCCACTCACACCACTTACACACCCAATATTCATGCAAATTTAACACCACTCACACCACTTACACACCCAATATAAAATTATCTTTTTCACAGATTTAGCTATCTTTAAAACAATCATTTAATGAAACCATAGTGTCACTGATCATAATTCTCCAAAATATCCTGTTGAATCCTAATTTCCAATCATTCCTTCATCGGTGTACCTATGGCATCATTGGCAACCAGAACGCTCACCACCTGTCCACTCAGGGGCCTTTTTGATAGTTCCTAGTAACCAGTAATATATTCTCTTTAAAAACTCAAGATGGAATCTCCGTTGAAGATCACCAAGATCAACCAACAGATCCATATAAAAAGGCCATGGACTCATCCGTTGAGGACCAGCAAGGTCAATCAACCAGATCCATGTCCGGTTTCAAAAAACAACTCTTACTCCTTGTTCCAATATCTTCCTCGATGCACGTGTGGGTATCTTCGACAACCCAGAGCCTGAGCACCGTATGGTCAGCACCCTCTAGGATCCTTCGCACGTGACCTAGCACTTCACTCATAGGCCGATTCTTTGGTCCCTCATCCACCGTACCAGAAGCTCACCATTTAAATCGAACTGAGGCTGGTCAAGACCTCGGCCGACCTTGCTATGCGAGACGTCCTCCGTTGACTCTCCGTACAGCTGTTGTGACTTTATCAGTTAGGTCTCCACGACCTCGTTCCACAAGACGGTCAAAATGCTTCCCCAACATTTTTGACATAAAACAGTCATTTAAAAACAGGTCATAAATACAGCTCCTATAATGAACTCTTGTCTTGCAAATTGTTCCACATCCATCCACATTACTTAATCCATATCCAATTCATATGTATACCCATTCTCATCCAATCACATCATTTTCCATCTCATCACATCTTTCCTCATTTACATCTCATCCACTCGCATCAACCCATATTCACATTCCATCACACCTCATTCGTTTCACATCTATCACAATTTACATCACATCTCATCTCATTCATTCTTATCCCGATTCACATCACATCACATCTCAATCATTCACTCACATCGACATCACATCCTTTCACATATACATCCACATCCATTCTTCCACATACACATCCACATCCATTCTTCCACACACACATACACATCCACATTCATTCTTCCACATCCACATCCACATTCATTCTTCCACATACACATCCACATTCATACTTTCACATACACATCCACATTCATTCTTCCACATACACATCCACATCCACATCCATACACATCCACATTCATACTTCCACATACACATCCATATCCATATCCATTCTTCCACATACACATCCACATCCATACATACACATCCACATTCATACTTCCACATACACATACACATCCATACATACACATCCACATCCATTCTTCCATATACACATCTACATTCATACTTTCACATACACATCCATATCTATTCTTCCACATACACATCCACATCCATACATACACATCCACATCCATTCTTCCACATACACATCCACATTCATTCTTCCACATACACATCCACATCCATACATACACATCCACATCCATTCTTCCACATACACATCCACATTTGTAATTCCACATACACATCCATATTCATTCTCAATTTCTCAAATGAATTATATTCAATATTCCTCTTTTGGAATCGAAAAATTCATGGGATTTACAGAAATCAATTCTACCCATATTTCCACTTTTGATAAGTAATCATAAATTAAATTATATTAAAATTTTCTCTTCTTCCCATTTAATTTCTTATATCT
Organism: Cibotium barometz; assembly: GCF_041138505.1. Lineage (NCBI taxonomy): Eukaryota > Viridiplantae > Streptophyta > Polypodiopsida > Cyatheales > Cibotiaceae > Cibotium > Cibotium barometz. The sequence goes on along the minus strand of NC_141057.1, from coordinate 28,749,663 downwards.
AAAATACCATGGGAATTCCTCTTTTTGCATTTAATTAGTTGCATTCCAATGTCATGGGTATTTCTCTTTTATTCATAAAGTAATTTTATCTAAAATAAAAAAACCCATAAATTCAATATGCTAGGAATTTCTCTTTTCCCATCTAAATGATGGAAATCCAAATGTCATAGGAAATCCTCTTTTAACATTTAAATATTTCTCATAGATAAAATAAATTTTTCTAAATTTCATCTTTGAATTTAATTAAAATACTCATTAATTCCAATATGCTAGGAATTTCTCTTTTCCCATCTAAATGATGGAATTCCAAATGTCATAGGAATTCCTCTTTTAACATAAAAAATGATTTACTAGAAATTCTTTTTTTGCTATTTACTATTTATGCATAAACATAAAAATTAAATTTTTCATGATTATAATGAGAATCATTCAATTAATCTAGGATGATTAATCCTAGAATATGGTAGGAAGTCTTGTTTTCATATTATGAATGAAAATGATTTATGTGTTTATTTTTCAAAAAATTTACCATAGCTCCACTGCTATTACTGATAATTCTCAATAAAATTGAAAGAAAAAAGTTTAGTATTATTCATGTGATTAGAATAACCACTAATTGGATCAATATCCAATTATCGATTGATTCTTAATTTTACCATAAATTAAATAGCGTAAAAGTATTAAAAAGCCATTATTTTGGCCTCCAATTAGACAAGCATAGAAATTACTTTTAGATTAGAGAAATGCTTCATGAGAAGCTTCATTTGAATTGAGAATAGGTCATAGGAATGACTATTCTTTGGCGGAGAGAGAGAAATGCTTAAAAACCATTATAAATTAAGCATAAATGGAAATTTATGTATTTCTTCATTACAATACATTAAAGAACTTCAATAGTATTCAAAAGCCATTCAAATTAATGCTTCTCAAGCTTAAGAGGGGTTGAGAGGAGAAACATCTGGAGATTTAAGAAAAAGAAGACAATAATCCACACTTTACCTCCTAAAATTACTTGATTCTTTGATCACAGTAGAGGCCCCCAACCAATCAATTGGTTTGGTATGTTGTTGGAGTCACCAAGGAAGATTGAAGAGAGAGAGAAGCTCCAATCTCTTCAATTTATAGAGGATTTTTAGAGGATAATAGAAAATATCATTATTTTCGTATAATACTAGCATGGTATAGTTCTCATATTTTTTTACAAAGGGCTAAGGATCTATTTATAGGTGAGGGAGGCCTCTAACCAAGTCCAACTAGTTTCTAGAATTTTCCAGGTTCAGTTTGGCTGAATTTGGACAAGATTTATCTAGTTTGGCTCCCTTTTGATTTGGTTTGATCTAGGAGAGAGGAGAGATAAAAATATCACAATATTTTTGAAGTTAAAACTCCACCACACATGTGAAATAGGCACCTCCTTGAAGAGCTCCCTTCTCCTTACTAAGGTGTCAAAATTGAATCATTATACCATTTTTTTAGTAATACTCATAGTTTTTTACTAATAAACCTTGTCCTTAGTCAACTCTTCATCTTATGTGAGAATTTACTCATTTTTGGGGTTTTTCTTTTAAAAATTGGATTTATCTTCTCCCCACACTTGGATTGATCCAATCGGCCCATAGGAACCTGAATTGGACCATAATCCAAAAATTTCTGAAAATCTAGACCCTTAGGCTAATGTCCTGTATACTTCTTTTTAATTAATTCCAAATGCTTATTGGAAAGTTCTTTTTGAATTTTTGTTTCAGGGGAAACCATTTTAGACACTAGGAGGATTTTTATATCCAAAAATATCTCAATTTTGGACCTCTCTCTAGATATTTTCTCTCTCTAGGCCAAAATAGGGTAAAACAAAATCTTTCTTTTATTTCAAAGAGGGGAATAATTACAAGACCGGAAGGGGATGTTCTTCCACCTGCACACCTCAAAAGCTGGAGGGAGGAATCTTACAATTCTAGACATGGAAAGCCAAAATTATGGACAACAATAGTCCAATGATTTGCAACAACAACATCAAAAATCATACATAGGTGGAAGAGATTGGTCATCTAGACAAGGAAAGCCGAAGGAGCCAAAATGGTTGGCAAAAAAATTAAAGTGCAAATAGCATAGAGTGCTATTATTTGGTAAACTAGGGCACATGCAAAGAATTGATTTAAAAATCACAATGATATTAAAAGTGAAAGTTGCAACAAGAAAACTATACATCATTTAGTAAACAAGGTGGTGATGACCAAATTACAGGGAGAGATAATGAGAGTCTCCTTATCTAAGTGGAGTGTGACACCAAGGAGGTGTATTTCAAAAATATGGTAACACCAAATATGTGATTGAGGAGGAGCAGTGTTGATGAGAGAGAAAATAGACATTTGGTACAATTAAAAAATTTAAAGATAATGATAAAGTAAAACGAAAAGTAGAGAGTGTAGAGTGTGGACACAAGGTGGCAACTTATAAAGAGATGAGGATACCACATGTTAAAGAGTCTTCGTTTAAGGGACTATCAATATTAGAAACCTCTCATGGTATGGTTATAAGAAGTATATTACAATACATTGTGTTGAGTGTGCTCATTCATGTCCACATCTCTTAATCATGGAAATTATTTTGAGCCTCCCTAATCTAATTTCTCTCATTATGTGCAACACTCTACCAAGCCTATCCATAGCACACATTAGATTCTCGGCAAGTTTGACTTCAACGAATTCTTGAGGAGTAATTGTGTTATCATCACCTCCTAGTTTCCCTTTCAATCTACTGACATGAAAGCCTGGATGAACTCTAACCTGTGGAAGTAGTTTTAGTTCATATGCAACCGTGCTAATCCGATGTATAACTCGAAATGAACCACAATATCTAGGAGATAAATAATTCGAGTATTTTCCTATTGACAAAGTCTGAGAATCTTTAGGAACTTTTAAATAAACCAATACTCTAGGTTTAAAAGACCAAGGTGAGTGTCCTCTATCAGCATAAAGCTGTGCCCTATCCTGAGCACTCATGATAGAATCCAGAGCTTCGGTCAGCATTTCCTACATATCATGCATGAAATCCCTCGATACATCAAGCTGAATGTCCTTAAGACCGACATCAATAGGTGCCCTAGGTTGATACCCGTATATAAGCATGAACGGACTAAAACCAATAGTTGTATATTTAAAACTGTTATAGGAAAATTTCATTAATGATTTTCCAGAGACATATGCATGAAGCATATCCTCTACAATTTGATTCACATGCTCTATTTTCCCATCAGAGCAGCGGATGATCAGAGGAATTCTTACTTAAAGTAGTTTCCTCATTGTAAACCATTTGGAATAAAGTAAGAAAACATGGCATTATAACAGCAAGAACCAGTGATCCATCGGCGGCCTGATGTACTCACATCTATACATGGAATTATCAGCATCCCAAATTACCCATATCAACATAGAGAGTCCTTAATGTCTCGATGAGTTACATATGTACATCCATAAACCATCAGCAGGTGTATTGTATAAATCACCTAAAGTACAGAACTAGATAAAGAAATGCCAACAAAGGAAGAATCCAAATTTTTCTTAATCCAAACACAACAAGATAAACTCAGTAAACTCTAAAGAAAGGTATTTCAACAAATGAATATGCCAACGAGATTACACTCATCATCTCAATACATGCAAACTATATATAAAAGAAGTTTATCTAGAGAATGCCTACACTATAACTTTAAGTGAAGTCAAAAATTGAGATTGTCTTTGAATTTTGAGGTCAACATACCAAGTGATGTAAGCAAAGCAACAATCTTGAGCCCAAATTATCCCATAAGATAATATATGCGAGGAATCACTAGCGTCCCATACGACCATGATACCACCCATACATACCTTACCCCCATTAGGCTTGTAGTATATGCACACATAATGTGCATATAACATGCATTAAGCTCTTTGCATCCAGCTCTATGCATCAGGCTCTTGCATCTAGCACTATGCAATCTCTTGCATACATTCTTAATGCATATAGCTCTTGAATGCAATGCAGGCTTAATACATGCTTAATGTAGGCTCTTGCATCTAGCTCTTGTATGTAGGTTTAATCTAGCTTAATGTAGGATCTTGCATACATGCTTAATGCATCTAGCTTTATGCATGCTTCTTGCATACATGCTTAATGCATCTATCTCTATGTAGGCTCTATGTATCAAGATTTATGCATCAAGCTCTATGCATCTAGCTCTTGTAGGCTCTATGCATCTAGCTCTATGCAGGCTCTTTCATCTAGCTTAATGCATCTAGCTCTTGCATGCAGAATCTTGCATACATGCTTAATGCATGTAGCTCTATGCATGCATTAAGCTTTATGCATAAGTCTATGTGTAAGCTTATGCTTAAGGATTATGCATAAGCCTATGCTTAAGGCTTATGCATAAGCCTTTGCTTAAGGCTTATGCATAAGACCTATGCTTAAGGCTTATTCATAAGCTTAAGCATTATGTTCAGGCTCTATGCATAAGGCTTAAGCTCAAGCCAAGATATTGAAGCTTATGCATAGAGCTTCAAGCTTATGCATAAGGCTTAAGCTTATTCAAAGAGTTCATTCTTTTTTGATGTGGAGTGCTATGCATGCATAGAGTTTAAATGTGTTAAGTTTCTATGCTATGCATGGATGGAGAGTATAAGTTTTTTGAATGTTTATACTCTCTTATGCATATGGAATATACTTTTTATGCTCTCTTCTCTATGCACAGGGTATTCTCTATATTCATAGAGTTTACATGTGTAGACATAGTCATCAGAAGTATTGTACTCCTTAAGGAGTGAATAAAAAAATAATGGCCTAACCAATGAGAGAGCTAGGATTCCATATCCATGTAACATGGATCTTTTTGTCATATCTTTTCCCAAATCTCTCAGTAAAATAAAAAAATAGAGCCTATAGCTTTAAAAAATAGAGAAATGTCAGATGTCCTTGAGGTTTTCACCATCAACTATTCTTTCATGTCAGATGTACATTGTAGTCAGCACATGAAAGTTTCAAAAACATATTTCATTTTTTACATTTTTTATGTTCAACTTTCTACTCTCCCTCCTTTTTCAATTGGCTACCTTCTCATTCCTCCCCCCCCCCTTTTTTGACAAAATTCAGTTTTGTCATATCCTCTACATCTCTGCTTCTTTCTTCACAAAATTTTACAGGTAGCTTCCTCTTCGCCATAGCTACCGTCTCCTAAAATTTCTCCTTATTTGAACAAAACCACACTGAGTTATGTCCATTTTCTCACATGATCTTTCTCTTCTGTGCACCGTAGCTCCTTTTCTGCGTTTTTTCTCTTCAAGTTGTGCATTCTTTATTTAGTATTGTTGTAACTCAGGAGTCCAATTTTAGTGTTTTGTTGCTATGTTTTTTTTTGTGCACCATAGCTAACTTGTTGTTTTCTTTTATTTCTCAAGCTGCATCTAGTTTTGAAAAAGTTTCTCTGAGTAATGATCATTTCTATCACATTTCATTGGTTTTAGGCTCTCTTTATACTTCATTGGTTTAGGGTTTTCTTAGGTTGTTTGGTGATGCTTACTATAAGCTCTAATACATTGTTGTTGCTTATAGAAGTGTTCTATCTATTTAGGGTTTCAGAGGAGATAAGTTGTGGTTAGGGTTAGTAATAATGTTGATGGACATTTTAAATAAGAGAAATAATAAGGGTAACTAGATCTGCAAAATCAATAGACCAAGTTTTTTATACGTTTAGGGTAATTTAGCACCACTAATGTTGATTGTTAATGTGTTTAGTATTAGTACTAACGTTGATGGCTAATATACATGGATTTTATTACAACAAAAGAGATAACCTACGATGAGAGGAGTGGCTAAGCTTATGCTTTATGACATATTGATGTAGGGTTTGTTTATGTTTTGTGCTGATGTCTAGATTTTTATTTTCACAGGAGCAAGGTTGTGAGAAACAAGGTTATACATTTTGCTATTTATTTCTTATTGTTTTAATCTTTATTTGTTGCTTACAATCTTACCATAGATATTTATTAATGATGTGGTCTAACTTTGTTAATTTAGTGCTTTGTTTTTTTTATTGTAGATGCCTTCAAGGAGGAGGAATATCAGTAATATTCACACAGTGGAGGTGTTTAATAGGAGATGATGAAGGTAACTGGATCCTTTATCAGTGTAATAAGTTAAATTGGATTTTAATGCAACAAAGTACTCATCGGAGTTTCAAGGTCATGCTCAAAGATGTAACAAACCCCAACAAACAATGGAAAGGTAGAATTATAGAGTTCAGAAGATGCACCAATGGTATGATTACAATAACAGAGGCTTTCATTTAGCATGTTTATATGCACAAAGAGATTTGAGTGCATCATGATAACTTTAGTGCAAGACATAAGCCTAATAGTAAGTTTATATCTCTATGCTTTCAGTCCATGGTTATTAGATAGAGTTATAATACAAGCATGTTTGTTGCTTGTAGCTTTATATCCATCTACTCTTGCATAAATGGTAGAATGTAGAGCGTTTATGTAACAAGACCGCTTCAAACACAATACAGAATATTGGTAGACAACAAGACAAGATCAAATAGATGGAGAGAGAGAGAGAGAGAGAGATTTTATTATATTGCAAGAGAGGTTACAACGAAAAAAATACTTCTATACAAAAGCTCGACCACCCGACCACCCCCGAGTGTTTGTATGCATAGGCTGCCTTGATCACACTCACACTCGCAATCACACTCTCAATCGCAATCTCGCTCTCAATCACATTCACATTCACAATCACAAGAAGTCTCGCGATATATGTGTCCCACACACACTCGCGGTATGCCGAATATAGAGAGACGCGTTCTCCAAAAATAGCCAAAAGCGAGACGGTGCTTCAAAAGCACATAGCCCTTTCCTGCAAATTTTGGCACGTGGTCGATGCTGCAAAACATGGTAAAAAACAAAAGAAAACTTTTCAAAAAGATTAGCAAAGTTGAGTTTTTTTTTAACACTCGGAAAATCAACCCTTCTTCATCAAGCTTCCGTATCTCCAAAACCGATGAGAATTTACCTGCACTCGTGAGATAGTGTTTTGTTCTCCTCGGCGAGCTCTACGAGCGCCGTGAGACACTCTCTCCAGACTTGCCTCCGAATTCTCAAAAAATAGACTTTAATATTGAATTTTCTAGAGAGAATGAAAAACAGGCATTTTCTTACTTTTTTTCTAATCTAAGGCATCAAACGAGATTAAAAACGACTAAAGTATGAAACCTTCAGTCTGGCAATGTTGTTCTATGTGATAAGGACTACATTTCATACATACAAAACTTTTTCTAATTCAATCCATAACATGCTCAAAAATCACTCCCAATGTATGCACTTGTGAAGGTGGGATGTCACTATCAGAACATGCCCATATGAGACTTTGCACAAACATCCAAAATCACCTAAAAATCACTTTTAAACTTTATCTACATGCATGATACAAAAAAGTTTATTATGGCCTACAAGGGTCTATTACATACTCCCCTCCTCTCAAAAACTCTGTCCTCAGAGTTGGAATGAAGGAAACTCTGATTTCAAAGTATCTAGGTACCCAAGAAGCATCTTCCACAGGATATAAATCCCATTTAATCAAAACCTCTACTATGTTTCTATTCCTAAGGTTTCGAACTCTCCTATCCCATTTGGTTGTGAACTCGAAGGGAACCATCATCTTGAAGCTTAGATTTGTCCTGCAAAACATGGTGAACATTAGGAACATATTTCTTCAACAAACTAACATGGAAAACTAGATGGACCTTAACATGAGAAGGAAGTTCAAGTTCATAAGCCAATGATCCTATCTTTTTCAAAACTTTGAAAGGTCCAGCAAAACGAGCAGACAATCTTCTATCCTTCCCCAAAACCAAATTACTTCGTTGAGGCAAAACCCTTAAGAAAATCATGTCTCCTATTTCAAATTCCAAACCCCTCTTATTCTTGTCATAGTGTTACTTTTGTCTCTTTTGAGCCTCACGTATGTGTTTCTTGATTTTTGCCATTTGTTCATCCATTTTTTCAAGCATGTCTTTTGAAACTTCAAGCTTGTTATCAGGATCAGAGAAGTTTAGAGGTGTGGCACAATTATACCCATACATGGCTTCAAAAGGTGTCATTTTAATGGATGCATGCCATGAGCTATTGTATGCAAATTCGACAAGTGACAAATAGTCAATCCAATTGGTTTGTTTCTCATTTACATACATCCTAAGCATGTCCTCTAAAACTCGATTAACCCTTTCAGTTTCACCATCTGTTTGTGGATGAAAAGCAGTACTCATTTGCAATTGTGTGCCAATTGCATGAAAGGTTGCTTTCCAAAAAAAGTTAGATGTAAACTTAGAATTTTGAAACTTTGATGATCAGAAGATGTCTCCAATGTTTTAAAGCATGAACAACCGCAAGCATTTCCAAATCATGTACAGCATAATTCAATTCATGTTTCCTTAACTTTCGTGACTCATATGCAACTACCCTCCCATCTTGAGACAAAACACATCCAATTTGAAAACCACTGACATCACAAGCAACAACAAAGGGTTTCCCCATCTCAAGAATCTTTAAAATACAGTTTTCAGCCACCTTTTGTTTTAAGGTCTCAAATGCTTTTTGACATGATGCATTTCAAGAAAAACCTTTAGTTTTCTTAGTGAGATCGGTTAAAGGACTTGCAATGAATTCCTATGACATTTAGAATTCCATCATTTAGATGGGAAAAAAGAAATTCCTAGCATATTGAAATAATGGATATTTTATTTTAGATGAATTTATTTTATGAGAAATAATTGACAAAAAAAAGAGGAATTCCCATGACATTGGAATGCAAAAAATCAGATGCAAAAAGAGGAATTCCCATGGTATTTGAGATCCAAGAAATTAAATGGAAAGAAGAAAGTCAATATTAGGTAAAGTGGGGAAAATCTCACAAAATGGGAATCAATTTGTAAACTTGTTTTAGCCATATCTTGAACATGCTAACTCCGAATTTGTCGGACATTATAGATCTAGATTCTACTTTTCAAGAGCTTTCCAATGATATGCTATATGCAAGGGTTTTGACAAACTATTTGGTAAGTTTACCATGCCCCCACTTTTTGAATGGGAATGGGATTTCTCCCACTTTATCTAATATTGACTTAAGAGGAAATTTTAGTATAATTCAATTTATGATTATTTACCACCAAAAGTGAAAATATGGGTGAAATTGATTTCTACAAATCCCATGAAGCCTTTTATTCAAAAGAGGAATATTGAATATAATTCAATTGAGGAGTTGAGATGGAATATGGAAATAGTCGCGTCGAGAAAAAGAACCTTTGATTAGGCCAAACAATTGGTAGAAATTTAGAAAAAGTCCCATTATTGGTATCAAACTAGAAAAAGCTATTAAATGGGAATAGCATGTGAATGGATGTGATAAGATGTGTATGGGATGTGAATAGATGTGATAAGATGTGTATGGGATGCGATAGGATGTGAATGAATGTGATAAGATGAAAATAGGATGTGATGTGGAACAATGTGGATTGATGTGGAATAATGTGGAAAGACAAGAGTTCGTTATAGAAACTGTATTTATGACCTATTTTCAAATGACTGTTTTATGTCAATAATGCTGGGGAAGCATTTTGACCGTCTTGTGATTAAGGTCATGGAGACCTAACTAATAAAGTTGCAACAGCTGACCGAGAGTCAACGGAGGACGTCTTGCGTAGCAAGGTCTCGGTTGAGGTCTTGACCAGCCTCGGTTCGATTTAAATGGTGAGCTTCCGATACGGTGGATGAGGGACCAAGGAAGCGGCCTATGAGTGAAGCGCTAGGTCACCTGCTGCGAAGGATCCTAGAGGGTGCTGACCATACGATGCTCGGGCTCTAGGTCGTCGGAGATACCCACACGTGCATCGGGGAAGATATTGGAACAAGGAGTAAGAGTTGTTTTTTGAAACCGGGCATGGATTTGGTTGATTGACCTTGCTGGTCCTCAACGGATGAGTCCATGGCCTTTTTATATGGATCTATTGGTTGATCTTGTTGATCTTCAACGGAGATTCCATCTTGATTTTTATAAGAGAATATATTGCCGGGTACTATGAGCTAGGAACAAAAAGGCCCCTGAGTGGACAGGTGGTGAGCGTTCTGGGTTGCCAATGATGCCATAGATACTCCGATGAAGGAATGATTAGAAATCAGGATTCAACCGGATATTTTGGAGGATTATGATGAGTGACACTATGATTTCATTAAATGATTGTTTTAAAGATAGCTGAATCTATGAAGGCAATTTCATATTGGGTGTGTAAGTGGTGTGACTGGCATTAAATTTGCATATGAATATCCGGCTAGGGGGCCTTGGAACTCTTTTCCCTGATACCCAGGACAAAACCTAACCAAATTCTTAGTTGGATCCCATCACTACAGTGGTTGGGCGGTTGGCTAACCCATGCAACTAAATGGGCTAGACTGATGGATCCGTAAAATTAGACTCAATTTTGTTATAGTACGATAGATGAAGTAAATCCCAGATAGTAATTGTTCTATAGAAAAGAATCAATGGCTGTGCCTTTCGATGGGGAAAAAAGCGTTGATCTCTATGATCCATGTGCAAGTTTCTTCCTTGATCTGACCAAGCGACTTACAGGCTCGGTCGGATAAGTTCAGTCAGTAATGACCTTGACTGCATTAGAGTCAAAATTATCTTGGAGGAATCACCCGTGCTTTCCGGGCGAAGGAAGTTTTTTCGGGTTCGGTTTTGGAAGAACCGAGGGATTAGTCTCTTATCCGGATATCCGTAGGTGAGGCCCCGAGTGAGGGACCCTGCACCGTGCAAGGAGTACTACTTCCGCTGCTAGCACCCCCGAATCTGTTGCGCAGAGGGGGCAGGGATCTTTCAAGTCAGGTATAGCCAAGAGGCACCACACAACGATGGTAGATGTGGATAGGAACCCCATAGGGTTGTGCTAAAAGCGATGCTAGAAGGGAAATAGACAAAAGGCATCAATAGGAGAGGCACCACATAGTAATAGGCAGCCATGTGAGAACTGATAGGAGAGGTGTGTTTGAAAGCCAACTCCAAAAGAAGAGGCAATAGGAGAGGTGAGACTTGTTGGAGCAAGCACCACACACAAGCCAAGGAGATGGCAGGAGTAGCAATGGTAAGGGTGCACTAGGAAATGGAGAGGCCTACTTGCACCAAGTGTGCAACATTGTGTGACCTAAGGAGATGGCAAGGGCAACGGCTTGGAGTGCGCCAAGTGGTATAGAGGCAATGCAACCCCGATAGAAGGATTGGCAGAGCTGGCTAAGGAATTGCATCCACTTGTTTTCTTTGTCCTTGCATGGTTTTGTTTTTGTGATTTTGATATTTTTACCTACACAGCTACTAGCCCTACCTAATTTAATCACACAACACTTTAATTCTAACTAAACTAATGACCCTTGATAATATGGAAAAAGTCTTGTGTTTTGGAAATTTCAAAATTGAGAGGTTTCATATAATTTGGGGATTTCCCACTTAATGTAGGAAAGCATACATAAGAATAGAGATCCATATTTACAAGGTGATTGATAGATCATGTAGGAAGGTGGTGTTGAAAAATACCATAACAAGGAAGTGGTATTTGTCTCTTGCATAGACCTGAATCAATTAGAATCAACGTTAAAAAGAAGTAAAACTTACAAATTTAAAAAGAAACTTTATAGTCAATGGCACAAATTTTATGAAACAATCTTAAAAATATAAACACTGTCAAGACAAAATAACATCATAGGCACAAAAGATGGTTCATATTAAATGCAAAAAAAGATACAAAAAGCATAACTCCAACACCACAAAATTGGTTCAAGATTCTACTACTGCTTAATGGGGGCACCATCAAGTTCATCCCCATCTGGTTCGTGCACACTAATGAGGTGCAAGCCTTCTTGTGCTTTTTTGGCTTCCCTAACTGGTATCTTAATTCTTGTATATGGCCTTGGTTTTTGGGTCTCCATGAACAAACAATTGCATCAGCCATTTCCCACACTCGAGGATTTGCCTTGTTCTCCATCCTGTCATACCATTCTTCCTTGCACAAGGTCCCCAATACTATATCAAAAGCTTCTTGTAGTTTGGCGGCGTCTTGTCCATATCAATCCTTGATTCAGCCATAGCAAGCCAAATGGGATAGATGTCTCTATTATCTAGGTGCAACAACATAAAGTCTCCTTGCTTAACATCATGCATTGGGTTGAATTATTCCCTTGTTTTTTCTCGTTGAGGCCCACAATAATCATCCTTATGCTCTTCATAACCTAAGAATATTTTAGCATCCATTTGAGCATCCACATCATACAGATGTTGGACATATGTTGGACATATGTTGGCCAAAATTTGTGTACAATCTAGTCTCTTCTGCTATTGGTTTCTCAAGCTCTTGGATTATGTTATTCCACTAATCTATCACAAGCCTATAATATCTTGGCACACATGAAGCATTTCTAAGATTCTGCCAAAATTTTATGTAAGCTTTTTTATTCCTAATATCACATCTTCATGCCCCTTTATATACTTTACCATTGGAAAAAGAGGTAGATTCCCAAGTGGTAGCATTGGTTTACCTTCACTGTATCTCTTCTCATAGTGGGATCCTCCATCATGAGGTCTCCAATCAATTGTCTCTAGATGCACTTTATATTGCATTATTCATGTGTTCCCCTCCAAAAAACCAAAATTGAAGCGGTGTTGAGTATAAGTACTTACCGATCACAAAGGTAGCCATTCCAATATCCCTTGAAGGGACTTTTGTAAGCAAGAAGGGCACTACAAAGGAAATTGAGCTAGTACTTAAGGTATCCATCAAATGTGGTAAAATGAAGGTTTGGCCAACTCTCAATGTCTCAAAAAACCTATTAAACATTGCATCTATGTCCTTATGTGTGTGCCCAACCATTAAAAATCCCAATTGGACAACCTTGAAAATACCCCTTGCAACAACAAGAAGAGACAAATATATAAACAAGTACCAATTTTTTTTCACTTGCATAGTTATCTAGCTTTAGCAACAAGTTCTCTCATAACTTACAGAATGATGAAGCTGTTGAGATATCGAGCTCATCTAGTGAGGCGGTGGACACTGATGACCCGCCTGGGGGATAGGCCCCACACTTATACCACTTGCATGGTTGATGAGATCATGGGTGATATGCGGCCAGTGGGATGACAGGCTGTGTGTGATCCATTCTAGAGACTGGCATAGTTATAGAGCCAGCTCATTTAGTTGGGTTCACACTATAGAGAACCCTATTATGTATTTGGTTGAGTACCTTTTCATATTATGTGTACTCTTATCTTTGTATATGGTGTGTTGAGTGTTGTGTGAAGAAGAAGAAGATTTTCAGCCTCTCACCTTGTGTGTTTTTTTTAGGGTTTTGTGAGTGTGTGTGTGCTTGCAAGAGCTCAAGCTCTCTTCTCCCCTATATCTTTTCATGGTAGATCAGAGCCTGGTTCATGCTAAGGGCTGAATTGCAAGCAAGAGAAGCATAGGAAGCATTACGAGGGTAAGAGCTTCATCTACTCTTTCCCTATTTGTGTTGGCGACTACACCCTTGTCGGGAGCTCTACGAGAGGCACTGGCAAACAATCTCTGATTGAGGAGCCTTCTTCGCGGGGGTAAAGCTATAGGGCAACTATACTGTCTTGTCGGCCAACATTTTCCAGGCCGAAAATGCATTTCGAGCATGTGAGAACCTCCGTTTTTCGAAAAGCGGGCAATTTCGAGCATTGCTGCAGAGGGAAGTTATCGATTCTATGCAGAACTTTATTTTAAGAAAACTGCATGAAGACAGATTGGTTGTGCAGACATTGTGTGTGCTACAAGGAGGTCAAATAGTTGCCATTGGGTGTATGTATGCACATTGAGCTCACTGGTTGTGATAGTTGAGTGTAGTACAATACCGCTGCAAAAAATACAACAGTTTGTAAAGGACAAAACCAGAGTGCTGTTTCTGGGAAAATTGGGTGTCTGGCAAGATGTCAAATGATGGCATAAACCATAATTTTGCTAGGAAGCTTGACAAGAACAACTTCCATGCTCTTGGAGGTTCAGGTTGACAAATTTCCTGATGGGAAAGGGTTACTGGGACTACATAGAAGGTGAGCATGAAGAGGCACCGAAGATATCAAAGATCAATTCGACTGCTCTCTGCAGATGTGAAAGAGTTCATGGATTGGAACCAAGGAGCCAGAAAAGTTATGTATTGGCTCTCTATCAGTATACATGACATCATGATTGGGCACATATAGGATGCCAAGTCCCCCAAGGAGGCGTGGGACACCTTGGTAAAACTCTATGAAATGAATACCAAGGCACGAAAGATACAGTTGAAGAATGAATATCATATTGTGGAGAAAAAGAGTATGTCTGTGAATGACTATGCATTGAAGATCAAGAGTATTGTGGAATCCCTTGCATCTATTAGTGTTTCAGTAGATGTGATGATGTGATAAGGTGGAAGTCTGTCTACGTGGTCTCGGGCCACAATATAAGGCATTCAAGACGTCTCTTTAGACTCAGGAAAACATTCCCAATTTCAGAGATTTGGTATCTATGTTGATTATAGAAGAGAAGAGCTTGGGTGAAGACCAACAGTCTTCACAACACCAAAACAATTCAGAGCAACAGGACTTCTACACAAGTTCAGGAAGAGGATGAGGTAGAGGAGGCTGTGGATGCAGTCAAGGAGGTGGCCAAATAGGTAATCAGAATTATGGCCAACAGCAGCAACACCAACAGTCCCAGAATTTACAACAACAACACACAGGTGGAAGAGGCCAATTGAGAGGCAGGGAGTCACAAAGAGGTCGTGGAAATTGGCAAAGATAGTATAATGATACACATGGATGCTTTTATTATAGTAAGCCTAGACATGTGCAGGCAGATTGTTATAAGAAGCAGGCTGACATGCAAAATGGAAAATTGCAGCAAAACAACTATGCCTCCTCAAGCAGAAACAATGAGGATAATGAAAGGTTGTTTGTTATGCAGCATAAGTTAATGCCATGTCTAAAAATGTTAAAGCAACACATAAAGATGATGTATGGTACATTGATTCAGGTGCTTTGAACCACATGACAAGTCATGAGGAGTGGTTCAAGGAGATGAAAAACCTTGAAAAACCTTGAAAGACTAGGTTTTGTGGAAACAGGGGATGACACTGCTTGCTCATCCAATTGCCCAATTGCCCATGTTGGAGATGTGCCATTGTCTATGCAGGATGGCAAAGTGAAGTACCTTGCAGATGTACTTCATGTTCCGAACATAACAAAGAATCTGGTTTCAGTTGGCTAGATGATTGAGCAGGGTTTAGAGGTTCGGTTTAACCCTGATGGTTGTTATGTTGAAGACTTCAAAGACAAGTACAGGTTGGTTGCAAAAGGCAACAAAGTGGGCAGAATGTTTACATGAATGTAAACATGCCTGAAGTGAGTGCTGCGATGTTTGCAAACGGTTCAGGAATTGTTGCAGACACAGACATTTGGCATAAAAGAAAGGGACATGTAAATGTGCAGAGAATGAAGTCTATGCAGACTAAAGGAATTGTGATAGGGATGCCAAAGTTTGAAGTTGAAGGCATGCAGAAAATATTTGAAGCATGCTAATTTGAAAAGCAAACAAAGCATGTATTTCCACGTGACAAAAATGTGAGTAGAAATGCACTAGATGTTGTGTATTCAGATGTATGGGGTCCTACGAAGACCATGACTATGGGAGGCTGCAGGTATTATGTGACATCTATTGATGACCACATAAGGAAAGTGTGGGTTTACTTCATGAAGGAGAAGAGTGAGATGTTCACTCATTTTCAGAATTTCAGAGTTATGGTTGAAAAGCAAACAAGGAAACATGTAAAGTACCTAAGGTCAGATGGAGGAGGAGAGTACTTTCCCAATGAGTTCTCTGAATTTTTGCAGAAGAATGGTATTCAGAGACAGTTTACATGCAGATACACTCCGCATAGCAAAATGGAGTTGCTGAGCGGAAAAACAGGCACACTGCTAAGATTGCGTGCAAGCATTGATGGGAGAGAAGAATATGCCGCATAGCTATTGAGCTGAGGTTGTTTCTATAGCAGTTTACATCATGAACAGGACTCAAACTGCAGCCATACATGATGTAACTCTAGAGGAGAGGTTTACTTACAGAAAACCTGATTTGTCTCATCTGAAAGTTTTTGGATGCATTGCATATGTGCATGTACCAGATCAGCTGAAAACTGAGCTGGATCCAAAAGCTGAAAAATGTGTGTTTATTGGGTATTCCCTTGAGCAAAAGGGATACAAGTGTTATAACCCTACTACATGTGAGTTGAGGGTAAGCAGGGATGTTGTTTTTGATGAGATCAGCTAGTATGCTACTGGAAAAGAAGCTGTTGGGGCTAATGTGAGTGGAAATGTGGTTGCACAGAATGCAAGTCAGCAATCACAGTCTTTGAGTAGACCAGGAGAGTCCTCATCTAGTGGTTCAGTTGATAGACCATGGAGTGGTAGGCTGCATCATAATACCAGTCCTTCAAATGTGATTAGTACATCACATAAAGGCAAAGAGAAAGTGGTTGAGCCCCTTAGTATGCCTGACATTTCTACAGGGCATTCTCATGTTGATGGAGAGTCTAGTGGCTCAGAGATGAGCCTTGATGAGGATCTTGGGATACCAGCTATGAGAACACCTAGTGTAAAAAAGGCTATGGAAGCCATGAATAATGCAAAGCTACAAAGATCTGGGAGAGTGAAGAATCCTGTGGAGAGGTTTACCTATGATGGTTATGTGGCACATCACGTGTAGAGGTTTACCTATGATGGTTATGTGGCACATCACTGTGCATACATGGCAAAAGTTGTGCAGGTTGTAGAGCCCACATGCATTAATGAGGGTGTTGGAAATGTGTGTTGGGAGAAAGCTATGGATGAGGAGATGGATGTACTATATGGAAATGAGACTTGGGATTTAGTGCAATTGCCCTGAAGGTAAGAAAGCCATTGGATGCAAGTGGGTGTACAAAGGAAAACATAACAGTGATGGAAGCATAAGCAGGTACAAGGCATAAACATATGGCATTGATTATGAGGAAACTTTCAGCCCAGTTGCCAAGATGGCACAACAGTGAGAGTTGTGATAGCAGTGGCTACATCAAAGCACTGGTCTTTACATTAGATGGATGTAAAGAATGCATTCTTGCATGGGGATTTGTAGGAAGAGGTGTTGCAGCCACCTGGTTATGAGGATGTAGGTCACCCCGAGCATGTTTGTAGGTTGAAGAAAGCCTTGTATGGCTTAAAACAAGCACCAAGATCATGGTCTGACAAGATTTTTGAATATCTTGTCACTATTGGCTTTCATGTAGCCAATGCAGATTTCTCGTTGTATGTGAGACACAGTGATAGAGAGGTTGTGCTTGTTGTCATCTATGTAGATGACCTAATCATTACAGGGGACCATGATGCAGAGATCTTTGACGTAAAGATCTTTCTTAGATAGAAGTTTGAGATGAAGGATCTAGGGGAGCTCAAATATTTCTTGGGTATTGAGGTGATTAGGTCACCACATGGTATTGGATGGTATTGGATTACTGTAGAGACAGTATGGCTTGGACATGTTGTCCAAGTATGGTACATGACAGGCTATAAGCCTATCTCAGTGCCATTAGATCAGAATGGAAAGTTGAGTGCGGATTCAGGAGAGATTTTGGAGGATCCTACTATGTATAGGCTGTTGAGATATCGAGCTCGTCTAGTGAGGCGGTGGCCACTGATGACCCGCCTCGGGGATAGGCCCCACACTTACATCACTGGCATGGTTGGTGAGATCCTGGGAGATATGCGGCCAGTGGGATGACAGGCTGTGTGACAGCCATTCTAGAGACTGGCATAGTTATAGCGCCAGCTCATTTAGTCGGGTTCACACTATAGAGAACCCGTGTATGTATTGGTTGAGTACCTTCCATATTATTGTGTACTCTTATTCTTGTATATGGTGTGTTGAGTATTGAGTAGAGAAGAAGAAGATTTTCAGCCTCTCACCTTGTGTGTTCTCTATTAGGGTTTTGTGAGTGTGTGTGTGTGCTTGCAAGAGCTCAAGCTCTCTTCCCCCCTGCATCTTTTCATGGTATCAGAGCTTGGTTCGTGCTAAGGGCTGATCTGCAAGCAAGAGAACCACAGGAAGCGGTACGAGGGTAAGAGCTTCAACTACTCTTTCCTATTGTGTTGGTGACTACACCCTTGTCGGGAGCTCTACGGGAGGCACCGGCAAACGATCTCCGATTGAGGAGCTTTCTTCGCGGGAGTGAAGCTATAGGGCAACTATACAGTCCTTTGGACTGGTCCTTTGGACTGAAATTTTTGGGCCGAAACCGCGTTTCGGGCGCGTCTGGACCTCCGTTTTTCAGAAAGCAGGCGATTTCGAGCACTGCGGGTAAGTCATCGATTCTGTGCAGAACTCTGTTTCAAGAACTGCAGGAAGACAGATTGACTGTGCAGACACTGTGGGTGCTGCAAAGAGGTCTACAGTTGCCATTGGGTGTATGTATGTGCATTGAAGTCACTAGTTGTGACATTTGAGAGTACTACAGTACCGCGGCAGAAAATACAGCATTTGTGCAGGAAAAACCAGAGTGCAGTTTCTGGTGAAATTGTGTGTTTGGCAAGATGTCTAATGATGGCATAACACAGATTGTGGCTGAGAAGCTGGATAAGAATAACTTCCATGCTTGGAGGTTCAGGTTGACGAATTTCCTAATGGGAAAAGGCTATTGGGACTACATAGAAGGTGAACATGAAGAGGCACCAGAGATACCGGATATAAATCCGACTGCTGCTGTGAAAGAGTTTAAAGACTGGAACCAAGGAGCCAGGAAGGTTATGTATTGGCTTTCCATTAGTATACAGGACACCATGATTGGGCATATTCAGGATGCCAAGTCCCCCAAGGAGGCGTGGGACACCTTGGTAAAGCTTTATGAAACAAATACTAAGGCACGCAAGATACAGTTGAAGAATGAACTTCATACTGTGGAGAAAAAGAGCATGTCTGTGAATGACTATGCGCTGAAGATAAAGGGTATTGTGGAATCCCTTGCATCTATTGGTGTGTCAGTAGATGATAATGACAAGGTGGAAGTCTGTCTACGTGGTCTCGGGCCACAATACAAGGCGTTCAAGACGTCTATTCAGACTCGGGAAAACATTCCCAACTTTACAGATTTGGTGTCTATGCTGATTATCGAAGAGAAGAGCTTGGGTGAAGACCAACAGTCTTCACAAAGCAAAAACAGTTCAGAGCAACAGGCCTTCTACACGAGTTCAGGAAGAGGACGAGGTAGAGGAGGCCGTGGACGCGGTCAAGGAGGTGGCCGAACAGGTAATCAGAATTATGGCCAGCAGCAGCAGCAACAACAACAGTCCCAGAATCAACAACAACAACAACACGCAGGTGGAAGAGGCAAATTCAGAGGCAGGGGGAGTCAAAGAGGCCGTGGAAATTGGCAAAGGCAATATAATGATGCACGTGAATGCTATTATTGTGGTAAGCCTGGACATGTGCAGTCAGAATGTTATAAGAAGCAGGCTGACATGCAAAATGGGAAAGTGCAGCAAAACAACTATGCATCCTCAAGCAGAAATAATGAGGATAATGAAAGGTTGTTTGTTATGCAGCATGTTGTGAATGCCATGTCTGAAAATGTTGATGCAGCACAAAAAGATAATGTATGGTATGTGGATTCAGGCGCTTCGAACCACATGACGAGTCATGGAGAGTGGTTCAAGGAGATGAAAAACCCGGAAAGACCAGGTTTTGTGGAAACAGGGGATGACACTGCTCATCCAATTGCCCACGTTGGAGATGTGCCATTGTCTATGCAGGATGGCAAAGTGAAGTACCTTGCAGATGTACTTCATGTACCAAACATAACAAAGAATCTGGTTTCAGTTGGCCAGATGATTGAGCAGGGTTTGTAGGTTCGGTTTAACCCTGATGGGTGTTATGTTGAAGATTTCAAAGACAAGTGCAGGTTGGTTGCAAAAGGCAACAGAGTGGGCAGAATGTTTACATTGAATGTAGACATGCCTGAAATGAGTGCTGCGATGTTTGCAAATGGTTCAGGAGTTGTTGCAGACACAGACATATGGCATAAAAGAATTGGACATGTAAATGTGCAAAGATTGAAGTCTATGCAGACAAAAGGAATTGTGACAGGGCTGCCAAAATTTAAAGTGGAAGGTATGCAGAAAATATGTGAAGCATGCCAATTTGGGAAGCAAACAAAGCATGTGTTTCCACGTAGCAGATATGTGAGCAGAAATGCACTAGATGTTGTGCATTCAGATGTATGGGGTTCTACGAAGACCGTGTCTATGGGAGGCTGCAGGTACTATGTCACTTTCATTGATGACCACACAAGGAAAGTGTGGGTATATTTCATGAAAGAGAAGAGTGAGGTGTTCACTCACTTTCAGAATTTCAGAGTTTTGGTTGAAAAGCAAACAGGAAAATATGTAAAGTGCCTAAGGTCAGATGGAGGGGGAGAGTACTTCTCCAATGAGTTCTCTGAATTCTTGAAGAAGAATGGTATTCGGAGACAGTTCACATGCAGATACACTCCGCAGCAAAATGGAGTTGCTGAGCGGAAAAACAGGCACATTGCTAAGATTGCACGGGCATTGATGGAAGAGAAGAATATGCCGCATTGCTATTGGGCTGAGGCTGTTTCTACAGCAGTATACATCATGAACAGGACTCCAACTACAGCCATACATGATGTAACTCCAGAGGAGAGGTTTACTGGCAGAAAACCAGATTTGTCTCATCTGAAAGTCTTTGGATGCATTGCATATGTGCATGTGCCAGATGAGCTGAGAACCAAGCTGGATCCGAAAGCTGAAAAATGTGTGTTCATTGGATATTCCCTTGAGCAAAAGGGATACAGGTGTTATAACCCTGCTACACGTGAGTTGAGGGTAAGCAGGGATGCTGTTTTTGATGAGATGAGCAGCTGGTATGCTGCTGAAAAAGAAGCTGTTGGGGCTGATGTGAGTGGAAGTGTGGTTGCACAGAATGCAGGTCAGCAATCACAGTCTTTGAGTGGACCAGGAGAGTCCTCATCTACTAGTGGGTCTGTTGATAGACCATGGAGTGGCAGGCTGCGTCATAATACTAGCCCTGCAAATGTGATTAGTACATCACGTAAAGGAAAAGAGAAAGTGGTTGAGCCCCTTGGTATGCCTGACATTTCTGCAGGGCATTCTCATGTTGATGGAGAGTCTAGTGGCTCAGATATGAGCCTTGATGAGGAGCTTGGGATCCCAGCTATGAGAACACCTGGTGTAAAGAAGGCTATGGAAGCCATGAATGAAAAGCTGCGAAGATCAGGGAGAGTGAAGAACCCTGTGCAGAGATTTACATATGATGGTTATGTGGCACATCACTATGCATATATGGCAAAGGTTGTGCAGGTTGTTGAACCCACATGCATTGATGAGGCTGTTGGAAATGTGAATTGGGAGAAAGCCATGGATGAGGAGATGGATGCACTATATGGAAATGAAACTTGGGATTTAGTGCAATTGCCTGAAGGCAAGAAAGCCATTGGATGCAAGTGGGTGTACAAAGTTAAACATAACAGTGATGGGAGCATAAACAGGTACAAGGCTAGATTGGTAGCCAAAGGATATGCGCAGACATATGGGATTGATTATGAGGAAACTTTCAGCCCAGTTGCCAAGATGGCAACGGTGAGAGTTGTGATAGCAGTGGCTGCGTCAAAGCAATGGTCTTTACATCAGCAGATGGATGTGAAGAATGCATTCTTGCATGGGGATTTGCAAGAAGAGGTGTATATGTTACAGCCACCTGGTTATGAGGATGTGGGTCACCCCGAGCATGTTTGCAGGTTGAAGAAAGCCTTGTATGGCTTAAAACAAGCACCAAGAGCATGGTCTGACAACATTTCTGAATATCGTGTCACTATTGGCTTTCATGTAGCCAATGCAGATTTCTCATTGTATGTGAGACATGGTGATAGAGGAGTTGTGCTTGTTGTCATCTATGTAGATGACTTGATCATTACGGGGGACCATGATGCAGAGATCTTTGATGTAAAGATCTTGCTAAGACAGAAGTTTGAGATGAAGGATCTGGGGGAGCTCAGATATTTCTTGGGCATTGAGGTGATTAGGTCACCACATGGTATTGGATTACTGCAGAGACAGTATGGCTTGGACATGTTGTCCAAGTATGGTATGACAGGCTGTAAGCCTATTTCTGTGCCATTGGATCAGAATGGCAAGTTGAGTGCAGATTCAGGAGAGATCTTGGAGGATCCTACTATGTACAGGAGCATAGTAGGAAGTTTGATCTACATGACGATCACCAGACCAGATTTGAGCTATGCTGTTGGGTTGGTGAGTCAGTTTATGCAGGTTCCACGGAAACCGCATTTAGATGCAGTGAGACGCATACTGAGGTATGTGAGGTCTACTTTGCATTGTGGACTATTCTATGAGACTGGGACAGAGATATGTGTACATGGGTACACAGATGCTGATTGGGCAGGTAGTATCACAGACAGAAGATCTACCAGTGGATTCATGTTTTCTTTGGGGAGTGCTGCTGTGACTTGGAGCAGCAAGAAGTAGCCTACGGTTGCTCTATCGAGTACAGAGGCCGAGTATACAGGAGCTGCTATGGCAGCATGTGAGGTAGCTTGGTTGAGAAAGCTACTTGCAGATTTGGGTCTATCTGTGGATAGACAAGTTGTCATTTTCTGTGACAACATTAGCAGTATACAGTTGGCCAGGAACCCAGTCTTTCATGCTCGTACGAAGCACATAGAGGTCCACTACCACTTCGTCAGAGAGAAGGTCTTGGCAGGAGACCTTGACCTTGTTTATGTCAGCACAGAGGATCAGGTAGCTGACATCTTCACCAAAGCATTGGGTACAGAGAAGCTCCGCAGATTCAGGGCTTCGCTTGGTGTACATGAGATGGAGTTGAGCTCGAGGGGGAGTGTTGAGATATCGAGCTCGTCTAGTGAGGCGGTGGCCACTGATGACCCGCCTGGGGGATAGGCCCCACACTTACACCACTGGCATGGTTGGTGAGATCCTGGGAGATATGCGGCCAGTGGGATGACAGGCTGTGTGACAGCCATTCTAGAGACTGGCATAGTTATAGCGCCAGCTCATTTAGTCGGGTTCACACTATAGAGAACCCGTGTATGTATTGGTTGAGTACCTTCCATATTATTGTGTACTCTTATTCTTGTATATGGTGTGTTGAGTATTGAGTAGAGAAGAAGAAGATTTTCAGCCTCTCACCTTGTGTTTTCTCTATTAGGGTTTTGTGAGTGTGTGTGTGTGCTTGCAAGAGCTCAAGCTCTCTTCCCCCCTGCATCTTTTCATAGGCACATAGTAGGAAGCTCGATCTACATGACGATCACCAAGCCAGATTTGAGCTATGCTGTTGGGTTGGTGAGTCACTTTATGCAGGTTCCTCGGAAGCTGCATTTGGATGTATTGAGACGCATACTGAGGTATGCGAGGTCTACTTTGCATTACGGACTATTTTATGAAACTGGGATAGAGATATGTGTACATGGGTACACAGATGCTGATTGGGCTGGTAGTATCTTAGATAGAAGATCTACTAGTGGCTTCATGTTTTCTTTGGGGAGTGCTGCTGTGACTTGGAGCAGCAAGAAGCAGCCTAAGGTTGCTCTATCCACCAGTACTACTGCAGAGGCCTAGTACAGAGAGGTGCTGCTATAGCAGTAGCACGTGAGGTAGCTTGGTTGAGAAAGCTACTTGCAGATTTGGGTCTATCAGTGGATAGACAAGTTATCATTTTCTGTGACAACATTAGCAGTATACAGTTGGCCATGAACCCAATTTTTCATGCTCGCATGAAGCATATAGAGACCCACTACCATTTTGTCAGAGAGAAGGTTTTGGTAGGAGACGACCTTGTTTATGTCAGCACACAGGATCAGGTCGCTGACATCACCAAAGCATTGGGTACAGAGAAGCTTCGCAGATTCAGGGCTTCTCTTGGTGTACATGAGATGGAGTTGAGGAGTGTTGAGATATCGAGCTTATCTAGTGAGGCGGTGGACACTGATGACCCGCCTCGGGGATAGGCCCCACACTTACACCACTGGCATGGTTGGTGAGATCATGGGTGATATGCGGCCAGTGGGATGATAGGTTGTGTGACAGCCATTCTAGAGACTGGCATAGTTATAGCGCCAGCTCATTTAGTTGGGTTCACACTATAGAGAACCCTAGTATGTATTTGGTTTACCTTTTCATATTGTGTGTACTCTTATCTTTGTATATGGTGTGTTGAGTGTTGTGTGAAGAAGAAGAAGATTTTCAGGGTGTGGGATTCCTAGTTGCGGAAGTGGCATACACATTATCACTTGACATTGGTTTAACAATAGGCACTTTATCATCACTTATATTGTGGTAATCTAAAGGTTCCCTTCAGTTCAAAGCACCAAGAAGTGAAACATTACTTCTCAAAAGCCCATTTGTTGCTAGATTACCAAGAGGGTTCTTATTCATTGTCTCTAAGATATGTAAAGAGAATGTAATGGAGCCAACTATGAGATTGGGGTCAAACGACCATAAATCATTTAGCACAAAGTACCCATAATGACTCTCCCTATTCCCATGAATGATCATATGAATCAATACCACTTATAGTTGCCATGCCGAATACGTATCCTTTAGTATCATCCGTAGTCTAGGAATGGCCGTCGTCTTTTGATCCATCTTATCATGGTTTATGCACACATATTTGCTAGGTTGTGTTTCTAAAAACATAGCCATTTGTAGTACAAGATTCTACAAGTTTTTTGTTGATTCATGTGAATGTTCCTTTCCTCCATGATCATTTCTCTTTCCTATATACTTGGCTTGCCTCTCATTCTAGCCTTGAGTGAACTACACAAGCTGCACTTGGAGAACTCACTTGTCTTTGTCAAGGCCATGTGTGGGAACTCTTTATTCCAAATTCTCCCAAAAGAAGACTTGGATAGCTATTTTTCATATCCCAATTGATCAAGTGTTGTGTTGATCTCATCTAATATGTCCACTTGCTTATATGTTTCTAGTGTCTTTAATTGATTCTACCTTGAACCATCTAGCATAGTTCTGCTTGTATTAGGCATCCACTCTAAGTTCATGTCCACAAAGTCTTGAACCATTTCTCTAGCCATGCCAATATGCTCTAGGATTCTTCTCAACATTCTTGTATTTCCATGCCCATGTAGACACACCTAGCCTTAAACTTTTCTCTGTAGGAGTAGAATGATGTCATTGGGATTTCGTGCACTTTATACCATGCTTGACAACAGACTATCATCCCATTTAGCTTAAATTCATATTTAATCTTTTGAGTATTTGAGTCTTGAAGCCAAGATATAGAGAGAACATTATATACACAATTTTTATAGGTTTCCCCCAAATCTCTTGGCGTATGCTCATTACCATGTCACAGTCCGCAAACTGATAGCATTTACTCTAACAACAATCAATAATGTAAACCCTTCCAATGTTTCAAGTGACACATCAGATATGCAAGTTAGTGGTTCTCTCTCCTTTGGAATTCTATTTATGAAAGTGTAGATCCTTTTTTTTATGTTTGGGCATCATTAACCACTATTGGAAACGCATTATAGCGGTCTATTCTCCATCAACCTAGATGGCCTCAATGGTTACATAGTGTTGTAATTGGTTGTTATCTAGCATTGTAGTCTGTTTATTAATGGGCCCACTTGACTAAGCTCATGCTTTCTATATTGGGTATAGTTCTGCTTGATGTACTCTCATGTGTCCTTTCAATAGCCACACCCATATAATGGGCCCACTTGACTAAGCTCATGCTTTCCATATTGGGTATAGTTCTGCTTGATGTACTCTCATGTGTCCTTTCAATAGCCACACCCATATAATCCTCACCAAGTTTCTCAAAGCTAACATAATTATTTGGAAACACACAAAAGATCAACCCCTTGCACATCATCTGAGTCTTTCTTTCATCCCATAAAAGGACTTTTTTGTTCTTCCAAGATTCCTAAATTTTTAGGTCATTCTCTAAAGCTGTCACTCGTACTATATGTATAATTGGAGGTTTCATAAGATCCATTTGTTGACCTTCACTTTCAATAAGCCCTCCAAAACTCACAAAGTCACCAAAAGGCATTAACATCTTAGGCCACTATACGGTACTCCAGTTTGCACATCTTAGCTCACTTGTATCCATTGGTAGGGGAGGGAAGACATGCATCCTTCACACACATTCCATAAACATAGACACATTCCCTTCCCCAATCTCTGTACCAGTGCAAAAAAAAGTTGGATCTACTCTAGACACGCAACCAATACCAATACATTCTTTTGCTAGCATCATATAGACCTTGACTCTAGGTTGAACATCCATCCCTATCATTTTGATGTAAGACTGTCATAAAACATTCTCTACATGTCCATGCGTAATATATATGGTAGAAAGGTCCCTATGGCCAAACTTGCAAGAACAATGAGTTTTAGAATGGCCACACAGTCATTCTACCATGCACAATATGATTGAAACAATGTGCCTAAGGCCAATCCAAAGCACATTATGAATGGTAGAATGCCCCTAGGGCCATTCTAAAGTGGAATGTGCATAGTATAATGGTGAAGGGCCATTCTTGATCCTATGCATGCATAATTTATCAAGAATATGCATGTTAGAATGGCCCTGTGGTCATTCTACAATGCACAATATAATTTAGAATGGCCTGAGGGTCATTCTACAATGAACAATGTTTGAAAGAATGACCTAGGGGGGCATTTATGATGTTCTTTAGGATGGCCATTGGGCCATTCTTTCAAGCACATTGTGTATGGTGTAATGGCCCTATCGCCATTTTAAAACACATTGTGCTTTCAAGAATGGCCCTAGGGACATTCTCTACCCTCTTGTGCCAACTATTGGTGTATATTAGAACGGTTTTAGAGCCATTCTCTACATGTGCATGTATAAAATATCAAGATTGAATGGACCTAGGGATATTATTGCAAGCAAAATGTGGTAATAATGGCCCTAGGGCCATTATAAGCACATCATGGATGGTAGAATGGCCCTAAGGGAATTCTTTCAAGTACATTGTGCAGGTAGAATGGCACTAGGGTCATTCTATAGCACATTGTGCTTACAATAATGTCCCTAACACCATTCTACCATTCACAATATTGATGTTTTTTGTATGCACATATAGATATTAGCCCTAGGACCATTCTAAAATTCACCACCAACGGCGGTTGACACAAAAGAGTAGAGAATGGCCCTAGGGCCATTCTTGAAAGCACAATGTGCTTTAGAATGGCCTAAGGCCACTCTACCATCATGTAGAATGTGCATAAAATAATAGACCTAGGGCCATTCTAAAGAACATCATGGATGGTAGAATGTCCTTGAGGCTAACATGAAACACAAGATGCACCCTGGAGGTAAAGCTACCTTGTAAGCTACACTTCCAATTTTTTTAAGTATTGTATAAGGACCATAATACCTTGGACTTAACTTTGAAACTTTTCACTTTTAAAAGTTTCTAACTTTTATGAAACTCACCTTCCTCAAAATTAATTGGTCTTCTTTTTCCTTTCTCATAACTAATAGAACAATCCTGCACTCTTTTAACATTTCTTCTTACCACGTTTAACATGTCTTTCATGTCTTTGAGAAAGTCTTTTACACTGTAATGTTTCTTTATGTAACCCAATAGCTATGGGTGCTCTAGGTTGAAATCCATACATTAGCATGAATGGACTATAAACCTTATTCTCACAACAAGCATCTGCAGAATTATATCCTGGGCAACAAAGGTATCAATTTTCTTAAATTTTCCTTGAAGCTCATGGATAGCCTTCTCCTACACCAAAGAGTCAACAAATTCCTCATCTAATCTAGAAACCGGCTTAGAGACTAGATGAGAGTGATGCCCTTGGTGGATAACACACCTTCTTGCATGAGCTCTATTACTTGGATAACAGTAATAGATGCAACGTTCACAAACTTCCAGACACTCTAGAGAGGTAGAACAATGATGACACACCAAATTTCCATTGTCAGGGGCTAGCAAACCAATGCATGGCGCTTGCCACCGCTTACCCTTCCATTTGATTGATTGTATTATTTTGTTCTTTCAAAGAAAGGACACCCCACATTGCAAAAATGAAAGTGACCGTCATAGACACTTCTTTGAAAAACACCTATGAATTGTTCTTTCGTGCAAGTCCTGTACTCCACCTAGATATGGACGTCATATCTTTGTTCCATATTGGCCATTGGTTTTCCATTTGGTTATACTCGTAATTCAAAAACCACATTACCATCATAAAGTTTTGGAAGCTCCTCAACTTTCTTTATGTCAGTCTTGTCAGCCAATGAGAGCCATAAGTAAGGAATCATTCAAGGGCAACCTTCTAACAAGAGTCAGGATGCTATGAACTTTGTCTTCCAAGGGATGGCACATTAAAGGTTTGGTAAGACTTGCGGAGTGTTAATCCAGGGCTTCCCAAGGGGTTCATTTTCTTGCTCGAAATCTAGGTCAATAGCGTGCTTGCTAGATTCCCCAGAACCAAACTTGTGTAAGAAAAGCCTTTAGAGGTAGGCACGTAGTTTGTGTGAGAAGAAAGTGATGCATTATTCAAGGTGGAGATTGTGTACTCTCTTGACACAGAGGGGAATATCCTGAATGCATAAACACCACCTGGTAGTTGCATCCTCTCCACGTAGTTAATGGGGACAAGATTCTAGTAGCCTAGATAATTCTCTTGGCCCTATAGAGAAGTAACCTTGAAGTTCTTTCTTCATCACTATGATTTCTTCATTAGAAAAACGCAGAGAAAGAAGTCATGTGGAGATCCAAAATAGAGAACATCAATGACATGCAACATTGGTTTATCCTAAGCAGAGATTGGGCTTGCATGGCACATAAGGAAATATCTATGTTGTCAAAAGGCACACCCTCATTTTTAATTAATAGTGATTAAAGCACCACACATCACAATCCAATATCATTGTAAAATACCTTCTTTTATTAGAAGAATATATTCATTTATTAGGTTTCAAGAACCTTTCCTTGAAAGTATTTCTTCTGAAGCCTAAATTAATGGGAGGGTTGTTAGTCTAACTACATGAGGCTTATGTACTAGAGGGAAATCCATTATGAAATTACAAGCACTTTTTTGGGTATAGTTACGTGTTTATAAGCGACTATCCTTTATAAAAAGATCCTCTTATAATAGCCATAGTATTCCTAGTCCCAATTGAGAAGATACTCCTCTCCTACACAATCTCGATCAGATAGTTAGATGATCCGTCACTATGGCTAGTTAGAAGGTTGGTCACTTAGGGTTGTATCTTATCCTTTGCCTTCTCTTCATTGTGCACCCTCAAAATTTGCAAATTTTTGAACAACAACCTACAAATCTAGCCCAAGCACTCCCAAACTTATTTTTCTTCCATATTCGTTTGCTTCTATGTGCTTTTGTCTTTGGCTATGTCGTTGTCCAAGAAGAAGACTACCGCAGTGCACATGGCTACCATGTCATCTGTGTGGCTACAAGAGAGTCATGGTGTGCCATGGTGCGCGGTTGTAAGAGAGCCATGGACTACCATGGTGGCCCAAGGGATTAGGCCCTATGTGCTTGGGCTACCATGGTGGCCCTTAGCCCAAGTCCGGCGCTTAGGCTAACTGCATAGGGAAAGACATGGTAGCCAATATGCTACGAAAATCAAGCAAAGGGATCACGAGCATATGGCACCATGTAAATCGGATCTAATCTGCAAATCAGGTAAATCTTCATTTCAAAATACCACCATGAGATCACCGAGTTGTTTTGGCTACCATGTCTTCCGGCTCTTGAAGCCAAGACATGTTAGGCTATGTATCGTTGTCTGAGAAGAAGACATGGTGTTCCCACCATGTCTTGGCTAACACGGTGGCCCTTAGCCCAAGCATCGACGCTTGGGATACCATCGTTGCCCTTAGCCCAAGCACTGGTGCTTGGGCTGATAGCTCTTGGGCATCAAGCGCATAGGCATCGAGTGCAGAGCTGGGTATCAACATCATGAGTGCATAGGGCATCAAGTTCATAGCTTCTACCCCACAATCACTTGGATACACCATAGGGCAGACTCATCATTGATTACTAAGGGAATGGTGCACCATAAGAGCTTGGGAAATCATCACTTGGGCTCTCAACCATGATGGCCGTATCCTAAGTGCAAGCACTTGGGCTAGCATGACCTTGTGCATTCCCATGAGAGATTGGGAAGTCATCACTTGGGCTCTCAACCATGATGGTCGGATCCCAAGTGCCAACACTTGGGCTAACATTGCCTTAGTGCATTGCCATGAGAGCTTGAGAAATCATCACTTGGGTTCTCAACCATGATGGCCCAAGCCCAAGTGCCGGCACTTGGGCTAACATGGCCTTAGTGCATTGCCATGAGATCTTGGGAAATAATCACTTGGGCTCTCAACCATGATGGCCCAATCCCAAGTGCCGAAACTTGGGCTATCATGGCCTTAGTGCATAGGGCACCAAGTTGCCCTATGGCCTTCAAGATGCAAGCATGCCACTCACGCTTCAACCATGATGGCCCAAGCCAAGGCACCAACCATGATGGCCCTCAAAGGAGCAACCATGATTGATTCCCTCAACCATGATTGATTCCCTTAACCATGATGGCCCAAGCCCAAGCACCAGCACTTGGGCTAATATGGCCTTAGTGCACATGAGAATTCACATGCATCTCACCACCTAAATGCATGGGTTGTCTTTGCTATATGAGAGTGAGAATACATGTTCTAGAAAGGTTGTTAATACATGGTCTAAATACATTGTATTTTCCATCTATGCTTTGTTTTAATAGGAGATCATCAAGCCACCAAAGAAGAAGAGGCGAATCATGAAACAACTTTAAATGGAGTCACCAATGACTGTGTGTGAAAACTTGTAAGGCATTCCTTTTATTTCATAGTGCTCTTTAACATGGTTTTAAAATATAATTTTCTTTCATTACATTTTGCCCTAGTAGCCCACGTCTTAAGCCAAGGAGCCCACACCCTTACCTCAAGAAGGGGTTGAGGCTAGTAATGAGATGACTTCTCACCTATGTAGGTACTCTATCAACAACCAATGCCTATGGCTTGTAGAATTCTAAGTTGCAATGTAATTTTAAACATGTAACCTAAGTCTAATTTTCTTGTAGAATTCTAAAAGACAAACAAGCAAAAGAGATTTATCCAAGACAAGCACAAGCACATTGCAATCAATGGCTCTTCTGAGCGAAAGAGGTTTATCTAAGACAAGCACAAGCACAAGAACATTGCAGTCAATGGCTACTGAAGAGCAGCCTCCTGCAACAACAACAAGCACTACATATTTAGAAAATGTTGGCATCATGAAAGGCATGACATTCTCTCTTTGGTTAGGATCTTGGATATTTTAAAATATCCACATGTTCCCTTGTGTCACATGTTTGTTTATCCAAGAGTTCAAGGGCTTAGGTGTGATCCGTCTCTTCTCAAAGTGGCATTGGAAGGAGAAACTTATTGTCCAAGAAAGGTGTTTTTGTTGTCTCGATAACTTTGAGCAAGAGCTCAAAGGTAAAAAGAGCCTTGCATTCATGTCAAAAAGGATGTTTTAAGTCTGAAAAGTAATCCAGACTGTTCCATACATGGAGCTTATCTCTAATAAGTGGAAAGATGAGAGGTAATGGTATCTTTGAGTCGATAGTAGCATCATTGATCCTAATAGGGTCAGTGAGGTTGCATTGCTGGTGGCTAGCTTTTGGTGCATTAATGATTAACTACACCAAACATGCATTGAAATGTAATTCTTATAGAAACTATCTTCTTGTGGCTTTAATGCTAACTTCTTTATGTTTAAAAATTTGAATGAGCATGTTGTCATAGTTACCAATATTAAGGATACTCTTGTGAATGTCACCAATATATGCGATTATGACATAAAGTAATATGGTGGTGAGAATCATGCCCACATTGCAAAGACATCGGAGGAAAAAAGGAAGATGGACTCAAATACTGATCCACCTTGGTATTCTTTGGCTAGAGAATGTATCTCATGCTCCTTGAAAATGGTATTGAGGAGTATGTGAAATGTTCAAGTGTCTCTTAATACCATGCTCCTTGTAGTAGGCATTGAATTCATTTCATGTAAATTGTCCACCCTCTGGTCTATCCGAAACTTCTTCAGCATCTTTCCTCTCTTATTCTCAAGCAACTTATACCATGGCTATAATTGTCCAAAAGCATATTCCTTCTCCCAAAGATAATACACCTACATCTTTCAACTAAAGTCATTAATCCATAACAAAAAGTAGGAAGAATTACCCACAGCAATGATATGCATCTTACCATAAAGATTAGCAATGTATAAGCTCTAGAGGAGACTCTTCTCTATTGCTCTTCTCTTGTGAAAAGGGTTATTGATTTTGCATCTTTGTTGCATTCCCCATCATCCAATATTCTCATACACCTAAATATCTGAAAGGGCTAGTAAATGCACCACAAACCCATCTCTTTCACCAAGACCACATAGCTTAGGTGCCCAAACCTCTTATATGCCACATCCTACTAGTCCCTACATACACCCTAGCAAAAAAATCTGATAATGTATACAGATTTTTGCACCTTGTTTATCTCCCAAAAAATTTATCTCCCTGGCATCCCAAGTGGTAGATGACTACGTTAGCCCAACCAAACTTGAACCCTGAGGTCATCATCCATTGTGGACATAATAGACAAAAACTCGACAAAAATAGGTTCCTCTCTCTGCTCGTACATAGAGGATATCTCAAAACTTCTTAGTATCACCATGACTATGACACAAAAGAGATAGTATGCTTTTGCTAGACATTTGGCATCATTCTTAACTACTACAAAGATGGAATTCCCTACTAGTTATAGCATGTAAATACATGACTAGTTATAAGGATTGCTATAGCTCCCATTATTGATGATCCACAAACCATTGGGTGGGTTATTTAGAATGCTTTAACTTTGTACAAATTTCTTCAACTAACACAAAGAGCTCCAATTCCTTTGATGGCTTCAAAGTACCATTCTTCTTATCTGCCTCCTTAAGTTGCCTATGTTGAGAAATGTGGTGCCACGGAGCACAAGGTAGGGAGTGAGTATGAGTAAGCCAATACATGTACCAAAGCTAGAAAGAAGCCACATGAGCAAGATGAAATTATCCCATAAAGTGAGCCTAAGGCAACCCATGTACCACCTCATACAAAGGGGTCTTTTTCAAGCAATGAAATATGAGTAAATATCTTAAGCCTCTATATGAGTACAAGTCTAAATCATGTAACCTAAGCCTCCTACTTAATTAGTTTAGTAGTTTGTCATTATGTGTGTTCTTAGACGTCACCCACCTTAGATTAGCTCAATTATTGGATTAATATAGGATTATTATTACTAATCACCATAGCCATGTATATTTCCAAGATACCCATGTTTCTCAACATGGTATAAGAGCCTCCCCTATCTCCACAACACTCATCTAAATCTAGATTAGGCTAAAATACCTCACTAATCAAAATTTCCATCACTAATCTAAAGCTTATCCTCTTGCTTTGCTTGTGCCTCTAATTTGCCAAGCTCCATTCTCCTCGTTCCCTTAACCATTGCCCAAGAGATTTTGGGAGAAGAATCGCCACTCTAGGGGGTGCATCCCTATAGCTTTTGGCGCACACTTTGCTAACCTCTCTTGCTACACTGCATCTCAAGAGAGTCAATCTCCATCTCCTACATAGTTGTATGAACTAAATCAATGAGTCTTTTTCCATAAGATGCTTTTTCACCCTTACTCATAAAATATGTCAGCCATGTCCTGCATTTTTGGGCATGTGCTAGAGTGCACACCTTTCAAGTAAGCATTATACTTCACACTTTGCAAAACAGCCAATGCCATGTCTGCACCTGTGGCCACGAACAAGCTAATCTGACTTTTATAACCTACTGATTACCTCTTACTCGCATGCTTTGCCTCAGCTATCCTTGGGACAAAAACTCCCGAGTCCTAATAAGTAACAAACCAAGAGCCCTAGTGAAAAGCCCTAGTATCCCACCAAGCTAACCATATATCCAATGCATGAATCTCTCTCTGCATAGCATGGCCGGAAAATCAAAACTTCCTAATCTCATTTTTACAAGCCTCTAGCGGTGGTCTCTGAAGGAGCATTTCTCCATTTTCTACACAGAGACTTATGTTTCTCATGAAAGATGGTCTAATACACTTACGTGAGTGCCTCACCATACGTTTTTCCCAATGGAAAACACAACTTCTCTCTTTCTCAAGCAATATTTTCTTTGCCCCTCAAATAAATGGTGCAAACAACAACAATCCAATTAGCATTTTCTTCATTTTCCATGAATCCATGGAACTCAGGTTTGTCAAAGCCACTTTTCTGAACCACTGTATTCAACATTTTCCAAATTTCTATTTGTGCATGCTGATTCTCTAAATTCATACGTAGCTATGGTGAGAGAAGTTCATAGATGAATGGATCGTATACATGGGTAGGCATTGTGGGCCATCTAGACACCCTATGAACATGGTTGAAATGGACCCACATATATTGCAAACTACCACCTGGTCTCATCTTTATGACCAAGTCTAATCCACTACTAGGACCCTTTGTAGACATCTTAAAAACATGGGATTGATGTTTGTCCCCTAACTAGCCCGAAAAGAGCACACTTTGAAGAAAAGGGTATCGACACTTGTTCTGAAGTTCAAGTACTTCCTTAAGACCAATTGCTAAAATATTTTTATCTCGCTTGGCATATTTCAAACATCTTTCAATACGTTTCTTATTGGAAAAAGGAGTAACATACTCCAACATTCATGATCTCTCATCATCCCCAATATCTAAGTAACCATGTGTCTCATCCTTCATTAGTATGTCAAATATAACATCTTGGGTCACTGTTGTTTGCAATTGCTTTGCTGTAGTGAAAGGATTAAGGGCGACCCTACTATTCACCTTCACTTTCCAAATTTTTCCCAATGCAGTGGTGGCCAAGGATGGAATGCCGAATCTGTGACCCCCTCTTGTAGCCTTGCATACATTTCTTCTCTAAGTATCTTCTTTGCAAAGTCGTCAACACAGGGGGTTCACTATATGTAAACCCTCTATATCACGTGCGTTCAAGGCTTATTTTAAAAACCCCTTATCCGTGAATTTGTCATGAATAAATCACACCCTTTTTCTATTCAATCTATAAATAGTCCCTTTAAATGGTACCCTTTGATATGTAAAAAATGTGTAAAAATGAGATTTTAAAAATCCCTTCTATTGAACCCACGTGATACGCTTACATATTTATGATTGACCCTCCCCCCCGAGGTCGTTCAACTACACCAAAACACATCTCACTTGGTATGCAGCGAGCTAGGTATCATAGTTGTTGGCTCAGTCCGGGCCAACTGTAGCCCCGCAAGTTGAGTGGCAACTTTAGACCATAGATCAACCCCTTGCTTTCTAGTTTTTCCAAACTCATCATGCATTGAGCCACAAATGTGAATGAGCTGAACAACCCATGCATCCTTCCAAACCTCCCTCTTTCGTGTTTGTTCACATTGGTCTTTGGTGTTGAGGCCTTCCTACCTCTCTTGGTCATGGGGGGACTTTGTTGGAAACTTCAACCTCTTGCACCTCTGCATCATCAATTGTTGGACCCCATCCACATCACTTCTCCCTTTTGGAAGCAAAAATGAGATCTCCGTCTCTGCTTGTGAGGGTTGCAGACTTAGATGCACAAACTGGTAGCCGATTGGGTTGGGCCGTTTGTATGGCATAAACGCAAACGGTGAGCCATCGAAAGTGGACAAAGCAAAAGTCCCTGGAAGAAGTGGGGGACATGCAAATGCTAAGGATGAGGTTGCAGGCAGTGCCAAACTAATAGTTGGAATGACTGGCACATGCATGTCTGGAAAGTAGGATGCCTGAGAATATTGGGAGTATAAGGGCATGCACTCGCTGTCTTGCGAGTTCTAGGAATCCATTGGGCGATTATTGGAACAATAATGGGGTCAATCAGATACTAATCAAAGATATTACCACCATCCATGAAGATAAAAAACCAGTAAATTAGACATCTTGTCATTCTATTGGGATTTAAAACAAGATGCAGCGAAGGTGGTGATCTACACCAAATGTTTAGTAATTTAAACTCCTAATAACCCATGATTTTAAATTGATTCAAATGCAAATATATACAAGCAAATGCGACCCTTTACATTAAAATCAATCTGCAGTTGTAACATGCACGATGCATTCATGCCTTACACACTGTTCCAAGCGCCATAAGTTCATGCAACAGAGTATACAAGCGTAGAGTACACGCAAAGTATACGCTGAGGATATACACGCAGAGACTACACAAAGATTATACACATGCAATAACTATATACGCAGAGTATATATACATGCAATAACTATATGCGTAGAGTATACACAACATGCATCAAAATATGCATAACAACAGAGTATATATACATGCAATAACTATATGCGTATAGTATACACGCAGAGTATACATAGCATGCATCACAACATGCATCAAAATATGCATCACAACAGAGTATATATACATGCAATAACTATATGCGTAGAGTATACACGTAGAGTATACACAACATGCATCACAACAGAGTATATATACATGCAATAACTATATGCGCAGAGTATACACAACATGCACCACAACATGCATCAAAATATGCATCACAAGAGAGTATATATACATGCAATAACTATATGTGCAGAGTATACACAACATGCATCACAACATGAAGTGACAAGTACACAACATGCATCAAAATAAAATAACATGCGGATACATACACAGAGAGATTAAGGAGCAAGAAAGTGAAAAATACGTAGAGCATACCTGGATCCTTTATAACATGCAATCAATTTTGGAGCAGTATATACATGCAGAGAGCCGGCGGTGTATATATACACGGAGAACACGCAGATATACATGCAGATATACATGCAGAGTATACAAAAACGAGGCAATAACATGCATCAAAAAAGAAATAACATGCAGATATCTAGGCAGAGTTTGAGGAGCAAGAAAGTGAGAAAAACGCAGCAAGAAAGAGAAAAACAAAGAGCATGCCTGGATGATTTTTGCTCTGCAAATCGATTCTGGAGGCCTGGAAAAATTTCGAACCAAGAACCTCGATTTATCGTTGTAGAATGGCAGGAAGGATCGCCAGCATGGTCCACCAACCGCAACGCGATTGGATGGAGGTAGGTGCGCCCATGTTTGGGCAACCAAGCTCGGCTACCTAGGCTCTGGTGAAAGAGGAGCATGAGGTGGAGGCCACAATGGCAGAGGAGCTCCTTCCAGAGAAGGTGGTGTGTAAGGCACGGTTTCATGGGGCCGCACGCCATTGGTCCACCGCATGGCATGTAGGTGGCCAAAAGGCGGTGTGTAAAGGGTCTGAGGTTCAGCAAAATAATGAGGAGGTGGAAGCTCTTTAGAAGGAAGTATGAGATGCTCTAATTGAAGAGATGGAAGCGCAGGTGTTGAGGTTGAAATCAGTATACCACATCAGTAAAGGAAGAATTCAAAGAGAGATATCATTGCCCCCAACACACTTGTCGACATTAACATGTATTTGGCTTGTGTTATTAGGGGTGTGCTCTCTTTCTTCTGCTGTTGACCCCCATGGCATATGCAAAAATAAACTGCCTTGAAAGAGGCTGCGCTGGCATGGCCTCCTTTATGGATTTTTTTAAAACAAAAATTCACATAATAGTTGTTTGCATCATCTTCCACTGCCTCTAAGGTTATGGCATGGTAGGTGTGTTCATGGCTTTTTTTATGACAAAAATTCACTAAATCATTGTTTGCTTTATCTTTAGTTACCTCAAAAGTTATGAAATGGTAAGTGTGCTTATTGCATGTCTTCACAAAATTCACAAGAAAACATTCCCTCTAAGGTTATGGCATGGTAGGTATGCTTATGGTAAATGTGCTTATGGCATGTCTCCATGAAATTCACAAGAAAAATTTACCCCAAAAGCAGGTTGCACCAGTGTGGCCTCCTTAAGGGCAACTTCCATTGGGAATTCATTGTGTGAGGCACATGGGAAATACACTTTGTGAGGCTTCCTTATGTAGCCATGGCATATCCAAAATACATGGCCATGGCATATAACCCCCAAACAACCCCCACCCCTCTCCCCAAATATACAAAAGAAGGTTATGGCTACGAGCCATACCCCTACCACCACTCATCTTCCTCCATTATGCCATGCCTGCTTGCTTGAAAGACAATTCCAAAAGGAGGATAAAATAGCACCATTAAATCATGATTCAATGAGAATTAACAACACACTAATTGTAATTAAAGATACTATATGATAGTATAAACAATGCCATCCAACATTCATGGCCAGGGCTCCATTGTAATTTTTTGTGTCTATTTTTTAAATCTTGAATACTCATGCTTTGGTGACCACAACCTTGTGGTACGAGATTGTAAACTATGCCAACATTACTGCTGCTAATCATGATGATTACATGAAAGATTTGCCAGAGAGAAATAGAAAGTTAAATACTTTGATTAGAAAGAAGAATATAAAGGGAGCTGAGACTTGATACCCTCTTACTCGTAGTAGATACTTGGGCAAGCTTATTTATAATGTGAGTATTTGTTGTTTTAAGCATTGCTTAATACTCATGCTTTGCTTTAAATTGTCATGTGATGAGATTCGATGTTATGTGAAGGTTCAAATTACCCAAACCTTGAACAAAAAGCTTGAGCAAGTGCTCTATGATTATTACAAGTAGATAAAGATTGAGAAGAGGAAGCAATTGTTTCCTCATGAGATAAGCCAAGACACAAGGGAAAAAAAAAGTGCTAAAATGGCAAAACAAGGAAGTTTGACATGGTCTAGATGGCTGCCCAAAGGTTGATCTACAAGTTGATCTTTTTTGCAAGCGAGTAGTGTTGGAAAGATGGCCATGTGTCCTTGGTGGATTGACATTGAGAAGGGTCATGTTTTGGAGTGAGAGAAGGAGCTCCATCCGCATTTCAAGCTTGGGCAACCTGTCGAGGTGGAGACCTCCCTTTCGGCGGAGTACTACATCGTGCCAATGACTCTAGGTCCCCATGGGATACACTATCTGAGGACCATGTGCGGTATGGAGTTGGTTTGGCTACATTGACTCTTGGTGATTCTGGCTGGTTGTTGATTATGGCATTGATGGGAGGTAATATTCCATATCTTGAAAGCTTGCAAGCCTTTCCTTTTGACTTGCAATTCGTTTGATAAAAGTCACGTTATGTTTTATAGGAGAGATAGTGGGTTGGGGTGACCGCTATTGCTGTGTATCGGATTTGGAGATTTGGCACCATGTTATTGCCATGCATCACTCACCCTATGGATACTATGAGACTGTCGGTTTTCGGACACCGAGGTAGTGTGTTTAGTGGTAGTTTTAGGGAATTTTATTTGGTAAATATGATTTCTTTCATTCGTTAGACTATTGTCATCGTGTTGCAGTATACTCTTCTATGCTCTTTGCAGTTCACAGACAAGGTATGATTCTTGTGATTTACTGCATGGAGAGTGCACCTCTTTTCGAGGCACTTCATATGCATCCTATGGATTTGGTGGCATACCATTTTGTTTTTAGATGTATCTCATGCTAGGGATCTCGAGGGTGTGGAGATTTGTGGTGTTTTTTGGAGCACAACATTACTTTCACTACAGGGTATTTGGAGTTGTTCTGTCATCCAGGTGGTGTTTGGGGGCCGTGGCACAGCTCCTCTTCTTAAGGCATGTTTGAGGTCAGGTCGTTTATGCACTTCGATGGACTCTGACGAGGGTCTTCTATCTTCATACGTACAACCATTACTTCTACCTAAGAGGCAACAAGGAGGCCAAGGGGAGGCTAGCAGTTCACATGATTGGGATGATGATATTGATGAGCATGTGGGACAGAATCCATATGAGTAGTGAGCATCTTGACCTTATTTAGTGCTACATTGTTGACTATTTATTTGGGTTTGTTTTTTGATGTGTTTGGGACTATTGCGCCTCTATTTTGATATGGATTTAGCGGTGTTTTACAATAGGTCAAAGCTTGAGGATCCAAGTTTGTGATTTTGGTTACCTTCGTGCATATGTTTTAAGAATAGAACATTCAAGTTTGATCTTCAAGACACATATATACTTAAACATGTGAATTTGTAAAACTTAAACAATTTTTATTCTTTATTTTCATGTAGAGTGTTATGCCAGTAGTGTATGCCGAGGCAATGGCAAGAACCATGGCTGGAGACACATGTTTTGAGATGGACCATGTGTAACGATGTCACGTTCATTATGTTTTTATAGACGATGAGTGTGACTCGACTTGATTTGTTATGGTGTATGTAGTGGACAATGTAGTGAGCCATAATTAGCGATTTTGTTTTGGTCTTATTTAATGTAGATATTGTTGAGATCTACACTTTTTGGTGCCCATTGAGAAAGGGTCATGTTTCGTGCAGTTGCAAAAATGTAGTTGGTGTAGTATTTAAATTTCTATGGTTAACATGTGAATATTGTGTTTTGATGATGTGCAAATCTAGTGATTGACATGATCTTCATATGTATTTCAATGATAGGAAATGTGTTCCCTCAATCAAGGATTATCCTACACATGAATGGAAAATAATGTAATTTCTTATGTCTTGTGCTCGTTGGATTGGCAAACAATGTTCCATTATTTCTAGGTACATTTCTGTTTTAAAAGTTTGCCAAGTTTTTCTCCAATTTTCACATCTCTTGGAAAAGGTTGCTCGATGTTTGGTAAGACTCCTATTAGAGGCCCATTCTCAATGCACACTATAAATTGGGCAAAGCCCTTCTAATTAAATTAATTCCGTGACCTAAGCAATAACTTTACCAAAAGGATTCTCATTTGGTGTAGCAGAGCAGTTGGGGAAAGCACATAACCAAGGAGTAAGCAATGATTTACACCAAATTTTGATAAATTTGAGCTAATTTTTTAACTTGGGCCTCTTTATCTCATTAAGGGTAATCACCCTATGCAAAAATCCCCATCAAAAATCCTCACCACCAAGCTAAATTTTGGCATCCAAATTTTGTTGCCCTTAATCACCCTAATTAAGCACTACTCATTATTAGTAATGCATCATTAACAAAAATTAGGCCAATTAAGCTCTAAAATTAGATAATTAGGGTATTAATCTAGTATGGGAAGCTCTCTCTTGCATTAAACTCCATCGTACCCATTTGCATTGCTCAATTTGAGTACCTTTTCATCGTATTTAGTGCATTTTTAGCACATAGTTTACATCTTAATCACTTGTATCACCTTGAAATTAGTCATTGCATGAAAAATCAGAGCTAATTTCCAATCTTGTATTAGATTAGACACTGCCATTGAAACAAAACATAGCTCATTGGTGGTAAGACCTTCTCAAATGGTAAGGATTGTGCATCTCATGGACATTATAATGCGAAGGGTTCATCCTTTTTTGGGAAAGCATACATGGGTACACACATAAAAGCATATGCTATTATAAAGCACAAGTGGCACTTAAGAAAGAAGAACAAAAGCACCAAGCACAAGTATCAAAATCAAGTGGCAATACAAAGTCTACACCAAAGGCACAATGAATAAGGCAATGCCAAAAGGTGGACACAAAGACAAGCAAGGACAAGTAGTCAAAAGCCGAAGTCAAAGCCAAGAGCAAAGGAAGCAGCAACAAGGGATCTTCATCAAGTAAAAGCAATGAGATATCAAGTAAGCAATAGCACCAAGAAAAAAAGGACCTACCAACCACTACCCTAACCTAATGTTATAAGTCATCAAATGAGTAGGAAAGTATGTATTTGTAAGCACACTTTACCACCTAAGAGTAGCTAGAAGAGCACCTAGGGGGAGATGTGAATGTAAACACTCCTAACCACCTGAGAGTAGCTAGTCAAACACCCAAGGGGAGATGTCACATGTCCAAGTCCAAATTTTGATCCACCTACATTAAGGGGGTGAAGTATTTGTAAACCTCACATCACCACCTTGCAGTAGCCTAAGAATATGGCGCTAAGGGGGTGTTGAGAAATGTGGTGCCATGGAGCACAAGGTAGGGAGTGAGTATGAGTAAGCCCAAACATATACTAAACCTAGAAAGAATCCACAGGAGCAAGATGTAATTATTCCATAAAGTGATTCCAAGGCAACCCATGTACCACCTCATATAAAAGGGGTCATTTTCTAGTAACAAAATATGAAGCAAGCTCATAAGCCTCTATATGAGTACAAGTCTCAATCTTGTAACTTGTACTTAAGTCTCTTGCTTAATTGTTTTAGTAGTTTGTCATTATGAGTATGCTTAGATGTCACCCACCTTATATTAGCTTAATCACTAACTAGATTAATGTAATATTGATGGGTATCCTGCACATGTTCATCATACCTATGTTTCTTAACAGCTTGCATGCTTTTAGCATTTTCTTGGGGTTGTTACAAGAATAGAATAATTTTACCATCTTTTGTTTCTTATCTTTATTCCAAAAGAAAATAAGAGGAGATACCAAAGTCCTTTCCCTTACCAAAAGAAGAGAAGAGGAGGAGTCGCCACCATCCCTACTCTTCTGACACATCTCCTCCTGCATGAGTGCTTTTGATCAGTATGACCATGCTGAAGATAGTCCACAATATACTTACTCCAACTTGGTGTAGTTGAAATTTGGAATAATGTGACATTATGAATTGGCTGTTGAATTTGACATGAAGCACAGTTACGAACAAATTTTTTAGCATCCGCATGCATGGTAGGCCACCATTGCCCATCCTGAGATATACGTCGCACACAAGTAGTAGCTGATGCATGGATTCCACCGATACCCGCATGTGCCCATTCCAAGATCTCCTCATATTGGTCAGGGTTAGGTATAAGCCGCAACACTCCATCATTACCCTAGCGATATAATCTCCCTGAGATTAACTTAAATGGTCGCCATAGGTCCACATTATGACCCGCTAGTTGTATCTGCCCACTTGTCAAAATTTCTAAGATGGATTCAGACCATTTTGGAGCTGTTGTGAGGTGAAAAAAGAAAGAAAAGCCTGCCTCTATAGCCCTTCCACCTCGCAAACTTGGAATAACACACACGAACGGGGGCACCATAAACCAAGACAAACACCCAGCTTTATATTTCCAGATCAAAACATTTCATACAAGCTTCTCCCGACACAGAAGCCTTACTCACACAACCATAAACAAAACACTCAGGCCTGTCAGCCGAGGATACACCACATCCCTGATCACCACGAACACTCGCCTGCCTGCTGTACCAATCACACCAGAATGAACCCGGCCACTCTCGCTCCAGAAGGCGCCCACACCAGCTAACCCTCGAGTCCTCTCTGACCCATCACTTCTGCATGTGTCGTCACCAGCAGCAGCTACACCATCATCTCTCTCACACTCTGTCTCTGTGCTGATCCTCTGTCAGCTTCACAACAAACCCAGGCAGCTTATCTGCCTTGCTACCGGCCCACCACCAAGCAGCAACCAACCTTTCTCTCTGTGCTTCACTCGGCA
The DNA here is from genome assembly GCF_041138505.1 of Cibotium barometz. Classification (NCBI taxonomy): domain Eukaryota; kingdom Viridiplantae; phylum Streptophyta; class Polypodiopsida; order Cyatheales; family Cibotiaceae; genus Cibotium; species Cibotium barometz. The sequence continues at coordinate 28,705,944 of NC_141057.1, read as the reverse complement.
CCCACTCTGTCCTCTGTCCTGTCTTCAAGGCGGCCCACACCAGCCAACCTGTCACTTGCAGCTTATCTGCATCCCTTTTGTCCTCGCTAGCAGCTCCCTTTGATGCCAGCACCTGCTCTCTTATCTACAGGCAGCGCCCCACCAGCCTCTGCCTTCTCCAACACGCAAGCCCTCCTCACTTACAGCCCACACGGCTTTCCTCATCAAGGCAGCTCTTCTGCCTCTTTGCTTCTCTCAAACACTGTTAGCCAGTCTGCCTTGCTACCGCTCTTCCCTTGGCTCTATCCACTGCGCTTGTCTTGCTCATAGGCAGCCTCTACACCAGCCACACCCCAAGGCGACTTGGCCACGCCAGCCACTCCAGCAGCTGCGTTCCAATCTCTTCACACCCTCTGCCCACCAGCAGCAGCAGCTTCACTCGACACCTTGCGTCTGCACGATGGCCAGTTCTCCAGGCGTTTCTCTCTCAGTCTCACGTCAGCCCGCTTTACAATCACTGTTGCGCCAGCTGTCTCCTCTCAGTAGCTGCGCACACCCAAGGCTCTCCACTCACAAGGCGGCCCACCTTTTGTAGCCTTCGACACTCTATGTCTGCACACGGGGAGGCTCCCATACTATCTCTGCTGCAGCTCACCAGACGATGGCCAACACTGCTGCGCTCCACTTCTTCCCTTGGCTTGGCTTGCAGAGCTGCGCCTCTGAGCTCCTCCAGCAAAGCGACCCCCAGAAGCCCCCAGCAAAAACAACACGGCGATTTTCCTTTTATTGCCAGCCCACGCCGACTCGCCAGCTCCTACGTTCTACTTGTTTCTGGACTGTGTGCGCTGGCGGTAGCTCCAAGCTCCACGCACACTTTGCTTTTTTGGCCATTTAATATTAAACATTTATTTTTTTATTTTGCCTAATATGGCCACTCTCACCTTTCACACCTATGCTCTAGATTACACTGGCTCATCATCAATTGCTTGCCCATGCTTTCCACATCTTCAATTGCAACTCTCCAGTGCCCGTTGTATTTCTTGGACGCCCACACAAATCAAGCCATCGAACGGCTGAACAACTGCAACTGACCATCTTCCAGACAAGCCTGTAATAACAGGCTCAAATCCAAACCGATCCACACTACACACCTGGCAACGCTCTCCTGAGCAAAACTCTGCACAACTGCCATGCACCCATATGTACACTGACGAAAAAGACCACTCAGAAAAAAGCCTGACATACTTTGCCACCCCCCCCATCAGCTAGAGCATTCATGCTCAGCAGCATTCAGCAATTCCAGTAATCATCCACCAGGATCAAAAGGAAATAGCAACTCACCATCCCATTCCCCAGTATCCCTCAAACACCATGGCTGCATCACTGCACACCAAACATCCATCATATGAACCACAACATCACTCACGTCCACTTCATCCACAACAAACCTTCTCGTCTTCAAAACCTGTGGCATTCCAGCATCTAGCATTCCATCCATCAACACCAATGAAAGCCAGGTTCCAGCATCTTGACCTTTCTGCACACCAAAATCCACATCCTCTCCATCAGCAGCATCCACAAGCACTTCCAGCTCCACTGGTTCAGGCTTCCCTTCACAATCATCCAGCTCAACTGGCTCAGAACCCTTGTCATCCAGGGACTTTGCCTTTAACATCTCAGCAATACGTAAAGTAGCCTTAGCTACACTCTCAGCCATATCTGCATCCATCTCCACCTCTGGCTCCTGCTCATCTAGGCTAGCAATTTCCCAAATATCATCCTCAGGCATACTACTCTCCTCACAAAGCTCTTCATCAGCCAAATTCACATGCATACCTTCTTCAGTATTGCCAACCCCCCTAGTATCATCGTCCAAAGACTCCCCAGCACATAATGCATCAGATGGAACAACATCCACACCATCCATCACAGGTACCATATCATCAAGCTGTCCCAGAAAATCCAGGATAATAGGATCTTCCTCCACACTCTCCACATCCGCATCACAAACCATCTTCACTTCATCAGAAGTCTCTACCCCATCCTCCTCCCTCGTAGAATCTGACAAAAAACCATCTTCAAAGCATCCTGTATCCAGCTCCTCTTCCTTCTTATCATCAGCCAATCCCAAGGCATCATCCTCTTTACTTCCAGGTGTATGCATATCCTCCAAATCACTGTCACGTACAGCCACGACCTCCAAATCCAAAGAAGAATCCACTGGCAACTCCTCATCTGCACTTTGCTCCTTCACCTGCTTCTCATCCACCTGCACATACTTTTCAAACTTTGGAAAAAAATCAGAAGGCATATAAAACATACCCCTTTGTACCTGTATCGGCCTTTGAGGCTCCTGTCTAATCACACTTTGCATAGGACTCTTATCCACCTCAACCAAATTCACATGCTTATCCCTTGCAGGCACAACACCTTCATACGGATAAATACCCATCTCCATTTGCTTCAAAACCTTGCCTTCCTTTTCCCTAGCAATGCTAACAGCATCATCAAAAGATCTGGGATTCTTTAACTCAACCCTGACCTTTAAATGGGGTAGCAAACCATCAATAAACAAGCTCTTCTTCAGAAACATAGGAGGAACTCCCTGCTTCAATGTCATACACCACTTACTCCACAAACATGTAAATACCTGCACAAAATCATCCAGTGATTGCCCATGTACCTGCTTCAAGATGCTCAGCTCCTGCCAAAGCACACCTGAATCCTCCACTTGCTGAAAACGCTCCAAAAGGCCTTCTTTCAACCTGTCCAAGGTCAAGACACCAGCATCCTGTGCTTCAAAACCCTTCAGCCAGCTTCGGGCATCTTCCTTCAAGAAAATCTTCATCAATCTCAAAACCTGCTCTTCATCTGTGACATGGTTGCTAATGCATACCAACTCCATCTGCTCCAAGAAGTCAACCACATCTTCACCTTTCCTGCCATGAAACTCCGGATAGGACCACATCATGACAACCTGTACGATCCCTGAGCTCTCCTCAGTGGAACACGCGCCTTTCTAGGCAAAAAACAACGCCAGAGCTATCCTCAGTCACACAATCCTTGAGAAACTCCTCAGTCAAACTATACCAGAAAGAGCCACTCCTCAGTGGGGGCACCAGAAGGATGTGAGGTGAAAAAAAGAAAGAAAAGCCTGCCTCTATAGCCCTTCCACCTCGCAAACTTGGAATAACACACACGAACGGGGGCACCATAAACCAAGACAAACACCCAACTTTATATTTCCAGATCAAAACATTTCATACAAGCTTCTCCCGACACAGAAGCCTTACTCACACAACCATAAACAAAACACTCAGGCCTGTCAGCCGAGGATACACCACATCCCTGATCACCACGAACACTCGCCTGCCTGCTGTACCAATCACACCAGAATGAACCCGGCGACTCTCGCTCCAGAAGGCGCCCACACCAGCTAACCCTCGAGTCCTCTCTGACCCATCACTTCTGCATGTGTCGTCACCAGCAGCAGCTACACCATCATCTCTCTCACACTCTGTCTCTGTGCTGATCCTCTGTCAGCTTCACAACAAACCCAGGCAGCTTATCTGCCTTGCTACCGGCCCACCACCAAGCAGCAACCAACCTTTCTCTCTGTGCTTCACTCGGCACCCACTCTGTCCTCTGTCCTGTCTTCAAGGCGGCCCACACCAGCCAACCTGTCACTTGCAGCTTATCTGCATCCCTTTTGTCCTCGCTAGCAGCTCCCTTTGATGCCAGCACCCGCTCTCTTATCTACAGGCAGCGCCCCACCAGCCTCTGCCTTCTCCAACACGCAAGCCCTCCTCACTTACAGCCCACACGGCTTTCCTCATCAAGGCAGCTCTTCTGCCTCTTTGCTTCTCTCAAACACTGTTAGCCAGTCTGCCTTGCTACCGCTCTTCCCTTGGCTCTATCCACTGCGCTTGTCTTGCTCATAGGCAGCCTCTACACCAGCCACACCCCAAGGCGACTTGGCCACGCCAGCCACTCCAGCAGCTGCGTTCCAATCTCTTCACACCCTCTGCCCACCAGCAGCAGCAGCTTCACTCGACACCTTGCGTCTGCACGATGGCCAGTTCTCCAGGCGTTTCTCTCTCAGTCTCACGCCAGCCCGCTTTACAATCACTGTTGCGCCAGCTGTCTCCTCTCAGTAGCTGCGCACACCCAAGGCTCTCCACTCACAAGGCGGCCCACCTTTTGTAGCCTTCGACACTCTATGTCTGCACACGGGGAGGCTCCCATACTATCTCTGCTGCAGCTCACCAGACGACGGCCAACACTGCTGCGCTCCACTTCTTCCCTTGGCTTGGCTTGCAGAGCTGTGCCTCTGAGCTCCTCCAGCAAAGCGACCCCCAGAAGCCCCCAGCAAAAACAACACGGCGATTTTCCTTTTATTGCCAGCCCACGCCGACTCGCCAGCTCCTACGTTCTACTTGTTTCTGGACTGTGTGCGCTGGCGGTAGCTCCAAGCTCCACGCACACTTTGCTTTTTTGGCCATTTAATATTAAACATTTATTTTTTTATTTTGCCTAATATGGCCACTCTCACCTTTCACACCTATGCTCTAGATTACACTGGCTCATCATCAATTGCTTGCCCATGCTTTCCACATCTTCAATTGCAACTCTCCAGTGCCCGTTGTATTTCTTGGACGCCCACACAAATCAAGCCATCGAACGGCTGAACAACTGCAACTGACCATCTTCCAGACAAGCCTGTAAACAGGCTCAAATCCAAACCGATCCACACTACACACCTGGCAACGCTCTCCTGAGCAAAACTCTGCACAACTGCCATGCACCCATATGTACACTAACGAAAAAGACCACTCAGAAAAAAGCCTGACAGCTGTCTCTACAAGGAAAAGTGTTGAATCTAACATATCATCATCCACACCCACAGGAGCTTTGCCAGAGGTGATTCAAGACAAATGATCTGCCCTAAGATGAGTTGTTCCTTTTTGGACTGCCACTTCAAAATCAAACTCAAGAAGGATGATAAACCACCTCACAATCCTTCCAGTTGCACAAGGCTTATTCACCAAATATAGCAATGCTTGATGGTCCACAAAAAATATGAATTTGTTTGCCAAAAGGTAATGGTGAAACTTTTTCACTGCATATATCATGGAAAAACTTTCTCTTTCTGTTGTGGTATAATTCTTCTCAGCATTGTTCAACTGTCGACTAGCATATGAGATTGGGAAATCCTTATTATGTTCTCCCGATTGAGCCAAAATACATCCAATTGCAAAGTTTGAAGCATCAATATGGACATGAAAGATTTGGTTCCAATTTGGTGCCCGTAAGATGGGTGCAGTCACTAATGCTTGCTTCAACTTTTCAAAGGATTCCTCACACTCATCAGTCTAATTAAACTTTACAAGAAGAGCATATAATGGTCTGGCTAGGACAGCGTACATGTAGATGAATCGATGATAATAGCCACAATGTCCCATGAATGTTTGTACCCCTTTTGGGTTGATAGGCTGAGGTAACGAGACAATGACATCAATTTTATCCATATCTATTGAAATACCATTGCGAGAAACAATATGACCAAAAATTTTCCCTTGTCTTACCATGAATTTGCACTTGTCAGGATTCAAGCATATACGATAAACTTGACACTTTTGAAACACAAGTCTGAGGTGTTCTATATGATCATCATGCTCTTGTGAGTGAACACATAAATCATCCATGAAGATCTCAAGAAATTGCCTAAGGTACTCCTTGAATACAAGACTCATTAACCGCTGAAAGGTTGCTGGTGCATTTGTTAGACCAAATGGCATAACACGATAGGCAAAGATGCCATCTTCAGTAGCAAAGGCTGTCTTGTGTTGATCCTTTAGATCAATTGACACTTGATTGTAACCGGAGAATCCATCCAAGAAACTATATGCCTTTTTCCCTGCAACTCGTTCCAGAACATGATCCGTGATTGAAAGTGGGTAATGATCACGTACAGTAGCTGCATTTACCTTCTTGAGGTTTACACATACTTGAAGTTTTCCATTTTTCTTGGGCACCAATACAATAGGGGAGACCCATTCAGTGTGTTCAATCTCATAGATAAATGAGATAAATTCTGCCTCTAAGAGCTTGTTTATTTCTTATTTTATCTTTCGTGCAAAATTCTCATTGTAAGTATAAGGACATTTCTTGGAAGGTTTTGCATCCTCTCGCAATGGAATTGTATGCTGACATCATATGCTTGGATCAACTCCTTTGAGGTCTTTATAACTCCAAGCAAAAACATCACGATACTCCTTTATTGTTCGAATTAATAACTTCTCCTCATCTAAGGACAAGTCTGTGGTGGCAATCCACACATAGCGAGACTCTTCTCCTGGCTTAGCGATATCAATTTTTTTTGCATCTTCTGGACCATCATATGAAACCCCTGGCATGCTTGGCTTTTGTCACATGGGCTGTTGAAGAACAATCTTCCGATCTTGAAGAGTGTACTGTGTGAAGTTGGGGGGAACATTAAGACCTTGTTCTTGTCCACTCGAGTGGTCACTCATTGAAGACCATGCGGTTTTTGTTGAGAGATATAATCGCAGTGTTGTGTGTATGTGGGAAAGCACCCTAGAGGTGCAAGATATTGTGTGTATGTGGGAAAGCACTCTAGAGGTGCAAGATATTGTGGTGAGATAGGAATGCCACATGTAATATTGTATGGTGTGTGAGTGTTGACCAAAAGAGTGGAAAAGGGAGTGCCACATGGATGATGACATGTAAAGTGGGATAAGGCTTGAGAGCCTATATCATTGTATGGTTCATTGTGATATGCAATACAAGGGAATAGTGTTGAGTGTGCAATCTCTCTCTCTCTCTAGTCATGGAGTTCTTAGTGTGGTTTAATCCACCTTAATCTTATGCTTAATCTATGTCCTTCACCATGACCAATCCCATTTCTAGAATCTTAACATGGTATCAGAGCTTAATGGGCTCTTGGTCATGGGTGATTATTATGTATATTAGCTTGTTTGTGTGTTTGTTTGATTAAGCATTATTTTCAGTTTATTATGAAAAAAAATTATGCACACTCATATTATCATTTGGATTTGCATTTGTGATGAGAATTTGAGAGGAGATTTGCATTTGTGAGGAGATTTGCAACAAGGAGGTTGCATAGAAGCTGCCCAAGAGAGTTGCAAATGGAGTTTTGCAACATGGAGAGCTTGCTCATCATCAAGGAAGCTGAAAATAGAGATTTCAGCATTATGAAGGCTAGCTATGGATTCTTCATCATCATCAAGGAGAAGCTGCCAAGAGAAGATATGCTGCTGATTATGCCTCAAGAAGGTTGGTCTTGTGAATTTTTGCCTCAAGTTTTGGTTTTTAGCATGGAAAAATGCTCAATGTTGAAGGGTTGCTGGTTGTTGGGATATGTGGATCCCATGGCTCTTGCATTTGGGCAAAGAGCATGTTTTAAGGTGCATGTTTTGCTTGGCTGAAGCAAGCAAGGTTTGAGGCTCAAGATGGAGTCCATGTATGTGCATCAAGAGGAGGATGCACATGTGTTTGCTCATAGAAAATGAGTGAGTGGTGGAAGTAGTGGAAACTTTCACATGTGAATGCACCTTTGGTTTCTCATAGGGAGAAACTCAAAGAAAGAACCCTTGAAGGAGCATGCAAGATAGCATGCATTGTGGAGCTCAATTAGAAGCCCATTATGGCCATGTTAGTGGTCAATGTGAACCACCTCATGCAAGGGGTTCAAGAGGCAAAGAAGAGGTAGTTGGTGTGTGATGCCAATTACATCAATGTAAGAAATCGCAGCAAAGAAGAAGACTTGTGAAGCCTTGTCCATGAAGGGACAAATGAGGATGCAACCGAGAGAAGGTTTTTTTTTCAAGCTCAATGATGGAGCTGGCATGGAGACAGCCCATCCATGTAAGAAGAGGAGGAGCTTCGAGAAAAGCAGAGTGTAGAAGGCTAAAGCAAGCAGCCGCTCCTTCAGACTTGAAGAGGCCGCAGAAGAGGGCTGCCTTCTACTCGCACGGGGTTGAGGGCATGCCGGCTGGAGCTGAAGCCCTTGCTCTCGAAGAAGCTGAGGAGCTGATGCAATGTTACGCTAGAGAGAAGCAAGGCGAACCCAGCGTAGGAAGCACTAGAGCTGCACTAAAAGCGGCTAAGAGGAATCGGCCAGTTGTTGGGCTTTGAATCGGCCAGTTGTTGGTCCGGTGCACACCACAAGGAAGAAGTTGGTTGGGCAGCAGCAAGCATAACAAGGCACTGCAGGCAGGCGCTGGTGCGCAGTGTGGAGAAAAAGGCCATAACAGGGCTACTGTGGCGACCTTTGATGACAGTAGCTAGAGAAGAGGTAAGGAGCATAGTTGAGACGGAGGCAAGACGAAGACATGGTGTTGCTGCAGAGAGGAAGCTAGCAGTAGCACAGCAATAGGAGCAAAGGAAATCACCATAGCTGTTGTGCAGAAGCAGTCGCGGGAAGAGAAGAAGACGCCCCTATGTGCGTCAGGGAATCTGACGCGTGCAGCAGAATCGGCTCGTCCGCGTTCACAGGCGCATTCAACGCATTCAACGTGCATTCACAGGTGCATTCAACGTGCGTTCAGAGATGGATTTTTTTTTACATAATAATCCTTGAACCTTAGTCTTGTTAAGGGTTGACTCACACACCCTCATTCACATTTTTTTAAAGGATAATATCCAATCCCTAAAGGATTACAAGTTCAAGCTCTTGTTCAAAAGTGAACTTGTAGATGGTGTTTTGAAAACTCTCTCCATGTCCCTGAAAAATTGGGCAAATGTCGGCTTGTAAAACAAAGCCGTGAATTTTTTTAAAAAAAATTGGGTCCGCTGCCCGACTTTGGCCAAAAAAAAAGGTTTTGTAATTTTGTATTTTTCACCCAAAAATGATGATGGACAAATCGTCCACGAGCATGCGTGCTCAAAACGGAAAAAATTTTGTAATCATCCATGGTATGAGGGTCGCCCTACCCGAGCTCACCTAGAAGCTCAAAACGGTAGTTGTTGTGATGTGTGCAAAAGCGATGCACGTGTGAGGTGCATGCGCACGGGTTGGTTCCCACCCGAACTTCCATGTTCAAATCGGACTCAGTGGTTCCGCTGTGAGCGATGAGTCGGCTCAAAATGGACTAGGTGTCTAAGGTGGTAGACATGGGCACACATGTTTGGATGATGGACACTCCAATGTATCATTGAGGGGGAGTGTTGAGAGATAGCAATTGCGTTTGTGCAATGCTACATTGTATGGATGATGGATGATGGGTGAGTTGTGGAACACCTCGATTAAGAGGGGGTGTTGAGAGATATAATCGCGGTGTTGTGTGTATGTGGGAAAGCACCCTAGAGGTGCAAGATATTGTGTGTATGTGGGAAAGCACTCTAGAGGTGCAAGATATTGTGGTGAGATAGGAATGCCACATGTAATATTGTATGGTGTGTGAGTGTTGACCAAAAGAGTGGAAAAGGGAGTGCCACATGGATGATGACATGTAAAGTGGGATAAGGCTTGAGAGCCTATATCATTGTATGGTTCATTGTGATATGCAATACAAGGGAATAGTGTTGAGTGTGCAATCTCTCTCTCTCTCTAGTCATGGAGTTCTTAGTGTGGTTTAATCCACCTTAATCTTATGCTTAATCTATGTCCTTCACCATGATCAATCCCATTTCTAGAATCTTAACAGTTTTGAGCTCTCCTTTGCAATCTTGCATCAGATTTTTTTGTTCAACCATTGTCTTTGCACTTCCGACATTCTCTTTTGAATTGGTTTTAGACTTGAGTTTTGGTTTTTGTTTCTTTGTTTTTTTGCGATTTTTGCTAACAATTTTTAGCTTTTCTCCTGGTTGGAATCCATCTTATCGTTTTACTTATCTTTGATACTATCTTGTGCTTGGACATAGTATAGATATCCGTTCTTTCCTGAGAAGTGAGGTGGTGGTCGAGAGTGTTCATTCTTAAACTCCTCCTTTTCTTTTTGTAGTCTCTCACGTCGTTCCCTCTCATCTTGTTTACGGATTCTCTTATGGCTCTTACAGCATTTACGTTTGGGTCGGCTTCGAGGGATCTCTACTTGAACCTCCCTTCCTCTCAAGAGTAGGCGTGCCTTTCCTAACTCTTCCTCAGGGATTATCACATTATTATCAAAATCAGAGTCCCATCCATCTTCCTTATCAGCATCATTAGCAAATTCGAGTGTTAAATCCTCCACTGAGACTTCCTCTACATGCAGTGCTGTTGTGGATGCATCCCCATAGTACAAAACATCTAGAAGGTCACGTGGTTGTACCATTCGTATAGGAGTAATGTCATATCCATCTGAGTCACAAAATTTAATTGGCTTAGGTAAAGCATAGGTCGATAATGTTGTAAGGACATGACTCCATTCTAGTGGATCAATTAAATGCTTAGGGAAGGGTTGTGGAATGTATGCCTCATCTGATACACTTTGATTACCCTTAAGTCTCTCAGTGTTGAAATCCCTACATGAGGCTCCACACATCCACAGATCTTCTTGCCCATCTGACAATGTAACTCTTGAGCCCTCAGATGAAGCAGAATCAAACTCATCTATTGGAGACCTTGTTACATCACGATATGAGTGATTCTTTAGGTTGACCCTTGTGATGACATAATCATGTTGGAGGTACAAATAATTGTATCCCCAATCTTGAATCATTTGAAATTGTCGCATGAATGGTCTACCCAATATCACTTCATAGTTTGGATGTTTTCCAAAATCCACTAGTGTAAAGGTGTGCTCATATTCAATCCCACATGTGGTGACCAATATGTTCTCAAGCAGCCCAAGGAGATGTTCTAAGCTTCCATCTGCTAGTAGCTGCAAGCGCATCCTAGTACTCCTAATAGTTGGTTTGCCCCACTTTTCCCAAATGGACCTTGTCACAATGCCCACTCCTGCACCACTATCAAGTATTGCAGTTGAAGCTACTTTCTGCACTTCTAATGGGAGGGTAGTATTTCCCTGATCGTCCTCACAAAATTTTCCTACTTTGTTGATAGGAACTGGCATAACATGCTTTGTCTCAGGGTATATAGTACAATGATGGTGACCCTTTTGTAGCAATACCTGCTCTGACAAACATGTGGCAATATCATTCCACAACTCAGGTCGAAGCTTTATCAAATCAAGCAAAGGTAAGGTACAAGCCACTGGTGCTGACAAAATAGCTTGCACGATACCCATATCCATCTCCTTTGTCAACCTTTTATGCATGGAGGGTATCCTCAAGGTTTGAGAACACTTCTCATATTCTCCCAAATATGATGGTAAGGTTTTCATTGTATGCTTACTTCTAGGAGAAACAATTTTTTGAACTTCCTCGTGGATGCTTGGGCATCTAAAGTTGTTTTCTGTGCCCTTCGTAAAATCCACCTCAGAGAATGGAGGTGAAATAATAGAGGACATATTCTCATTAACTTTCTCATGAACTGCTGCCCACATCTCATTTGCCATGTCCTCGTTAGCATCAATAACTTCATCATTGCATGGGAAGGTAAGGCTAGGTGGTTGCAGAATGCCTTCTTTCAATGGGATGGCAATTGATGCAGACTTCTCGCTATGAGCTTGTGAGATGAGCTCACTTTTCATTTCCCGACTTGATGACACTTCTGGTATGGTTTCTAATGTTGGATTAAGAGGGGTTGGGCCTCGAGGGATAGGTGGAGGTGGTCCCTCAAGTATTGATTGAGCTTCCCTAATGAGTTGCTGATGTACAGCGAGATTGATCTTCTCCTCACACGAAGGTTTGGGTATTCTTGAAGCTTCTTGGGTAGCTCAGATAAAGCTGCAATGCGACTTCTATGAGCATCAATGATGGCATCTAGAGTCTTGTTCACCTTATCCACAAAAACAGAACCCCCAGAACTATCCTCGGTCGTACTAGCCTCATCTTGTTTAGCACTAGGCCCAGGTTGAGGTTGATGCTCCTCATGCACTTCTTGGGATGTAAAAGCTTGATCCCTCATGTTTTGTTTAGAGACTTCTTGAGAACTAGTGGATGCACTTTTAGTTCGCTTGTTGCGGTTCTTTTTCCTCCTAGTGGTTCTTTTTCTATTGGAATGTAGGGTCTTGTCCACTAGATTTGCCTTTGCATCCCTAGTTCGAGGTGTCTCATCTGTTTGCATTTTGGCATTTCGTGTCTGTGATCTAGTCATGACTCTAAGTGGCACGACATCCTCATTCTCAGATGAAGGTGGCGATGGAACTGCCCCTACAAAGTTGAGTGAGACCTTTGGTTGAGAGGTGCCTTCCTCATGTGGTTTCAGCAAACAATCCTTTGGGAAGTGTTCTACACAACACCCTAAATATCTTTCAATTGGTGAAAACTGTGGTACTGTTGTATTGGATCGAGCTGCTTGCCTTGAGCGATGTGGACAATCACGAGCCCAATGGGGTTCTCCGCACTCATAACAGGGGCCCATTAGTTTGGCTTCTACTTTCCTTTGCTGCCATTGACCTGAGGGGCCTGGAGTCCTAGGTTGGTAGCCGCCTAGCAACATCAAAGAATTTTGTTCCGCTGGTTGGGCCTCCAATGCTTGGCTCGGATATGCGGGACTTTCAAAAAGATTTTCCTTGGATGAATATGATGCATATTCCTCCTCCACATAGCCTGGGTTTACCAAGTCTCTACACATATTTGAATTGTCGTAGTCAACAACCCTCACAGGAGCAGTCCCAGGAGCAGGAGGTTGAGCTCCAAGAACAGGTCGTGCTTGCTCTTGTGCTATCGGTGGCTTACATTCAAAATTAGTATACTATTGATGTATCTGTGGAGTCACTCCACCCCTTTGCTGCTCACGCTCCTGTCTCATTCTTGCAATGAGAGTACGTTCCTGTGTGGTGTGGGTAAAGTTCCAAGCACAGGCCTGGCACCACTTCTTTGTGGGTTGGTTTGTGACTAGAGGAGAAAAGGTATTACATTCTTTGGTTTTATGGTTACGCCACATGCTCCACAAAGATGAGGACCTGTAGGCAGTACACTCCTCATTCGTTTTGCTGCTACTGTTGTTGTGGCTGCATGGGTGGGTGATAGGTTTTTCCTAATCTCCTTAGTACTAGGTTAGCTATCTCATCTGGATTTACTAGCGCACTAGACCCTGAACTTTGGTCATCACCCCACTGATCTCTAGGTTTCACCTCCGGGCCAGTACCATCTTGGAATTTGAAGTTATCTATGAAATCCATAGCATCATGGCAACACTCATTGAAATTTGTATGCTTCTTTGCATAGAGATGTGTATGCAGTGTTGAATTTTTGAGTCCTTTTAAGAAGAGAGAAATTAATCGACTCTGGGGTCAGCTCTGGGTAGGCTTCTCATCTTCTGGGCAACGATTAATGTACTGCTTCATCCTATTTACATAATCTCTAACACTCTTAGTCTCGCCTTGCTTGAAAGAGTAGATGTTTGCTACTGTGTCATGTTGAATCCCCATCAAGGAAAAAGCAGCAATGAATCTCTCTTCCAGAACTCGTATAAAGAAGATTTGTCTGAAGCCTCTAGTGCCTGAAACCAAGCCAGGGCCTTTCCCTCAAGAGTGAGCCCAAATTCTTCAATTCGAGTATGCTTGTCAGTCAGCTCGAACTGCTTGCCTAAATGCTGCTACATGGTCATATGGATCTCCCGACCCTTCGTACTTCTTTACCAGTTTCTGAAGAGTTGATGGCCTTACTTGTCTTGAATACTCATCATAGGGCCTACGGCCTCTCATTCTCAGTGGGAATTGTTCCTCTCTTTGGTAAGATGGTCCACATGCATCCCAAATTGGTGTGGATCTCCTATTACCTGCCTCACCAACCCCCTCCAAAGATCTTGTTACCCGCATTTCAGGAGGTGCATTTATGGGAGGCCGAGTTGGCTCACCTAACCTCCGATTGTCATAGTGAGAGAAACGTTATTGTGGTGTGATCTGTGGTCGCACTTTTGGTGTAGGATAATATCTTGGTGCTAGAGTTGGGCTACTTGCAGTGGTCCACTTTGATGTTGAGGGTCCCTCTTTAGTGAACTCTCTTAGGGGAGGAGCAACAGTTTCTCCAAGAAAGGCTGTCTCTCCTAGTTTAGCTGTATTTGTTGAGAACACTTCCATGAATAATGGTTGTCCTTTCCACGTGAGCTCTTGAATCTCCTTCCAATCTAAGGTTCCGTATTCATTGGCCCATTTATGAACGATTCGGTTCATGTGTCCTGCAAGCTTCTCGACTACCACCACAAGTGCTAGAGGAAGATCTAGCTCTGGCAATCTAGTTGTGGCATAATATCCTTCTAAAGAGTCCTTCTAGACCTCTTGAAGTGGGTCATCCTGAAAGACCTTTGTCACTGGAATTTGTCGTACAAACTCCCATTGGTTCTCAGCCCCGTGATCCATTTTGCTCTTGCCTTTCCTATCCCTTTTCAAATTTAGATCTACAAGAAGTAAATCATCTATGGATGGCTTTGAGGACTGGGCATTGGTTGGTCCAAGCATGTCCGGCTCAATGAGCCAATCATCTCTAGACTCCCTTGCTCTGGAAAGCTTTGATAAGTCTAAGAACTCGCTTTTAGAGAGCTCCCCTAATTTGTCTACATTCTCTGGATGATAGGTGACTTCATAGTGAACACCATCTCCACCCATGTACATGTTACCCTAGTCATTGACTAGAGGTGCTCTATCAAGCTCTGAGAAAAAGTCTGCGATCTTAACAAGATACCGTTGTTGTGGATCCCTAAAGATCTCAGCTCCTTGAGCATTCGTGTAGACATATTGAAGTCTCACATTGAGTGTTAACCCCATGGTGTCGGCTTCAAATGGATTAAAAGATCTTGTGGGTGTCCTATTTGGGGCTAAGGGATGAGTATTGATGGCCCTAGATTGTCCATGGACAATGAGATAGTTGTTTTGGAAAGGGTATCAGATTCGGATTCGGAGAAGGTTTCAGCAATATCTGCCAAATTTCCTACCGATTGGGTCCCACTTTCCTGCGCGTAGGTACTCTAGAAGGTGCCCTAGGCCCTATGGCAGTGTCTATATGACGTCCCGACCGCAAGTGCATAAGGTCAAATTTTAAGGTTTGTTTTTTTTTATTATATATATATATATATATATATATATATATATATATATATATATATATAACCCTACCTAACCACTAAATGCAACTAACATGATTATGTGTGTAGCTATCTATTTTCTTTTTTTTATTTTTTTTCTTTTTTATACTAATTACACAAAAATACTAATTTCAAAATTTTTAAAAAAGATGCAAAATATGCAAAAAATATGGACTCAAAATAAAACACATTAAAAAAATTTATTATTATTTTTCTTTTTTATTTATTTTTCTTTCTTTCTTTCTTTTCTTTCTCTCTTTTTTTAAAAATTTTTTAAATTTTTTTAATTGTTTTATTGTTTTTTTTCTTTATTTATTTATTTATTTTTATTTTTATTTTTTTAAAAAAATGCAAAGAATATGAAAATTGATTTAAAAAAATAAAAAATAAAAAAATAAAAAAATAAAAAAAATACTAACCTTTTTTCGGCGCTTCCTCTGTAGATTCGCCTTCTTCACCCCGCCGGCCACCTCAGATGCCGCTGCCTTCAATGCCCTTCACAGCTGGCTCCTCAGATGCCGCCGCCTTCAATGCCCTTCACAGCCAGCCGGTGAGCCCCCGGCCACCTCACCTTCACCAGCGACGACCTTCTGTTACCGCCTCCTTCAATGCCTTCACAGCTGCCACCTAAGCACCAGCCCTTCGCAACCTTCGCTCTCTTTCCACGCTGACGCCCTGCAGCAGCCGGCCTTCGTCTCCTACGTTGGCCACTCTACAGCAGCAGCAGCCGACTTGGCTTCTTCTTTCTCTTCGCCGCCTCACAGGCTGCACAGTAGTCGCCGCCACCTTTGAACCGGCTCTTCACCTTCTTTGTGTGGTTTCACCGGCAACCTTAGCTTCGCCGGCTTCACATGCAGTCGCCGCCTGTCTCAACGCCACCACCCCTTTGTTTCGCCTTCAGTCTTCCCTTGCAGCTACCTCTCGCCTGCAGCCCTCACTTTCGCTCCAGCCTTCGCCAACTGCTGCAGCCACCTTCACATCTTCTCGCGGCGGCCACTTCGTCACAGCCTTCTTGCCTTGGCTCCAAGCACCCCGCCAGCCGCCTCCACGCCGGCCACATCACATCCACAACTTCTTGTGGTGGCGCCGCACCTGGACGTAGCCCCTTGGAAGCAACGACCTCGTGATACAGTCTCGCACTGTTGGCATGGCCGCCAGCAGCTTGTGGCCGGTGTCGGATGGAGTACTTCTATCCTTGTCGGGCCTCGCCCATACACGAATCTTGAAATCTTAGTGTGAACTAAACACCTTATCACCCTTCAACCTTTGACTTACCACAACAGCCGCCGCCTTCTTTCTCTCACCTTCTTTTTTCAGCCTTCGGCCACTTAGCCCGATTTTGAGACTCTAATCATGCCTTATTTGAGCTCTGCTTAATGCATTATTGCATAAGCTTTATCCTTATTACATTATGCATTCATGATTTCAGCTTATGCCACAACGCAATAATAGATTAAGCACAAGTTTAATGCATAATAAATAAGCTCACACATAATGCAATGAGCTTAATGCATTATGCAAATTTCGTTTCTAATCTATGAACAAAATATGAACACAACGATGAAAACAACCATGGACATTGGAAAGCATATACATGAATGAGAAAACATTAGCGGGAGTAGATCTCAACTGCACAAGTGCTAATCTATTTTTTTCTCTTCTAATCACTAGCTCCAAGATTCCACACTCATGCTAATCCTAAACCTAAAAACAAAAAGAAATAGTGGTAGTAATGCAAGCTTCTCAACCGATTTTGAGTTTTCTCCCTGGCAGCGGCGCCACTGGAGAGACGAAAAACTCTCTCACTTGTAGCAAGAGTAGTATGATCCACGTGTAGCTCAATCCAATGGGATTTGCATCCCTTTCGGAGCTAGGGATTCAACCCGTACTGGTGCACAAAAGCTTATCCATTTGATGGAGAGAATGCTTATGGCTACCATCACATGACACTAGACTAAGCACACACACAAGCTCAACTTGCCCTCATTCTTACACACCCATTCATTCACAAATACAAGCAAGAGGAATGCATTCACTATGCACACAAGCAAAGAGAAAGACCTCACTCCACTCCTATCTTCCTACAAGCATGCACACACTCAAGCATCAAGCTTCCATGAAAGCTTCAAATCAGTCCACATACATAAAAATGAAATACTAAAAGCATGCATAAGAGTAAAATGATTAGAGAAGAGGATGAGAAAGACTCATGACATTGCTATTGATTCAATGAAGAGATTTATCTCATACAAAGATGTATGCAAAGCCAGTATAAGATCAAAAATCCCTCATGGATTCAAAATCCCAAAATCCAGCTTCAATAAGAGAAGCTAAATGAAGGTGAAATAGTGGAAGTGTTTCTCACCATAATAAAAAATCTTCATGACCATATGGTTGTTATCAACATGAGTGTGCTCTCCCCAAATCTCGCTCATCTAAGGATATTGTTGCCTAAGTATAATAGTTTTGTTACATCTTTGAACATTGGTGTCAGGCCTACTTCTCTCACATTCAAGGAGCTCATTGCTTTGAGATGAAGAGATGAGGATGCAAAGTTGTAATGGTGGCGACCATGCTTTCTTAGGCTAACACAAAGAAGGGTAAGGATTCTAACTCTTCAAATAAAAAAAAAAGGTTAAATTCTTTTTACAAGAAAGGGCACATAGCAAAAGAATGTAGGAAAAAGCAAGCAGATGTGAAGAATGACACTCTAAATATAAAAATAGAGCTATTTGTTGCCATTAAAGGAGTGTGTAATGAGACAACTGATTCTTAGATCATTAAAAGTTGGGCTTCTAGGCACATGACTAGTTATAAAGATTGGTATTTCTCCCTAAAGCCTATGAAAGATGACATCATAGTAGTAGTGGGTTCAAGTATTATTTCACTTATATCTAAAGAAGGTTGTATGAAGAGATTTTTTAAATGTTCTTTGATCTCTAGATATGAAGAGAAACTTCCTTTTTGTCTTAGCCAAACTGTGACTTGTGGGTCCATCTTTGAAAAGAATGGTGAAGTCATTCTTGATGGAGATGATAAGGTTATTGGAAAGGGCATCCAAAGGAACAACTTGTATGAGCTTATGTTTGCAATCCAGACCAACTTGAGTAGCACAAAAATTTGGCATGAGATATGGGCATCTCAGTATGCATACTCTTTTGGAGATGCAAAAAGTTAAGCCAAGTAAGCTAGTTGAGAATTTGCACCAGTTTTTTACAGTCTGAATGTATGTGGGATGTATGTGAATCTTGCATGATGGGTAAGCAACACCAAAACCCTTTTCACAAAAAACAACCTTTTGAGCCAAGACTCCTCTTCATCTTGTACACACTAATCTATGTGGAAAGATGATTACAATTGCACATGGTGGTTCTTCCTAATTTTACACATTGATAGATGATTATAGTAGGAACATTCGGGTGCATTTTCTTAAGGAAAATTCTCAACCAAGTTTAAGGAATGTCTTAGATTGGTTGAAACTGAGATAGGAATAGACCGAGGAGGAGAATTCATGTCAGATAATGATTTCTTGGGTTTCTACAAAGAAAGAGGCATAAAGCAGCAGCTCAATACCACTCACACTCCACAAAAAAAATGGCATTATAGAGCACAAGAATTTTGTCATTATCAAGATGACAAGGATTATTCAATGGTTAAAATTGATACATTCTTTATAGGAGTGCAACAAAGACCGTTCAAAGGGATGACTTCGTTATAGGCTTACTCAGGTAAAAAACCTTCAACTACACACTTGAAAGTTTTTGGGTGTGAATGTTATGTACATGTTCCAAATGCTGAGAGAACCAAATTAGATGCCAAAAGCCAAAAATACATCTTTTGCATGGAGTCGAAGGAATATAAACTCTATAACCCCCTTCAGGAAAAGAAGATCATAGTGAACCGTCATGCGATATTCCAAGAACAACCATGTTGGATGGAGGAGGAGATTCTTTCTTCATCATGCAATAAGGAAATCAACAAAGTAACATAACCTTCACATATGTAGCATGGGATTCCCCTCACATTTTTATGGAGGGCAGCCCACCCTTAAAGAACAAGGGCATAATGTGTCATAAAAAGGTAAGCCATTCCCCAAGTGGTATATGTAACTTTTGGATGGAGCAAAACATCCGGTCACATCAAGGATGCACCTCAAGATGTTCACAAATGATCCAAAATATTAGAGGATCAAAACAAGGCTCAAGAGAATTATGAATTTTTCTCTTATGATAGAGGTTCTCAAGATGTAAGAGCCAAGGGGATCCAAAGTGGATGGAAGAATATGTCTCCATTCTAAAAATCTGCTTGGGACTTTGTGGATCTTCCTCCAAGGTGTAAGGTGATTGGCACTGCATGGGTTTTTACAAAGTAAAATAAATATCCAATGGTACTTTGGAAAAGTACAATACATGGCTAGTCACCAAAGGTTTTGCACAACTTGAAGGTTTTGACTTTCAGGAAACTTTTTCTCCTATAGCAATGTTAACCACAATCTGGACGATTCTTGCATTAGCAGCACAATAGGGATAGCATGTTCTCCACATGGATGTAAATTTGCTTTCCTTAATAGAAACCTTGAGAAAAGGGGCTATATGTGGAACAACCACCTAGGTTTTTGGTTCTCTAAATTCTGAAAGAAGAGTTTGCAAGTTATGCAAGGCACTCCATTCGCTAAACCGACCCCACGAGCATGGTACCAAAGGATTGATGTTTACTTTGTGAGTATTAGCATCTCATGTAACCCTTTAGATGTAAATTTATGTGTCTTTTGTGAGTAGGGGAAGTATATGATCATTATTCTCTATGTAGATGACCTCATCTTGATAGGGGATCACTAGAAAAATATCTCACAAACATAATAGGTGGTTAGCATAGAGTTTGAGATGAAAGAAATTGGTCTTGTGCATTATTTCTTGGGATTCGGAGGTCTAGCAGAAGCCTGGTAACATTTTCATTTCTCAATAGAAATATACATGTAAGATACTGCATTTGGCATGACTACATACAAGGAAATTGGTACCCCAATGGAGGTTGATCTAAAGCTATCCATTTGCAAAGTCTCCTTAGGCCTTCTTGTGGATGAGACCTTATACAGGAAATTGGTTGGTAGTCTTATCTTCTTGGGTAATACTAGACCACACAACATTTTTGTTGTTGGTGTTTTAAGCAGGTTCTCCAACAACAAGCCTGAGAGATGTGGGTGCTGCAATATGTCCAAGGTACTCAAGAGTATGGCCTCACCTACTATGGGAAACACCCTCAATGGCTTTTATGAATCAGATTGGGAGGGTGATTTAGACACCAGGCACTCAGTAAAACAGGCTAATATTTTTCTCTTAGTTTGGGGTGCACTTCTTGGATTAGTGAGAAACATCCCACTATTGCACTCTCATCAACGGAATCTGAGTACAAAGCTGCATGATTTGCATCATGTGAGGCATTGTGGATAAGGAGGATTCTACAAGATATGAGAGTGGTGAAAAAGTAACCTACAATGTTGTAATGTAACAACCAGAGCTGTATGGCCATTTCTCAAAATCTTATACTTTATACTCGCACAAAACACATTGAGATTCATTATTACTTTGTGTGCAAGCTCATCATGTTCAGGGAGGTTAAGATGATCTACTTCCCGATGATAGATAATTGTGTAGACATCTTCACAAAGGCTCTTAGAAAGGATAAGATAGAGTGGCATCTTCATCGGCTCGACCATAGAGGTACTTCACCTTTGGGGGGGTTTTGGATATTAATGCTCCACCTTCATTATATTCAGGCACCCTCTGTTCATGTTTATATGGCCCCCATTATGAGAAGTAGCCATGTTTGACGAGATCAAGCACCCGTCACCCCTGTATTCACACGACGAGAAGATGGCCTATGAGGCCAGATGGCTTAGAAATAGCTTGGATTAGATTTGGCACATTGCCAATAGGCTCCATTCTACACTAGACGATTTGATCCACACATGAAGTAGGTAGATTTAAATCTTAGACACCCTATCTTGATATTGTAAGGCTCAAACGGATTCCATAATGAGCCTTGATGCCAAGGAGGTGGGGTACCTGCTATATGTAGTCTTAGTACATCTTTTTGGGCCAAGTACACACCGCAAAAAATGGCACTGACTATGATTGTCAACCTAAGCAATCATTTCATAGCTATTACCATGCATATACAAGGCCTATATAGATACATGGGAAACCCCTTTTGGCCAACCCCTTCTCCACACAGTTCATCAGTGTAATGAAGTGGTGGACACATGAGTGGGCACAAAGTGTACATAGTAGAGCTAAGGGCCAAGCATAAATTGAAATAGACCAAGGGGCCAAGAGTAAGTGGGGTACATAGGCTTATAGGCCAAAGGAGGCCAAGGAGGGTGGACATTAATAAGTGTGTGTGAAAAGGGGGCCATGGTATCTAGCCCAATGGAAATTACTAATCATAATTAACCCATACTAATCAAGATTAAAAGCTATGAGGCTTTCATGATGGCAACCTTGCCCTTCTCTTTGCCCATGCATGATTCTTCTACCCCCATGTTGTCACTCCATGCTTTGAGTGGCCGACCATAATTCATTGCAAAATCAGTCTCATTACCTATGAGTTTACTCCCTAGCTTCTATTAGGATACAACCTTTGTCTTAGCAGTTCTTGTCATGAGAATATATTTTAAGTCCTCTAGAAAAATATTATTTATCCCCTCTTGAGTAATTTGGGGACGCCTAGATTACTCTTGCGTCATGCCGGCTAGGTTAATATCGTGGGTGACACCACTATAAATATTAATACGTGCGGTATATGACGTATGTTTGAGGCCACCTATGATTATTTCAGTTAGGTTTGTATGGCAGGGTGATTCCTGGGGTACTTACGCCTGGTAGTCATGAGTTGGTGATGATTTGTGCCTGTTTAATATTTGTGGGATTAATTTAATAATTAATTGGGCTTATATTTTCAGGTGATGAAGACTATGGGAATTGAAGAGTTTACTTTGGAAGAAATGTCTTGGTTCATCACATTTCATTTTTTGGCAAGCGTAGTAGCTTGTAACCTTATCAAATGATTTTTCCATTTTGAACTTTAGGAAAGATACATTTATTTATGTGGAATTTATTAAAGCCTATGGCTTTACCCTAGTCCCAATTTGACACTCCATTTTTGTTAAAGAAGAGTGTTGTGCTCTCTAAAAAGCACATCTTGTATATTTTGGGGGCTATGGCCTAATTTTGGTGAAAAAGAAAGCTAATAAAGAAATACTCTTGTGTGGAGAGAGTCCACGCACAAGAGGGGGGAAGATTGCACCCAATATGGTCTTTTTGAGCTAAGTATTTCTGTTTAAGTGTTTAATTTTTCAATTGATTTGATTTAGTTGAAGCTCACAAGCAATGGTTTTTATGATTGAATTAATTCTCTACTTTTCCACAATCAATTCCTAGAATAAGATTCCGGTTGCAGTGGTATCAGAGCTTGGGCTAGGAGATTTGTGGAGAAGGTAGGAAAGGGCTTCAACTTCTCAAAAATCAAGAAAGTGCAGGAATTTATCCAGTGGACAGAAGGGTGTTTTGTAGGTCTTTACCCAAAGGTCAAAGATTCAAAACTAGATCTACTCTCAAACCCACTCACCACCCTGCAAAACCATCCCTCTCAATCAAAAAGTGGTTTTTCCAAATACTCAGTGAAATCAAAATCTGACCGTATGGATGAAATCCTCATAGCCAAAAACCTCACGGGTTTCTCTCAGAAATCAGAAAGCTTCAAGCATGAGCAAATCTATAATAGACGGAGCTGATAAATCAGTGTAAAAGCTACCAAATAAATCATCAAGGAAATTCGTGGAGAAGAGGCGCACGGCGGCAGCCTGCCGGTGCAAAACGGCTAGTGGAGTAGAAAAAAAAAAGTGCTTAATCTCCCATAAGCCTAATCACCTCTTAATCCTAATCTACTCTTACTTTTCCCAATCCCCATGCAAGTCACATCACTTTTTGAACCTTTACTTTTCCCTATTTTCAAATTTGAAGAGAAATTCAAAGGTTTCCAATTCTGAAAATTTCTGGGTGCAGAAAAGTGATTTACAGGTTTTAAAAGGCTTGAAAATTGCCTAGAAAGGCCAGAAAATTCCGAAATCGCTTTTGAAAAATTTTGAAAAAATTTCAAAAAATATTACAGAGATTGGGCAAGGTTTACAGGACTGTTTCAGTAGGTTTCAAAGTGCAGAAAAATTATTTCATCAACAATTCGACTAGCCCAAGACTCTTGAATCACGCGGAATCGTTCGGGATTTGTTTGAGGTGACGAGAATTCAATTCAGCCATTGAACAACGTCTTTGTTCAGCTTCAACCAAGATCAAATTGCGGGAGAAAAACAAGATAAGCACTCATTTTTGCTTTATTTATTTACATCAAATAAAGTAAAATTTTATTTATCTACATCATTTGCACAAGCACTATGGCAGATTTGCCTATCTCGCCATCAATTCAAGAGCAACTCAGGACTTTCTTTACAACATCAAATTGTAGAAGAAAGAGAGAAGCGTATTGAATTGGAGAGACAGCTCTCGAGTCGTAGACGCAAGCGTGACTCTTCGCTATCTTTTGATGACGAAGATGACACTATTCAAAGGGCTGTAAATGCTACATTGCAAGCACAAAGGTCACAAAAAGAATCCAAGATTAGTCGGAAAGCTTTCACATTTTAAAATTATGATGGAAAGAAGGATGCTAGGGTCATTTTAGCTTGGCTTAGTCAACTAGATGACTATTTTTCTGGAGAAAAATTTTTAGAGAGTGATAAGATTAAATGTGCAGTCAATCATTTGGTAGACAGTGCAGCTTTATGGTGGAGTGTAATTAAGCAAGGTCGTGACAAGCCAAATTCTTGGAAAAGATTTCAACGGCTGGTTAAAAAGCACTTTTTACCCTCACAATTCAAGTCCAAAGTTAGGCACCAATGGGACACTTTGCATCAATTGGAAAAGGAAACTATGTCACAGTATATAGAAAAGTTCTGGAATACTTTATTACAGGTGCAGGTTGTGGATAGAGTCAGCGAGAAGGATCAAAAAAGAAATTCATATCGGGCCTTAGGTCTACCATTAGGGCCGATGTAAATATGTTTCGACCTCATTCACTATCTTCTGTAATATCTTTGGCAACTAATTCAGAACGTAAAAATGGATTTCCTAAAGAGATTAAAGCACATGAGGGTACTTCTTCTAAACCATTTACTAAATCTTTTTATGATTCAAAGAAGATGTATAAACCAGGTTATGAAAAAGGCAAGGACGAGGCTAAAGGCAACATGAGTACCAATAAGAAAGTCAATGGTGGCAAACCGAAGACATCTCCTATCAAATGTTTCAAGTGCCACAAAGAAGGTCACATAGCACCGAATTGTCCGAAGCGTACCAAGAATTCGACACCAGCAGCAGCAGCTCGAGTCAATATGATTGAAGAAGACGATAATGAAGAAGAATCATTCAAGCAAGAGGGTAATTTCGATCCAGATTACTTAGAACAAGAAGGTAAACCTCATGTTCATTCTTTGCTTAAAATAAAAGGAACGATAAATGGACATGAAGTTCTTATTTTGCATGATGATGGTAGTACACATGATTTCATTTCTGAAAATGTACTTAAAGCATTAAATCTTCATTCTTTACCTACGCATTATAAAGTCAAAGCAGCATTTACTGGAACAAAGTATAATTGCAAGCAAGAGGTGAAAGATTTGGATTTATGCATCAAACCTTTAACAGAAAAGATGGATTTCTTAGTTGCACCTTTACAAGGGGTAGATATAATTTTGGGTATGCCTTGGAGACACAAATACAATCCTATTATAGACTATGACACTCATAGCATTTCTCTAAGGAAGGACAATGAAAATATTATCCTCCAGTGTCAAGTCAAAGGATAAATGAGTCCTTTGTTGAGTCACACTCAAGCAAAGAGAGCTCTAAGAAAAAGAGACAAGACTTATATGGTATGGGTTAACCAGCTTGATGCTGAGTTGGACACATCCAAAAGACCAAAGTTTGATCTTTTTATCTCCAAATTTAGAGACTGTTTCATGGAAGTTCTGCCTCCAGGATTACCTAAGTCTAGGCCTGAGGATCATAGTATTGACTTATTGCCTGGAAATTTCCCACCTTGTAAAGCTCCCTATAGAGTCAACAATTTATAGCAAAGAGAAATCCAAAGCCAAATAGAAGACTTGCTAGAGAGAGGCCTTATTCGACCTAGTAGTTCACCTTTTGGAGCTCCAGTACTTCTTGTTAAGAAGAAGAACGGAACTTACCGAATGTGTGTAGACTATCGTGCATTGAATAAGATTACTGTCAAGAACAGATATCCTATTCCTAGGGTAGATAATCTTCTTGACAAGCTTAGAGGATCAAAGGTCTTTAGCAAGATTGACCTAAAGTCTAGGTATCATCAAGTTCGTATGACTCAATCTGACATTTTCAAGACAACTTTTAGAACCCAAACTGGTCATTATGAGTTTTTGGTTATGCCATTTGGTTTGACCAATGCTTCAGCTACTTTCAGCCATATGATGAATCGTATATTCCTTAAGTTTCAAAGTTTTGTTATAGTGTTCTTTGATGACATTCTTGTTTTCAGCAAGGATCGACAAGAGCATGAACAACACTTGGAACAAGTGTTCAACCTTTTGAGAGAAAACGAATTGTATGTCAATCCTGAAAAGAGTTCTTTCTTTCAAGAGGAGATTGATTACTTAGGTCATATAGTGTCGGCCAAAGGGATTCGTGTAGATCCTAAGAAAATTGAGTGCATTGCTTCTTGGCCTACGCCTAGAAACATACATGATCTTAGATCTTTTCTTGGCTTATGTAGTTATTATAGGAAGTTTGTCAAGAATTTTGCTTGTATTGCTTATCCTTTGACTGAACTCCTTAAGAAAGCTACAAATTTCAATTGGACTGAAAAGCAAGATAAATCTTTTGCAACACTCAAGAATGCTTTAACACAAGCACCAGTTCTAACACTACCTGATTTTCAAAGACCATTCTTTATAGTAGTGAGACTGATGCTAGTGGCAAAGGATTTGGAGCTGTTCTTATGCAAGACAACCATCCTATTGCTTATCAAAGCACAAAGCTTAAGCCTGCAGAGCAAAATTATAGCACTTATGATAAGGAATTAGCAGCAGTAGTGCATGCTTTGAAAATCTGGAAGCATTACCTAATGGGTTCTGAATTTCTTATCAAGACAGATCAACAAAGCATTAGGCATTTGCTTACGCAACCTCTTATTTCAGATAGGCATATCAAATGGGCAGCTTTCATTCAAAGTTTCCAACCTATAATTCAATATCAACCTGGAAAAGAAAATGTTGTTGCCGATGCTTTGAGTCGAAGACCAAATATCAACAACATTTCCATAATTGAAAGTGAACCATTTGTACTTATGAAAGAAACTTACGAAGTTCATCCAGATTTTTCTCAAATATGGATCAAATTGCGTGAAAACAATTGGACACCTCAAGGAAGTTATTCTCATAATGATGGCTATCTTTTCTTTGAGAAAAGATTGTGTGTTACTCAACCTTACAGACAGCTTATCTTGGAAGAGATCCACCAACCACCATTTGTGGGACATAGAGGAGTTTCCGCAACACTTCAAGTAGTTTCTCGAGAATTCTATTGGCCTCATTTGAAGAATGATGTAGCTAAATTTGTAGCTGAATGTAACATTTGTCAAACAATTAAAAGCTACAAAGGCAAAGCTTTAAGATTGCTTATGCCTCTACCTATTCCTGATAGACCATGGGAACAAGTTTATATGGACTTCATTACTGGCTTCCCTACTACTTCCAGTCACCATGACAATGATTTGGACAATAGTGGACAGATTTAGTAAGCAAGCCTATTTCATTCCATGTAAAAAGACACTAACTTCTCAGCAAGCCGCGAACATATTTGTTAAGCAAATTTTTGTTCATCATGGTCTACCCAAAGTGATAGTTTCTGATAGAGATTCTAAATTTTATAGTCACTTTTGGGTTGCTCTTTTCTCAAACTTAGGCACTAAGTTATATTTTTCCACGGCTTTCCATCCGAAATCGAATGGACAAACCGAAGTTACAAATAGCACTATCTTAGATATGCTTAGAGCCTATGTTTCCCAGCAACCTAGTGCATGGGATAAGTATATACACCTACTCCAATTTGCTTATAACAATACTCCTCATACTGCTACTGGTCGAGCACCATTTGAGATTATCTATGGAAGAGCATTGCCTATTCCGGCTACTAGACTCTCTCATAAGATTGAAGCAGCCGACCAATATGTTAGAGACTTTGATCGCATTCTATCTCAAGTGCGCAATTGCATTGCAAGAGCTCGAAAAGTGTACATCTTAAGCAAATAGGAAGCGCAAAGATTTTTCATTTCAAGAAGGTGATTATGTACTTTTGAGAATTGAAAAACGTCGATTAAAGAGTGTGGAAAAATTCCCTGCAGTGAAGCTAGCGCCTAGATATTATGGGCCATTTAAAATCCTTCAAAAGAATAATGACGTGGCCTATAGACTAGAGCTTCCATCTAATTGGAATATCCACAATTCTTTTCATATCCATATCTTGAAACCTTTTCGAGGAACACTTCCTACTCATCCAACATATGAGGTACCACCTCTTATTGAAGGAGAGGAAGAAGTACTAGTTCCTGATGCTATCATTGACCAACAGATAACAACAACAAGGACAGGTAATCAATACTTCAAGTATCTTTTGACTTTCAAGAATCATCCACAAGAAGATGCTAAATGGATGCCTGAGAAATTTTTCCGAGTTTACCCTGAAATTCTTCATTCTTTTTAAACCCAGCAAATCCGCAAATGAGGACAATTGCAAACTCAAGCAAGAGGGATGTCATGAGAATATATTTTAAGTCCTCTAGAAAAATATTATTTATCCCCTCTTGAGTAATTTGGGGACGCCTAGATTACTCTTGCATCATGCCGGCTAGGTTAATATCGTGGGTGACACCACTATAAATATTAATACGTGCGGTATATGACGTATGTTTGAGGCCACCTATGATTATTTCAGTTAGGTTTGTATGGCAGGGTGATTCCTAGGGTACTTACGCCTGGTAGTCATGAGTTGGTGATGATTTGTGCTTGTTTAATATTTGTGGGATTAATTTAATAATTAATTGGGCTTATATTTTCAGGTGATGAAGACTATGGGAATTGAAGAGTTTACTTTGGAAGAAATGTCTTGGTTCATCACATTTCATTTTTTGGCAAGCATAGTAGCTTGTAACCTTATCAAATGATTTTTCCATTTTGAACTTTAGGAAAGATACATTTATTTATGTGGAATTTATTAAAGCATATGGCTTTACCCTAGTCCCAATTTGACACTCTATTTTTGTTAAAGAAGAGTGCCGTGCTCTCTGAAAAGCACATCTTGTATATTTTGGGAGCTATGGCCTAATTTTGGTGAAAAAGAAAGCTAATAAAAAAAATCCTCTTGTGTGGGGAGAGGCCACGCACAAGAGGGGGAAAGATTGCACCCAATATGGTCTTTTTGAGCTAAGTATTTCTGTTTAAGTGTTTAATTTTTCAATTGATTTGATTTAGTTGAAGCTCACAAGCAATGGTTTTTATGATTGAATTAATTCTCTACTTTTCCACAATCAATTCCTAGAATAAGATTCCGGTTGCAGTTCTAGATCATCCATCAAAGCTTCCTTCATAGGAGCACACAGGTGTGGGGATTTGCATCTACTATATCACTTCAGTAATATATTATTCTTCTCTATCTACATTATTGTGCAATTTAAGTTTTGAAATTTTGTTCTATGAAAGATCCTACTTCTTGTGAGTGTTCTCTTGCATACACCACACGTATTCTCTTACACATCCATGCAAATGTGTTGCTAACATAAGGGATCCTACCATATCGTCTTGTAAATACACATTATCTCCTCCAAAGTGCCATCCAAAATTGTGAAAATTGTTTTTTTCTTTTGCACACAGTACTAAAGTGTCATCAATATATATTTGTATTTGTGATTGGGTACATGAAACTACTTTACTCTTCTTGTGATTTTCCTAGGTGGACATAAATATTAGCATAGGCTAGGTATTCAGTTCATGTGTTGGAAATACTCGTTTTTGCATTTTCATTATGTGAATTATTGGGAAATATAATCTGGCACTATTATCTTGCTTTGGTACTAATGACTTACCAATGTAATATGTGTATTGTGGATTGGTTTTCACATTGGTATTGAGTCCTTGACATGAAACTACTGCAATCTTATGATCTGCCTAGGGGACACAACCTTCTTGGAAGTGGGTAGTAGCCAATGTCTTCTAATCACATGAATTGAATCTACTTTGATGTTCTAGAATTCGTTGTCATTTAAATCTATTTTGGGCAACTGCTACATGGCCTAATTGGTTTTGGAATATGTACTTTGGAATCTTTGATAGAGTGGAGATTTCATCTTCTCAAAGTGGAAAAACATAATTTTTATATGAAAGAAGATATTCCTTTGGGAAAATATCTTTGGGGTAGGTGAAAATTTTAAGGGTTTTAGTGTTTTAGGGAACCCAATTAAACCCCCTCCACTCGTTTGCTCATATAGGTTTTTGATGCAAAATTACTTATCCACCTTGCTACACATCACTGGAGTCCCTATATATGACGATTCTTGTTCAAGAACCTCATCAAAATAGACAAACATTCATAGTTAATATGCTAAGAAAAAATCTATTGTCTTATGCTTAAGGGGCGCAAGGAACTTTAAAACATTTTCTATATGGAAAATTGCATTCTAAGTAGTAATATTTATTTCGTAGTTAAAATAGCTATTTTTAACTCACTAACTAGCTAATTCATTTTCCTACATACCCTTAGACTTCTGAAGAGTAGAATGATACAATGTCTAAGTAGTAAGATAATGTTTTTTTCTGTATATATTTATGCTCTCCTATATAGGAAACCACATCTTAAGTAGGAAACTATAGTTAAAATTAGCAACTCTCGATTCTCTAACTAGCTAATCATTTTTTAATATAGTATAAGACTTCTAGATTGTAAAATGCATTGCTTAAGTCCTAAAATAAAGCTTTTTCTATCTAGATATTTTTTTTAATAGTAAATTTCATTTTTCGTATAGTTCTTCCTTCTTAATTTAAGAAATTTGACTTTGATCTATTAAATTACAAAAGACGTGTCTCATTTCCCATAAGGATATCTTTTTCTCGTACTAGAATACACGGTTATGGCCTAGGAATTTCCATGAATTAGTAATATATTTCCTATATAGATATAGAGCTATCACATATGATGGTTGGCTGGGTAATCAAACATTTGGCTGCCCATCTACATAGAGTTTGTGTATGCTTGTGCATCATTATTAGTACCTAATGGCATATTGAACTGTTGTGTCAAAGGTTTGGTCCCAAATAACACCAACTTGTTTCCATACCTTATATGGTGAAAAAGAGCCTTAGATGCACCTGATTCAAAATAAAATCCGCTAGGTAGCTCCACATGTTAAAGAGAGCCTTAACATTTTTCTCAAATAAGCTTTTTAAAAACATGTTTTTTTGGCAAGCGGTCAATGGGGCAAGCGGTTTTCAAAACATGGCTTGTGGTTTCTTTGCTCTCTCTCTCTCTCTCTCTCTCTCTCTCTCTCTCATTGCAAAAACTTGCAAAACATCAACAATGATCAAGATAGTGATAAAATGCCATCCACATTTCCTTTGTTTATAAATTTGACCAACTACACAAAGGTTCTACATGGGTACATCAATATAATCAACAATCATGTGCCAAGGCATGGCACAGGGAGGGGGGATAAAGTAGTTTAATTTCCCTCTGCAACCCTAGTCATCTTCCATGCTAATACAATATCTATGAATCTCTCATCATGCCTTGTCTAATTGTGCGAAGCAATCAAGGACTAGGTTCCTCTCCATTGTGAAGGTGCTAATCAATCATATGCATAGTAAATGGATTCTTCAAAGCCTCCT
Source organism: Cibotium barometz (assembly GCF_041138505.1). Lineage (NCBI taxonomy): Eukaryota > Viridiplantae > Streptophyta > Polypodiopsida > Cyatheales > Cibotiaceae > Cibotium > Cibotium barometz. The sequence goes on along the minus strand of NC_141057.1, from coordinate 28,674,832 downwards.
TAAAAACATAATGATAGCCTTCTTAAAAACATAATGATAGCCTCCTTAAAAAAACAATGGAGATCTTATTCAGATTGAACTTATCCTAGGCAAGATTGTGATATATGCACAAGTGTATTTGACTTTAGAAATACATCACATGGCTTGATTGTGTGTCTTCCATAGCCCGATTTGAGCTCAAAGGTGTTGCCTTACCCTATCAACACTGGACATGAGATTAGGGATTTCATGACGTAAACGAGAACATGTGAACATGTTAATAACACAAAAAATCTTGTGATCACATGTTATATTCACAAAGCTTTCACAAGGGCCTAAAAAAATTATCTTTGTCAGGCATAAAAAATCTTCTTAGGTGGCCACTGACCTGCTATTATGTGAAGATGGTAACATGAGAACATGTGAATAGCTTATTCCCATGTTGCACGAATTAACTCATTAATTGGTGGCCAAGTATATTCTTTTGTAGCCTTAAGAAGGCATCTACATCCAAAAAATGAACTCAGTGATTCTCTCCATCTTGCATGCGTGCACAAATGTGTTTTACTTCTTACATTAATTCTTTAACCTTGTAACAAAATAAGAGTACATCTATCTAAACAAATCTTAGAGTAGTTCCCTTTCAATGTCAACCCATAGGTATAATACAAATACTTATACTAAAAATTTAAACTAATGAGGGATTCATACGATAGAGCCTATCGATATCATTTAATAGCCATGTTCAATCCAGGAGCGGGCTCTCATGTTGTGCTAGCTCATCAAGACTATGAAATCTAAGGTTCTTTCTAATTCCTCCGTTATTATTCGGGGCGCCCTTGTAAAAGTGATGGGTTTTCAATTTTGGCGTAAGGAGCATTGAAAAAATTATGCAAAAAATATATTCAGTGTGTGTGTGTAGTCAACAAAGGCAAGTGCCCTAATAGAGAAATTCTTTTGTTGTTTTCTAAATCTAAGCTAGACTGTCAAGGTTTCAAACTTGGGACCTATTCAGTAAGGTTACAACCACTTGAACTAGAGCCTTTGAGCCTTTTTATGGAAATCTAACTTTCTTTTTTAACTTATGTTTCTTCTAAAAATGTGGATGCTAGCATGGCCCTTATAGGGTTTGCAATCACAAATGTATATCTATGTGTGTGCATGCGTGTATGTTGGAGAGGGGATGCAACTAGGTGGTTACATACGATGACCACTTGTATGACAAGGCAGAGAGAGAGAGTGTGTGTGTGTGTGTGTGTGTATTTGAAGAGACACATTACTCACACACCCTTATAATGGTGGAGAGGGGCGATTCGAACTCGTACCATCCTTGGCCCCACAAGTCAAGATGGCCGATGCCCCATGTGAGCTATAGTTACGGGCGGGTCGCCTTGGGCGCAGAACTTTGGACAAATAATTGTTTTACAATTATTTTAAGGACCTGCAAGGCAGACGACCTTAAGGAGGCCGCCCGGTTCGTCGACGTGAACACATTGGCGAATCATTGGGCAGGGACAATGTCGCTTCTTACGTTACCAGTGTTTCCACGACCATCAGAACCATCATCACCACAGCTGCAGCAGCAGCAAGGTAGGAGAAGCCAGGAGAGGCTGCAGGAGCTCTGGGAAGACCTCTTTGAAAACCCATCACATTGGTGGGATAACAGGATTAGCCACAAGAGAAGCCTCGCGCATCCGGACTTCCGTCACAAGGCCTCCAAAGAGCCCCTCTGGCTGGACAACTGCCACAACCCCCCCTGGGTAGACTCTCGCCTTCCCTCCCTCCATGTGCACCGTCATCACCATCACCATGATGATGATGATGACGACGACGACGACGACGATGAGCAGCAGCAGCAGCAGAGGGGAGAGCAGAGCTGCCCTTCTTCTTCTACTACTTATACCCATGATGAGGATGGCATTCAAGATCTTTGTGAGAAAGGCCACCTGGATAAGGCCATGGATGTCGTCTCTCGCATGTACACATCCCCCTCCTCTTATACGTACACGTCCCTGCTCAAGACATGCATCAGGAGGAAGGCCATAACTCATGCCAGGCAAGTCCATTGGCATCTTGCTCTGCATAGCCCCAGACAGCTGGCCGGCCTGCTTGGTGACTACTTGGTGGTGACCCTGGCAAAGTGTGGCGCTGTCGAAGATGCAGTCTACACATCTGCCAGATTGCCTCACCGAACTGTCTTCTCCTGGACCGCCATCATCTCTGCTTTTGTTGACTGTGGCCGTGGCCTCGAAGCGCTCAGAATGTATCAATGTATGCTAGAAGACAATGTGGAGCCAAACAATTATACCTTTGTCAGCCTCTTTCAAGCTTGTGGCAGCATTCCAGACCTCCAACAGGGCAGGAATCTACATGCGGATGCTCGCAGGAAAGGCTTCACCTTAGATGTTTTTGTTGGCAGCAGCCTCGTGAGTATGTATGGCAAGTGTGGAGCAGTTGTGGAAGCAGAGGATGTGTTCAGTGCACTGACTCACCGTGACATTGTATCATGGACTGCCATGCTCGCAGCATATGTTGAGCAGGGTCAAGGAGAGAGAGCCTTAAAATTGTACCGACAAATACTAGAGGAAGGTGTACGTCCAAACCAGTTGACATTTCTGATTGCCCTGCAGGCATGTGCGGCCCTTGCAGAGAAGGAGGTAGGTCTGGATGTTGTTGGGCAATCAATCAAACCCACATCCCTAGAAATTGGGAAAGCCTTGCATGCAGATGCACGCAGAAGGGGTTATGCATCAGATATCCTTATCAGTACTGCTCTTGTGAGTGTGTATAGCAAATGTGGGACCATTGTGGAAGCAGAGGATGTGTTCAGTGCATTGTCTAAACCAGATATTGTGTCATGGAATGTGATGCTCTCAGCATATGTTGAGCTGGGCCAAGGAGAGAAGGGTTTACAGCTATACACACAAATGTTGGAGGAAAGTGTGACTCCAGATGAAGTTACACTTACTTGCGTTCTTCAAGCTTGCAGTGAGACAGGAAGCTTGGAGATATGCAAGCAGCTTCACTTTGATGTTGTCTCTGCTGAGTGTGACTGGATACCCTCTGTGGCAGCCACTCTTATTCATGCGTATGGCCATTGTGCAAGCATGGTCGATGCACAGGCTGTCTTTGATGGGCTTCTTGAGCCTAATATTGTAGTTTGGAATGCATGCATAGCTGGTCATGCAGGAGTGGGCAATTTCATAGCAACCCTCCACATGTTTGAGAAATTGAATTTGGCTGGTATTGAGCCAAATGAATCAACATTCATTTCAGTTCTTTCAGCTTGCAGTCATACTGGCCTTGTTGTAGAAGGTCTTGACTACTTTGAAATTATGAGTAGAGATTATGGCATAACTCCCAACTTGAAGCATTATGCCATTCTTGTGGACCTCCTTGGGCGTGCAGGGGACTTAAAGAGGGTAGAGAATATGTTGGGAAGAATGCCGATGCAGGCTGACCTGACTATATGGTTGTCGTTGCTGGGTGCATGCCGTATGCATGCCAATTTAGAGCTGGCCAAAGACGCATTTGGCTGTGCAGTGAACTTGCAGCCCAAAGGGGGAGCTGCATATGTCTTGATGTCAAACATCTAGACAAGAAGTTGTTCCCTGGTTTATTCCAGGAGATTGCAACCATCCGTAAGGAAAAGAGTTGCATTTCCGAAACATCAGAGGAGCGAGGCGTTTCACATACTCGCATGGTGTGGGCGATGTTATAAAAGAGGCAAAGTTGTGGGACCATCCAGAGAAGCTTGCCATGGCATTCGGGCTGCTTGACGTAATGATAAGAAATCCTATTATGTGAAAACAGCATGTGTATGTAAAGAATGCTCAATGCCACCGAGGCTGATATGCTGTAGTGGAAAACTTGAAGAACAGGTGCATTATTTTTTGGGGTGGGAAGTGGGAAGAATGCTCGTTAAATGCTCCTCATGCTGCAAATACTGTGGTTTGGAAGGGTGTAGGAGATGCACAAACCCTTCTGCTTCAGCAACGTTTCACAACACCTAGTCACAAAAGGTTTAGGTGATGCGCAACAAGCCTCCTTGGTTGGCCTGGTCATGGTTATACAAAGACACCCATCACAGAGACTGCCTTTGGGAATCCCAATGTTTATTTCTCCCCCAAAACAGAGACAGAAACAGCAGATAAATAGAGGGAGTTGCAGCTTATCGATAAAGCCACTGTTTTGACTCGTACACATGTCATTGTGTGCACAAGTCATTGTGACACACCTTACGTGTATGGGCAGGCGCAGCCAGTCCAGGTAAACACATGTTATGTAATGCCTTGTGATCCCTAGTGGTGTCCAGGAAATGTAGTATCAGAGTGTTCCTGCAGAGTGTTGGTAGCAATCGGTATCCATAACTCAGCTGTGGTGTTTGTTTTGCCAATCAATCATGTTTTCTTTTCCTATTTAAGAGAATGTGTGTGTGTGTATATACATATATGTGTGAATAGATACATATGTGTGTGTGTATATGTATTGTATGTATGTATGTATATACATATATAATGTATATATACATATATACAAACACACATGTATGTATATATTGCTTGGTTCTCTATATGCACTCCTACAAGAGAGGAGCAACTCGAACGGAGTGATTTAAGTATAGATGCATAATTTAGGCTATAGATTGCGGCTTTTTGCACTCTCAGAATAAAACAATACCAACTACATTTTATGTTTTAGAATAAGTGATTGCCGATATACCACCTTAGGATCTTAGCATTCTTGTGGAAGGAAGAAGATTTTTTTTTCCTTTCTTTGGTAAAAGCTGTGAGAAGCTTGGGTTGAAATAATCCCACATGCATGGAAGACAGGGAGGAGGGACACCTTTATAGGGCTCCCGAGTCTTCACATCCCATTAAATAAAATCACTAGAGGAAGGCGTACGGGTTTGTGGTTCTTGTGGGACCCATAGTCACCCTGCCCTCCTTGGGAAAGGCCACGCATTTTTGGCTGTTGCCTTGGTCCCAGTTGGGGCCCTCCTTGTGGTACTTCAGCGCCCGCCCATCGCTTGTTGTCTAGCCCCCCATGTGGAAGCGCTAAATCCAGCCGCCTGTGCCCCGACTCGTCTTGCAAAATAGTCTCTTTCTATCACCTCTCTAGAAAAGCCACCTTTTTCTCTCAAAAGAGAAGCCACCCTTTTTTTTTTGGTTTTTTTTTTTTTGGGGGGGGGGGGGGGGGTGGGTGGGTGGGTGTTAAATAAGAGACATTTTGGCCAAGATAAGCATGCTTGTGAAGCAAAGATAAAAATATATGCTACCACTCTTTTTTAACAACCAAAGTGAGAAGAAGAGAAGCAAATGAGCCGTGTGGAGTTCAAGCTTTCTACCATGTGCATCACAAAGGAGGGAAGAAGGATAGAGCTAGATGTAACTTGTATAGAGGAGCTCAACTACATTACGATCTTTGTGGGTGTGTAGACCGCAAGGTTCACGTGTTCTTGATGCGGGATAATCTCTATCCCAACGAAGATGTGTGTGGAGTCCACTCAACCTCCCTTGCGAGTGACTTGTTGTACGTGCTCTTTGCAATTTGTGGATATCAATATATGTGTTTGTTGCATGGTCGATGATAGAATAGAAGAAGTAGAATCCTCATAGAATCTTTTTGTCAAGATCATGATTTCTGTGTAAGGGATCACTTTTTGGATTCCCTACTATTGGAGATTCTTGTTATTTTTTCTCAAATAGAATTTTTTACCACCAAGAAAATTGCCAATTGAGTTGTTTTCTTATATTTACAAAAGAGAGAGAGTTTGATTTATGTTTTTTGTGTGTATGTGGGTGATCATTGTGAGGCTAAGAGCGCAATTATTGACGGGTGTGTGTTTTGTGAACTCTCTAAGAAGCATTAAGAGCCTACTTAAATCTCTTGCTCATTATACTAAGTCGCTATATCAATCTTTCATATTTTGATCTCTCTCCTCCTCACTTTCTTATTATCTTTTAGGTTATTGGTGTGTATTTTGGCTTTAAGTATGTGCTTGTGATGATCATCCAAGATTGTTGCTCTTGCATAAGGGAGTAGAGGGGTGCTATAGAGACTGGTTTCCCTTTGCTACTCTCATTTTGGTACCCCCACTGAGGAGTTCTTTACCAGCGACCTTCAGTTTACAATTTGGACATGGCTATGCAACAAGATCATGTGATGTCCACCTTCCTACTCCTTGTTTTATGGCGGACCCAATGAAGATGGGAAAGATTCCTTAGAGAATATGAAGATGTCTTATGCCATCTTTGGGAAGGATACAGTGGCGGAAAAGATGAATGCTTTCACGATGGTTTTGCAAAAGAATGCATGTGCATGGTTTTTTGTCTCTCGGGTTGGAAGTTAGTTGAAATTATGTGGATTTGGAGGCGGTTTTTCAAGCAAAGTATATCAAGACTCAAACCACCAAAGTGCTTTGGCAACAAATACAATCCTTACATCAAGAGAGACTGGAAGAATACAAGGAGTATGAAGAAAAGTTCAACACGGCTTGGATAAATTGGTTTCACTCTATCACTAATCCGGGTGAAGTTACCAAATTTTTTAAAAGAGATCATTTTATTGGTGGTTTCCATCCTATTCTTAGGGCGAAAGTGGAATCAGTAAGCCTTGAAGCGGCGGCATTAGCAGCCTATAAAGTAAAGAAAATCAAATATAGAAGTGAAAATTTGGTTAACCGGATGAAGATTTGGCGTCTAACACGCATCTACCAAATATTTGTGGAGGTACGTGCTAGAATTGAAGCACTTGCAACTAGAGATTCATCTCAACTCCCTTCACTTCCTTTACTTCCTTCACAAACGATCCCAAGATGGTCATGCTCTGGAATAGCTTACTCAACAAACTCGAGAGTTGACAATTCATTTGGCCCAAGGAAATGGTGGATCCGGACCTCATGCACCAACAGGAGGGTGGTGGTATGCTGCCTAGTGAAAAGATGCAAGGGAGAAGAGAGCTTGAGCTCTTGCAAGCACACACATGCTAACACAAACCCTAGAAGAGAACACACAAGGTGAGAGGTTGAAAATTCTTCTTCTTCTTCATACAACAAAAGAGGTTTACAAAAGAGATAAAGTGACTAACAAACATAATAGCGTATATACAAACGGTCCATAATGTGAACATGTTAAGTGGAGTGGGTAGGTGTGGATTGGTTGATGTAGTCGAGCTGTAGAATCTCTAGCGAAGATATGTTGGTGCCAGCTACCAAACCCGCCAGTGATGTAAATGTCGAACGGTTATGTCGTGAGTGTCAACTCATGTTGAGCTTGACATCTTAACACTCCCCCTCAAGCTCAACTCCACGTCAAGATCAACTCCACCTCATGAAGTCCAATAATATCTCAAAATATGTGGAGCTTCTCAGCTCCCAAGGCCTTCGTGAAGATGTCAGCGACTTGATCTTGTGTGTTGAGTAGGCCAAGTCGATGTCACTTGCCAAGACTCTCTCCCTGATGAAGTGGTAATGTACCTCAATGTGTTTCGTTCGTGCATGGAAAACTGGGCTCCTAGCCAACTATATACTGCTAAGATTGTCATAATATATGACAACCTTTCTCTCCACATGCAACCCCAAATCCACAAGTAGCTTGCATGACCAAGCTACCTCACATGTTGTCACTGTAGTCTCTGTACTCGTCGAGGCAACTGTGGGCTACTTCTTGCTACTCCATGTCACAACAACCAATGTCACAACAACACTCCCCACTGAAAACATAAATCCACTAGTAGATCTCATGTCTGAGATGCTACCTGCCCAATCTACATCTGTGTACCCATATAGCTCCAATGGTACACTTGCTACATAAAACAATGCATAATAATCAATAGTGGCCCTCAAATACCGAAGCGTGCGTCGCACACTGTCAAGATGTGGTTTGCATAGAACCTGCATAAACTCGCTCTCTAAGTCAACACTATAACTCAAATCTAGCCTACTGATCGTGGCATAGATCAAACTCCTCACAATCTTCATGTACATAGTGGGATCCTCCAACACATAACCTACATCCGCACTAAGCTTGCCATTTTGATCTAATGGCACCGAGATTGACTTAATATCAGCCATCCCATACTTGGAAAACATGTCTAATACATACTGTCTCTGTGACACCCAAATACCATCACGTGTGCGAATGACCTCAATTACAAAAAGTAGCATAGATCTCCCAAATCCTTCATCTCAAACTTCCTTTTGAGAAGACTTTTCACATGCTCAATCTCATCCAAGTTGTCACCCCCAACAATAAGATCATCTACATAGATGGTGATAATCAAAATACCCTTATCACTCTTGTGCACATACAAAGAGTGATCTGCATCTGCCATATGAAAACCAATAGTGATAAGATACTTAGCAATCTTATCATGCCATGCTTGTGGAGATTGCTTCAGTCCATACAAAGCCTTACGAAGCTTACATACATACTTCGGGTGACCTGTATCCTCAAAACCAAGTGGTTGATCCATATACATCTCTTCTTGCAAGTCACCATGCAAGAACACATTTTTTAAATCCATATGATATAAAAACTAGCCTTTAGCTGCCACTGCAATCATAGCTCTCACACTTGTTATCTTTGCAACTGGGGCAAATGGCCTCAACTGTCTTTGTCAGAATAGAGATTAAGGTCTTGTTGGTACTCTCGGCTTGGCCATTCGCTTGCAGATAATAAGGAGTAGATTTATAATGGGATATCATAAAATTTATTGTGAGCTCCTTAATCACTTCATTTATAAAATGCATACCATTGTCGCTCACAAGCTCAAAAGGACAATCGAAGCGTGTGATTATATTTTCAAAGAGGAACTTGGCTGTTGTCCTCGCATCTGCCTTCTTACGTGTTGCTTTTGCTTCAGCCCATTTGGTCACATAGGCAGTGGCCACAATACTATAGCAAGATCTTGTGTGTTATGGGCTGTTGGGCTAATTGGACCTACAAAGTCTAAACCCCACTTTTCAAACGGTTGGTTTACTTTAATTAGATGTAGGGGCATTTGATCTTTCCGTTGGGGTTTCTTGTAGCGTTGGCATTCATCATCACAACCCTTCACAAAAAAGTGATGCATCTTGGAACATAGTGGGCCACCAATACTCTGATTACAATATCTTTCACGTAGTTAAGTCTCCTGAAAAGTGACCACCGGCTACGCCCATATGTGCCTCTTACAAAATATATAGATACTCATCCTCTCGGGCACAACTTCTAAGAACGTCATCCTTTACTCTTTTATAAAGAGTCCCGCCCATTAGGCAATAGGGTTCGCATTCCTTGATCAGCTTTCGAGCTAGATCTTTACGAAGCTCTTTGGGTGGAAAACCATTAACCAAGAAGTTAACAATCTTCTTACTCCATTCAGGCATTGTCTCCACCATGAACAAGGAAGTGTCAGGTAAGTCATCATCAACTCCCATAGGAGCTTCACCGTTAGGTATGCGAGACAAATGATCAGCCATGACATGTTTTTTGCCAGGTCTCACAACAAGAGTGAAATCAAACTCAAGAAGAATCAACAACCATCGTGTGATTCTTCCTGTGGAGCATGGTTTGTTCACCAGATACAACAATGCTTGATGATCCACATAGAAAACAAACTTGGTGGCAAGAAGGTAATAACGAAATTTCTTTACTGCATATATCATTGCCAACCCTTCTCGCTCCGTTGTGGTGTAGTTCATTTCAGTATCGTTCAACTGGTGCGACTGGCAAAGCTAATGGGGTAGTCTAGTTTATGTTCTCCAGGTTGAGTTAGTACACACCCAATAGCAAAGTTTGATGCATCAATAAACACATGGAAGATTAAATCCCAGTTAGGCATTCGCAAGATTGGAGCACTTGCCAGGGCCTTCTTTAATAACTCATATGCACGGTCACAATCTTCGGTCCAAATAAACTCAATGAGAAGCATGTACAATGGTTGAGCTATCTCAGCACAACATGGCCCATAAAGCGTTGGACTCCCTTGTAGGTGGGTGGGGGCAATTCCAAAATAACCTTGATTTTACTTTCGTCAGTGGAAATCCCATTTTTGGACACTATATGCCCTAGAATAACTCCGTGTTTAACCCAGAATTGGCATTTGAAAGGATTCAATGAGATGCAATATAATCTACACTTTTCATCAAATACTTTTCGTAAACGCATCAAGTGCTCGTCTCAAGAGGAATGAACACAAAGATCAAGAAGGCTTCACAAAAGTCCCTTAGATATTGATGTGTTTATCAATCGTTGGAATGTTGCAGGTGCATTGGTTAAGCCAAAGGCCATGACGCGAAAGGCAAACACTTCAAACTCCGTTATAAAAGCTCAAGCTTGGTCCTCTACTGCAATTGTGATCTGCTTATAACTAGAGTACCTGTCTAAAAAGCTATAAGCCTCCTTGCCTCCTGCAACTCAAGCACATGTTCCGAATACGACAAGGGGTAATGATCTCTTCTGGTGGCTACACTAACCTTTTTGAGATCAACGCACACTGTGAGTTTTCCATTCTTCTTTGGTACAATGACTATCGGAGAAACCCATTCTGATTGCTCAATAGTGTATATGAATCCACATTTTATAAGCTTTTCAATTTCCTCTTGTACAGTCTTTGCATACTTAGGATTCATTGGGTAGGGACGTTGCTGGATTGGTTTAACAGTGCTAATCATTGGAATTGTGTGCTGCACCACAGAGGGTGGAACACCCTTCATATCATGGTATGTCCAAGCAAATATTTCCTTGAATTCTTTAAGAAGCATTTTAAGTGTAGCTTCTTCCGTCTTGGTGAGGTCTTGAGCAATAAAAACTAGTTTAGATTCCTCACCTGGATCTGCTAGTTCTATCTCCTTAACTACCGCCGGGCCATCGTAGACACCGCTACTCCCATCGGTAGGCATTCGTTGGGCTTTTGTGTAGATGACTTTACGTTCCCTAGTGGTAAAAGATTTGAAATGCTCGGGTGCGGGGTGTAAGTCTACCGGTTCTTGTTGTGCCATGCGTTTTTCTTTAAATTCCGCTTCCTTTTGTTGCTGAGCTAACTCTTGGTTTTGACACCTTCTCACAGTACGACTTAAATTCTGCTTCTCTTCGATTTCTAATTGGGCGATGTCATGAGGTTGCGGACTACACCACATGAAACTTTGGAGGTATTCTCCCCAATTATCCACTAACTTTCGATGAGCGTTGTCGGGCATTTTTCTGAGAGGTCTTTTGGGCTTGTGTACATACGTGTGCATGGTGTGAATGAAAACTTGGCCATGGAATGCCTTGCCAGGTGTACAGGGTGGACGGTTTGGTTTTGAGCTTGTTGCAGGCCTCTCCTCCAGAAAGAGGTTTGCTAGGGATGACTTTAGCTGCTCGATTGCTTGAAATGTGTACGCGTCCAAGAGGTAATTGGGCACTGAAGGTTGCAATTTGAGAAGGCATGAAGGCATGGGGAGCAATTAAGTATTAATGGGCCAAGGTAGCCCTTAGATTGGTGTGAAATGGAAGAGAGGATGGCCATCTTTTAAAAAATAAAATTAATGATAAACGTGGCCACTAAAAAAGAATGGCCATGTGGAAGCTTTACGAGCTGCCAGCGTGCGCAATCTGGAAGCTGGCAAGGAGAGGAAGAAAAGGTGTGTCGCCGTGTTGATCTGGGGGGCTCTTGGGCGCAACAAGAGGTGAGTGCAGAGGAAGGCGCAGCTGCGCGTATATGCAGAGAGAGATGCGAGAGGGTGTATGGCCATCGCGTAGAGGTTGGGGGTCCCCCTTGTGAAGTGCTGGGTTTAGTGGAAGCGGTGACTCGGGCACAGCTGCTGCTGATGTAGCAACGGGGAGCTGCCTATAGAGCCGACGTTGGAAGTGAAGGCAGTCGCGTAGAGACTGGGGAGCTTCTCGGATGAAGTGCAGGTAGTGTAGCTGCTACAGGTACTGAAGCTAGGTGATCTAAGACGGGCTACTGGGGCGGCCTTGGTGTGAGCAAGGCTAGCTGGTGATTAAGTGGGGACACGCCGGGGGGGGAGTTGCTGCAGAGAGGAGAGAAACGAGGTGAGAAGCCGCCTTGTAGAAGATCGCTTGGAGACGAGCGTGGAACAGTTTACAGGTAGCCACCGCGTAGGTAATTGTGAAAGGAGACAGAGCGGGTGCCGAGTCAAAGAAGAGACAGAGACAGGTGTTGCTGCTTGGTGGTGGGCCGGTAGCACTATAGATAAGCTGCAAGTGACAAAGAGAGAAAGAGAGAGATGATGGTGTAGCTGCTCTACTGGCGACACATACAGAAGAGATGGGCTACAGAGAGTTGAGGGTTAGCTGGTGGGGCGCCCTCTGAAGTGAAAGTGGCCGGGTTCTTTCTGGTGTGATTGGTATAGCATGCAGGCGAGAGGTTCGTGGTGATTGGGGATGTGGTGTATCCTCAGCAGTGACAGGCCTGAGTCAGTGTTTTGTTTATGGTTGTGTGAGTAAGGCTTCTGTGTTGGGAGAAGCTTGTATGAAATGTGTTGACTGGGAATATATTGCGGGGTGTTTATCTTTGTCTATGGTGCCCCGCTGTTTGTCTGGCGTGGGTTGGGTGGTGAAGTGCGAGGAGTGTTCCAGCCAATGGGGCTGGTGGTGCCGCGTTCGTGTGTGTATTCCAAGTTTGGGAGGTGGAAGGGCTATAGAGGCAGGTTCTTTCTTCTTTTTTTCACCTCACATCCTTCTGGTGCTCCCACTGAGGATAGCTCTGGTGTTGTTCTTTGCCTAGAAGGGCGTGTGTTCCGTTGAGGAGAGCTCAGGGATTGTTACTGGTTTTCATGATGTGGTCTTATCCGGAGTTTCATGGTGGCAGGAAGGGTGAAGATGTGTGTGCCTTTTTGGAGCAGATGGAGTTGCCATGCATTAGCAATCATGTGACGAATGAAGAGCAGGTGCTGAAGCTGATAAAGATTTTCTTGAAGGGAGATGCCCGAAGCTGGCTTAAGGATTTTGAAGCACAGGATGCTGGTGTTTTGACCTTAGACAGGTTGAAAGAAGGCCTTTTGGAGCGTTTTCAGCAAGTGGAGGATCCTAGTGTGCTTTGGCAGGAGTTGAGCATTTTGAAGCAGGTACATGGCCAATCACTGGATGATTTTGTGCAGGTATTTACATGTTTGTGGAGTAAGTGGTGTATGACATTAAAGCAGGAAGTTCCTCCTATGTTTTTGAAGAAGAGCTTGTTTATTGATGGTTTGCTACCCCATTTGAAGGTCAGGGTTGAGTTAAAGAATCCCAAGTCATTTGATGATGCAGTTAGGGTTGCTAGGGAAAAGGAAGGCAAGGTTTTGAAGCAGATGGAGATGGGTATTTATCCGTATGAAGGTGTTGTGTCTGCAAGGGATATGCAGGTAAATTTGGTTGAGGTGGGTAAGAGTTCTATGCAAAGTTTGATTAAACAGGAACCTCAAAGGCCGATATAGGTGCAAAGGGGGATGTTCTATATGCCTTCTGATTTTTTTCCAAAGTCTTTAAAGCATGTGCAGGTGAATGAAAAGCAGGTGAAGGAGCAAAGTGAAGATAAGAAGTTGCCAGTGGATTCTTCTTTGGATTTTGGCTGTTCATGACAGTGAGTTGAAAGGTTCTATTGAAGATCATTTGGATGATCTGGATGATATGCATGCACATGGAAGCAAAGCGGATGATGCCTTGGGATTGGCTGATGATGAGAAGGAAGAGGAGCTGGATACAAAATATTATGAGGATGATTCTTTGTCAGATTCAGAAAGGGAGGAGGATGGGGTAGAGACTTCTGATGAAGTGAAGATGGTTTATGATGCGGATGTGGAGAGCATGGAGGAAGATCCTATCATTATGGATTTTCTTGAACAGCTTGATGATGGTTTGGTACCTGCGATGAAAGGTATGGATGTTTTTCCATCTGATGCATTATGTGTTGGGGAGTCTTTGGACGATGATACCAGGGGGGTTGGCAGCACTCAAGAAGGTATGCATGTAGATTTGGCTGATGAAGACCGTTGTGATGTGAGTATTGTGTTTGAGGATGATATATGGGAAGTTGCTAGGCTTGATGAACAGGAGCCAGAGATGGAGATGGATGCAGATATGGTTGAGAGTGTAACAAAGGCTTCTATGTGTGTTGCTGAGATGCTAAAAGCAAAGTCCCTGGATGACAAGGGTTTTGAACCAGCTGAGCTGTATGGTTGTGAAGAGATGCCTGAAGTACAAGAGCTGGAAGTGCTGGTGGACACTCCTGATGGAAAGGATGTGGATTTTTGTGTGCATAAAGGTCAAAATGTTGGAACCTGGCCTTCACTGGTGTTGATGAATGGGATGCTAGATGCTATAATGCCACAGAATTCGAAGACAAGGAGGTTTGTTATGGGTGAAGTGGACGTGGATGATTTTCTGATGCATATGGTTGATGTTTGGTATGCAGTGATGCAGCCATTGGTTTTAACGGATGTTAGGGAATGGGATGGTGAGTTGGAGCTGTTTCCTTTTGATCCTGGTGGATAGCTATTGGACTTTATGTTTTTGCTACTGAGCATGAATGCTCTAGCAGTGGAGGGTTGGCAAAGTATGTCAGGCATTTTTCTGAGAGGTCTTTTGGGCTTGTGTACATACGTGTGCATGGTGTGAATGAAAACTTGGCCGTGGAATGCCTTGCCAGGTGTACAGGGTGGACGGTTAGGTTTTGAGCTTGTTGCAGGCCTGTCCAGAAAGAGGTTTGCTAGGGATGACTTTAGCTGCTCGATTGCTTGAAATGTGTAGGCGTCCAAGAGGTAATTGGGCACTGAAGGTTGCAATTTGAGAAGGCATGAAGGCATGGGGAGCAATTAAGTATTAATGGGCCAAGGTAGCCCTTAGATTGGTGTGAAATGGAAGAGAGGATGGCCATCTTTTAAAAAATAAAATTAATGATAAACGTGGCCACTAAAAAAGAATGGCCATGTGGAAGCTTTACAAGCTGCCAGCGTGCGCAATCTGGAAGTTGGCGAGGAGAGGAAGAAAAGGTGTGTCGCTGTGTTGATCTGGGGGGCTCTTGGGTGCAACAAGAGGTGAGTGCAGAGGAAGGCGCAGCTGCGCGTATCTGCAGAGAGAGACGCCAGAGGGTGTGTGGCCATCGCGTAGAGGTTGGGGGTCCCCCTTGTGAAGTGCTGGGTTTAGTGGAAGCGGTGACTCGGGCGCAGCTGCTGATGTAGCGACAGGGAGCCGCCTACAGAGCCGTCGTTGGAAGCGAAGGCAGCTTCCCGGATGAAGTGCAGGTAGCGTAGCTGCTGCGGGTACTAAAGCTAGGTGATCTAAGACGGGCTGCTGGGGCGGCCTTGGTGTGATCAAGGCTAGCTGGTGATTAAGTGGGGACACGCCGCAGGGAGTTGCTGCAGAGAGGAGAGAAATGAGGTGAGAAGCCACCTTGTAGAAGACCGCTTGGAGACGAGCGTGGAACAGTTTACAGGTAGCCGCCGCGTAGGTAATTGTGAAAGGAGACAGAGCGGGTGCCGAGTCAAAGAAGAGACAGAGACAGGTGTTGCTGCTTGGTGGTGGGCCGGTAGCACTGCAGATAAGCTGCATGTGACAGAGAGAGAAAGAGAGAGATGATGGTGTAGCTGCTGCTGCTGGCGACACATACAGAAGAGATGGGCTGCAGATAGTTGAGGGTTAGCTGGTGGGGCGCCCTCTGAAGTGAAAGTGGCCGGGTTCTTTCTGGTGTGATTGGTATAGCACGCAGGCGAGAGGTTCGTGGGTGATTGGGGATGTGGTGTATCCTCAGCAGTGACACGCCTGAGTCAGTGTTTTGTTTATGGTTGTGTGAGTAAGGCTTCTGTGTCGGGAGAAGCTTGTATGAAATGTGTTGACTGGGAATATATTGCTGGGTGTTTATCTTTGTCTATGGTGCTCCTATTTTGTGCTGTTTGTCTGGCGTGGGTTGGGTGGTGAAGTGCGAGGAGTGTTCCAGCTGGTGGCTAGTGGTGTCCCATTCGTGTGTGTATTCCAAGTTTGGGAGGTGGAAGGGCTATAGAGGCAGGTTCTTTCTTCTTTTTTTCACCTCACAAGCGTCATATGCTCCTACATAACTAAGCCATTCTGGAGTGGATCTCTCTTTGTTTATTCTAGCTCGTACATTAGCTCGATAGCGTTGTCGCTTATGTCTTGTCTTCTTCTTACCTAGTTTTTGATTTTTGTTTATATCAGATTCAGACTCACTTGATCGATCTTCACTTGTGCCCCCTCACTCTCGGATGAACTGCAAGAGGTTACTATCCTAGGCCTTGAGCACGTGGCTTCCACACTTGGGTGAATATTCAACTCATACCCCCTATCAGGCTCAGAGTCAGTTTCTTCTTGAGATTCAGACTCGGAGTCGCATTGGTCAGAGTCTTCTCTACTTTCAGTGTCAAGGGAGTTTGCCACTTTCTTGCCATCAGAAGTCAAGTGCATAACACCTATCATGTTTACTGGCACTAATGGTGGCATATCTTGCCCCTCACATGTTACCCAACTTGTGCGTCTATTTCCCCATGTGTCTATGGTTGCCGCTAGTAGGTGTACCCAATCTACGTTATCTGACTCAGTCATGCCTGGTAGGACATCCATATAAGGAGAATCTTCCCCATCATCGGTCTCTTTTTTGCATGTATAGCAATACTTTAATGGGCCTGAGTGAATAGTGGTATCCGATCGATTATCAATGATAACCTTGCTTCCTAAAGGATGCGCACGACCATTCTCAAGATCAACTTGAATGATAGAGTCCTGGAATTGTAAGTAGACATGGTTTTTGGACCACTCATGCACCATTTGTGGTTCCCTCATGAAAGGATATCCTAAGATCATTTGATATGACATAGGATGCTTAGAGAAATCTATTACAATGAAGGTATGCCTTACCTTGTATCCTAGAACCTTGATCTTAAGGTCTCTTAGCATTCCAACAATAGGTTTAGCTATAGTTCTGTTTGCCATCTTAACCACTATGTTTGTGACTTCTAGGTGAGGTCTTCCCATAGATTCCCACAGCAGTTTTTAGTCACAATGCTCACTCCAGCACCACCATCAAGTATTCCCTTTAGAGTTAATCCCTTGGTAGTAATGGGGGGAGGGTTGCATTAGATTCGTCACCTTCAAAGTACGGTCCCAACTTGTTAACAGGTATTTCAACGGCCGAGTCTTCATCTAGGTTGGGCTGTAGATCCAAATGTTCCTCCACATCTTGAAGCGTGTTGGGTCTATTCATATTTGCAAATTGTGGTAACCCCACCTTCAGTTCTCCATTGAGAGAAATGCCCAAAGAGCTAAGAATAGCTCAGGATCTCCATATAACTTGGATATGATCGTGGTTCTGATTTCAAAGGACATGAAATCCATTAGTTTGGACACATTCAACGGTACTTTTTGAGATATCGTCCCTTGACTAGGGACTGGTGAAGATGGAATCACTTCCTCTTTGATGGGGTCAGGCATTCCCTCACTAAACATTCTTTCAAGCAAGAAGGGTGTCTTCCCAGTTCCTGATGTCCTATCCTCACTTTCTTCCCGAATGATACTAGGTATAGCTAACGATTTATAGCTCCTGTGAGGCTGAACTTGTGTAGGAAACATTGTGTGTGGGATCTTGATTTTTCTAGGTTCTGGCTCTAGTTCTCTTTGTGTTTCTTCCACCAAACCCCTTAAGTGTTGCACTCTCGTTCAATCTCCTCTACTAGGTTTAGGTAAGTCCCAATCTTTTTCTTGAGGGTTTTTGGCCCACGTGGCTTGTCTTTGAGAGTCTCAGTCAGTCTGGGTAGCCGACAGGGCATCAGCTGACTTGGTTGCGGGGTAGGAGAAGTTTCCTTTTGTTTCCCCCGATTTATGTCTTTGCTTGATTCTCCTTCGTAGCGCTCCCGAGTGGGTTCCTCCCTTAAAGTAGTGGCTTTGGTCTCCATGGTTTCTATTGAATCACAATCATCTTCAGGATCATTCATATACATAGGGTCATCTCCTGTCTATATTAGTCTTTGAACTAGGTTTGGAGCTTGTGGCATTAAGCGATCTCTTCCGTCGCGTTTTCTTTTTCTTTGCTCGAGTAATTGATGCAGTATCCCTCTCTTCAAGAATAATGTAGTTTTGATTTTGAAGCATTGACTGTGTGACTACATTTGATTTTGAAGCATTGACTGTGTGACTACATTTGCGGGTACAACAACAGGTGTGGTTTCCTAGTGCCTCATTGGTGACCTCAACCAAATTCAATGGTTTAATCTTGGGTGCACTTGGATTATGTGGACATTGAGCAATCAAATGATCTATGCCACAATAATTATATAAGATCCCTGTTCCCACCGAGCAACAGATTCGGGATACTAGGAGCGGAAGTAGCACTTCTCGCACGGGACAGGGGTCCCACATTCAGGGCCTCACCCATGGATATCCGGATAAGAGACTAATCGGTCAGCAGTTCTAAAACCGAACTCGGAAAAACTTCCTTTATCGGAAAGCACACGGGCGATTCCACCAGGATAACTTTTTACTCTAACGTAGTCAAGATCATTTCTGATCGAGCTGATCCAATTGCATCTATAAGATACTTGGTCAGATCAAGGAAGAAACTTGCACTTGGATCATTGGGATCAACGCTTTTTTCCCCATTCAAGAGGCACATTCCTATCCATAGAACAATTACTGTCCGGGATTTATTTTATCTATCGTAAAAACAAAAGTTTGAGTCTCGATTTACGGATCCATCAGTCCAGCCTAACCCCATCCGCCGATCCCATGGGTTAGCCAACCACCCAACCACTGTAGTGATGGGATCCAATTAAGAATTTGGTTAGGTTTTGTCCCGGGTACCAAGGAAAAGAGTTCCAAGGCCCCCTAGCTGGATGTTCATGCAAAAATAAAACTAGTCACACCACTCACACACCCAATATGAAATTGCCTTTTCACAGATTCAACCAGTTTAAAACAATCCTTTAATAAAACCATAGAATCACTGATCACCATCTTCCAATTTATCCAGTTGATTCTTAATTTTTCCATCATTCCTTCATCAGAGTATCTATGGCATCATTGGCAACTAGGACCCATGGGTTAGCCAACCACCCAACCACTGTAGTGATGGGATCCAATTAAGAATTTGGTTAGGTTTTGTCCCGGGTACCAAGGAAAAGAGTTCCAATTTAAAACAATCCTTTAATAAAACCATAGTATCACTGATCACCATCTTCCAATTTATCCAGTTGATTCTTAATTTTTCCATCATTCCTTCATCAGAGTATCTATGGCATCATTGGCAACTAGGACGCTCACCACCTGTCCACTCAGGGGCCGTTTCCTAGTTCCTAGCTACTTATCAAAATGGACTCTCATTGAAGATCAGCAAGATCAACCAACAGATCCATATAAAGAGCCATGAACTCATCCATTGAAGACCAGCAAGGTCAATCAACCAGATCCATGCTCGATTTCAGAAAACAACTCCTACTCTTGTTCCAATATCTTCCTCGACGCATGCGTGGGTATCCTAGGCAACCCAGAGCCTGAGCACTGTATGGTCAGCACCCTCTAGGATCCTTCGCAGGTGACCTAGCGCTTCACTCATAGGCCGCTTCCTTGGCCCCTCATCCACCGTACCGGAAGCTCACCATTTTAATCGCACCGAGGCTGGTCAAGACCTCGGCCCACCTTGCTACGCGAGACGTCCTTCATTGACTCTCCGTCAGCAGTTGCAACTTTATCATCACGACCTTAATCACAAGACGGCCAAAATGCTTCCCCAGCATTCTTGACATAAAACAATCATTTACAAACAGCATTTACAAACAGTTTACAAATACAGTTTCTATATTAACTCTCATTTTTTCACATTATCTCTCATCAACCCACCTTACTTATTCCACATTCCATTTATATGTGTACTCATCCCATCACATCATTTTCCATCTCATCACTTCAGATTCCTTCACATCACATATCATATATTCACATCCATACATATATCCACATCCACATCCACATTCACATCCATACATCCACATCTACATGCATACATCCACAACTCCATGCATACATCCACATCCACATCCATACATTTACATCTACATGCATACATCTACCTCCACATTCACATCCACATCTATACATCTACATCTACATGCATACATCCACAACTCCATTCACATCCACATCTATACATCTACATCCATACATCCACATCTCCATTCACATCCCCATCTATACATCTACATCTACATGCATACATCCACATCTCCATTCACATCCACATCTATACATCTACATGCATACATCTACATCTCCATTCACATCCACATCTATACATCTATATCTACATGCATACATCCACATCTCCATTCACCTCCACATCTATACATCTACATGCATACATCCACATCTCCATTCACATCCCCATCTATACCTCTACATCTACATGCATACATCCACATCTCCATTCACATCCATATCTATACATCTACATCTACATGCATACCTCCACACCTCCATGATTACAATAAAATTCTTTTAATTAATCTAGGATGATAATTCCTAGAATATGGTAGGAAGTCCTCTTTTCATGCTTTGAATGAAATTATTTTATGTGTAAATTTTTATAAAATTTTGCCATAGCTTCGCTACTATAACTGATAAATCTCAATTATTTTAAAGATAAGGCTTATCTTTAAGGGAATAATTAGAATGATCCCTAATTAGATCATTAACCCTTAATGGATTAAATAAAAATAATCATAAACTAAAAGCATAGAAAAAAAAACTATTAATTTATTCTCAAGCATAGATTAATCTTGGATTAAGAAAAAGCTTTATGAAAAGCTTCATTTGGATTGAGAATGGGTCATGAGTATGACCATTTCTTAAGTGAGAGAGAGAGAAAAACCATTAGAATTAAACATAAATGAAAATTTATGTAATTCTTTACTATCATTAATTAATTAACTTCAATAGCATTTTAAAAACCATACCAATTAAGCTTCTCAAGCTTGAGAGGGGTTGAGAAGAGAGAATCATTGAGAAATTATAGAAAAGATCAAAATTCACTATACTTATCTTATAATTTGCTTGATTCTTTGTTCACGGTAGAGGCTCCCCAACCAATCAATTGGTTTAGTATGTTGATGGAGCCACCAATGGGAATTGAAGAAAGAGAGAAGTGTCAAAAACTAGTGAATTATTAAAGAATTCATAGTTCTTGGCTTAGGTGGAGTAGAGTAACAATGCATAAGACACTATATTTTTTTCAACAAGGGGAGGTTCCTATTTATAGGAAAAATTGAGCTCCTAACCAAACAAACTGATTCTAGAATTTTCCAAGTCAGTTTGGTTGAATTTGGACTAGATTTGGACCTAGTTTGGTTACTTTTGGATTCGATTTGGTTCCATTTTGATTTGGTTTGGTTCAAGAGAGATGAGAGATAAAAATATCACATTATTTTTTAGTTTAAAACTCATTCAAGCATGTGAAATATGCACCTCCTTTAAAGAACTCCCCTTCCTTAATTATGTGTCAAAATTTTATTGCTCATAGTTTGTTTTACTAATAAACCTTGTACATTTTCAACTCTTCATCTTATGTGAAATATGCACCTTCTTTAAAGAACTCCCCTTCCTTACATATGTGTCAAAATTTTATTTCTCATAGTCTTTTACTAATAAACCTTGTACATTTTCAACTCTTCATCTTATGTGAAATAGCACCTTCTTTAAAGAACTCTCCTTCCTTACATATGTGTCAAAATTTTATTGCTCATAGTTTTTTACTAATAAACCTTGTACATTTTCAACTCTTCATCTTATGTGAGCATTTACTCATTTTTGGATACCCAAAATATCTCATATTTTTAATATTGCTCATAGTTTTTTTTACTAATAAACCTTGTACATTTTCAACTCTTCATCTTATGTGAGCATTTACTCATTTTTGGGTATCTTCTTTTACAATTTGGATTTATCTCCTCCCTACACATGGATTGATGCTATTGGCCCTTAGGAACCTTAATTGGACCATAATCCAAAAATTTCTTAAAATCTAGACCCTTAGACTAAGGTCCTTTATACCCATTTCCAATTAATTCCAATTGCACATTGGAAAATTCTTTTTGAATTTATGTTTCAAGGGAACTTATTTTAATAAGATGAGTTATTTTTCTATCCAAAAATATTCATAATCTGAATATTCTCTCTCTAGAATAATTTTCTCTCTCTAGGCTAAAACAGTTAGAAACAAGGTCTTTATATTTCTGAAGAGGGATTGATTACAAGGGAAGATACTAGACATCAAAAAGGGGTTGGGGGAGGAATCTTACAGTTTTAGAGACTAACTATGATTACATTGTTTATTGATGTAGCATATATTGCATGCTCATGGTCCTCACTTTGCAAATGAAGGAAGTTTAGTGATATGGTCTACATAGGGCATGGAGTGATCTCATCGGCAAGCACGATGTGCTTTCCAAAAGACAACTGCTCATGGAGGTGGAATATATGATGTCAATCCAATTAGACAATTACTTCTATGGTGGTATAGAAAGATAGTAATAAGGTTAGAGGAGAAGAAACCTATGTCCAATGGATCACATGCAATACATAGAGTCATATGTGAGGTTAGAAAGGCACAATTTGAGAATTCATCAGGTAGAGAGAAACATGCTGAATGGTTGAGAACTCAAGAAAGAAAGGGAAGCAAGTGGAAAACCTGAGAGTCAAGTGTTTTAAATGAGCAAATGCAAGTTGAAACTCTGTAACTTTTTGTTGATGCAAGTATTACTCCCCTAAGCCAAAATGGCTTTCACATAGAGATTGTAAACCAATGTGATATATCACCCACCATAATCTCACTAACTATAACCATAATATTAAATGATTTTGTGTGTGAGAGTATATGCATACTTGTGTGTGAACAGTTGTGTTATTTTTAAAGTTGACTAAACTATTACTTATAAGTGCTTATATAAGTAGTGAGACATTTACATTTTATAGTCTTCTAGTTTTCAAGGCATGGCACGCACCCAGCAAATTGCTAAGAGGAACCCTACTTAGACTTGCCCAACACAGCCCCAGGTCAATATACCAACGGGGGCTGATAGTGAGCGCACTCAATCTAACAATCCAGGAGGCACTACTACTACAAGTACAACGCATCCCCACAGCTGCCACATCACAAGAAGCGTAGATGGAGACTAGGCACTGCTTCTCTTTGAGAAATCAGGAAGTATCAAAAAAGTACAAACTTAATCATACCGAGGGTGCCATTTACAAGACTGGTGAGAGAGATATTGCAAGATCTCCACAGCAAATGTCTCATAATAGGCTCTATGCACAAGACATAGTTCTACAGTCAACAATGTGTAGCGATGGTCAGCCCAAGCGTTGCTAGATCTTCAAGAGGCAGCTGAGGCATATTTGGTGCACCTCATGCATGATGGTCAGTTGGCAGCTATTCATGCGAAGCGCATTACTCTTATGGATAAGGATTTGAGACTTGTACGAAGGATTCGTAATAATGGCGATGCCTTCAGTTTGAACATGGATAATATGATTTGAGTAAATCATATGATGCGTTGTAAACTTGTGTTTCAATGTACTTGTAATCTATGAGAAGTGTTTTTAATACAAGTACAATTTGATGTTTCTTTCTCAATATCTTGGGTGTTATTATCTTTTTCTCTTGTATAGTTTTTCAAGTTTATCGAAATCATTATTTTTTTGTTCACAGGTCTCATATGGATTTAGTATTTTTCACACAACATATATGCATGAAACACTATAAGTGTATAAAATTTCAATGAATTTAGAAATTTTTATCTTTCTTAAAAAATATAATAAAAATTACTCTAAAAATTAGATTACTTTAAACATAGAACGAAGTTCTAGAAATCCTAGGGAATTAGTGAGATGTTGCATCAGAGGGGCTCTTGTAAATAAGAAAATTACTAAATATAATAAAAATTACTAAAAAATTTAAGAGTTATTTATTTTCATTCTAGAAAAATATAAATATAAGTTATATTTTCAATTTTTAAAGTTATAAATATAAGTTTAGAGTCTTTCATTTTCATTCTATTCTTGTTTTATCTTCTTCAAGAACATGGCTCGCACCAAGTAGACTGCCACCAAGAGGATTGATCCTGTGAAGGTCAGGCCCCTAGCACCGCCCACACATCGCAAACATCAGTGGGAGACTTGGCACCGTCGCTCTTTGAGAAATAAGAAAGCATTTGAAGACGATAGACCTTCTGATCTCCCTTGGAGACCTTTTCATCTCCTCGTTAGGGAGATCATGGATGATTTGAATGCGAGCTGGTTATCTCGATGGCATCCTCTGGTCGGCAATAGTGAGGCTCCCACAAGATGGACATCAGTAGCTTTGAAAACTCTTCAAGAGGCTGTTGAAGCTTTGTAAGCAACAATCCATGCCAAGAGAGTCACCATCATTGACAAAGATATGCGGCTAGTTCTACGCATGTGAAAGTGGAGGGAAGATTATGGAGACGAGCTACAAATTTAGGGAGATATTGTAATCTCATGTATATGCCACAATGTAATCTCATGTATATGCCACAATGTAATCTCATGTGATCATGATGTAAATGCTTTACTTAATGAAAATATTTTTTTTTGATCCTTGCCAAGTGTCTACTTGATTATATTTGGCAATCATAATTTTATTGTGATTTTAATTTTAAATTAATGATTAAATATTATTTGTTGATCGCACAAATACAACAAAACTTTAAAAATATATTTTTATTAATATAGAAACTGTTACATCATGACATAGAAGCAAGTACAAAAACCCTAAACTCTGCGCCTCTTAGTACTAGGCTCAGCAGAGTCAGTAGGAGCTTTAAAAGTGAAGGAATTACAACAAAATTTCCTTCGAGCTCAAGTTGGATAGCAT
This sequence comes from Cibotium barometz, assembly GCF_041138505.1. Taxonomy (NCBI): domain Eukaryota; kingdom Viridiplantae; phylum Streptophyta; class Polypodiopsida; order Cyatheales; family Cibotiaceae; genus Cibotium; species Cibotium barometz. Next base: position 28,649,998 of record NC_141057.1, on the reverse strand, counting down.
AAAGATCAATCTTCTCGATAGCAAGGCCTAGGCCAACAAGTGAATGAATCTTCCCTCTAGGCTGAGCTTGGAACAAATATAGGAGCTTGGAGTGCTTCACAAGCACCACCTTCTCTAAGCTTGATGTCACAGGCATGGGCTTGAATGCAGCACCATTTGTTAAAGCCTTGATCTTCATGAGAGAGACTTGTCCATCAGGGAATCATACTTTGTGAAAGAAAATGATGTCTTGGAAGATCTTGCCAATATACTCCTTCAAAGCTGCATCATCCTGGAGTCTTTCTCTGCCACCCCTTGTTCCACCAGCTCTTGATGCAAACTCATAGACATAGATAATTTTCTAAAGAAAATATTTGCATGCAAAAATAAAATATAAAAAATTATTCCAAAATACAATTGCATGAAAAAGTATATTTTCAAATGAGTTGAAATTTTCTGTGGGCCTCAAGGGCTTGGGGACCCCACACATGTAAGTGCATCGGGGCCCTCAAGGCATGCCATCCGAAGGCTCGCGAGGATGGCCCTAATTTTGCAAAATGCTTGGAGGGCCCCGATGCATGCCAGATTACATGTGTGGGGTCCCTAGGCCCTGCACATAAATTTTCAAGAAGATTTTAAAAAAAATTACTTACCCTCTCAGCCTCATCATTCTATTTCCCGACCGGTGCATCAGGCTTTCCCCCTCTCTTCATTCTTGAATTCAGCCTTTCTTTATCCTAGATATGTAATCAAATCATTAGAATTAAACTTTTTATATTGTTTCTCTTTAAAAAGTGGAATTTTATTAGTTTAGAATTCTTTAAACCGTTTGGGATAAATTCTAAGTAACTTGAGAATGAAAAATGGTCAGCCATACAAAGGAGGTTATGGCAAAATTTTCTTAAATTTTGTGACATAAGTTTTATCTTTTATTATTCAAAAAGAGTAATCCCCACCATTTGTGTATTCTAAAAGTGTTATTTTCATTCTATGCATAGAAAAATGCATATTAGAAATATTTTTATTATAAAAGTGTTATTTCCATTAGAATTAATTTCTATGCATAGAAAGATGCATATTCGAGATTTTTGTTTAATTCTAAAAGTGTTACTTTCATCAAAATTATTTTTTATGCATAAATAGATGCATAAAAGAAAATTTTTATTATAAAAGTGTTACTTTCATCAAAATTGATTTTTATGCAAAAATAGATGCATAAAAGAAAATTTTTAATTATAAAAGTGTTACTTTCATCAAAATCGATTTTTATGCATAAATAGATGCATAAAATATTTTTTTTTGGATTATAAAAGTGTTACTTTCATCAATATTGATTTTTATGCATAAATAAATGCATAAAAGAATTTTTTTGATTATAAAAGTGTTACTTTCATCAATATTGATTTTTATGCATAAAAGATTTTTTTAATTATAAAAGTGTTACTTTCATCAAAATTGATTTTTATTCATAAATAGATGCATAAAAGATTTTTTTTATTAAAAGTGATACTTTCATCAAGATTGATTTTTATGCATAAATAGATGCATAATTTTTTTTAATTATTAAAGTGTTACTTTCATCAAAATTAATTTTTATGCATAAATAGATACATAAAAGAAAATTTTTTATTATAAAAGTGTTACTTTTATCAAAATTGATTTTTATGCATGAATAGATGCATAAAAGAATTTTTTATTATTATAAAAGTGTTACTTTCATCAAAATTGATTTTTATGCATAAATAGATGCATAAAAGGATTTTCTTTTATATAAAAGTGTTCTCTCCATAGAAGTTGGATTTTATGCATAAATAGATGCATACAAAATTTTATATTCAAATAAGAGTTCTCTTTGATCCTATGTTTAAATCCCATGAATATTGGTAAATGAATAAGTAAATACTGTGTGAGTGAAAATTCTACCATTTCATATTCTCTAAGATGGTAATGAGAAAATTCAGAAAAACTATCGAAGTCAGAATTTTAGATAAATGATTAAGTTATTCCTCATAAGAATTCGCGCGATTAGCTTTGAAATCAGTTAAGTAAATATTCAATGAATGAAATTCAGTAAAGTAGTAATTGAAATATTACCCCTTTCGAGAAAGATAGTTCAGGAAGAACCTTTTTAAACTCAAACCCTCAATGAGACTATGACCAAGACCTAACTCCTTCATCAGTTTCAAGAAAAGACGTTGTGACACCAGTTCAGGAAAATTCACTCAAATCACCCACACCGAATCTGAAATCAAGTTAAGACCCTTTGATTCTGATATGAGGATCAAGGTTACAGAATTCAATAAATTCTGTTGGAATTTAGACTTGCGATCTAGAAGTATTGGGATATGGATTTAAGATATACCGATTGTATTCAAAAGAAAATCAAAACTGAAAACTTGCATAGAAACCCCGTTTTTCTTAAAGGACTATCTTACGCCAGAATGCTGGAGGGAGCATTTGGTATATGTGTTTTTCTAAGGGAAGTTCGGTTTGCAACAGCTGGCGGGGAGTGTTCAAAGGATGGCTCATGCGGCAAAAACCTACCCAGGTCTTGACTAGCCCCTTGGTATGGTGAAAAATGGTGTGCTTCCGGTACGATGGGCGAGGGCCGATGAAGCGTCCCTGAGTGAAGTGCCAGGACACCTAAGGAGGATCTTGGAGGGTTCTGATCAGGCGATGCATGTGCTCACAGTGCTTAGGACACCCATGCGTATGTTGTGGAAGATATATATTATATGATGGACCAATGTTTATTGTAATCTGTTAATAATTAATATCAGTGATATCCATGCATATTCATAGGGGAATATGTACATGGAGTAAATTAGAATATTTCTTTTAGAATGCACAATCGGTGGGAATAACTCTTTTGGAATAACATAAAAATAAACTTTCTTTTCCACAAAATTCTAGAATTAATTACCATAACCTCATTTGTATGGCTGACCATTTCTTATTTTTATCATTCTATTTTTAACTTAAATTAACCCCAATTAGATGTAAAGGACTCTAATCTACACAATTTTCAATTTCCAAGAGAGTAAACAATAAGAAAAGTTAAATATATCTTTTGTTAATCATTCTAGGATAAAGAAGGGCTCAATTGTCAAAAGTGCATCATTTTCTCTAAATATCTCTTAATGTTTAACTCTGCTAATACTCAGTCAACTCTTCATCTTATGTGAGCATTTACTCATTTTTGGAGGTTTTTCTTTTATTCTTCAATTTATCTCCTCCCTACATTTGGATTAATCTTATTCGTCCCTAGGAACCTTAATTGGACCATAATCCTAAAAATCTGGATCCTTAGGCTAAGGTCCTTTTTACCTATTTTCAATTAATTCCAATTGAACATTGAAAAGTTCTTTTTGAATTTTTGTTTCAGGGGCAACCATTTAGACACTAGGAGGATTTTTATATCTAAAAATATCTTAGTTTTGAATTACCTCTCTCTAGACATTTTCTCTCTCTAGGCCAAAATAGGGTAAAACAAGATCTTTCTTTTATTTTAGAGAGGGGAATATTTATAAGATCAAAAGGGGAGGTTCTTACACCTACACACCTCAAAAGCTAGAGGGAGGAATCTTACAAATTTGTACGGCTGTATTTTTGTATGAGTCACTGAGGCCATATGTGAGTGCTCTTGGGAGTGACTCACTGAGTCCTGGGGCTACTCCCTTTCTAGACTAATCAATGTCCAAGGTGTGGGCATCCCAGAAAAGGGTTGGTACCTATAGGATTTGTGATAATGTAAGGTAAGGGATCAAAGCCTGGTGGGATCAAAATGACAGGGGGTGTAAAACGCGATGACACGCTTGTTATAGGCATGGCCAACGGTAGTGGGAGCTAATTTGCGGCATAGATCTCAATGGCTTGAAGATGTCAACGATTGGGTTTAGTCCTTGTGCGATCCTTGGTTGCCATGTCTAAGTGTGTAACTGCACCTTAATGAGAAAGCATATGCTTTTTTTTCCTTTTTATATTTTCTCACAACCCAGTCTCAACAAGAGGCTTAGTGTTCTCTTTGTTGGGTCAAATGGGTGTTCATTTGCCCTAATTAGCTAGGCGATACATGCGTGAATGATGTTAGAGATAATTTTTCGAAAAAAGCGCATGCTAGAAGTAACTTCCCAAATGGAAGAGGAGGTCCTAAAACCTATTTTCCATCACTGTCTCAAGACGATTTTTTTTAAAGAAATGTTTTTCCTGTTTCGCAGCACGTTTTTGAGGGTGTTTAAAAATGAGTTTTGAAAAACTCTATATGAGAGAGTTGTAGTATTTTTGGAGTACTACAACTTTGTTTCCCTGAGTCGTCCATGACTTTGTCGTTAAGACCCTTAAAAAGTAGCTCGAATATGGCCCGTCATCATTTTTACGCTGGTTTTTGTGTTTTTTCATGGTTTTTCGGTTGTTTTTTGTCTTTAAGTTCGGGTTGAATTTTGAGACTGCTCGTCAGAGACCAAAATGATCGATTTTGAATTCAGAAAGCCGACTCCAAAGTTGAAGAGCTTGATGTCAGCTTTTCGATGAGCCCTAGAGTGCCTTCATCATCGGATATACGGTCTAGGCGATACGGGCCTTCAAAAAGGAGTGTTTTCCAAAGTCTCTCTTTTTTCTTACGAAGATGGACCCCTTTTCACGTCGTGAACTAGCAGGGTGTAATTCACGTGGTGAAGCGAACCTCACAGATTTTATAAAGTTTGATTTTTTTTGGTCCCGTATAACAAAGGGTCTTACGCTGTAAACCCTTAACGGTTCATGTCGTGAAGCAGACTTCACGAAAAACTTAAATTTGATTTTTTTTTTCCAACGCGAGCTCCTAGGGTGTGAACCATTAGGCGGGTGAAGTTGCAAAAATAATCCCTAATTAATTCATACAATTGAGCACATCATTCGATAGAGCAAGGGAATGCTAATCTTTGTGCATCAACAAGACGATGCTTAGGTCTTCCACCTGGAGACTCCAAAAAGTAGATTCAGGAGGAAGATTACTGTTGAAGTTGCATTCTGAATTTTCTTTTCGGCCAACTTTGTGCCAGCTTTGGTACTGTGACACAAAGTTGGGGTTTGGACTTCGGTCACTTCTTAGAATCAAAACACACTTGTATGAAACCTCACTGCCTCCTCACCTCCCTTTCTCTCCCTAGGTTAAGATAAAGATATACACATCAAAGGTGAGATCATAATTCATGGAAGGAAAAATGAAAGGCTCAGGAGAAGCAAGAATTTTTGCCAGTCTGGCAGCTCCAAGCAAGAGGGCAATTCTTCGTTGAAAGAAAATCTTCCGACTCAGGATTATGTGAATGGAAACATACGGGGAATGTTGGTAAGGTTTATCTATTTGAATTGGGCTATTTGTACAGAATATATTAAAGAAAAAGAATATAGCAATAACTTACAAGAGGATAAGACACATGGGATTGGCCTTTTGATAAGAGATTAAGAAGAATTAATCATTATTAAGAAGAAAGAATGGCCAAAAGTCTATAAAAATAGAGATACACAGAGAATTACAGTTTTAAATCCATATAGACTATGCAAAAGAGGATTACATAAGTGCGTAGGTCTTGAACAGAGCTTTTCTCCCATATACAAACTTTTAAAAAACGGACAACCGAGCGAAAAGTTATGAGCATTTTACTACAAGACTATAAAACTGTCAAAATTCGCCTAAAAGTTAGCAACTTTGGGAGAAATTTTGATCATCAATAAAGTAAAGGATTAAGAAATTAGTTACATGAGTGGAAAGAGCATATAAAGATCTTCCTAGCCATATAATCAAATTTAGAAATCAATACCCGAGTGATGAGTAGTTACCGGTTGAAAATTGGGTATTAGACCACAAAAACTCCACTTCCCTCTCTTTGCATGAAACCTCAATTTTCACATAGCCTCTTGCTTCTCATCTCCTTCATGATTCAAGTTAGAGGGTAAGGGTTAACATTGCTCAGTGGATAATCATAAAGATTTATCTATGGTCCCCAAAGTCTTTCCACATGCTCATTACTGCTAAAACCATTGGTACCTCCAAAGGAGGGCGGCAATAAAGCAAGGGCTACCTTGAGAAGTCATCACAGGCCCACCAAGATAATAACTCCTTATCCCACTTATCATGAATCATCAAAGAGGTCCAAAATTGGGTTAAGCATGAGGAGCTAATGCTAAATGAGATATTCACATGTAAAGAGAGTGTTTGAATAAGGGTTTGAAAGATAAGAGAATGGCAATGACACAAAATGCTCAATTGAGGAGGCTTCATTCATTGATTTGAAAGGGAGAGGAGGGCTCCTTTTATAGGTGGAAAATCACCCTCTCTTCCATTGTTACAAATTACAACATAAAAATCTTCAGTGACATAAGGGTAGATGTTACCATCAATTGTCCTCTTAGGCTGTCTTCTATTGATTATTAAATTGACGACTTTTTGACTTTGAAAGTGTGATGAGATAATAGCCAAGTCTAAGTGGCATGTAGGTGGAGATCCCACTTACACATGGCGAAATTCTCCTCTTCCATGTAGGCATTCTAGAAGAATCTTTCCCAACTAGAAGATAGGTGTTATTTTTGAACTTTCTCTTTATCCTGAAGGAGCCTTCCCATCGTCAAAGAAGCTTCTTATCTAGCCGTTTCTCCACATGGCCATCATACCTTATGACTAAGCTTCCTTGCTTGAGTTCTGGCTTCTTTTTCTTCTTCGTAAGAGTGTCATGCCTTGCCTTGTGCCGTTGTTGTACAGCCTCCAAATTTTGAAGTGTCTGAAGTCGCCTCTCATCCAAGATCTCCAGTTGTGCTAGGCATTGGGCATGTGTTTCTTCTTCATTATTCAAGCGTGCAAAAGATGTGCGAAGGCTTGTGATTTCCAATTCTATTGGCAAAATAGCCTCCATTCCATAAACTAACTGCAAAGGTGTGAAACTAAGAGAGAGTTTGTGAGTTGTCCTATAGGCCCATAGGACCTCTGGCAAATGCACATCCCACTTTCTCTTCATAGTATCCACTAGCTTAGACAAAGATCGAGAAAGCAGTCCATTAGTTTTTTCTACTAAACCATTACATTGCGGATAATAGGGAGTTGACATAGCATGCTTTATTTTTAATTTCTGCACCAAAGCTTCAATCAAGTCATTCCTGAAAGACCTCCCCCCATCCGTAAGGATTTCTAATGGACACCCAAATCGGGCACATATGTATTCCCTGAGAAAGGATGCCACAGCTACTGCCTTATTATTGACCATGGCCTTTGCTTCTATCCACCTTGTTGCATAATATGTGGCCACCAATATGTAATACTTCCCATGTGAGGAACGAGGAAGTGGGCCCACAAAATCTAATCCCCACCTTTCAAATGGACCATATGCTAGGATAGGGTTTAAGGGTCCGGGAACCAATTGCTTATGCCCATATGCCTGGCATACTTCACAGCTTCTGCACCACTCATAGACATCTTTTCTAAGTCGAGGCCAATAATAGCCTGTGTTTAGGATCCTCCAAGTTGTGCTGGCTGAGGCAAAGTGACCTGAACATTCATGACATAATTCCATAATCCTTTTAGATTCTTCCAGGCTCACTACCCTCCTAAGAATCTTATCCTTACCTTGCTTGTAAAGAACATCTCCTAGAATTGTGTACGGATAAGCTTTCCTGGTAAGCCTTTGCTTCTGTTGAGGATTCAGTCCAGGAGGGAAGTATCCCGTATCTAAATAGTGTTGAACATCTTGGAGCTCAGGCCAACTTGTATCCATTAATGCAAGAATAGCTACTTTGAAAAAAGAAGCCAAAGTTTTAGTAGCCAATTCATCAGCCTTTTGATTATCCTTCCTGTTAACATGCACAAATTTACAAAACTCAAAAGCTTCTTTTAACTCCATTGCCCTTTTATACAATGGAGATTAGGACTCCTTGCCTTATATTCTCCTTTCATTTGTCGGATGACCAATTGTGAATCCCCTTTAACCTCTATCTCTTAAATTTCATCTTTTATGCAATCTTCTAATCCCCAAATTAATGCATTGTACTCAGTCACATTATTTGATATAGCCTTTGGAAATTCCCTACCCTTGGCGCGTGGACGGACTGAGGTGGTGTGGCCTTGGTTCGATCAGTCAGAGTGGATGCTGAAGACAGGTGGACAGCGTGTGGCTGTGGATATGGTAGAAGGCTGGTGGCTGGTGTGGGCCGCCTAGGAGACAGGGCTGTGGACAGTAGAGTGGGTGCCGAGTGAAGAGAAGAGAAGGACAGTGTTGCTACTTGGTGGTGGGCCGGTAGCATTGCAGATAAGCTACTTGGGTTTGTTGTGAGGTTCGCAGAGGATCAGCACAGAGACAGAGAGAGAGAGAGAGGTGTTTGGATAGCTGCTACACATGCAGAAGAGGAGGGCTGCAGAGAGTTGAGGGTTAGCTGGTGGAGCGCCCTCTGAAGTGAGAGTGGCCGGGTTCATTCTGGTGTGATTGGCATAGCACGCAGGTGAGTGGATCATGTGGTGATTGGGGATGTGGTGTATCCTCAGGCATAGGTCTCAGTGTTTTGTTTATGGTTGTGTGAGTAAGGCTTCTGTGTCGGGAGAAGCTTGTATGAAATGTGTTGACTGGGAAAATATATTGCTGGGTGTTTATCTTTGTCTATGGTGCCCCTGTTTTGTGACGTTTGTCTGTGGGTTGGGTGGTGAAGTGCGAGAAGTGTTCCAGCTGGTGGCTGGTGGTGCCCCCGTTCGTGTTTGTGTTTCCAAGTTTGCGAGGTGAAGGGCTATTGAGGCAGTGTTCTGAGGTTGATAAAGATTTTCTTAAAGGGAGATGCCCGAAGCTGGCTTAAGGGTTTTGAAGCACAGGATGCGGCATGTGAGCTACATGGTGTTTTGACCTTAGACAGGTTGAAAGAAGGCCTTTTGGAGCGTTTTTAGCAAGTGGAGGATCCTAGTGTGCTTTTGCAGGAGTTGAGCATCTTGAAGCAGGTCAATGGGCAATCACTAGATGATTTTGTGCAAGTATTTACATGTTTGTGGAGTAAGTGGTGTATGACGTTGAAGTAGGAAGTTCCTCCTATATTTCTGAAGAAGAGCTTGTTTATTGATGGTTTATTACCCCATTTGAAGGTCAGGGTTGAGTTAAAGAATCCCAAGTCATTTGATGATGCAGTTAGGGTTGCTAGGGAAAAGGAAGGCAAGATTTTGAAGCAGATGGAGATGGGTATTTATCCGTATGAAGGTGTTGTGTCTGCAAGGGATATGCATGTGAATTTGGTTGAGGTGGATAAGAGTTCTATGCAAAGTTTGATTAGACAGGAACCTCAAAGGCCGATACAGGTGCAAAGGGGGATGTTTTATATGCCTTCTGATTTCTTTCCAAAGTCTTTAAAGCAGGTAAAGGTGGATGAGAAGAAGGTGAAGGAGCAAATAGCAGATGAGGAGTTGCCAGTGGATTCTTCTTTGGACGTCGTGGTTGTACATGACAGTGATCTGGATGACATGCATGTACATGGAAGTAAAGAGGATGATGCCTTGGGATTGGCTGATGATAAGAAGGAAGAGAAGCTGGATACAGGATGCTTTGAGGATGATTCTTTGCCAGATTCTGCAAGGGAGGAGGATGGGGTAGAGACTTGTGATGAAGTGAAGATGGTTTGTGATGCAGATGTGGAGAGCATGGAAGAAGACTCCATTATTAAGGATTTTCTTGAACAGCTTGATGGGGATATGGTACCTGCAATGAAAGGTATGGATGTTTTTCATTTGATGCATTATGTGCTGGGGAGTCTTTGGACGATGATACCAGGGGGGTTGGCAACATTCAAGAAGGTATGCATGTAGATTTGGCTGATGAAGAGCGTTGTGAGGGGAGTATTGTGCTTGAGGATGATATGTGGGAAGTTGCTAGCCTTGATAAACAGGAGCCAGAGGTAGAGATGGATGCAAATATGGTTGAGAGTGTAACAAAGGCTTCTTTGCATGTTGCTGATATGCTAAAGGCAAAGTCCATGGATGACAAAGATTCTGAACCAGTTGAGATGTATGGTTGTGAAGAGATGCCTGAATTGCAAGAGCTGGAAGTGCTGGTGGACACTGCTGATGGAGAGGATGTGGATTTTAGTGTGCAGAAAGTCCAAAATGCTGGAACCTGGCCTTCACTGGCATTGATGAATGGGATGCATGTTGTAATGCCACGGTTTTTGAAGACAAGGAGGTTTGCGTGGCGGGTGATGCGCGAGCTGTAGGTAAAAGTGGAGGCCGCCGTTTTGAAAAGTGGGGGCTCTCGGGCATAGCTGCACACACAGGTGAGCGCGCAGCAAAGAGGTAGCTGCTGGGCAAGAGGAGGAAGCACCTTGGTGACGCGCAGCTGGTAGTAGGCTGACGGACTGTAATTGGTGGTGGGGCCTCCCGTGTGAAAGAAGAGTGTGGTCGTGCAGGTAGCAGCAGCGGTGGCTGGAGGTGATCGTGTGAAGGGAGCTGCGGCCTTGTACGTGAGGAGCGGGGAGTGTAGAAGGAAGGGATGCTTGCTGGAGTTTTGTAGACAGGCGAAGCAGTGAAGGTAAAGTTGCCGCCTCGTAAGCTGGAGGCTGCTGGTTGGAGACTTGTGGAGACAGCGAAGAAAGTTTGGTAGCCGCCATGGAGAAGCTCGGGTGATCGTGTAAAGGGGGGAGGCAACAAAGCATGGAGCGTAGTCTGTGTGAAGCACTGCTACTGCAAACGTAAAGAAAACCAGCCACCTTGTGTGTGGACCGCCTAGTGGAGGCGTTGCAGCTGCTGCAGACGGACGTGAAGAAGTTGCCGATGGTGAAAAGGGCTCGCGGGTAGCCTACGAGAGCTGGTTTTGTGTGGCCACGTGGGAGACGCTTGGTAGAAGCGAGAGGCATTGGAGAAGCTGGTAAAGAGGAGAGGTGGCGGCCTTGTGCGTGTGAAGCACCTTGCTGAGGCATTGCAGATATTAGAGGCCAGCAGAGGAGGGCTGCAGAGAGAGCAGAGTGGTGTGGGCCACGTAAGTGAAGACTGGGACGGACTGAGGTGGTGTGGCCTTGGTTTGGTCAGTCAGAGTGGACGCTGAAGACAGGTGGACAGCATGTGGCTGTGGATATGGTAGAAGGCTGGTGGCTGGTTTGGGCTGCCTAGGAGACAGGGCTGTGGATAACAGAGTGGGTTCCGAGTGAAGAGAAGAGGACGGTGTTGCTGCTTGGTGGTGGGCTGGTAGCATTACAGATAAGCTGTTTGGGTTTGTTGTGAGGTTGGCAGAAGATCAGCACAAAGACAAAGAGAGAGAGAGAGGTGTTTGGATAGCTGCTGCTGGCGACACATGCAGAAGAGGAGGGCTGCAGAGAGTTGAGGGTTAGCTGGTGGGCGCCCTCTGAAGTGAGAGGTTGGCAGAAGGTCAGCACAAAGACAAAGAGAGAGAGAGAGGTGTTTGGATAGCTGCTGCTCGCGACACATGCAGAAGAGGAGGGCTGCAGAGAGTTGAGGGTTAGCTGGTGGGGCGCCCTCTGAAGTGAGAGTGGCCAGGTTCATTCTGGTGTGATTGGCACAGCACGCAGGCGAGTGGGTCATGTGGTGATTGGGGATGTGGTGTATCCTCGGGTAGTGACAGGTCTGAGTGTTTTGTTTATGGTTGTGTGAGTAAGGCTTTTGTGTCAGGAGAAGCTTGTATGAAATGTGTTGACTCGGAATATATTGCTGGGTGTTTATCTTTGTCTATGGTGCTGGGTGGTGAAGTGCGAGAAGTGTTCTAGCCGGTGACTGGTGGTGCCTCCGTTCGTGTGTTGTATTCCAAGTTTGCGAGGTGAAGGGCTATAGAGGCAGTGGTTCTTTTCTTCTTTTTTTCACCTCACAACGTGATAGGCACGTATACTCACTACTGTACTACAAAAACGAGATCTATTCTACAAACATGCTATGGCACACCCTAGCCCTCCTTGAAACACATCCAAAAAGAGATTACCTAGTGAGCCCAAAAATGTTATTGCTCACCCTAACCCTCCTTGAAACACATCCAAAAAGAGATTAGCTGGTGAACTGCACTATCGTGAGGATCTTTCCAATGCCCAAGCTTGTAACCCTTGAGGTCTCCAAGCTCTACAAGTCCTTGAGAAGCAATTCCACCGTGCATTCGAGACGAGTGTTGTCACATTGCCACGTTGCACTATGGGTACTCGTCCCTCCTCTCACCTCACTTTTCTTACACACACTCACTAGCATGCATTAGGGACAGAGATTAGCAACAGCAAGACTCAATTGCACAATGGGAGAGTATATTGTATTATGAGAGATTCTCACTTATATACATGGCTATAATTGTTCACACTCACTTACACTTTGACCGGCCGGGCACTTTAGGCTCATAAGAGGCCTAATGCTATTACAATGATTACTCTCATAATATATCCATGAAGTACATCACTTAGAACTTCATCCTAACTTGCCACCACCCACACGCTCTTGAAGTAGGAACTGCCATAAATACTTCATCACACTATTATGAGTGTCCGTCCAAGTTGTAGCTTTGGACACTATTGCTTCATATCTTGAATGTATGACCCTTTAGTGTATCTATCGTGACTCCTTGATGTAAGATAATGGCGGTAGATCTTGTTAACCCTAGAATTAGGTTAACATGATTGTCTGGGAGCCATCCTGTCTAGTACTCAAAATGTAGAACTCACCAAGATGAGATTGACCAGAGGACTGACCAGAGTATCGTGAGGGGCTAAACTAGCAACCAAGGTGGACATCCCAATTCCACCTGATTCGGATGCAAGAATGACACTGAGTTTCTACTTGAATTATTGAATAATGGTGATTTTTCCAAAGTCTACTTTGGCATCCAACCCACATTTTTGAATTCAGCATATGTTGCAAATCAATATGCTAGAGTCGGGAAAACTTGGGTAATGGGTCAGCGAGCATGGAAGTAGTGTGGCAACAAGAAGCATCGATCCAATGAATGTGTGACTTGTAGGCAATGTGGCCACATAGCCATGTAACCAATGATTGCTTATACCATGTATGTGGCCACATGGCCATGTAACCAATGATTGCTTATACCATGTATGTGGCCAATGCGGATTCCAAAATCACAGCTCTCAAAAATTGTTGGAGCAGTTTGAGAATGTCTAGCACCAATGGCTCAAGTAGAAGAATGTCTAGCACCAATGGCTCAAGTAGAAGAATGCACGTGATATCGCCCACCTTTTAAAGAGTAGAAAGGAGCTGAAGTAGTTTCTCAAAGATGTTTCCTCAACTGTGGAATGGCATTACCAACACCCTCGAAGAGGAGACTCCTTGTTACAAGATATGGCATGAAGACAATATTAGATAATTTGGGAAAAATCTCATACTTTGGGAATTACCTTTTCAACATAGTTTTGGTCATATCTTGAGCATATTAACTCCAAATTTGTCGGACATTATAGATTTAGATCCTACTCTTCAAGATCTTTCCAATGATATGTGAGATGATGGGGTTTTGACAAAAGCTTGGATAGGTTCACCATGATCCCATTTTTCAAATGGGAATGGGATTTTTCCCAAATTATCTAATATGGTGTTCATGGATGATAATTGTAATTGGAAACTTCTTGTCTGATATCAAGTATACAAATGCAAACCTTGAGGATGAGGACAATAGCTTGGAGAACAGCCTCCTTGAGAGTGACTTTGAATCTTTTGATACTAATCCAAATGCTAACTATGGTTTCCATGATATTGGACGGATATGGCTGCGATTGACCATCCAAATGAGGAGCTTCTGGCTGTCCGAAATGTCCTTGAAGAGCGTGGTGATGATCAGAGCAGCACATTGATTATATCCTGCATGTTAGTGATGGTGCATGGCCCTAAGATAAATGAGCAGCCCCTCCCTCTTCTCGATGAGGATGATGCCCTATCAGTGCCGAAATAAGGCCCTACCCATGATGAACTAGATGTATGGCACATGTTCTCACCAAGGGGGCTAATAGAGGTATTGAACACGGGTTGAAATGTTTCCAGATTTTGGTTTTGTACCCTCCTACATACCGACATGTGCATGATCAATCCGGATTGGGTTTTGGCCTAGCCTTGGAATTGGTGTTGCCAAATATGGACAATGTCCCCATGTGATGAAGCAAGCTTTTACAGAGTCTCCCATCCTATGCATAGTTGATGGGCTGATTTATTGGATGATCCATAGGAGGAAATTCTTGCTGCTGTGCTGCAGATGCACATGATGTATGCGGGGAAGGGTTTTTTGGGATACTTTTAATTTGGTTGATGATAACCCGATGGCATTGGCAGCCCACACGAAGATGCCCGAGTTGCAAAAACAGCAGTGGTGGTAGATGCTCATGATGCAGTTCATGGTGATTTTGCTGACCCAGTGGGGTTTGTCTGGAAGATGTGATGACCAACAAAAATGAAGAGGAATCAGTAGAGGCTACCCACAAGTGCCGAACAAAATCTGAATATGCAGTAAAAGTTGTTGAGAATCCTGGTGGATATGGTAGGGATCTTGCCCATATCCTTGCAAAGCAGAAAGCTCTATGTGATATGTATTCCATAGAGTCATGGTCATTAGATACGTGGAAGGGGGAGGAGGATGGAGATGTCCAAGTCGCTTGCTGCTTGAATGGGCATTGCCTTCAACCCCCATATTCTCATGTTCAAGCTATTGTGGATCACGATGGTCTAGCTCCAAGTGATGAGAAGGTTCTCATCAAATGTGGGTTTCTTGTAGAAACACAAGAGGTGTTTGTTAGTCCAGGAGGAAGTCTTCCAAAATGCCTAGATCTCTCAATATGCTGATAAAGGGCTCAGTAAGGAAGAATTAGATTTCTTGGAATAAGTGCAATGTGCCATGATGGATGGCAGAAGGAAGAGAAAAAGATAAAGACAACTTGCACGGAGAATTCTTGGAAGGTATGGCTGCCTTGGTGTAGCATGATAGGGTAGAATTGCCTATATGGAAACTTGAACCTTTTTAGGAGTAGCAAGTTATTTTTGAGATCAAAGATGATGCTGATCTAGATGAGCAAAGGTGGCTCGACAACCCCATGATACCAAAGATGCAGTGCTTGGAGACCCTTCAAACAAATATGATAGAGAGAAATGAGGACAATCTCTAGGATGCTTCAATGCATAAGAACAAGGGTAAGGTTGGGGAGGAGGAGAGTAGTTCTAAAAGCCCCAAAAATCCCTCACATGTTGAGATACCTTGGATGGATAACAGGTGAATCACTAGTGTGGAATTTATGTTTGGATGAGGAGAAAAGGAGATTTGGATGATTCAGATGGTAGTCTTAGCCATGATGGGATGGTTATGCTAAAGGTTGAGAGAGCATGGAAGGAGCATGAAGGCCAAAAGAGCCAGGTGATGCCCTTGGATGTCTCTACCCTTGCATCAGGTTGCCACATGGTGTAGATAGTCTAGAAAATCTAGTTTCTAGTTTTCATCAAGATGATGAACTAGATTGGTTTGACAGGTTGCTTGCCATGATGGTGTGTATGTCCATGGTTATAGCCTTGCAAAGGTTGATGCAACTTGGTTTGACACCTTACTGTAAGAGGATGTGGATCATACAGATTATGCTTGTGTGCTAGATAATTAGAGCATCGATTGAGTGTTCTTGATGAGCCTCCAAATCATGATGTGGATAGAGTGCTTAATTGGCTGCTTATGTAGACACTCTTGTGCTATTTAGCAGATTTCTTCAGAGATGATGTTCCATGTTCATTGAGTCGAGCTCACGATGTTGTGCCAATTGGGGTATGTTAGCATGTAGCAGATGCTGGGTTTTCATCAACATGTCTTTTTGATGGGTAGGGTTATGCCTACCCCATGTCGACTCTATGCCGGTGGAGTATGGACATACTTGTAGGACCTAGTTTTATGTTTTAATTTTGTATGATCATGGCTGGATGGCCTTGTATTTGATGGGTTCCTAGCCCTGGCATGTTGCACAATGAAATGGTTGCATTGTACTTGCACTAGATTCATATTATAAGCACAATACTCACATGACCATGATTGTGGGTTCGGGTTGTCCAATTGGGAATCCAACCCACCGGCGGGTGTGCCAAGTGTTGGTGGTTGGATAGCCACAGTTGGATTAGTGCTGCTGGATGTTAGAGCCAATGTAATAATGCACTTTATTATAGAGCAGTGTGCCAAAGTTAGGTGTGTCCACCTACCTTATGTGGCTGGGCATTGGGATCATTCGTGGGTGGAGGTTGTGTGTGTGTGTGTGTTGTTGTATGAGCATTCACGATTAGGGATTTTGTGAGATGTTGCACAATGGATACTTTCTTTGTTTTTTATGTGTTCTATTTTCTTTGTTTTCTGTGTTAGGGTAGGCCACTAACACACACACATATATATATATGTATGTGTGTGTGTTCTATTTTCTTTGTTTTCTGTGTTAGGGCACACACACACATATATATATGTATATATGTATATATACACACACACACACACATATATATATATATATACATATATGTATATATATATATACAAACACACACACACTGAACCCTGACACAGGCTCCACCAAATTCACAGAAATAGTTACAGGGACGATAGAATTCCTTCACACACACACACACACACACACACACACACACACACACACACACACACATGCATATATATATATGTATGTATCACTACAACACAACCCCCCTTAGAAATGGGTTAAAAATGACATGTTTTTAAGCTGGTGTCGTTTAAGCAAAAAATTAAAAAAAATATCGTCGTATACGATACACCCTAGTGTTGCATGGGACGTCGCATAAAGATGTCTTATTATGCGTCGCTTATTGGGCATCTCTAATGATGCTTGCAAAATGAGTTTTTGCAGTTGTGTCACTTAGGTGACTCTTGCATGCTAAAAAAAACATAAAACAAATCACTCTCGCAAAGTCCCAAGAGGAACAACACACACACACACACACACACACACACATATATATATATATAGAGAGAGAGAGGATTTACACCATCACGCCGCTCCCCCTTGGTAATTTGGTCATGCCTCCATTAGTGGGTTAGAGAGAGAGATAGAGAGGTGTGTGTGGGATGTGTGTGTGAGAGAGAGAGAGAGAGAGAGGGATAGGGGTGTGTGTGTGTGTGAGACAGAGAGAGAGAGATGTGTATGTGTGTGAGAGACAGAGGGATGTGTTTGTGTGTGTGTAAGGGAGGGAAAGAAAATAGAGAAGTGTGTGTGTGTGTGTGTGTGTGTGTGAGAGAGAGAGAGAGAGAGAGAGAGAGAGAGAGAGAGAGAGAGAGAGAAATAAAGTTATAGTAAATGTCTTCAAAAGACCCAATGGGTCTATGAGACCAAAAGTGATACAATAGTGTCCATGCACTCTCATCATGGTACAAAAGAGAACAAAAAAACTAGAGCTATGAGTTGGTGTTAACCCTCATTGGACACCTCTCCAGCGTCATCGTATATTTTACATGTGCGATCGCCGCTTGTATATGAAAGGCATGCCATGGGATTAATAATGATGATTGTATTATGAGATTAGGTGTTTTCATAAGCCTAGGTGCCTGATAGCCATGGACATATTTTTAAAGTATGGTCGCCCAAGGTGTGAAGGCTGCTGTGGAGGACCAAGGTAAGGGTCATTGTGTACACTATTCATTATTTTATACTAATTCAATAGAGTGCTCTTCTTCTCTACTCTCCTATTCTATTTCTTTTTTTCTTGCCTCTTTCTTCTTTGAGCTCATGTGCTTTCTGGCATGTGTGTGAGAGAGTGAGTGTGTGTGATTGAGTGAGAGAGGATAGAGTGCGGCGAGTGGTGTTGCAGCGGAGCTTGGACTGTGGCTGCATGGCAACAAGCTCTCCCACGAGAATCTCTACACAAGCAATCAATGAGGTGAGTGACACATCTTGAGTTGTTTTATGCTCCCCAGTGTGGTGAGGCAAGGCCCCATGACATTGGCTAGTTGCTGCACTCTTTCTATGGTGCAAGGGCTTCCCATAAATGGTGTCGCTATCGGATAATAGTCCTAGCGCATAGCCACAATGCATTTTGAATGCGTGTGAGTATGAAGGATTTCGTTTTAATTCTATTTTTCATTTTTGCGAGAAAGGTAGAAATGAATAGATGGAAATGTGCCCATTTTGTGGGGGGGATTTTTTTTGCGAGCTTTTTTTGCCGAGCTTTTTCAAGCAATGAACAAGTAGTCCGAGCTTTCCAAAGGACCAAGAACTTACTATGAGCTTTGTAAAGGACCAAGAACTTACTTACATATAAATAACAAGCTTTGAAAGATCAACAATATAAATTTTAGTCTTTTAAAGACCCACCTAATTTCAGTCCATAAAAATATTAATTACAAAGTCTTTTGATCCACATCATACTTATTGATATAATTACATATATACATATACCTATCTAAATTCACGCACCTCATACATATACACATACAAAATATACATACAAATACATACATGCAAGAGCCACCTACATACTAACATATATACATACATACATACATACATACATACATACTTTCTTACTTACTGAAATATAAAAAACAATCCTTTAAAGATAAAAAATGTATATACCGATCTTTAAAGTTCCAAACCATGAAAATCTCGATTACAATGTCTTTTGATCCACATCATACTTATTGATATAATTATATATATACATATATCTACCTAAATTCATACACCTCATACATATACATATACATACATACATACAAGAGCTACCTACGCACTAACATATATACATACATTACATACATACTTTCTTACTTACTTAAATATAAAACACAATCTTTTAAAGATAAAAAATGTATATATCGATCTCTAAACTTCCAAACCATGACAATCTCGATTACAAAGTCTTTTGATCCACAAATTATAGCATTCTTCTACATGTCATCCCACCCTAATGAGAAATCTCCCAGACATGCTTTGGCTACCTCCATGTCATTCTCTATCCCCATATAGTGCCTTTTTAACTCTTGGCATGCATGTCCCAAGCCTCTACATCCCGCAAAAACGGCCAAGACACAATCTCCTTCACTTGAGAAGGTCTCCACTAGCCACCTACAATGAAATGCAATTATAAACGTGCAGCTGAGTATTTTGAAAAAGTAGCTATGAAAATGAATAGAATGAAAATTCTCACCTAAAGAACATAGGAGATCTTTCTGCACCACCTCGAATGTAGCGCTCCAAGACCATCGTGCATTGGAATGGATGCTTCTTATTCTTCTCAAAAATGAAATTTCGTTGAGCGTTGAATAACTTCTTTGAAACATTTTGCCCAGCCTCGCGATCAATAATAGGGACATGGCAATTTACTCGATAGAACATACTAAGCGCCAATGTATCCACCTACCATAATGAGAAAACATTATGTTTGAATATCCATACCATACATAAAGGGAAATATTTGAGAGATTATGACTTCGATGCATGACCAATCCAACTTTCTTTCCCATGGAATATATTTTAGGAAGTTTATCCATTAGACTCAAACACCCAAACCAACCCTCATTAGCCCCAACCCTCATCAGCCACACAACAAAACTGAGTGTGGCACGTAGTATCAATGATGAAAAAACTTGATTCCATGAGGGACACCCATCTGTATCTACATCAACAACCTATAAACCTGTAGGAAAGTCAGCCCATACGAGGCGAGCCACTGTATTTGAGGGAGCACCTCTATGACATAGAGCCTTGGGAATCTTCATCAAGAATTCTTCCACACTACATAAAAGATTTATGATCTCTGGTTTTGGTAAGTATAACTTGGAAAACTAATTATATGGTGAAATTATTATTTTTACCTATCTGAGCCCTCCGAAAGAGTGTGGACATCTACCAGCAATATGTGTGAAGAACATCTCTCACCTGCAAGTAAACAACATAAAAATTGAGATGCATTTCGAAAGCACACACTTCTCAAAATAAACATGAACTATGTATGTACGTATGTATGTATGTATGTACAAATTTGTAACAAAATTGGATAGAATCTCCTTTGCATTTTCTAAAAAATCCCAACATAAACTTCAAAACTTAACAATGTTTCTTTAAGATCTAACATGCCAAATCTTAAATGTAACATGAATTTTGTATGTATGTAAGAATTTAGTATATAATTTAGTGTATGTATGTAGGTATGTATTTATGTATGCATATGTATATGTACATATATGTTTACATGTGTATTTGTATATGTATATATCTGTATGTATATGTATCTAATATGTATATGCATGTAAGGTTCCTCCCTTCTAAAATGGGAGAACACTTAAGATAGTCCGCTAAGTCTTATCTCTTGGGAAAAATTTCCTATTCATCGACACCTTGACCCTGTAGAGATTCAAGGATACGATTTATAGGTATGACCTAGCTCTATCCCGCAGGGGGAGGGTGATTTTCTAAACATCAAATCACCCATAGGGTAATTGATCATAAATTGGGCAACTACTAGACTTGATTTCTAGGGACAACGCTTTTTTCCTCATCTTATGCAAGGCACAGCCGCTGACCTAGTCTTCTAGAATAGAGTTGCCCAGGAACCTAACTATTTAGCGTAGGCTTTCACTTAATCTGTTGGAAAGCTACCCGACTAATCGGGTCCACCTGTCCATAGGATGGTGCCGTCAGGGCATTCCATCCTCCCACTTTCCACCCTACTCACGCATCAATTTATTTTCTAATTAATCCTACCACACTGTTTGACATAAATAAACATATTCCTTAATTAAGGCCCTTTTTCACAAGGTTCGTTAAAACAGCCTTCTTACACAATACAATCATACCAAAGACAAGATGTAATTATATAAAAAGTTTATACATGAACCAATTCCATACAAGCCAAACTGGCTCTCTTATTCTTACTTTGCCGATGATCTAGAATTCGGCCTTCCAGCCTCTACATGCTGGGCAAAACCCTACGGGACCATACACCTCATCGTCGGCTGCTGGCGAGGACTCAAGCTGGCCTGTCGCCCTCTCAGGCTCCATCGCTCGATCCTCCCGCTCCTCAGAGGGATGTCTGCACACTAGGGTGGGCTTATTTACCGCACTAGCCTGGGCCCTCAGAACTAGGCAGCCTCATAATCTCTCGCCTCAATCGGCGATCCTTATTCCCCCAAAGGTATGAGGGATACCTTGGGCCATTCCCGGGCTTTGCTAACGATGCCGCCCGGCTACACAAGCACGGAACGGAGTTAGCGTTGAAGCCAGAAAAAATCTTGAATTCTAAAGATAACATCTTCAATGCAATTTACTAAATATTCATAATTCATGAAGATAACAATTTCAACGCAATTTATCGAATACAACATCACATAATTCATAACTTCATATAATTTTTATATCGTCATTTTAAGAGGAAAAGACACCATTCATTAACACTAATTTAAGGAAAATCTCTTCTTTTTAAAAATTAACCAAGCTAACCTGGCCACCGTTTCCTTGAGGGGCTTGAAAAGGGAGGACTGGAGCCACGTTGGGCGCATCTTCCCCCATCTCATTGTTACGTGCTCCTCTTGAGGCAATATTTTGTCGTCTTCAAGATGAGGCCATCTTAGGTGTCGCCTTGTAGAGCTCGCTGCTGCGATCGAAACGCTTCAGTCGGATCTGAATTCCGAGCTCGTTTGCTCACCGTATTATGAGCAAAAGAATATGGCGCACGAACCCTCGCTTGAGTCAAAAAACCCTTACTAAAGTCTACGCAAATGGGGGGGGGGATCGTGAGATGTCCTTAAGGGCAAAGGCAAAAACGTGGAGAGGGCTGGGAGGGGTGGCTGCAAGCCTCTCTGTAAGTCTATTCACACCGGGGGGGGGGGAGGAGGAGAAGAGTTAAGGACACTGGCTCTTAGCAAGAGGGGGATGGAAGAAAATTGGCTTATCTGAAAAGAGCCAAATGAGGGGGTGTGAGAGGGGTGGTTGCAAGGGCGGCTGTACTTGCAGCAAGTACGCTACACAGGGACGGACGGCGGTACGGACAGGGTGTACGCTACACAGAGATGCGTGCCGTCTGAGGAGCACCCCGGGGGTTTATATAGCTGAGGGGTGAGGGTACGGGCGCTGCGCAAAGCAAGGACGAAAGGACGATGTACCTTCAAAGGCTATGGATCAGTGGCCTGCATGGGTCTAGGGGAAAGGTACGGTGTCGGTTGTTTGGGAAAGGAGTGGTACGCATGTACCTTATTTGGTCTGGGGCAGCATGGGTGTCCATGTAAGGGTACGCGTGGACCATACAGTGGGCGGCCGTCCTTTGGTTCTTGGGTGGTCATTGTACGGGCACCCTAGTAAGTGTGTACGGACCAAATTTTTGGGGCGGGGTACCCAAATTTGGGACGCCCGTCTCGATTTGCGTGCCGGACCGCCCCGGGGGCAATTTTTTTTTTATCCGAGAGGTCCTCCTGGTCGCAGGGGTTCAGACCGTTCGTCAATCGGACGTGCGGTCGTGCATTTATTAAGGTTTAAAGGTCGTCGTTTTTTAACTAAAATGATTGAAATTAGCGCACAGGCTTGATCTGGTGTCCGTTTTGGATGCTGTAAAATCCTATATTAGGGTAAATCGCACGTAGATTCCAAATTTGGACTCAGAATTTGAAGATTCTAAGTAGAAATGACTCAAATAATAAAATCATTGATATTTATACCATAAAGACTCATAATTACATGGACATTTCTTTATTAGTGAAGATGGGTACGTTACATCCTTCCCCCCTTAAAGAAATCGAGATGTCCTCATCTCTTCATGAATTGGGGATAATCCTTTAAGAGTGTAGCTTCATCTTCCCAAGTTGCATCCTCTTCAGGGTAATCTTTCCACTGAACTAGATGTTCTACAAGAACTCGTTCTATTTCGGAGTTGCCTTTCCCTAGAATCTATGATGCTACTGGGCTGTAATTCAAGGACTCCTTGAGTAGGGATTACAACTTGTTCATCATCAAGAATATGATCGAGACTGGGGACATATGGTTTTAACAAACTTACATGAAATACATTATGGACTTTGATATGGGCTGGGAGTTGGAGTTTAAAGGCACTTTTACCTAGACACTTGATAACTGTATAAGGACCACAATACCTAGGGCTGAGCTTCTTATATTTCCCGAGTGATAGAGAACTTTGTTTGGGTCGGACTCGTAGAAGAACTCTGTCTTCCTCCTTGAAGATCCTTTCAGACCTCTTGTTGTCAACATAAAGCTTTTGTCGATCTTGGGCAGCTTTAATATCTTTTTGGATTGTCTTGGTTTGTTCCTCCATTTCTTCGAGCATTTTCCTGGATGGCTCAACTCTTATGGTTGGATCAGAGAAATTTAGAGGAGACAGACATTCTTGCCCATAGAGTGCCTTGAATGGTGACATTCCTATGCTTTGATGATAAGATGTATTGTAGGCAAATTCTACCAGAGGAAGGTATTGAATCCACCTTCTCGGTTCCCGTCCACAATATGCTCTGAGAATGTCTTCAATTACTTGATTGACTCTCTCAGTTTGGCCATCGGTCTCTGGATAAGCTGTGCTAAAGCAAAGTTGAGTTCCCAAGGCTTGAAATAAAGATTGCCAGAATTTTGAAGTGAAGTCAGAATCCCGATCACTTACTGTCCTTTTTGGGAGACCATGAAGTCTGAGGACTTCCTTGATGAATATTCGAGCAACATCAGAAGCTTTGAAGGTCTTCTTTGCTGGTATAAGGTGAGCTACTTTGGTAAGTAAGTCCACTACTACTAGAATAGAGTCATATCCTCCTTGAACAGTGGGGAGACTTGTGACAAAATCCATACTAATGCACTCCCACTTCATTTGGGGAATATCTAATGGTTGAAGTTTTCCAGGCATCTATTCTAGTAGTCCACTACTACTAGAATAGAATCATATCCTCCTTGAACAGTGGGGAGACTTGTGACAAAATCCATACTAATGCACTCCCACTTCATTTGGGGAATATCTAATGGTTGAAGTTTTCCAGGCATCTTGACCCTTTCAGCTTTGATCCTTTGGCATGAGAGACATTGCTTCAAGTACTGAAGCACATCATTTTTCAAGCCTGTCCAATGAAAGCTCCTTCTTACAGCATTTAATGTTTTTGCATAACCTGGGTGTCTTGCAGAGCAGGGCTATCATGAGCTTCATGGAGGATTAGTTTCTTTAAAGCAGGATCCTTAGGGATACATAGCCTGTGATTGAAGTAGAGGCTTCCTTCATGAGTGGAGTATCCCTTGATTAGATTCTTCTCTTTCTCTGAATGTCCCCCTTCTTCTACTAATTTTTTCATCCTCTGATAATCTGGATCATGAGATGATACTTCTTCCACCTTGACCAGTATGGGATTATTTGGCATTGAAACTGCATTCAAGAAAGATTTGCGGCTAAGTGCATCTGCTACCACATTATCTTTCCCAGGGCGGAATTTGATGTCGAAATCATATTCTTGTAGAATTTCAATCCATCTCCTTTGCCGCATGTTGAGGTTTGGCTAGGTGAAGATCCACTTTAGACTTTTGTGGTCAGTTACAAGCTAGAATTTGCCTCCCAAGAGATAATGTCTCCATAATTTGAGGCAATGAACAACTGCTAAGAGCTCCAAATCATGGGTGGCATAGTTTGCTTCATATTACTTCAGCTTGCGGGAAGTATAAGCGACTGGTCTTCCTTCTTGGCCTAAGACACCACCAAGTGCTAGACTACTAGCATCGATAACCACTTCAAATTCCTTGGAGAAATCAGGAAGCTTTAAGACTCGGGCAGAAGTAATAATGGCTTTCAGCTGATCAAAGCTGTTTTGATGGATTGGCAACCAAACTATTTTGCAATCCTTCTTAAGAAGGTCCGTCAAAGGTGCAGCTACCAAGGCATAATCTTTGATAAAAATCCTATACCAACCCGTGATTCCCAAAACCCTCGATAATCTATGCAGAGGCAGAGAATCCCGTCCTTTTTTTGGAAAATGTGAGATCCCTGTTTCCACCGAGCAACGGATTCGGGGTACTAGCAGAGCGGAAGTAGCACTTCTCGCACGGGACAGGGGTTCCACACTCGGGGCCTCACCCACGAATATCCGAATAAGAGACTAATCCGTCGGTTGTTCCAAAACCGAACCCAAAAAAACTTCCTTTATCAAAAAGCACGGGTGATTCCACCAGGATAACTTTTTACTCTAACGTAGTCAAGATCATTTCTGATCAAACTGATTCAATTGCATCTATAAGATATTTGGTCGGATCAAGGAAGAAACTTGCACTTGGATCATTGGGATCAACGCTTTTTTTCCCATTCAAGAGGCACAGCCGTTGATTCCTATCCATAGAACAATTACTGTCACATCAAAACTCTTCACATCTGTTCTATACCTTGCTTCACCAATGTCGAGTCTCCTTATGTGTCCCACGAAAGAGAATGCAATCATTGACGCATGCATGTATGCGATCATAATCCAATCCTCCAAGAGATGTCACATAGCGCCTCGCTATGTCTCTTGAGGTGGGTAGTCTATTTTCTTTTGGAAGCATGTTTGATAATAGCATGCATCCAATATCATCAATTAGTCCTAAATCTTAAATCGTAAACCACTAATTCAAATTTGTAAGTTAGAATGCTTACTTCAATAATGCGTCAAGACTTGCATTGCTCCATCCATAAACTGTTTGTATATTGAGTAGTTCAAGTGAAGCACGTAAAATAGAGAATGTGCACCCTTCAAAAACCGGTGTCGATGAAGCCTTGTAAAGATGCTCTTGTTCCATATCATCGTTGTCCATACCTTTGGGATCATCCTTAAAAAGATTCCGCACCATATCATCAAACACTTCCTCTTCCACAACTTCGTGGGGTGCAGGGCTATTGTCATCCCTTTCCCACTCATCTCTGACAATAGATCCCGAAGCTCCAGCATCATCTCGTCGACGCTTTGCATGCTCTCGCCGCGCGTAGGGCACCATGTTAGGGTGTGATACTGCATCCTGCTTCAATTAGAGTTTATATATTATAACTCCATTAATTTAATTTGGATACCATGAGTCATTTGAATACCATCAATTTACATCTACTCACCTCTAAACTTGTTTGATTCCATTCTCCATACATGGAGATGTGATTTAAGGTAATTCGACGTGCTCGTACATAGCATCCTTGACATCGATTACACATACATTTGATCCGTTGTCCCAACCACACATCGTGATTAAGATGACGCATTGTCTCATCTTCCCTAGAACTGCTTGAGGAGGTTGATGACATCCTATGTGTAAACCAGAAAACACAAAATCATGCCAATGTTTTTAATGTGGAGAAAAAAACGCGTGTATAAACGCGGCTATTTCCCAGAAATTCCGTGTATTAACGCGGCTATTTCCTAAAAATCGCGTGTATAAACGTGGGTATTTCTTGAAAATCTCATGTATACACGCGGCTAATTTACTATACATGCGTAAATACACGCGTAAATACACGCATTTTTAGTGACACTATGGTTTCATTAAATGCTTATTTTAAAGATAGCTAAATTTGTGAAAAAATGCAATTTCATATTGGGTGTGTAAGTGGTGTGACTGGCGTTAAATTTGCATGAATATCTGGCTAGGGAGCCTGGGAACTCTTTTCTCTGGTACCCAGGACAAAAACTTACCAAATTCCTAATTGGATCCTATCACTATAGTGGTTGGGCAGTTGGCTAACCCATGGGATTGGATGATGGATCCATAAAATGAGACTCAATTCTGTTATAGTACGATGGATGAAGTAAATCCCGGTTAGTAATTGTTCTATGGAAAAAGAATCAATGGCTGTGCCTCTCGATGGGAAAAAAAGCGTTGGTTTCTATGATCCAAGTGCAAGTTTCTTCCTTGATCTGACCAAGAGACTCACAGGTTCGATCGGATCAGTTTGGTCAGTGACCCTGACTACGTTAGAGTAAAAATATCCTGCCGTGCTTTCTGAGCGAGGGAAGTTTTTCCAGGTTTTATTTTTGAAGAATCAAGGGATTAGTCTCTTGTCGTCTTGATATCCGTGGGGCGAGGCCCCGTGTGAGGGATCACTACAAGACAATGCTGCCATACACGCGTTTTATACACGCGATAAATTACGGGCGCGTGTATGGTCGTGCATGTATTTGAATAGAATCGGGTGCGTGTATTTTGGCGTTTAAATTTGTGTGTATATTGGTATTTATCAGTGCGTGTATAAGCGCGTGAAAATACATGCAATAATACACGCATCAATACACGCATCAATACACGCATTAATACACGCATCAATACACGCTTGGTGAAGAAAAACTAAATTCCTTTACAAAATTAAAAACTATTGTCTTTAAACCATCTCATAGTACATTACAGTATATATCATTACACAATCCTACTACATGCATTTACAACAATGAAATATATTCAAAAATAAATCATGAGATGATAATTAAAAGACAACACATATAATAGAAATGTCATCAATTTAGAACGATACAGTGACGGATTGATCTCATCTTCAATAAGATCCGTCCTTGCCAAACCATCAACATCAATATCCATTTGATCAATTTGTAAGGCTACGATTAAATTTATTCCACTATCGATATTCTGTACTCCATTGATAATGGTATCGATGTCCTGATCATCCTCATCAACATCACCATCATCCTCAATGGTAGGGTCATTCTCATGATCATGAGAAATGGCACGCTCATCCTCATTATCATGATCATCTCTTATTTCTTGATCATCGATCACAACATCTTCATTGGCATGTTCGACATCATCTTCATTGCGGCTTGACACATCCTCCATATGCTCCATATCAGTGAATGTATTATACATCACTTTGGAACGTGGTGCAATAGGGATGACGTACCACCATTTAATGTCATGCACCATTGGTAGATAGATAACCTACTCAAATACACATACTGTAGTAATTAATTAGCATATCAAAAGTCAAGGGGTATGCGAGCTTAGATATATATGTACATGAAACACATTATTAAAAAAATGCATACCTGCTCACATTGTTGTGGCAATACGAGCCTATCTTTCTTTGTTTGCCAAAACTTTGTAGAGTCAATAGTTACATAGCCACTTGCATGGCGTTTTATCGTTACATTAGGCCCTTTTTCCACCACGTTCATTTGCCATTTGACATCCAAAACATACACAAATAAGCGACAAAAGTCAAGCCTAGTTATGTCTTGGATTGTGCCACAATAATCATCCATTTTTCCATTAGCTCCCTCAAAGCTACTAATGACACCGCAATCTTGTGTATTCCTCTTTTCATCAATTCTTTGTGTATTCCTCTTTTCATCAATTCTTTGTGTTCGAAAATGCTTGCCTTCACACCATATAGCATTGAACATAGTGCACTGGACCAAAATAGAAGCAATATTTGTGTAAGCAATGTGAATAAATATTAAAAGCAAATCACTTACAACTAATACAAAACATTAGTTCTATGTACCTTTAACATGCATACTCGTGCATACTCCCATTCTTCCACCGTGATATGCAGCCCCTCGTCGCTCTCTGCTCTCTCCATTTTCTCATGCAACCAATCAACATGGATATCATTCGGAAGTGTTGCTAGATGCTTAGGGTACGCCTTACGAGAGCCATGTTGCCTCCGAAAGAGAGCTCTTTCTGCTTGCCTTTTTGTCTTTGCATCCTCATATCTTGTAACCCATCTGCTCATCACATCACTATTAAGGATGCAAGTGAAATTGAGATCATCAATCAATGTTCTGTCAATTACTTTACTCTGTCCTTTTCCTTGAGGCACAATAAAGGTCATCCTCAAGTCCTCTTCATTGCTCCATAGTCGTGTGGCAAAGAGCTGTCCACCTGACCAAGAAATTCTGAAATATATACAAGAGACTCTTGTATCAACCAACCCTCGGCCATGCTTCCTTCAGGCCTTGCACTCTGCCTCACAAAGTCTTTTAAGGTCTTCATGAAGCGCTCTAGGAAGAACATCCAACGTGCATGCACAGTGCCACATAAAGCGATTTCGTCCACTAAATGCACAATGAGATGTAGTTGACTTGTGAGAATGGTTCGCAGAAAAGTCTCCTCTATCAAACAAACCACCTCCACTGCCATAACACGCGCATCATCCAACGTGGCTTGATCAATTGCTTTGGAACTAACATATCTGAAAAAACAAATAGTACGTTATACCTCATGCACGTTCATTTTGCAAGGTATAATGAAGGGTGATTTGATATGGGTTTTACATACCTCACAAGCTCGCCCATCTTATAAATACATTTTTTCAAACTCTTATTTGCACAATGGTCGATGCTAGTAGGTAGTATGAACTGCGCACATAAGAGAACATGTATGTATGGTTTATGGCATTACAAAATTTAATTTCAACGTACAAGACTTGGAAAACACTTACTTGGAGCATCTTGTGCCAATCGTGGGACTTCAACCCATATAGTTGCTCAACGCCTCTTTTCTTAGTGGTTGTAAAGGCTCCCTTCAATGATCTCATGCATCCAGTGGAAGTACGCAAAGTGGTGATGGCCTGCTTTACCTGCTTCTCCTCTTTCTTTGATATAATCCATGGTGCAGGCGGAAGACGAACGTGCCCACCCTCCTCTCGTGGCCAAGCTTGACGCATACGTCCTGCGACCCGCAAGTCCTCACGTACGCTAACATTGTCTCGTTTACCAATAATATGTTCCCAAATAGCAGATCCCACATTCTTGAAGATGTGCATGGGATCAAGAAGATGGTTGATCTTAAGATGGGTCCAATATGGTAGTCGAAAAAAAATGGAGTACCTACACAAGGGATTGCTCTGTGTGACCTTTAATCCAATTAGAGACTACACAAAACAAGATTGAAAAACATTACTATACCTGTTCATGCCATCTGGAGGAAGAATATTTGTAGACTCCCAAATACGCTTCCAATCTTTTGCACGAAGTGTTTGTGGAGGAATGTTACTCTTACTAGCAACATATTTATGATAATCTGAGGGGAGAAATCGATGATGATTATCGAATATGGTCTTACACAAACCGTCAGCATACTCATGTACTAACGAGGGGCCACAAACAGGACATGCATGTTTACCCGATGTTTTCAAACCTATTAAAATATAAATAAAAGTTAGAATAATAAAGTCAATATTTATAATTAATATAGCCAATAGTATTAGAGTAGGGAGGTAATTAGAATTCTTACCAGAACAATCGCTGTATCTTGGAAAGTCATGCATTGTCCACATCAACACTGCTTTTAAGTCGAAGTGTCGAGAGGAGGGAGGCCTACTAATGTCCACCACCGCAACACCTCTCCATAGCTCCTCCAACTCATCAATCAACGGTTCGAGATAAACATCCATATGCTTGACTTTATGTTTCCCTGGAATTAGAAGGGATAACATAAGATGTCCCTTCTTGATCGCCATTGATGGTGGAAGGTTGTAATTCACCAACACAACTGGCCACACGCTGCATGCGATACTTTTGAAACCAAATGGATTCACTCCATCCATACCTAGGCCAAGTCTCAAGTTTCTGGGCTCTGTTTTAAAGCTGGGCCACTCATCTTCAATATGCTTCCAAGCAGGAGTGTCTGCAGGAATTCTCCACATGCCATCATCCGATCGATGTGAGGAATGCCATGACATGAGCTCTACTATGGATTTGCACTTGAACATGTGTTTGATGCGAGGAATTATAGGAAAGTGTTGCAAGACTTTACGAGGTACATCAAAACTCTTCACATCTGTTCTATACCTTGCTCCACCAATGTCGAGCCTCCTTATGCATCCCACGAAAGAGAATGCAATCATTGACGCATGCATGTATGCGTTCATAATCCAATCCTCCAAGAGATGTCACATAGCGCCTCGCTATGTCTCTTGAGGTGGGTAGTCTATTTTCTTTTGGAAGCATGTTTGATAATAGCCTGCATCTAATATCATCAATTAGTCCTAAATCTTAAACCTTAAACCACTAATTCAAATTTGCAAGTTAGAATGCTTACTTCAATAATGCGTCAAGACTTGCATTGCTCCATCCATAAACTGTTTGTATATTGAGTAGTTCAAGTGAAGCACGTAAAATAGAGAATGTGCACCCTTCAAAAACCGGTGTCGATGAAGCCTTGTAAAGATGCTCTTGTTCCATATCATCGTTGTCCATACCTTTGGGATCATCCTTAAAAAGATTCCGCACCATATCATCAAACACTTCCTCTTCCACAACTTCGTGGGGTGCAGGGCTATTGTCATCCCTTTCCCACTCATCTATGACAATAGATCCCGAAGCTCCAGCATCATCTCGTCGACGCTTTGCGTGCTCTCGCCGCGCGTAGGGCACCATGTTAGGGTGTGATACTGCATCCTGCTTTAATTAGAGTTTATATATTATAACTCCATTAATTTAATTTGGATACCATGAGTCATTTGAATACCATCAATTTACATCTACTCACCTCTAAACTTGTTTGATTCCATTCTCCATACATGGAGATGTGATTTAAGGTAATTCGACGTGCTCGTACATAGCATCCTTGACATCGATTACACATACATTTGATCCGTTGTCCCAACCACACATCGCGATTAAGATGATGCATTGTCTCATCTTCCCCAAAACTGCTTGAGGAGGTTGATAACATCCTATGTGTAAACCAGAAAACACAAAATCATGCCAATGTTTTTAATGTGGAGAAAAAAATGTGTGTATAAACGCGGCTATTTCCCAGAAATTCCGAGTATTAATGCGGCTATTTCCTAAAAATCGCGTGTATAAATGCGGGTATTTCTTGAAAATCGCGTGTATACACGCGACTAATTTACTGTACACGTGTAAATACACGTGTTTTTACACACGACAAACTATTTAAACTAAAAATAGCCCGCCTTCCCCAAATAAACATTTTGAACTAACATATCTGTCCTCTTTCGTTTTCGCCTCTTCCAACAGACACTAATAACGCAAGGAGGGAGCAGAGAAAGAGCACACACGGGTGAAAGAAACCGACCAAGAAAGAAGACTCACTTTTTCAGAGGTGAGTCGGTTTGTCCTTTGCCTTGTCTCCTTCCTCAGATTTGTTCTCAGATTTGTTTATGCTATTTTGTCTTTGCTTTTTGGGTTTGCCTCCGTCCTTTTACTTCTGTGGTTGCGATTTTCGGTGAATCTGTCTGACAGGGGCGACAGTGGGTCTTTTATAAGGAAACATTGTCGGAGGTCGGCCGCTTTCGAAATTTTTTTGAATAGGTCGCGTGTAAAAACACGTGTATAAACGCGTGTATACTGTCTGCACAGACCCTTCACGCGGATATACACGCGTTTTTGGACGGGTGTATACACGCGTTTCTGGACGGGTGTATACACGAGAATGTGTTTCCTGTTTCTATGGTTTGCAGGCTGATAGGTGACTTGAATGATGATATTTGTGTGAGTCAAGAGACAACCCATGATGTACATGAGGATTATTTTTGTAGATTCTTTATGGATATTCCAAGTTCTTCATCCGATCCATTTGCGTACAGTAATTAGCTGATGGAGATGCTAAATCATTTTGGGCGCCATCCTGGTCCATTTGAGCTTACAGAGTACATGTATGCCCATCCCCCTCCTCCCATGCCTGGTGTCTATACCCCTACCGTGAGTATCAGGGCACTCCACTGTCGTCTATGCCTACGAGTCCGACGAGACGGCATGCAGCTTCTCCTCTTCCACACCCACCGAGGAGACATACCTTGTCCCAGACACACTCACGCACACCCTCCCAAGCACCGTCATGTCAGGGATCACAGCCACCATCACGTACTCCCTCAGAGACACCGTCACATCAGGGCTCACAGCCACCGTCACGTAGACAATCCCCCAGTCATGACTCCACCCGTAGTAATAGGAAGAGTGGGAGTGGAGGATGCGACAGGTGCTTTGGTGGGGGAGGTAGTAGGGCACGCGGTGAGAGAGGAGATAGAGGGAGAAGAGTTAGAGGAGACAATTCGGAAGAGGAGGAGATGAGAGAGGTGGAGGGAGTGATTTGCTATGATGTGACGGATAGGGGCGGGATAGTGATGGATGCGAGGGGGAGGGAGGTAATGGAGTACATGCATGGGGTAGTATCAAACTTGTATAGAAATTGTTTTATCAAATTTAAAGATCAAAATAGTCGATTAGTTGGGGAGGTGATAGAGGCTGTACATAGTCGGTACCCCAATCCCCCACATGCTACATTCTCGGATATATGGGGAAGGACACGAATAAGGGAGATCTTAAGTAATAAAAGATCTCACCTTAAAAAACTCGCATACGATGACCGGCTAAATGTAGCTGCGGGTGGCTATCCTGCCGAGAAACCTGCCACTGCGCACAAACGCGAGTGGAAGGACGCGAGTGGAAGGAGGCAAAGAAACGAGCAGAGGGTGGCGTGAAGAGCAGGCAGCATGTGGAGGCACGACGGATCCTGATGGAGACCATTGGATCTTCGCATTTTGGATCTGGCGAGCTTCAAGTGCTTCAACATGATTGTATATATTATTATACAACTCCTATGAAAATAGACGTAGTGTATAGCTTCAAGTGATTCAACATGATTGTATATAGTAGTATACTACTCCTATGAATTTAGCATAGTAAGAAAGTGATGACAAAATCAATGCTTTTTTAGCATTGATATCCGCTAGTTATCTGAAACCTACTAGCAAATAATTAAAATTTATTGTCTAAAAGTGTTAATAAATAATCAATGTTCTTTATAACATTGTAATAAATAATCAATGTTCTTTATAACATTGATATATCCTAGTTGTCTGAAAATTTTCAATAAGAAAGTGATAAGAAAGTCAATGCCCTTAGCAAACAATTAAACTTTGTGTAGATTTTCATTAAATATTGAACACTTATCCCTTACACGAGGAAATGTGAAGGGAAATGTAAGGTTCATGCCAAGGGTTTTGTGATGGCTGCCAACAAGAAAGTGTTTGTACCTCATCGATGTAAGGAAGCTACATGCTTCAACCTCACCACTAATGATACTTTGGAAGGGTGAGGAGAAAAGTGGAAAATAGCTATAGAAAGCTTAACCTTCACCTCAATGCAAGCTCAATGCCTATGTGCATGCAAAGAGAGAGAAAAAGATGGAGAGGGAGAGGGAGATAAGCAAGAAAGCATACAACTCCATGCACGTACTACAATACACAAACATGTAATCAGCAAAGAGAGATAGAAATATAAGAGGGAAATCATGCAAGAAATTACCTCAAGAGATCAAAAATTCCATCTCAAATTATGATAATGGGATTGTGTCCTTTCCTTTTATTTACAAGTCCCAGTCATTCAGGGTATGTCCCCAGGGGCCCAAGAGCTAGCTAGGCTAATGTCTAAGCTATGTATATACAAGCTCCATCATAGCCAGCACAATACCCATATTGTAGGCTCTATTAGATCCCATAATCAAAGGACAAAACCTCTTTTTGAGGTAAGATTTAAGATCGGTGCAGGTCTAGATATTCCGATCGAGACAGTTAGTCTCGCAGTGATTCCTCCAAGCGACCCTGGTTGTTTCTACATCTCTCATTGTAGCCAATTACATCAAAGTATTCCTCCATTGCCTCAATCCACTTATCCACTACTTCACCTAACTGCTCCCCTTCACCCTTGAAGGGACCAGGTTGGGATTTGTGCAGGGCTTTTCGAACATCTGGATCTAATTCTTCGTCGGTTAGAGGATCTGGTTGCCTTGCATGGGCCGTGCACCTCATAACTCTGACAAAACGAGATTTTTGTCAACTTGACTTTGACAACAGATTTATGATTATTTAATTTCTACGATTTATTCTTTAAACATATAATTATTTCATCATACTTCATGAAACAAGACTTACTACTCTGATAATTTTATTAACCATTCACAATCATGAAAACAATTTGGAATTTTTTTGAAACATCTTTTATTTTATCAAAAGTTTTTGATATATACATGAAGCATCACGGCTCCCAAAATCACTGCCTCAATGGTATATGCATAAAGAAGCGATACTACAAAGGAGACATGCCATGGTACACACGATTCATTACAAAAAGAGGTGTAGTAGTTCTACTTCTAGGGATAAAGCGGCTAAGAAGCCTAAAAATTTGGCCTGAAATTTTGAAGTTCCTTGGTGAATGATCAAAGAGTTGAACATGCTGAACAAGCCCTAGCCTTATCAGAATCATGGCTAAGGAAATATTTTGCCGGAGCCTCTGACACTCACTGGTACTGACATTAATACATCGTCCTCCAAAGAACGACATATACCGACGTCGCTCAATAGGATCAGGAAAGTAAAGACTCTCAAAATGACGTGCGAGTCTCACTCTACTTACTCGGGTTGTAGCAGAGTTGATGAGGTGCTCGAATGCAAAGGCTTTCATATCCTGACTCTGGGAGAGTTTAGGAATGCCAAATAGTTTCGAGGTATCCATCTATAAATTTTCAATTCAATTTATGAGTTTTCAATTTTTGAAGTTCATTCAACATAATATTAACAAGCGAAAACATTATTTCCCAGATTTACTTTAAAATTTCAAGCAATTTCTATTGCTGTTACGTAAATTTATAACAGCGCTTCTATACCAACTGTAGGATCCCACTGCCCCCTTTGCGCATTCCCGAGTGGTAGCGGAAGTAGACTCCTCTTGCATGGGGCAATGTTTCTCACTCGAGGCCTCGGCCTCGAATGTCCGAGCACGAGACCAAGCTGGTGGTCATTCCGAAAACTGAAATTGGAAAAATTTTTCTTACCCGAAAAACAGGGAGGACGAATTTCTCTAAGGAGGTCAAGATACTGAACTAACCTTCATCTGATTAAATCAGATAGAAGGGAACTATAAAAGACTTAACTTGAAGGAATCAACGCTTTTTTCCTAATTGAATCAGAGGCACATCCCTTGATCTATTCATCAGAGAAGTCTTCAGGCTTTTAATTAACTTGAAGGAATCAACGCTTTTTTCCTAATTGAATCAGAGGCACATCCCTTGATCTATTCATTAGAGAAGTCTTCAGGCTTTTAATTAACTACTCAAGTTCTAAGCGTATTCCTATTAATAAATTTTATTATTAAAACTCTACTAATTCCAGCCTATCCGGCCCATGGGTTAGCCACTGCCCAACCACTAGAATTGGTAGAACCAGACAAGTACTCACCCACCCATAATTGAATGCCTTTCTTAACTTTTGCTTTAGAATATAGATACACACACACTCCTCTTTAAACTTTAACTTTTAAAACAATCAATTGACAAACAATTACTGGTTACAGATGTCATAACTCAAAATTTCCATTCAATCCTTGTTTCTAACAGAACCGTATCACTCTCGACTCTCCGTTGAGACCAGCAGGTCAGCAACGAGATCCAGTAATAGATTACAATAATTTTCTCGTCAAATCATACATATATATATCTTCCACGACATACACATGGGTATCTTAAGTACCGTGAGCCCGTGCATTGCCTGGTCAGAACCCTCCAGGATCCTCCTTAGGTGTCCTGGCACTTCACTCCGGGACCGCTTTGTCGGCCCTTTCCCATCGTACCGGAAGCACACCATTTTTCACCATACCCACGCTGGTCAAGACTTGGGCAGGTTTTTGCCGCGTGAGCCGTCCTTTAAACACTCCCTGCCAGTTGTTGCAACCGAACTTCCCTTAGAAAAACACATATACCAAATGCTCCCTCTAGCATTCTGGTGTACGACAGTCCTTTAAGAAAATAGGGTTTCTATGCAAGTTTTTAGTTTTGATTTTCTTTTGAATACAATGAGTATATCTTAATTCCGTATCCCAAGACTTCTAGATCACTAGTCTGGATTCCCAAGCATAATTTCGTGAATCCTGTAATCTTGATCCTCAGATCAAAATCAAAGGTCTCAATTTAATTTCAAATTCGGTGGGTGATTTGATTGAATTTTCGTGAACTAGTCACATCGTCTTTTCTTGAAATTGACGAAGGAGATTAAGTCGTGGGGTCATAATCTGATTCAGGGTTCAAGTCTGGAAAGGTTCTCCCTGAACTATCTTTCTCGAAGGGTAATATTTCAATTACTACTTTACTAAATTTCAAAACTAAACACGAATTCCTATTGAGGAATAAATTAATCATTTATCTAAAATTCTGCTTAACTGAATTCAAAACTAAACACGAATTCCTATTGAGGAATAAATTAATCATTTATCTAAAATTCTGACTTCAATGGTTTTTTGAATTTTCTCATTACCATCCTAGAGAATATGAAACGGTGGAATTTTCTCTCACAGAGTATTTACTTATTCATTTATCAATATTCATGGGATTTAAACATAGGATTAAAGAGAACTCTTATTTTGATATAAAAATTCTGTATGCATCCATTTATGCATAAAATCCAACTTCTATGGAAATAACAATTTTATATAAAAGAAAATCCTTTCATGCATCTATTTAAGTAAAAAATTTAATTTTGATGAAAGTAACACTTTTGTAATAAAAAAATTCTTTTATGCATCATTTTATGCAAAAAAAAATTAATATTGGTGAAAGTAACACTTTTATAATAAAAAAAATATTTTATGCATCATTTTATGCATAAAAATCAATATTGGTGAAAGTAACACTTTTATAAAAAAAAAATTCTTTTATGCATCATTTTATGCAAAAAAATCAATATTGGTCAAAGTAACACTTTTATAATAAAAAAATTCTTTTATGCATCATTTTATGGCATAAAAATCAATATAGATGAAAGTAACACTTTTATAATAAAAAAATGTATTTCCAATATGCATCTTTCAATGCATAGAATTTAAATTTTAATGGAAATCACTCTTTTATAATAAAAAATTAACCAATATGCATCTTTCTTTGCATAGAACTTAAATCTAATGAAAATCGCTCTTTTATAATTAAAAAATAACCAATATGCATCTTTCTATGCATAGAATTTAAATCTAATGAAAATCACTCTTTTATAATAAAGAAAATAACCAATATGCATCTTTCTATGCATAGAATTTAAATCTATTGAAAATCACTCTTTTATAATAAAAAATAACCAATATGCATCTTTTTATGGATAGAATTTAAATCTAATAAAAATCACTCTTTTATAATAAAAAAAATAACCAATATGCATCTTTCTATGCATAGAATTTAAATTTTAATGGAAATAACACTTTTATAATAAAAATATTTCTACTATGCATTTTTTTATGCCTAGAATGAAAATAACACTTTTAGAATACACAGATGGTGGGGATTACTCTTTTTAAATAATAAAAGATAAAAATTATTTCATAAAACTTAAGAAAATTTTGCCATAACCTCCTTTGTATGGCTGACCATTTTTCAATTTTTTCTATCCTCAAGTTACTTAAAAATTATCTCAAATGGTTTAAAGCATTCTAAACTAATCAAATTTCACTTTTAAAAGAGAAACAATATGAAAAGTTTAATTCTAACAATTTGATTACTTATCTAGGATAAAGAAAGGCTGAATTTAAGAATGAAGAGAGGGGAAAAGCCTTTCCAACAAGGCAAAACATCATTTTTTATTTTAAAGAAAATAAAAATTAAAAAACCATTAAAATGAATAAAGAAAAAGTAGGATTTCTAACTTACTTGAATTTCTATGAGCTTTCCTTTGGCTTGATGGTTTGAGGGATCTACTCTTATTTGCAACAAGAGTGGCCCACCAATTCTTTGGAAGAGGGAATGGTCAAAAACTAATGAATTATTAAGTAATTCACAGTTTTTGACTCTGGGGGGAGGAGTAGAGTAACAGTGCATAAAACACTACTAAGTTTCTACAAAGGGGGAGGCTTCCATTTATAGGAAAAAGTGAGCTTCTAACCAAGCAAACTCATTCTAGAATTTTCCAGATCAGTTTGGTCAATTTTTGACCATTTTTGGGTCAGTTTAGCTTACTTTTTGGAGCTAGACTTGAATTAAGAGAGAGGAGAGATGAAATATCTCAATATTTGAGAATTTAAAACTCCTCCATACAATTAGATGAATCTGGTTGACCCCTCATAACCCTAATTTAAAAATTTCAGAAAATCTGAACCCTTAGGATAAGGCCTTTTGAACAGATTATAATTTATTTCTAATGCACCTTCTGAAAATCTTTTTGAACTTCTGATTTGGGGGAATTTATTTTAATAAGAAGAGATATTTTTCCATCCAAAAATATCTAAAATCTGAATAACCTCTCTCTAGAACATTTTCTCTCTTTAAGCTAGAATAGGTAGAAATAAGATCTTTTATTATTCTGAAGAGGGAATTGATTACAAGGGAAGATACTGGACATCTTGACGGACTGGGGAGGAATTGATTACAAGGGAAGGTACTGGACATCTTGAGGGGCTGGGGAGGAATCTTACAAAGTCGGACTTACAAAACCTACTCAATCATCTGGCCAACAAAAACTAGATTCTTTGTAATGTTTGGAACGTGAAGTACATCTGCAAGGTACTGCCATCCTGCATAGACAATGGCA
This sequence comes from Cibotium barometz, assembly GCF_041138505.1. NCBI lineage: Eukaryota > Viridiplantae > Streptophyta > Polypodiopsida > Cyatheales > Cibotiaceae > Cibotium > Cibotium barometz. The sequence continues at coordinate 28,610,586 of NC_141057.1, read as the reverse complement.
CATCTCCAACATGGGCAATCAGATAAGCAATGTCATCCTCTATTTCAACAAAACCTAGTCGTTGAAGTCATTTCCTTGAACCACTCACCATGACTTGTCATGTGGTTCAAAGCACGTGAATCAACATACCATACATCATCCTTACATGTTGCTACATCATTTTCAAACACAGCATTAACCACATATTGCATAACAAACAACCTCTCATTATTCTCATTATTTCTGCTCTACTAGAGGATGCATGGTTGTTTTGATGCACTTTTCCATTTTGCATGTCACTCTGCTTCTTATAGCAATCTACCTACACATGTCTAGGCTTACCACAATAAAAACAACCTCGTGTATCATTATGCTACCTTTGCCAATTACCACGACCTCGTTGACTCCCCCTATAAACTGGCCTCTTCCACCTTTATGTTGTTGTTGCAAATCTTGGAACTGTTGCTACTGTGCTGACCATAAATTTTGATTACTTGTTTGGCCACCACTTTGGCCATGTCCATGACCTCTACCTCATCTTCTACCTAAACTTGTGTAGAAGGCCTGCTATTTTGAAATATTTTTGTTTTGTGAAGACTGTTGATCTTCCACCAAACTCTTCTCTCAATAATCAGCATTGAAAGCAAATCTATGAAGTTGAGAATGTTATCTCGAGTCTGAATAGACATCTTGAATGCCTTGTATTGTGGCTTGAGACAACGTAGACACACTTCCACCTTATCTCATCATCATCAACAACAAAAACACCAATTGATGCAAGGGATTCTGTAATTCCCTTGATCTTCAAGGCATAATCATTCACAAACATATTGTTCTTCTCCACAGTATGAAGCTCATTCTTCAATTGAATCTTCTGTGCCTTAGGGTTGGTTTCATACAGCTTCACCAAGGTGTCCCATGCCTCCTTAGGTGACTTGGCATCCTATAAATGCCCAATCATAGTGTCCTATGTATACTGGATATAGAAAGCCAATACATGAATTTCCTTGCTCCTTGATTCCAATACTTAAATTCGTTTACATCTATAGTAGTTGGATTAATCTCCGGTATCTCTGGTGCCTCCTCATGTTCACCTTAAATGTAGTCCAAAAAATGTAGTCTGAGTAGCCTTTTCCCATCAGGAACTTTGTCAATCTAAACCTCCAAGAATGAAAGTTGTTCTTGTCAAGCTTCTGTGCACAACAATCTTGTTTATTCCATCATTCGACATCTTGTCTACATTAGGAACTCAATGGAGTCTTTTTGGGCCCTTTAATTTGCCATGAGATTATGGAAACGTTTAACTTCTTGACAAATAGGAGCCCGCCATGTAAGCAAAAACCAATGGTTTGTAAGAGAGGTGTAAGAGTGGTCAAAGGGTGCACTTTTTCCCCCAAAAAGGGGAGGGGGTAATTTTACAATTTTCGGACCTCCATAACTTCTACATACAAGCTCCGATTTGAGCGGAGATTACAGATCCGTGATCTACGCATCAAGAGCTTTCCATAGATATATTACATGATATGGTTTTATCCGCTAGATTTTAAATTCCATTTTCTCCCCAAAATTCAAATTCGAATAAAGTAGCCGTTTTGAAGCTTCTAATTAGAAAACGTTTCTTCTTAAGAGAAAAGGTTTGACTCCCTTAAACTGCCAAATAAAAGGGCCCAAGAAGACTCCATTGAGTTCCTAATGACAACACAAATTTACCAAAAGTAACACTCTTGTTTGACCTATACAAACTACTATATTCTCTGTGCGCTACTATACCACACCTAAACTGTCACAACCAGTGACCTCAATTTGCATACATACACCTAATGGGAACTTTGAGACCTCTTTGCAATACACACAATATCTCCACAACCAGTCGTCCTTCCTGCAGTTCCAAAAACAAAGTTCTGCAAAGAATCGAAACTTACCCAAGTGCCCGAAATGCCTGCGAGAGCTAAAAAACGAAGGTCCAGACGTGCTCAAAAATGAAGGTCCAGACGAGCTGAAAAACGAAGGTCCAGACGTGCCCAAAACACTTTTTTGACCCAAAAAACTTCATCCAATGGACAATATAGTTTTCTTGTAGCTCTACTCTTGCAAAGAAATCTCCTCAATCAGAGTTCATTTGCCAGTGCCTCCCGACAAGGGGTGTAGTAGCCAACACAAAGGGGAAGAGTAGATGAAGATCTTACCCTCCTACCCCTTCCTGTGCTTCTCGTGTTGCCGCTCAGCCCTTAGCATGAACCACGTTCTAATACTAATGAAAAGATGCAGAGGAGAAGAGAGCTTGAGCTCTTGCAAGCACACACACACTCACACAAACCCTAGAAGAGAACACACAAGGTGAGAGGCTGAAAAATCTTCTTCTTCACACAACGAAAGAGGTCTACCAAGAAGAGATAAATTGACTACACACATAATAGAGTATATACAAGCAAACCATAATGTGAACACGCTAGAGGAGGGGTAAGTGTGGACTAGTCGGTGTAGTCCAGCTATAGAATCTCTGGCAAAGATATATCGATGCCAACTACCAAACCCGCTAGTGATGTAAATGTCGAATGGTCATACAAGCACCTCATGAGTGTCAGCTCATGTTGAGGTTGACATCTCAACATCCATGAGCACGGCTCCCGTTGTGCACATGATACACTTTCTCTATGGATGCCATCATGCGAGGAGCATAAGGACTCCTAGGTGTGCGTGGTGTACTAGCTGAGGAGATGGGTGAACACTTATGTGTAGGAGATACCGCATCTATGCCACCACTCCTAGAACAACCACCACAACCACCCCCACCACTACTATGTCTATGTGTAGTCAAGCGACAACTAGGCTGTGTGGTCCCAGTGTAAGCGAGGGATGGGGATCGGTGTGGTTGCATTGCAGGATAGATTAGAGGGCCCAACCCCCCACCCAAAGAACTGTTGTGCCATGGCTCTCAGGGGTGTAGCCTATGAGATAAACTCAAAGAATTGCTCTGGGCTACGAGCCTGTGGTGTAGGTATAACACAGGTGTGGTGCATCATGTCCAAGGGGCTGTAACCTCCTAGAGTATCGGCTATGATCCTAAACACATACATAAAGTTAGTGTTTGTCAGAAGCATGAATAAAGCTTAATCCAAAGTTAGTGTTTGTCAAAAGCATAAAGCTTAATCCAAAGAAGCTTAATGCTTGCATCATAGAGCTAGATGCATTGAGCATGTTTGCAAGAAGCATGCATAAATCTTTATGCAAGAAGCTTAATGCATCTAGCTATTTCATCTATGCATATAGACATTAGGAGAAATATGGACTCCTTAAGGGCTTTCTCTCTCTTCCATGAATCAAGGAAAAGTGGTGAAGAAATGTTATAATATTGCCATTCTCTCTCCTCTTTTAGAATCGAGATCTATTTATATTGTTTTTATAACAAAATCAACTATTATTTTACTGTATTATTATCCCATTTCCAAAGTTAGGACCACCTATCCTCAAAATTCTCAAATATGATATAATAATATTGTATTTGATTTAAAAATGTGATGCATCTAAGATTTGACACTCTTAAATATCCACATGACTTTTTAACTTCTAAATCCTTCAAAATAGATTGCATTTATGTTTTTCAAAATGGAAAAATTTTAAAAATGGAATAACTTGATGTAGATATCACATTTTTAATTATTATTTTTACTCACGCCTACCTCTATGCTCTAACAGTGTGGCTGTTAAGTTTCATCATTTTTCATTACGTATACAGGGGTTTATGAAAATGATCTTCATTTAGAGGCTTCTCTAGATTTTTAGTATATGTTTTTTAGTGTAGGGTGATTTTAGTATGCTTTGATGAGATATGGCTTTAGGTTTTTCACTTTTCCTCCTTTATACAAAGAAAATTCAAATTTGTGTTTGTTTTCTTTAGTAGCTATGCTCAAAAGCTTTCTTTCTCTCCTAAACCACATCAATGACTTTAGATCTTCTCAATCATGGGATTTCTTCTCTTCTATGATAAAGAAATTGAAGGGTATGTTGATTATTTGGTGCCATTTAGTTGGAACCACATATTCATCTTCCCCTTCAATTATATTTATGTTCATTAATCTTTTCAAAAGAATCAAAGAACAAGAGAGAAATGGAGGTATGTCCATCTTGTTATTTGTTATGTTGTTTTGTTATGGTTTGATTTTTTCTGAGTTATTATGTTTTCTTTTCTATTTTGACCATCTTATTATTCTTAATATGATTTAGTCATCTGTGAAATCGAAGATATATGTTGAGTTTAATGATGTTATTTCTGTGTTATTTGGATTGTTCATTAGTGAGTTTCTGAGTGTGTTATTTCTCATTTAAGCTGTATTATTTGTTATATTTTTGAGTTATAAAAATGTATAAAAGCGAAATTGGGGTTGATGGTTGTGCTTAATGATGTTTGCTTTTCCTATTCTGACCATCTTGTCATTCTAAATGTCATTTAGTCATGTGTGAAATTGAAGTCAATAGTTGAGTTTTATGATCTTATTTCTATGTTATTTGGTTGAAACAAGCGTTATTTTGATTAAAAGTTATGATTTAGTTCTATGTTATATTGAAGTTAAGGTTGTGTTCAATAATGTTATTTTTTGTTAAAGTTGTGTTATTTGTTAAATTTTTGAGTTATACAAATGTATAAAAACTATTCTTTTGTTAACAGTAGCTGTGTTTTGTCCAAAGTTAATTTTTGGTTAATAATTGTGTTTTGTCCAAATGCTAATTTTAGGATGTAGCCCAGAATATGAAGAGAGACATTCACTTCCAATCGGAGCCGAGTATGCACCACTATACAAGAGAACAAGTGAAAAGAAACCAGAGATAATGCAACAAGAGAGACATGCATGGAAAAAACATGTCGATCTTTGGATTGAGGGGTGTATTTATCCACTCGATCCAATTACCCAAAGTCTTCCACAATTTAGTGGGCTTACATATTTCATTAAGTACGTGTGTGAACTTTGAAGGCAATGCAGGGTTATTGGGATACACTAGCAATGCAAGCTCATAGTGTTTACACATCTATTCAATACACTATGATGGTCATGGATGCAAGGATCAAGGAACTCACAAAATCACTAAGTGAAAAAGAGAGAGACAATAAAAGTCTACAAGATGCAATGCATGTTATGGAAAATGTGGTGCATGTTGTCGAGGTAGATAATAAAGAACTACATTGCAAAATGCAAGGTTTGGAGAAAGATAACAAAAAGATGGCGGCAATGCTTTGTAAAGATTGTTGTTGCTGGACCCTCAATGAAGACCAAAGAAGCACATGAGCATGTGAGGTTGCTCAAACAACTTCATCAGTTGACCAAAGGGAGTGGGCAATATAATAAGAATATGTTTTCCAACCCAAGTGTGAAGAGGTTGATGAAATTCCAAAGGTCCTAAGTAAAGGTATGGTTAAGTCTGCATTAGAAAACCCCAAATTCAAAACCACTGGTGATGATGCTACAAGAGTACACTTAAAGGAAGTTATAAGCAATACCTTCACAGCTACATATGCTCAAGGCATATGTGACAAGGTAGGGATTAGCTCTGAATCCTATGTTCTAATTTATTAGCAATTTGATGTAGGGTTTAAGGATGTTATCAATTGAAGCTGAGCCATCGATCTCTGAAGAGCTCACCATCATAACGCCCACGTCACACGAGGCCTCATGATGTCTTTCCAAGGACCACAGATTAAAGGGTGCAGCAGCCATGCTTTTAGTTCGCTGGCTGCTGTCAACAACAATGAAAAGTTCAGTTCAATTGTGGTGCTGGCTGCTGTCAAAAGGATACAGCAACAACCAAATCAAGTCATGCGGAATCTGCCATTTTACAAACGATCATATCATGCAAAGTCTGTCCATTTTTCTGTCAAAACAGAAAAATGGAAAACCTGAACTACTCTTCTTTGACAAGACAAAACAGGATGCAGTATCTCGACACCTCCTCCAAACTTTGGTGCTTAGAAGGAGCTGGAAGGGACTGCTGTGAGGACAGCTTTGGCCACGTGAAGAAATTCAGTGGCAGCATATCAACTATACGTTAATGCGTCCGTAAAATGACTGATTTGAAAGGCGAAAGTGCTACGACATGAGGGGAATTAACTCGTTTGAAATTATGAAAAGCTATCCCTAAGGCTCGTCCGAATGTCACCAGACACGCCTCTAATCTTCCCATCCCCTAGTTCGCTCCTAGTTCCCTCATGGTTCACCCCCTAGTTCGCCTCAAGTTTATTCCTCTAATTCACTCCGCGTAGTTCCCTTTAGAATCCCATGGTGTAGACTCAATACCAATGGCGATGCCTCTTTCCAACCATAGATCCCTCCTGAAACATGGTGTGTCACATAGTCTCACGAGGATCACCATGCGTCTTTCTTTGTATCTTTTAACTTTATAAATTGTGCCTATGTTTCACCATGGTCTTTGCGATCCCCAATTTTTTTCTCTCTTTATATTTCACAACCCTCTCAAGACTTCAGCTTACTTTTACATTTTCTTCTAATCGACATCTAGCAAACTTTTCCATATTTTTAAAAGAATTACACACTCTACTCTCTTTTGGTACACCAACTTGATGGAAAAGATTTATGCTCTTTGAGTACAATGCCCGTAAAATAGAGAGCAATGTACATACACATAAAAAACAAAAAAAATCATGCTTTTTAAAGTAATTGCATGAGAGGGTACTGAATTAGATGCCACCACTTTTCACTATGGGAGCGGGTAGATGTGCACGGTCTGAAAAGTCATGTTGCACAATGTAGCTCAACGAACTTAAAATAAGGTCTAAACTTCACCATTTTCTCTTTGATTTAGTCTCTAGTCACGACCGCTAGACTGAAAGTTCAATCATGCTTTGATTTATTCTCTAGTCCCATTAGAACGAATGTTCAAGCTTAAATGCATGTACAAATTATGCACACTTGTGACTCGTGAGGAATCATGCTCTACACACATTATGGAATGGTGGAGAGGGAATCTTAACTTTTCATGATTTGAAGAGTTCTGTTATATATTCAATCTTTAATCTTGAATCTTTATTGCATGTGCAACTTCTGACCGTCTCATGACTGCTATCACTACAAACAAGATTCATAAAGAGTTTCTCTTTTCTACATCTTTACGAGAACAATATTCCACATTGAAATTTTTATTTTCACTCACTTGCACAATAATATATTGTTTAGTGAAGGGGTACTAGTCCTTGATTTTTTCACTTTTGATACGTATCTGGATGACTTTTATAAAGGTCTTATAGATGCCTACATAGTACCTAGTAAGTTCAAGGGTGAACACCTATAACTTTTGTATATATGTCAAAGTCTCTATATTCAACACACTTTGACATATGGTATTAATGGATTTTGTAGTGATCTGCAGTGATTTATGATGATATATTCACAGTATTTTTATGATGATATGTTTGAACATAGTTTTTAGTGTAAGCTTATTCAAAGAGTTCATTCTTTTTTGATGTGGAGTGCTATGCATGCATGGAGTTTAAATGTGTTAAGTTTCTATGCTATGCATGGATGGAGAGTATAAGGTTTTTGAATGTTTATACTCTCTTATGCATATGGAATATGTTTTTTATGGTCTCTTTTCTATGCATAAGGTATTCTCTCTATTCACAGAGTTTATATGTGTATAGACATAGTCATCACAAGTATTGTGCTCTTGAAGGAGTGAATTAAAAAATAATGGCCTAATTAATGAGAGAGCTAGGATTCTAGATCCATGTAACATGGATCTTTTTGTCATATCTTTTCCCAAATCTCTCAATAAAATAAAAAAATAGAGCCCATAGCTTTAAAAAATAGAGAAATGTCAAATGTCCTTGTGGTTTTCACCATCAACTATTCTTTCATGTCAAATGTACATTGTGGTTAGCACATAAAAGTTTCAAAAACATATTTCATTTTTTACATTTTTTTATGTTCAACTTTCTACTCTCCCTTCTTTTTCAATTGGCTACCTTTTCATTTATCCCCCCCCTTTTTTGACCAAATTCAATTTTGTTATATCCTCTACATCTCTGCTTCTTTCTTTACAAAATTTTATAGGTAGCGTCCTCTTCGCCATAGCTACCTTCTCCTAAAATTTCTCCTTATTTGAAAAAAACCTCATTGAGTTATGTCCATTTTCTCACGTGTGAGCTTTCTCTTTTGTGCACCGTAGCTCCTTTTCTGCGTTTTTTCTCTTCAAGTTGTACAATCTTTATTTAGTACTGTTCTAACTCACAAGTCCAATTTTAGTGTTTTGTTGCTGTGTTTTTTTTTGCACCATAGCTAACTTGTTGTTTTCTTTTATTTCCCAAGTTACATCTAGTTTTGAAAATTCTCTTTGAGTAATGATCATTTCTATCACATTTCATTGGTTTTAGGCTCTCTTTAGGGTTTTCTTAGGTTGTTTGGTGATGCTTACTATAAGCTTCATGGCATCTCAAGAGAACTCACCACAATGATATCATTGAAAGCAGAATCATTGTGTTAGATGTTACCTTTAGGTAAGATTGCACTTATGTTGATTTTTTATAGCTTTTATTCACAAGTACTTATGTTGATTCTTGTTATTGTTTTTATGTTTTTATGTTGGTTTTTCCTTGTTTTTTATGATATGTACTTCATTGCAAACAAACTTTGTGCATTCGCTTCAAGTATAGGAGGTGGGGACTTCTACGGACGGGAGTGGCTCATCAGCTTCGACCAAGACATGCAAGATGGCACGCATTCAGCACTCGTTGATGTGGTTATTGCTTTTGGGAGGGTCATGGCTCTTTTAGCGTTAATGTAGAGAGTCATTGGCCCCTTAGTTTTATGAGGTAGGAAATCCAACTAACGTCCAATGATACCCCTTGTAACTTCTATTTCAAGTTTCATGGTAAGAAGGTTGGGAGTCAGAGTGAACATTGCAAAACATGCAAGCCCACACATCCTTGAGATTGTGGAGTCAATGCAATTGGTATTCTTATGAATGAATATAAGAAGATGTTTCTCTAAAAGTGTTGTAAATTCAATTTTAATTCATTTTAGATATAAGTATATGTAAGTATAAAAATAAATATAACTTTAAGCATATATTTAAGTGTAAATAATAATATAAGTAACTATGTAAATAATATAATATAATAATATTATTATAATGTAGCATGAAAAAGAATTACGATTTAGTATTTATTATATTTTATTGGAGTGTCTTTTATTTAATAGAGTATAAACATAAGGCATTAAAAGAAATATAAGTTTATAGCTATTTATACGTACAATAATAAACATAAGTATAAATTTATTAAAAATATTATAAATTTGAGTGTAAGTATAAATATGACTATAAGTTAGATCAAACTCATTCATATTATCTATTCTCTAGGTCTCCATTTGTGTGCTAACTCTCCCCACAGTGCCCATCATGGCCGCCTCCCCTGCTTTCACCATATGGATTAGTAGCACTCGCTATGCTCACCTTGGAGATCAAATCTACTCCAGCTTTTGCAAGAGTTTTAAATCTTAAGGTTACCATTACCACCCTAGACCCAGACTCCGCCTTGATAGTTGCATTTTGCACATCAATCAACAAATTTCACTACTAGAGGTTTAGGGCATACCGACGTTAGAACACTGACACAAATGTCGAACGTCGGTATGTACGTCCTAAACTTGGAGGCGAAAAGTCGGGCGGGTAATTTTCAAAAGTGCGTATACCGATGCATATACCGACGCGTATATCGATGCATATACCGACGCCTATACTGATGACGGATATTTTGACGTAGATATCGACAGATATACCGACTCAGATACCGACGCCCGTTTACAACCGAGAACCTATTATTGTCTGTTTTGCACGGCGTCAAATATCCAGACAAGGTATGCGTGCATCTCCCTCAAGCGTTCGCCTTCTTCCATTTAACCCACTCTTGTTGTGTGTGTGTGTGTGTTGTGTGTGTGTGTGTGGAGAGAATTAGTGAAGTGTGTGTGTAGATCTCCCTCTCTCTCTCTCTCTTCTTGGGCGTTTTGCCTCTTCCCATCTCCTCATCTTCTTATGGCGTTTTGCCTCTCCCTCTCTAGTCCTCATCTTCTTATGTGTGTGTGTGTGTGTGTGTGTGTGTGGAGAGATTAAGGTAAATGTGTGATGTGTGTGTATATCTCATTCCCCTCTCTCCATCCTTCTTCTTACCTTCTTAATTATGTATGGAGAGAAGATTTGTATGTGTGTGTTGTGAGAGATGTAGAGAGTGAGAGAGCTTGTGTATGTGCATCTATTACTAATGTATGCAATGTGTGTGTAGGTTTGTTTCTCCCACGTGTGTCCTAGCTTACAGATCTACTTCGAACACGCACTATCCAATCCACATTTGAGAGGTAAGCACATTACCAATTATGTTGTTTTATTACTTCTCTTTTTGTTATGTTTTAATTTGTTCTCAATTTGTAATTATTAATTGAAATTGAGTATGCAAGCTTGTTGTTTTATGCACATATATACTAATATTAGCATATATGTGAGTGCATAAGAGATTAATGTATGTGCTTATTTGTCTTTACACACGCACACACACTATGCAAGAGAGAGAGAGAGAGAGAGAGAGAGAGAGAGAGAGAGATTTTCTTTTTGGCGCATACCCAAGGCGTTCCGGTCTCTTTTTCGACTTGAAATCTAATGTTTAAGACATGCATGTCAACGCTATGTCTATATGTATATACTCTAATGTAATTGCCTAAAGCACATATCCATAAGCTAATGTATATGCCTAAACATCGCTAATGTATACTTGATCTCCCTCAACGGCTGGGGAAAAGAAGCCCGTTTGACGCTTTAAATGTTATTTTTAAAATCTCCCTCAACGATTGGGAAAAAGAAGCCCGTTTGATGCTTTAAATGTTATTTTTAAAATCTCCCTCACGGCGGCTGGGAAAAAGAAGCCCTGTTTTATGGTTTACATAATGCTTTGTGTAATGCGTAATGATTTGCATTTAATGAGCTACATATACATGTTATCAAGCTAGATGGAGCCTCTCAATCTTGAAGAGAGAATAGCGTGTCCATGCATGCGATGTAAGTACCAAACATTTCGGAAACGAAGGATTTGCAACCAGCATATTCATGATGCTGGCATATTTCCAATGGAGCGCTTACAAAATTTACGGTTTCAATCGTACAACCAAGCAAGTGTGTAACCACATCTTGATAACATTACGCCTATGAATTCTCGTCCCCAACAAAGGATGAGAATATCGAAGGAGGGAGTGATAGATGGAGCTCAATTAACAGCACCCGAGGGAATGGAAGAAGGTCAGGGAATGGAAGAAGGTCCAATGGAGGAAATGTTGGATGCCTTTCTTGAGCAACAAGAAGGTGTCTTCGAGGAGCATGAACATGAAGATCATCAACCACGACATTCTCAACGGTCAAATTATGAACCAGAGGAAGAGGCCATGCGTAAACTTGCACGCCTTCCACTATACAATGGTGCCAAGATATTTGTATTGCTGCAAGCATCTCTTATGATGCTAAATTTACAGAGTCAATTTTTGGATGGTCTAATACAAGTGTCACTGAACTCTTCAAGTAAGGGATTTATGGAGATTACACCTAATGTTGAAATGATAAATTTTCAACTTGTATTTGACTAAATCTTAATAGTAACGATCAGATATTGCCATACTTGCAGGCTTTTGAAAGACCAGATATTGCCATACGATAATGAGATGCCTCCATCTCATGCAGATGCCAAGAAGTTATTGAAATCCATAGGCATGGACTACAATAATATTCATGCTTATCGCAGTGATTGTATTCTCTTCCCACCATGAATACGAGCATTTGCAACAAGAATGTCCCCATTGTGGCTCTAACAGATATAGAGAAGATGTTCAGGGGGAAGCTGTCCCAGTAAAGGTTCTTAGGCACTTTCCAATCATCCCAAGAATAAAAAGCATGTTCAGGTGCAAATCTATAGCAAGCTTGATGACATGGCATGCCACAACTCGATCCACAGATGAAGTGATACGTGTGCCTGCTGATTCACCCGCATGGAGACACATTGAAGAGAAATGGCCGGCTTTTAGGGAAGATCCTCGTAACCTCCGTCTTGGCCTAGCAATGGATGGTGTAAACCCTTTTGGTTTACGGAGCTCTTCATGGAGCACATGGCGTGTTTGCCTTTTGAATTATAATCTTCCGCCATGGTTAGCAATAAAGAAAGGTCATTTGTTGCTCTCATTAATAGTTCCAGGAAAGTACAAGGTGAAGAACATGGATGTATATTTGGCACCACTTATTGATGAGTTACACCATTTTGTCTAGAAAAAATTACTGCTGTGGTCGTCGGTATATCTACTGGTATAAGTGTCGGTATACCCGCCGGTATAATCGCCGATATATCTGTCGGTATATCTTCCGGTATACCCGCCAGTATATCTGTCGGTATAAGAGCCCGTATAACCGTCGGTATGCACGCTGGTATGGGCATCGGTATATGCGCTGGTATGAGCGCCCGATGCAAATACCGATGTCGTGGTTTTGGCATAGATATCGAGGTTTATACCGATGATGAGGCTTTTTTAGACCCCGTTTAATGATGTCGATATAAGCGCCAATATTAGGCTATCATGTAGTAGTGTTTACCTACTCTATCCCAAACTCCACCTTGAGTTTTTTTCCTTTGGAGTTCGTCTTCGGCATGAAGAGTGGATCCAACCACAAGAAGGTGGTGAACAGAGCTCTAGCTCATGTCGAACATCTCCGCACTACCGCTGTCTCTCGACCTCCTATGAAGAGCACATCCCACTCGATCTCATTCTCAGCGGGATATTGCTTTTGCTATCTACATCTTGAACTCTGATGTTTAGGAGCCTGAGAATGATGACATTCTTGTTCTCCCACTCATAGAATACATAGATAGAGAGCTAGAGGAGACCACTCTACACCCTATCGTTTGTTAACAATCCTAAAATGGGATTGATCATGGTGATAGACATAGATTAAGCAACATAATTAAGGTGGATTAAACCAAACTAAGAACTCCATAAGGTGGATCAAAGAAAACTAAGAACAACATAATTAAGGTGGATTAAACCAAACTAAGAACTCCATAAGGTGGATTAAACCACACTAAGAACTCCATAAGAGAGAGAGAGATTGCACACTCAACTCTCAATTATATTGCATATCTTCAGTGAACCATACAATGATATATGCTTTCTAGCCTTATCCCACTTTACACATCATCATCTATGTGGCAATGCCTTTTCCAATCTTTTGGTCAACACTCACACACCATACAATATTACATGTGGCATTCTTATCTTGCCACAATATCTTGCACCTCTAGGGTGCTTTCCCACATACACAACACCGTGATTACATCTCTCAACATTGTTGAGGCTACATAGAGCTCTCGCATGGTGCTTACATCCCTCCAGCCTCACGAAACCCAAAGTCATGACCCACCACCAGCTTCATTGAGTGCCATCACCATCGAAGGGGTGGAGTACCTTCTCATGCAGGGTGTGTTGGAGCTCTTAGAGTTGAGGGAGGAGAAACTCTACATTATAGTTGTACGAGCTTCCATTGATGAGTTCATTGAATTTGATTTCCAAGAAGCTCTACCATAGGTTGATCAGGTAGGATGATATGATGATAGTATTGTAGATGACATCTCCGTTATCATCGTCGTCCAGAAAAAGATTGAGGATGCAGCTCCTCAATATGAGATTTTAGATGAAGAGTTTGAGTGCTTGAAGGAGGGACTTTTGGGACCTTGACCACAATATGCAACAAATGTCGTCAAGTCGGCGGATGATAATAGACCCATTGTAGGAGTAGATCTGGAGACACCCTTACAGAAGGAGCTTGACAAAGCAGAGAAGGTAACTTCATTTTACCAAATGCTCCCCAAATTTTATATATGGAGCCTCTATGGTATGTAGGCCCCACACATATGATGCCATACCCATCAGAGGCTTGTAAGAGCTCTTTCCGAAGGCTTCTTTTGCAAGCCTTGAGACAGAGCCCTCACAGGCCTCTGATGGGCATGGCATCATATGTGTGGGGTCTACATGCCATACAGGTCCCATATATCAGATTTGGGGCCATTCTGTAAAAAAATATTCCTCTCCCACGCATCCATTCCTTTCAACATATTGTTCACGTGTTGGAGCACCACATTGACATGTCCTTGCCTTTGTTTCTAGATTGCATGCAATATAAGCAAGGGAACTCAGTTTGGTGCTGAATTTGAAACCCCAAACATACATTTCAATGCTTTCAAATTGCCAGCAAGATGCCATTCTACCTCATATTCACCAAATCCAGTGACATGTAAAACTTCACCATTGTTTTGTCGTCGTATAATATCTGGTATCTCTGTTAAATTAAAAAAATCTTAAGTACTTCATGGTCCTCCTTTGGTACCTCAAATGCAGTAAGCCACCATATTTCATTCTTCGATTGCACATTGAAATATTTTAGATGTTTTGAATTGATGTTGGGATCCAACACCCTATTCATTAGTGTCAATCTAACACGTTCAAGATTTTGACCCTTAACCACTTCACTCTCATCAAGCTTCAAAAAAAATTGAAGCTTACATGTCAAATCGTGTGGTTCATGTCAAATAATCTCCCATTTCTAATGGTTTACTTTGGCCCTATATATTAATTTTTTTGTATAAGGCTTTCTTTTTTCCCCCCTCTCTCTCTCACTCCTAAGGTATTCTAGCTCCTCTTCTTCATGCAATTTCAAAGCCATATCATGGATTCTTCAAGCGATTCCAAAGCCACATCTGTCTATGATGTTCTTTTTACAACATCAAGATTCCAGCCACATGATAGCAAAGGGTGACACCCATGTCGTTTACTATCTCCAAGTCCTTGAGTAAATACGCTCACGAGATATTGCATTTAGTCACATGGATTCATTTTTCTCTTTGTAAAAAATTTAAGTTCTATACAATTGATGTGAATGCAACGAAAGATACTGGATCAAATGGGTATGAATTGACTATTGAATCTAATGACTAGGTCAAGTTTGGTTACACGTGTTGCATACTGTCTCTTATTCCTTGACCAAATCATCATGAGACAACCAAAGAACTAGTCATTGTTATCACATTGCTTAACATTACTCTAAAATGTGCAGTAACTTCTTTAAGCCATATCTTTGTACTGGGAAAATGTGCTTCGTGTAAAACGATCATGGAAAATCTTCGAGCTTCTCACTTGTAATGTCAGAAGATAGTCAAAGGCCAAGTTCGTAACTTGTGTAATGCTGGTAAAGTATGTACATTTAGACTAGGAAAGTATTCTAGCTCAACTCGTTAGGTTTCCATACATTACTTGGGTGGTCAGGGTATTGTACAAATGAGTTTTGTATAAGACATTTAGACTAATGAGAAAAGAAATAATAATCTCATTCTCACAATTAAGTTGGAGTCTTCTTGCTATTGTAATTGAAGTTGCTTGTATGGTTTCTCTTCTTCTTTATTACATGCATACCTAGAGATTGTGTGGGTGAGTGATGACATGTTGGTGTATGTTCTATTTTTCCTCTATCCTTCTCTTATTTTACTTTGAGGTCCTCGCTTACTGTGGCATCGAAGTAGAGGTTGAGCTTTTCGTAGCTCTCTCTCACTTTCTCTTTACTTTTGCAAAGCTCATTTGTGGTGATAAAAAAGGAGGTGAGGACTCTAGCTCTTCACAAGAGATATTTACTCTATCAAGAGTGGCTTGAGGTGCAAGCGGGTAAGATCCTTGCAATCTTTTCTCCTTCTATCTATCTTGTAAGGCTCGAGCGTTCTCAATCAGTGATAAATAGAACAGTTATACACTTATTTCTTTAAAGTAATTGTAAAGATCCATTTTTTGTTTTCCTTCAAGGTTGTAGTTTTAGGCACTAACAATGTGAATGCAATAAAATATGACATGGTTTGTATAGAGCTCCACTATCTAAATGCAACAAAATATGACATAGTTTGTATAGACCTCCACTATCTTCTTTTCCATGAGCCTTTTAAAGACACCCTCAACCCTTATATCATTTATAATGTCTCCACTATCAATGGTTTAATGTTAGACGAAGTGAAAATCGGTAAGACCCTTGCAATCTCCTCTCTTTCTCTCTATCTTGAAGGCTCAAGTGTTCTCAATCGATGATGAATAGAACTAGAATACTATTATTTCTTTAAACTAATTACAAAGATTCATTTTTTTTGTTTTCCTTCAAGGTTGCAATTTCAGGCAGCACTAGTAAGGTGAATGCAACAAAATATGGCATATTTTGTATAGAGCTCCACTATCTTCTTTTTGTCGAGTCTTTCGAAGGTACTCTCAACCCTCATGTCATATATAACATCTCCATAGTCAGTGGTTTAATGTCAGACAAAGCCTACCCCTTCTAGTTTAGCCACGATTGCAACCTCATGATGTAGAGCTTCCAAATTCACAAACCCATTGAGATACCACATGGTTTTAAGAAGGTAACCAATCATCCTCGGCCTCTTGGGAGCTTACTCTTCTCTATGCTTTATGTCTTATCGATTTTGAGTCATTGTTTCCTTTAGCTTTGGGGATCTTGAGGAAACTTCACTACAATCGTGTCCTAGATATTTAATTTAACCATGCACTTGGATGCAAACAGACCAATCATTATACATCTAACATGCACTGGGAAAAGAGGATAATGCTTCTAGCTATCGGTAGCAATCACCTAAGCCCTTGTTAATGTCCACATATGCTTCACAATAATTCACGTCATCTTGCATACACAAATATTATTGCAAACAACATCCTACCAAGAGCAATCCGATTCTGAGGATATGATGTTCTGAGAAACATAAGCAAAACTTTGAATATTATCCAACCGGACAAAGAGAGCGGAGTTCTTCCTTGAGGTTGAAGTGCGGGAGCCATGGCATGGAACCATGTCATAGGCAAAGAATTTAGCTCCCTTGCGTAACCTCCCTTGCACACCAAGTCATAGTAGGCATTGTACATTCTCTTCTCTATAGTCAATGTACATCACTCTTGAAGCATTGATTTGCTGTCTATAATACACTTTCCTACACTCTTGTAAGTGGTATTCTACCCCAAAGAGCTAGATTTTAAATAAAAGAAAATGTATTCCAAACAATTCACATAAGACCACTTCAATTATATAAAGTATTCTCATTAGGTGTGCTTTTGACATTACTAGTTAATCATTGATATCTACAATAATGGAGAGAGCATGCAATTGAAGCAAGGGAAATGAATAAAGATGAGATTTGCAATCATAGATCTAACATTTTGGAATGCTAAGTGCTAGAAATCGAATGATGTATTTATTATGAAAATCTAATTAAGTCTGTGAGACATGCTTGCCTGAAACAACTAGAAACCTACAAATAGATAATTTATGTATGCAACTTGTAATACAGCAGTATCTTTTGTAACTACAGCAGTGGTACTTTCGCACAATTTATATATCACTAGATGTAACTAGAGTACATGTACATATACCTAAGATCAAAAATACATGTGTAAACATTTTCTTTACTCCCAAAATGCACTGCTCTACTACAATCTTTGAATTTCTACCAGAAACATTTCTCAAACAGAACCACTCAAAATTGTCGAAAACATCTTATAGTAATGGAAAGGAGATCGAAACGTATTCGAAACGCGATTCTAGCTGCAAAACTTCATTACAAAGTATTACATACCACACAGGCATCTCTAAGCTTGCAAAGACGGCTCCCTTGCTTGGTGTGTTCTTACCTCATCTCTCACACAAACCGGAGCTCTAATATCAATGCCATTCATTACCTATGTCCTTATAGGACCCCATTAAGTGTGCACATTGCTTATTTGGGTAATTCTCACTAAATTATTAATGAATAAATAGCTTCAAGTGCTTCAATATGATTGTATATATTATTACACTACTCCTATGAAAATAGACGTAGTTTATAGCTTCAAGTGATTCAACATGATTGTATATATTAGTATACTACTCCTATGAATTTACAATAGTAAGAAAGTGATGAAAAAAGCAATGCTTTTTAGCATAGATATCCGCTAGTTATCTGAAAACTAATAGAAAATAATTGAAATTTATTGTCTAAAAAGTGTTAAATAATCAATGTCCTTTATAACATTGATATATCCTAGTTGTCTAAAAATTTTCAATAAGAAAGTGACAAGAAAGTCAATGCTCTTAGCAGACAATTAAACTTTGTGTAGATGTTCATTAAATAGTGAACACGTATCCCTTACATGAGGAAATGTGAAGGGAAATGTAAGCTTCATGCCAAGGGTTTTGTGATGGCCGTTGCCAACAAGAAAGTGTCAGTACCTCATCGATCTAAGGAAGCTACATTCTTCAACAACCTCACCACACTAATGATACTTTGGAAGGGTGAGGAGCAAAGTGGAAAATAGCTATAGAAAGCTTAACCTCCACCTCAATGCAAGCTCAATGCCTATGTGCATGCAAAGAGAGGGACAAAGATGAAGATGGAGAGGGAGAGAAGCAAGCAAGCATACAACTTCATGCACGTACTAGAATACACAAACATGTAATCAGCAAGAGAGATAGAAATATAAGAGGGAATTCATGCAAGAAATTACCTCAAGAGATCAAAAATTCCTCTCAAATTATGATAATGGGATTGTGTCCTTTCCTTTTATCTACAAGTGCCTAATCATTCAGGGTATGTCCAGGGGCCCAAGAGCTAGTTAAGCTAATGTCTAAGTTATGTATATACAAGCTCCATCATAGCCAGCACAATACCCATATTGTAGGATCTATTAGATCCCATAATCAATAAGAATTAAGTGTATGTTGCTATTACAAATGGCAAAAAAAAGTGCTGATCGTGCATCCTTGAAGCAATGCAACAATGTGGAAATGTTATATCACAACTTTTTTAAACCATTTGCTTTGATTAAGGACTTGAACAAGTTCATAATGATGTTTCAAACATGTTGCAAATGTGATGAAATTAAATGTTTTGTGAAGGACTTGAAGGAAATCCGTAAGGTTATTTTATACATGTTACAAAGGTGACTTTTCTCCAACCTTTTACCATACTCCCTAGTAGTAGCCAAAGACTTGCTTAAGGAATTGAAGAAGTTCATAAGGATGTTTCAGACATGTTGCAAATGTGATGAAATTATAATATGTTTGATGAAGTACTTGAATGAAATCCATAAGGTTATTTCAAACATGTTACAAAGGTGAATTTTCTCCAACCTTTTACCATTCTTCGTGGTAAGCCAAGGACTTGCTTCAGCATTAGATTTTGGTTTATGTCAAATTTGAGGCATTACTACCTTTATTTCAAACATGTTGCAAAGGTGATAAGACATGAACCCTTTTATCATTCTCCATGGTGGTAGCTAAGGACTTGCTTTAATGTTAGACTTTTATTTATGTTAAATGCGAGGAATTAGGGTCCTTTATTGGAGAGGACTCCATCAAAATAAGTATAAGAATCTCCTAAAGAACTCATGCATTATTTGTTAAGTGATTATGGTATGTGAAGATGCATAATCAAAGTTAGATTAAAGTCCACTGCCATTGAAGAGGCAAGTCACATGGATCTTTGGAGCATTGCCTACTTTAGGGTTTTGTATTATTACTAAGGTGATTTGAAAGGGATAGCTTGTGATGGAGAGGCTATTGGTGTTGTCATTGGTGTGGTAGGTCCATGGAGAAGAAATGGATGCAATGTTTGACTTTATTCCCACCATTACTTGTGAATAAAATTGGTGGTACTTGAAGATCAAGGAAGTTCTTATGTCTACACATTAGAAGTGAGTTAAGGTGATGGGTTGTACCATGGATTAGGCTTACGCACACTATGGCCCCCTATCTACTAGAGATGTACCTAGAATATTATTGATGATGAGGCTATGGTGCAAGTTGTTGTGTATGCAAATGGAGACTACACACACACACACACTACAAGCATGCATACACAAGAGAAAGAAAGAAGCATTCAACTAATCATAGATTAATCTACTTCAATGATGCTAAAATAGATTAAGAGAAAGAAGTGGAGCTATACTCATTGGAGCTTGATGCTCATTAGAGTATAATAGAGAGAGTTGCCATAGCTTGAGAGCTCAATAGAGAGAGTTAGAGAGTTGCCATAGCTTGAGAGCTAAAGAGCTTCACTCAATAGCTTATGAGAATGGCCAAAAATGTCCTCTTTCTTTATCTAACATCTCTTTTATAGAGATGTCACTAACCCTAACGCTAGGCCTCTTTCACACATGGGCGGACAACCCCATAAGTGAGCCTTGCTTAATACACTTAGAACTCTCATTTAGGACCCACATTGGCCTAAAACGATTTACATTGCACTTTGGCACAAAAATATGGAAAAATTATGTGCGTCTTGAATTATTTAATTACACATAAACTTAAAAATTAGTTTTCCATTGAATGTGACAAAAAAACCATTCTTTTAACCTAGGATACTCAATCCTAGAATATGATAGGAAGTTCTCTTTTCACGTTATGCATAAGAATGAATTATGCATCAATTTCTTAAAAATTTTACCATAGCTCCACTGCTATTACTGGCAATTTTTAATTTTTATGAAAAGAAGAAAACATAATAAAATAATTATGATAGTATAACTATCTTTTAGCATTAAATCCAATTTATGGATTTATCCCATAATATTACCATATTTTTCAAACATATAAGTATAAAAACCACTTTCTTAAACCTCTAGCTTATATTTGGAATTCAATCATTTAGATAGGAAAAGAAAAATTCCTAGCATATTGAAATTATTGGATATTTTATTTAAATTCAAAGATGAATTTTAGATAAATTTATTTTGTCTATGAGAAATAATTAAATGGTAAAAGAGGAATTCCTATGATTTTTGGAATTCAATCATTTAGATGGGAAGAGAAAAATTCCTAGCATATTGGAATTATTGGATATTTTATTTAAATTCAAAGAATAAAATTTAGATAAATTTATTTTATCTATGAGAAATAATTAAATGGTAAAAGAGGAATTCCTATGACATTGGGAATTCAATCATTTAGATAGGAAAAGAGAAATTCCTAGCATATTGGAATTATTGGATATTTTATTTAAATTCAAAGATGAATTTTAGATAAAATTATTTAATCTATGAGAAATATTTAAATGGTAAAAGAGGAATTCCTATGACAATTGGAATTGAATCATTTAGATGGGAAAAGAGAAATTCCTAGCATATTGAATTAATGGGTATTTCAATTTAGATGAAGGGCTCTCTAAGGTTGTGACACATTAAAAACTAGGAAAATGGCACAAACATTGCAATCAAATATGCTCTGATGGTGATAAAACTTTGAAAATGTGTATGTATGGACCCCACTGTGACTCTGGGAAACTTTGGTCACCATCGAAGCACATTTAGTTGTAATGTGTGGGCTGCAAGCCTAATTTTGAGGGGGCTCTCTAAGGCCATAACACATTGGAAACCATGCAAATGGTTCACACATTACAACCAAATGTGTTCCGATGGTGTGATGGAACTTTGCAAGTGTGTAATGTAGTCCCCAGCCTCACTTTTCAAAATTTTGGTCACCATCAAAGCACATTTGGTTGCAAAGTGTAGGCTAAAGGCCCAATTTTGAGGGATCTCTTTAAGGTCACAACACATTGGAAACCAAGCAAATAGAATGCAAATTGTGACAAAATGTCCTTTGATGGTGACCTAACTTTGCAAGTGTATATATGTGTACCCCGCCCTCTCTTAAACATTTTAGTCACCATCAAAGCACATTTAAACGTAATGTGCGGGACAAAGGCCCATTTTTGAGAGTGCTCCTTAAGGCCACGACACATTTAAAACCAAGAAAATGGCATGAACATTGCAACTAAATATGCTGTAATGGTGGAAAAAACTTTGCAAGTGTGTGGATGCCACCCTCACTCTTGCAAAGTTTGGTCACCATTAGAACACATTTAATTGTAAAATGCGGGCCAAAGGCACAATTTCGAGGAGACTCTCTAAGGTCATGACACATTGAAAACCGAGCAAATGGAATGCATATTGCAATCAAATGTGCTGTGATGGTGGTGGACTAAAATTTACAAGTGTGTATATGTGGACCCAACCCATATGTTTACTCTCAAGTCTCCATCCAATATTGCTCATTGGATCTACTTCGCTTTGAATATTATTGTTATCTAGGATACATCATTGTCCGTTACTTTAAGTTTTATTTTTTCCACTGATTTGCGGTCGGCTTCTGAATCATTGCTAGAGGAATGAGACAAGCTAATGTGCTCTTCCTTGGGACCTAGTAGACTGCTCAACAATTTTCTCATGTGGTGGGTACTAAAGATAAGAGTTGATCAAGGGATATGTCGAGTTTTAAACCTTTCATATCCTCCCATATGCTATATTGTACTAGCTTTTCCTGTGGCCTCCTATTTTGTTAAGGAACTTGTTTTGTTGCTTCTTGCTCTCTCTTTTCCGCAACTCCTAAGGGTTTCACTTCACTATTATTGGTGATTGAGCTCTTTCTATGGACTTTTCTATCCACACTCCATTCTGTTGCTTTTGGGCACGCTATATACTTGCTTCTTGAGCACATTGTGTTTTTCTGATTATAGCTACCTCAGCTCCTCTTCTTCCTTCGATTTGTCAGCTAATTCTTGTACCTTGTGAGGTTTACCTTCCCACAACTTCCCTTGGTTTGCCATCATGGCCATCATGTGGGGATTATCCTCTCAACACTTCTTCATCTGACTCCTTAATAGGGTTATCTTCTTGCAACTTTTGTTCTTTTTCCTCCTTTGGGCTTCTCTCTATTTCCCTTGGATCTCATCTGATCCAAAGGGTTTTCTTCCGATTTCCTTTCTGTGCTTCTCCTTTATCACAGAGTCTCTGACTTGTTTTTTTTTTCCATTCCATATTGGTTTCCTTCTGACTGATTGGCTCATTTGACATAGCTAGCTTCTCTTTCCCCTTTTGGGATCTGGTGATGATGGCCATAGTTGGTTGTACATCTTCTGGCTCTTTGATTTCGATTACACCCTCCTATCTTTTCGTGTAACTCTTGTTGGTGCTTCTAAAATAGCTAACATTCATTCCGCCCAGTGGCCAGGATTTTGATAGTAATAACATTGGAACTTGTCAAACTGCCTAGTGCCGCCTCTTCCTCCACCTTGCCCTTGGCCATATTAAGGTCTATAAGGTGCTGGTGCAGCAACTATGGGTGTTGTTGTTTGTTACTGCATTTATGGCTATGCCTGCCCTATTTCTGACATTGTATCGCCAATTGGATGTCAAGTGTGTGAATGTTTGGCAAATGTCATAGACCAGTTGCATCTTGCATTCCTCTTTTAGATTTCCTCATTCTTGTAGATCAAGTAGAAGATGCATGTTCACATGAGGGGGGATGATTGTACCCAATATTGAGCTGCTATCTTGAGCTAAGTATTTATTTGTTATTTATTCAAAACTTGAATATGTTGAATTTTTGGTCTTTGGTGAGTTAATTGGGTTGAATAATGTATTTTCTCGCAAGTTTCTATTTTCCTAAAAAATGGATCCGTGTGTCAAAATTTCTCCATTAGAATGCTTTTTTGTTTTATAAACTAATTCTCAAGGTTTTGAATCCTTATCTAGTTCTTTGTCTCATATTAGTTCTTTAAAACTTGTCATGCTTTGAAAGTTATAGTAGTATGTTGAATTAGGGTCATCATCAAATCAATGATGCTGGTAATGATGGCACGTAATGTTCCTTCGTCTCTGCACGCTAAAGAAAGAGCAGGATCTAGTGATATGGCCTACAGTGGATCTATTGGATCTAGCATAGGACCCATCTTTGCATCACCCCTATTATGATTTTCCACAACTAATATGAATGAAGAATAGATAACTTCTAGAGAGTGTAATTTGTTACATCCAGCTTCCCATCACTAAAAGATGGAGAGCGAGTACGAGAGGTTATGTTATTTACATGTTCAGCTATCTCTCAAAATTTTCCTTCAAATAAAAAACTTCCAAAATAATATTTTGAGAGAAGAATGCAGGAAAGAGGATAGAAAAGAATCGACAAGCACATAAGAAAGGTACATTTTAAACCATACCACAAAGTGAACAACGTCTACCACTAACTTTACAACCAAAAAAATCAAAACAACATTGCAATATAGAATTGGACACAAAGGTTTCTATTAGAATTATTCTCATAGTTATCAATAAAAACCTCAATACCCTTCACATTGTGAGAAATTGAAAAAAATAAAGGTAGTCTGATAGAGTAACTACAAAGATCAAGTTATTCTACATGTGTCAAATTAATTTTAGGTGACGAAACCATGATGATATTTGCAAAACAAAAAAATATATATAATCTAAATATTCAAAAGGATGTAGTAGCCTTTAAGTAGTTAGGGAAGGATAAACCAATTGTTTGAGCACTCATCATCCACATACAAGCATGTCACTCCATTTCTTTCTGTTGTCACAATATCAAACCTTTAAGGATAAATAAATGCTCTAAGAACTCATCATCTACATCCAATCATGTCACTACATTCCTTTCTCTTATCACAACATGAAAACTTTTTCTCCTTACCATATCCTATCCCATTTTCTCATCATATCATGGAAAAAAATGACATAAATAATTCATGATGGAAACAATACTAAATAAATCATTTCATGGACTTCTTTAATGTGTACTAGTAATCATGGACCTTTCACCTCTCCACACATAATTAATAACTATGTAAATTGAGAGGATTCAAAAAATTCAAAACCTAGCTAAGAATATGTGAAATTTTGCATGGTTTCAAAGAAAACCAAAAAACGAGGACACAAGAATTAAATGTAAGTCATGCTTATGAGTGTGGAGGCTCACAATTCATCATATGGATTTTCAACACAATTGACACTCTATATGCCTCCTTTATGTCATCTTACTGAACTAGCTCCACACGTGCCTTCTTGGTTGAAGCCAAATGCACAAGGGTCTCAAAAATGGCACTCATCACACTATCATCATCATCAAATGAAAAGCAAGGATGATTGGATGCCTAACTAGAATACATCATACGTGTTGTACCACATCCCATATCTAGGACAAGCCCATCTTGATGAGGACATAGAAGGTGAAGAACACATGAAATAAATCTCATAGATCACTCGACCACACCACACCAATAAAAAGGGTGGAAGATGGACTGACCATATTTAATGCCTATGGAAGATGAATCACCTCCTAAATATGTAACCTATGGAAGTAAGAGGTGCTCTCTCCAATGGGAACATCTATGGCTTACACCCAGCACATCGTGCAAACACTAGCAATGATGATCTCATTTACAAGGAGAGACATGAAAGAGTACAAGAATTGAATATAAACTAAGAGTACAAGGAGAGACATGAAAGAGTACAAGAATTGAATATAAACTAAGAAAAAACCATCACCAAGAACCATATCTAAGCCATGCCATATTGAGAGGCATGCCCGTACGGTATTTTGTCATGGGGGACAAAGATATGATGTGCTTCCTCCAATTCCAAGATGTGCACCTAACGCTCCACCAAATTCATAGCTTGTCCTAAGAAACAAATTAAGCATTCATCTAACTCCACTCTTACAAGCAAGTTCACACAATTTTTAGAGCACGAGAGATAGATTGTACCTACCAGAGGACACCATATGACCAACCATCCACCAATGAGGCCATTCCCATGGAGATGCCATGGCGGACATGCTCCTCACTCAACACAATCCATGTTGGAATCCTAGTTCACACACTATTTAGAGCATGAGAGATAAATTGTACCTGCCAAAAGACACCATATGACCAAAATTATATCCACCAATGAGGTTATTCCCATTTTCTTTTATCTTCTTCTCTTCTCTACAACCATATAACTAAAAAGATAAGAGTATCTACTATGAGGGAAAGCACTCACCTAACAATAATATAAAATCGTTGGTCCATAGTGTGAACTTAACTATATGAGCTGGTGCTATAACTATGCCATAGCTTTAGTACTCCAAAGTGGCTATCACATAGTCTATCATTCACATTGGCAGCATATCAACCATAATCTCACCAACCATGCTAGTGGCATAAGTGCGGAAGTTATCACCCAGGCGGGTCATCAATGTCCACAGCATTAGTCGAGCTCGATATCTTAACACTCCCCTTGGAGCTCAACTCTACACAGTGCACTCTAAGTAAGCTCCTAAACATGTAGAGATTCTCTTCGTCCAATGCCTTCATGAAGATGTTAGTCACCTAATCCTCTGTGCGCGCTGACATATAGCAAATCTACATCACTTGCTAGATCCTTGTCCCTCACAAAGTGATAATGCACCTCAATGTTCTTTGTTCTAGCATGGTACACTAGGTTACTGTCTAGTTGTATGATGCTACTCATGTCACACAATAAATGACAACTTCCCAATCCACATGGTCACCCATATCACCAAGTAGCTAATGAAACCAAGTTACCTCATAAGATATCATATGAGCACCCCTATACTTGATAAAGTAACTGTTGATTGTTTGTTACCGCTCCATCTCAAAGCAGCACTCACAAACAAAAACATAAAGCTATTGGTCTCTACAACACTACTAGCTCAATCAGCATCTATGTATCCAAGTAGTTGTATCTCTCTACCAGCCTCATAGAAATGTTCATAATCAGCTGTGCACATTATGTATTTGAGAATTCGTCTAGCCACATCCACATGTGGCTTCCTAGGAGCCTGCATAAACCGACTCACAAATCCAACAACATAGCTCAAGTCTGGCCTAGTAATGATCATGTAGATCAATCTACCCACAGGTCCTCCAAAATCTCACCTCTATCTGCTTTGTGTTCTTCTCCAATGGCACTGAAATAGGATTATAGTCTATCATACTATACTTGGACAATATGTGTAAGATCCCTGTCCCCACCGCGCAATGGATTCGGGGTGCTAGCAGAGCGGAAGTAGCACATCTTGCGTGGAGCAGGGTCCCACACTCGGGGCCTTGCCCACCACGGATATCCGGACAGGTGACTAATTCATCGATTCTTCCAAACCGAACTTGGAAAAACTTCTCTTGCCTGGAAAGCACGGGCGATTCCACCAAGATAGCTTTTCCCTAACGTAGTCAAAAGCCTTACTTAATTGAACTGATCTGACCGAGCTCGTAAGATCCATAGTCAGCTTCAAGGGACAGATTGCACTTGGATCATAGAAACCAATGCTTTTTTCCTCATCGAGAGGCACAGTCGTTGATCCTTTTTCCATAGAACAATTTTTTGTCCGAGATTTACTTCATCTATCGAACTAAACAGAAATTGAGTCTCGGTTTACGGATCCATCAGTCCAGCCTAACCCCATCCCAGTCCCATGGGTTTGCCAACCGCCCAACCACTGTAGTGATGGGATCCAATTAGGAATTTGGTTAGGTTTTGTCCCGAGTACCAAGGAAAAGAGTTCCCACTGTAATGATGGGATCCCAACCACTGTAGGGATGGGATCCAATTAGGAATTTGGTAAGGTTTTGTCCCGGGTACCAAGGTAAAGAGTTCCCAGGCCCCCAGCTGGAAGTTCATGCAAACATAAAACTAGTCACACCACTTACGCACCCAATATGAAATTGCCTTTTTCTTAGCATCAACTAACTTTAAAACAATCCTTTAATGAAACCATTATGTCATTGATCACTATCCTCAAAATCTCTAGTTGAATCCATATTTTTAATCATTCATTCATCGGTGTACTTATGGCATCATTGGCAACCAGAATGCTCACCACCTGTTCACTCAGGGGCCTTTTCGATACTTCCTAGCTCATAGTAACCGGCAATATATTCACGTAACAAAATGGAATCTCCGTGGAAGATCAGCAAGATCAACCAACAGATCCATATAAAAGAGCCATGGACTCATCCGTTTTGAGGACCAGCAAGGCCAATCAACCAGATCCATGCCCGGTTTCAGAAAACAACTCTTACTCCTTATTCCAATATCTTCCATGACGCACGTGTGGGTATCCTCTCGGTGACCGAGATCTCGAGCACCGTATGGTCAGCACCCTCTAGGATCCTTCGCAGGTCACCTAGTGCTTCACTCATAGGCCGCTTCCTTGGTCCCTCATCTACCATACCGGAAGCCCACCATTTAAATCGAACCAAGGCTGGTCAAGACCTCGGCCGACCTTGCTATGGGAGATGTCCTCCATTGACTCTCCCCGTCTCAGCAGTTGCAACTTTATCAGTTAGGTCTCCACGACCTTAATCACAAGACGGTCAAAATGCTTCCCAAGCATTCTTGACATAAAACAATCATTTACAAACAGGTCATAAATATAGTTTCTATAATGAACTCATGTCTTTCCAGATTGTTCCACATCAATCCATATTACTTAACCCGATTCCAAATCATATGTGTATCCATTCTTGACCAGATACATCATTTTCCATCCCATCACATCGGATTCATTCACTTCACATAACATCCATTCCTATCTTTCTTAATTTACATTACGTCTCATCACATCCATTTCTCATTATATCTCATTCGTTCAGATCTTATATTATTCATTCACATTCTGATGATTCACATGACATCTCATCTCATCCATTCGCTCATATCGACTTCATATCCATTCACATTCATATTTGCATTCATTATTCCACACAGACATCCACATTCGTACATCCACATTCACATCCACATTTATACATCCATTTTCACATCCACATTCATACATCCACATCCAAATCCACATTCATACATCCACATCCACATCTACATTCATACATCCATATTCACATTCACATCCATACATCCATATCCACATTCCACATCCTCATTCACATTCACATACATTCACATCCACATTCACATCCATTCACATACATTCACATCCACATTCCATATCTACATCCATATCTCCATTCACACATCCACATTCATATTCACATACATCCACATTCACATTCCATATCTACATCCATATCCCCATTCACACATCCACATTCACATTCACATACATCCACGTTCACGTTCACATTCACATCTAAACATCCATATTCACATTCCACATCCTTATTCACATTTACATACATCCACATCCACATTCCATTCACATCCAGACATCCATATCCACATTCCACATCCTTATTCACATTTACATACATCCACATCCACATTCCATTCACATCCAGACATCCATATCCACAATCCACATCCTTATTCACATTTACATACATTTACATCCACATTCCATTCACATCCAGACATCCATATCCACATTCCACATCCTTATTCACATTTACATACATCCACATCCACATTCCATATCTACATCCATATCCACATTCACACATCCACATTCACATTCACATACATCCACATTCACATTCTCATTCACATTCACATACATCCACATCCACATTCACATTCACATACATCCACATTCACATTCACATTCACATTCTCATCCATACATCCATATCCACATTCCACATCTACATCATTCTTTCACATACGTATAACTACATCTATTCTTTCACATACATACATCTCCATCTATTCCTCGTTCATTTTCATCTAATTGTTCCGTTTCACATTCTCATATCTATTTTTAGAATACAAGAGAATTCTTATTTTCAATATAAGATTTCTTTACGCATTTATTTATGCAAAAATTCCAATTTAAGGAGACTAACACTTTCAAAATAAAAATCAATCTTTTATGCATCTTCCTATGTATAATTTCATTTTAAATAAGAATGACACTTTTGAATAGAAAATCAAATCTTTACTGCATCTTCCTATGCATAAAATCAAAATTGATGAAAATAACTCTTTTGAACTAAAAATAGATTTCTTTACGCATCTTTCCATGCATAAATCCAATTTAGTAGGAATTACACTTTTAGAATAAAAGAATTTTTCTTATGCATCCTATTCATGCATAAAATCATTTATGATGAAAATCACTCTTTTAATATAAAAAAATATCTTTTATGCATATGATTATGCATACAATCATTTATGATGAAAATCACTCTTTTAATATAAAAGAATTTATTTTATGCATAAAATCATTTATGATGAAAGTAACACTTTTATAAAAAATAATCTTTTATGCATACTTCTATGCATGAAAATCAATTATGATAAAAGTAACACTTTTATAATAAAATAATAATCTTTTATACATACCTTTATGCATGAAAATCAAATATGATAAAAATAACACTTTTACAATAAAATAATAATCTTTTATGCATACCTCTATGCATGAAAATCAAATATGATAAAAGTAACACTTTTACAATAAAATAATAATCTTTTATGCATACCTCTATGCATGAAAATCAAATATGATAAAAGTAACACTTTTACAATAAAATAATAATCTTTTATGCATACCTCTATGCATGAAAATCAAATATGATAAAAGTAACACTTTTATAATAAAATAATAATCTTTTATACATACCTTTATGCACGAAAATCTATTATCATATTTGATTTTCATGCATAGAGGTATGCACATAAAAGATTATTATTTTATTGTAAAAGTGTTACTTTTATCATATTTGATTTTCATGCATAGAGGTATGCATAAAAGATTATTATTTTATTGTAAAAGTGTTATTTTTATCATATTTGATTTTCATGCATAAAGGTATGTATAAGAGATTATTATTTTATTATAAAAGTGTTACTTTTATCATAATTGATTTTCATGCATAGAAGTATGCATAAAAGATTATTTTTTTATAAAAGTGTTACTTTCATCATAAACGATTCTATGCATAAATTAGATGCATAAAAGAAGTTCTTTTATATTAAAAGAGTGATTTTCATCATAAATGATTGTATGCATAAAAGATATTTTTTTATATTAAAAGAGTGATTTTCATCATAAATGATTTTATGCATAAATAGGATGCATAAGAAAAATAATTTTATTCTAAAAGTGTAATTCCTACTAAATTGGATTTATGCATGGAAAGATGCATAAAGAATTTATGCATAGGAAGATGCATAAAAGATTGATTTTTATTTTGAAAGTGTTAGTCTCCTTAAATTGGAATTTATGCATAAATAAATGCGTAAAGAAGTCTTATATCAAAAA
The DNA here is from genome assembly GCF_041138505.1 of Cibotium barometz. NCBI lineage: Eukaryota > Viridiplantae > Streptophyta > Polypodiopsida > Cyatheales > Cibotiaceae > Cibotium > Cibotium barometz. The sequence goes on along the minus strand of NC_141057.1, from coordinate 28,579,491 downwards.
TAAGAATTCTCTTGTATTCTATAAATAGATATGAGGATGTGAAACGAATCAATTAGATGAAAATGAACGAGGAATAGATGGAGATGTATGTATGTGAAAGAATAGATGTAGTTATACGTATGTGAAAGAAATGATGTAGATGTGGAATGTGGATATGGATGTATGGATGAGAATGTGAATGTGAATGTGGATGTATGTGAATGTGAATGTGGATGTGGATGTGTGAATGTGGATATGGATGTAGATATGGAATGTGGATGTGGATGTATGTAAATGTGAATAAGGGTATGTGAATAAGGACGTGGAATGTGGATATGGATGTCTGGATGTGAATGGAATGTGGATGTGGATGTATGTAAATGTGAATAAGGATGTGGAATGTGGATATGGATGTCTGGATGTGAATGGAATGTGGATGTGGATGTATGTAAATGTGAATAAGGATGTGGAATGTGGATATGGATGTCGAGATGTGAATGTGAACGTGAATGTGGATGTATGTGAATGTGAATGTGGATGTGTGAATGGGGATATGGATGTAGATATGGAATGTGAATGTGGATGTATGTGAATATGAATGTGGATGTATGTGAATATGAATGTGGATGTGTGAATGGGGATATGGATGTAGATATGGAATGTGGATGTGAATGTATGTGAATGTGAATGAGGATGTGGAATGTGGATATGGATGTATGGATGTGAATGTGAATGTGAATGTGGATGTATGAATGTAGATGTGGATGTGGATCGATGAATGTGGATTTGGATGTGGATGTATGAATGTGGATGTGAAAATGGATGTATAAATGTAGATGTGAATGTGGATGTACGAATGTGGATGTGTGTGTGGAATAATGAATGCAAATATGAATGTGAATGGATATGAAGTCGATATGAGCGAATGGATGAGATCAGATGTCATGTGAATCATCAGAATGTGAATGAATAATATAAGATGTGAACGAATGAGATATAATGAGAAATGGATGTGATGAGACGTACTGTAAATTAAGAAAGATAGGAATGGATGTTATGTGAAGTGAATGAATCCGATGTGATGGGATGGAAAATGATGTATCTGGTCAAGAATGGATACACATATGATTTGGAATTGGGTTAAGTAATATGGATTGATGTGGAACAATTTGGAAAGACATGAGTTCATTATAGAAACTATATTTATGACCTGTTTGTAAATGACTGTTTTATGTCAAGAATGCTGGGGAAGCATTTTGACCGTCTTGTGATTATGGTCGTGGAGACCTAACTGATAAAGTTGCAACTGCTTGACGGGGAGAGTCAATGGAGGACGTCTCGCATAGCAAGGTCGGCCGAGGTCTTGTTGACCAGCTTCGGTTCGATTTAAATGGTGGGCTTCCGGTACGGTGGATGAGGGACCAAGGAAGCGGCCTATGAGTGAAGCGCTAGGTGACCTACGAAGGATCCTAGAGGGTGCTGACCATACGGTGCTCGGGCTCTCGGTCGTTGAAGATACCCACATGTGCATCGTGGAAGATATTGGAATAAGGAGTAAGAGTTGTTTTCTGAAACCGGACATAGATCTGGTTGATTGACCTTGCTGGTCCTCAACGGATGAGTCCACGGCTCTTTTATATGGATCTATTGGTTGATCTTGCTGATCTTCCACGGAGATTCCATTTTGTTATGTGAATATATTGCTTGTTACTATGAGCTAGGAATTATCAAAAAGGCCCCTGAGTGAACAGGTGGTGAGCGTTCTAGTTGCCAATTGATGCCATAAGTACACCGATGATGCCATAAGTACACCGATGAATGAATGATTAGAAATATGGATTCAACTAGAGATTTTGAGGATAGTGATCAATGACATAATGGTTTCATTTAAGGATTGTTTTAAAGTTAGCTGATGCTGAGAAAAAGGCAATTTCATATTAGGTGCGTAAGTGGTGTGACTAGTTTTATGTTTGCATGAACTTCTGGCTAGGGGGCCTGGGAACTCTTTTCCTTGGTACCTGGGACAAAACCTAACCAAATTCCCAATTGGATCCCATCACTACAGTGGTTGGGCGGTTGGCTAACCCATGGGACTATAGGCTGGACTAATGGATCCGTAAATCAGTCCAGGTTTGGGTATTTCGGTCGAGACGGTTTGTCTCGCAGTGGTTTCTCCATGCCACTCTAGCTGTCTCCACTATCTTCAGCCTTGCAAGAGCTATTTTTCTCTTCTCATTGTACCCGGTGACATTGAAGTATTCTTCCATTGATTCGATCCACTTCTTCACAGTCTCGCCCAAGTTTTCCCCTTCACCTTTGAAAGGTCCAGGCTGCGAACTATGAAGAGTTTTATGAACATCCTGGTCGAGCTCTTCTTCATCGAGTTGTGGGTTAACATTTCTTCCACGACGACCTCGATCCATGTTCCTATCAATACGAAAATTCTTGTTAAGTCTCTTTATTTATGATTCAATCCGACTTTTGATTCAACTGATTCCGGGGTTCTCAGCTCCCCACAGAGTCAAGGGATAAGATACTAAGTCAATATTAGATTGGACGGGGCTTGGACGTTGTAGCACTTCACCTCTCCATTGAAACACGGGTAAGGATGTCAAATCGTGTGGTTCATGTCAAATAATCTCCCATTTCTAAAGGTTTACTTTGGCCCTATATATTAATTTTTTTGTATAAGGCTTTCTTTTTTCCCCCCTCTCTCTCTCACTCCTAAGGTATTCTAGCTCCTCTTCTTCATGCAATTTCAAAGCCATATCATGGATTCTTCAAGCAATTCCAAAGCCACATCTGTCTATGATGTTCTTTTTACAACATCAAGATTCCAGCCACATGATAGCAAAGGGTGACACCCATGTCGTTTACTATCTCCAAGTCCTTGAGTAAATACGCTCACGAGATATTGCATTTAGTCACATGGATTCATTTTTCTCTTTGTAAAAAATTTAAGTTCTATACAATTGATGTGAATGCAACGAAAGATACTGGATCAAATGGATATGAATTGACTATTGAATCTAATGACTAGGTCAAGTTTGGTTACACGTGTTGCATACTGTCTCTTATTCCTTGACCAAATCATCATGAGACAACCAAAGAACTAGTCATTGTTATCACATTGCTTAACATTACTCTAAAATGTGCAGTAACTTCTTTAAGCCATATCTTTGTACTGGGAAAATGTGCATCGTGTAAAACGATCATGGAAAATCTTTGAGCTTCTCACTTGTAATGTCAGAAGATAGTCAAAGGCCAAGTTCGTAACTTGTGTAATGCTGGTAAAGTATGTACATTTAGACTAGGAAAGTATTCTAGCTCAACTCGTTAGGTTTCCATACATTACTTGGGTGGTCAGGGTATTGTACAAATGAGTTTTGTATAAGACATTTAGACTAATGAGAAAAGAAATAATAATCGCATTCTCACAATTAAGTTGGAGTCTTCTTGCTATTGTAATTGAAGTTGCTTGTATGGTTTCTCTTCTTCTTTATTACATGCATACCTAGAGATTGTGTGGGTGAGTGATGACATGTTGGTGTATGTTCTATTTTTCCTCTATCCTTCTCTTATTTTACTTTGAGGTCCTCGCTTACTGTGGCATCGAAGTAGAGGTTGAGCTTTTCGTAGCTCTCTCTCACTTTCTCTTTACTTTTGCAAAGCTCATTTGTGGTGATAAAAAAGGAGGTGAGGACTCTAGCTCTTCACAAGAGATATTTACTCTATCAAGAGTGGCTTGAGGTGCAAGCGGGTAAGATCCTTGCAATCTTTTCTCTTTCTATCTATCTTGTAAGGCTCGAGCGTTCTCAATCAGTGATAAATAGAACAGTTATACACTTATTTCTTTAAAGTAATTGTAAAGATCCATTTTTTTGTTTTCCTTCAAGGTTGTAGTTTTAGGCACTAACAATGTGAATGCAATAAAATATGACATGGTTTGTATAGAGCTCCACTATCTAAATGCAACAAAATATGACATAGTTTGTATAGACCTCCACTATCTTCTTTTCCATGAGCCTTTTAAAGGCACCCTCTCCACACATAATTAATAACTATGTAAATTGAGAGGATTCAAAAAATTCAAAACCTAGCTAAGAATATGTGAAATTTTGCATGGTTTCAAAGAAAACCAAAAAACGAGGACACAAGAATTAAATGTAAGTCATGCTTATGAGTGTGGAGGCTCACAATTCATCATATGGATTTTCAACACAATTGACACTCTATATGCCTAGTAATGTGTACTAGTAATCATGGACCTTTCACCTCTCCACACATAATTAATAACTATGTAAATTGAGAGGATTCAAAAAATTCAAAACCTAGCTAAGAATATGTGAAATTTTGCATGGTTTCAAAGAAAACCAAAAACGAGGACACAAGAATTAAATGTAAGTCATGCTTAGGTGACGGAACCATGATGATATTTGCAAAACAAAAAAATATATATAATCTAAATATTCAAAAGGATGTAGTAGCCTTTAAGTAGTTAGGGAAGGATAAACCAATTGTTTGAGCACTCATCATCCACATACAAGCATGTCACTCCATTTCTTTCTGTTGTCACAATATCAAACCTTTAAGGATAAATAAATGCTCTAAGAACTCATCATCTACATCCAATCATGTCACTACATTCCTTTCTCTTATCACAACATGAAAACTTTTTCTCCTTACCATATCCTATCCCATTTTCTCATCATATCATGGAAAAAAATGACATAAATAATTCATGATGGAAACAATACTAAATAAATCATTTCATGGACTTCTTTAATGTGTACTAGTAATCATGGACCTTTCACCTCTCCACACATAATTAATAACTATGTAAATTGAGAGGATTCAAAAAATTCAAAACCTAGCTAAGAATATGTGAAATTTTGCATGGTTTCAAAGAAAACCAAAAAACGAGGACACAAGAATTAAATGTAAGTCATGCTTATGAGTGTGGAGGCTCACAATTCATCATATGGATTTTCAACACAATTGACACTCTATATGCCTCCTTTATGTCATCTTACTGAACTAGCTCCACACGTGCCTTCTTGGTTGAAGCCAAATGCACAAGGGTCTCAAAAATGGCACTCATCACACTATCATCATCATCAAATGAAAAGCAAGGATGATTGGATGCCTAACTAGAATACATCATACGTGTTGTACCACATCCCATATCTAGGACAAGCCCATCTTGATGAGGACATAGAAGGTGAAGAACACATGAAATAAATCTCATAGATCACTCGACCACACCACACCAATAAAAAGGGTGGAAGATGGACTGACCATATTTAATGCCTATGGAAGATGAATCACCTCCTAAATATGTAACCTATGGAAGTAAGAGGTGCTCTCTCCAATGGGAACATCTATGGCTTACACCCAGCACATCGTGCAAACACTAGCAATGATGATCTCATTTACAAGGAGAGACATGAAAGAGTACAAGAATTGAATATAAACTAAGAGTACAAGGAGAGACATGAAAGAGTACAAGAATTGAATATAAACTAAGAAAAAACCATCACCAAGAACCATATCTAAGCCATGCCATATTGAGAGGCATGCCCGTACGGTATTTTGTCATGGGGGACAAAGATATGATGTGCTTCCTCCAATTCCAAGATGTGCACGTAACGCTCCACCAAATTCATAGCTTGTCCTAAGAAACAAATTAAGCATTCATCTAACTCCACTCTTACAAGCAAGTTCACACAATTTTTAGAGCACGAGAGATAGATTGTACCTACCAGAGGACACCATATGACCAACCATCCACCAATGAGGCCATTCCCATGGAGATGCCATGGCGGACATGCTCCTCACTCAACACAATCCATGTTGGAATCCTAGTTCACACACTATTTAGAGCATGAGAGATAAATTGTACCTGCCAAAAGACACCATATGACCAAAATTATATCCACCAATGAGGTTATTCCCATTTTCTTTTATCTTCTTCTCTTCTCTACAACCATATAACTAAAAAGATAAGAGTATCTACTATGAGGGAAAGCACTCACCTAACAATAATATAAAATCGTTGGTCCATAGTGTGAACTTAACTATATGAGCTGGTGCTATAACTATGCCATAGCTTTAGTACTCCAAAGTGGCTATCACATAGTCTATCATTCACATTGGCAGCATATCAACCATAATCTCACCAACCATGCTAGTGGCATAAGTGCGGAAGTTATCACCCAGGCGGGTCATCAATGTCCATAGCATTAGTCGAGCTCGATATCTTAACACTCCCCTTGGAGCTCAACACTACACCGTGCACTCCAAGTAAGCTCCTAAACATGTAGAGATTCTCTTCGTCCAATGCCTTCATGAAGATGTTAGTCACCTAATCCTCTGTGCGCGCTGACATATAGCAAATCTACATCACTTGCTAGATCCTTGTCCCTCACAAAGTGATAATGCACCTCAATGTTCTTTGTTCTAGCATGGTACACTAGGTTACTGTCTAGTTGTATGATGCTACTCATGTCACACAATAAATGACAACTTCCCAATCCACGTGGTCACCCATATCACCAAGTAGCTAATGAAACCAAGTTACCTCATAAGATATCATATGAGCACCCCTATACTTGATAAAGTAACTGTTGATTGTTTGTTACCGCTCCATCTCATAGCAGCACTCACAAACAAAAACATAAAGCTATTGGTCTCTACAACACTACTAGCTCAATCAGCATCTATGTATCCAAGTAGTTGTATCTCTCTACCAGCCTCATAGAAATGTTCATAATCAGCTGTGCACATTATGTATTTGAGAATTTGTCTAGCCACATCCACATGTGGCTTCCTAGGAGCCTGCATAAACCGACTCACAAATCCAACAACATAGCTCAAGTCTGGCCTAGTAATGATCATGTAGATCAATCTACCCACAGGTCCTCCAAAATCTCACCTCTATCTGCTTTGTGTTCTTCTCCAATGGCACTGAAATAGGATTATAGTCTATCATACTATACTTGGACAATATGTGTAAGATCCCTGTCCCCACCGCGCAATGGATTCGGGGTGCTAGCAGAGCGGAAGTAGCACATCTTGCGTGGAGCAGGGTCCCACACTCGGGGCCTTGCCCACCACGGATATCCGGACAGGTGACTAATTCATCGATTCTTCCAAACCGAACTTGGAAAAACTTCTCTTGCCTGGAAAGCATGGGCGATTCCACCAAGATAGCTTTTCCCTAACGTAGTCAAAAGCCTTACTTAATTGAACTGATCTGACCGAGCTCGTAAGATCCATAGTCAGCTTCAAGGGACAGATTGCACTTGGATCATAGAAACCAATGCTTTTTTCCTCATCGAGAGGCACAGTCGTTGATCCTTTTTCCATAGAACAATTTTTTGTCCGAGATTTACTTCATTTATCGAACTAAACAGAAATTGAGTCTCGGTTTACGGATCCATCAGTCCAGCCTAACCCCATCCCAGTCCCATGGGTTTGCCAACCGCCCAACCACTGTAGTGATGGGATCCAATTAGGAATTTGGTTAGGTTTTGTCCCGAGTACCAAGGAAAAGAGTTCCCACTGTAATGATGGGATCCCAACCACTGTAGGGATGGGATCCAATTAGGAATTTGGTAAGGTTTTGTCCCGGGTACCAAGGTAAAGAGTTCCCAGGCCCCCAGCTGGAAGTTCATGCAAACATAAAACTAGTCACACCACTTACGCACCCAATATGAAATTGCCTTTTTCTCAGCATCAACTAACTTTAAAACAATCCTTTAATGAAACCATTATGTCATTGATCACTATCCTCAAAATCTCTAGTTGAATCCATATTTTTAATCATTCATTCATCGGTGTACTTATGGCATCATTGGCAACCAGAATGCTCACCACCTGTTCACTCAGGGGCCTTTTCGATACTTCCTAGCTCATAGTAACCGGCAATATATTCACGTAACAAAATGGAATCTCCGTGGAAGATCAGCAAGATCAACCAACAGATCCATATAAAAGAGCCATGGACTCATCCGTTTTGAGGACCAGCAAGGCCAATCAACCAGATCCATGCCCGGTTTCAGAAAACAACTCTTACTCCTTATTCCAATATCTTCCATGACGCACGTGTGGGTATCCTCTCGGTGACCGAGAGCCCGAGCACCGTATGGTCAGCACCCTCTAGGATCCTTCGCAGGTCACCTAGTGCTTCACTCATAGGCCGCTTCCTTGGTCCCTCATCCACCATACCGGAATCCCACCATTTAAATCGAACCAAGGCTGGTCAAGACCTCGGCCGACCTTGCTATGCGAGATGTCCTCCATTGACTCTCCCCGTCTCAGCAGTTGCAACTTTATCAGTTAGGTCTCCACGACCTTAATCACAAGACGGTCAAAATGCTTCCCAAGCATTCTTGACATAAAACAATCATTTACAAACAGGTCATAAATATAGTTTCTATAATGAACTCATGTCTTTCCAGATTGTTCCACATCAATCCATATTACTTAACCCGATTCCAAATCATATGTGTATCCATTCTTGACCAGATACATCATTTTCCATCCCATCACATCGGATTCATTCACTTCACATAACATCCATTCCTATCTTTCTTAATTTACATTACGTCTCATCACATCCATTTCTCATTATATCTCATTCGTTCAGATCTTATATTATTCATTCACATTCTGATGATTCACATGACATCTCATCTCATCCATTCGCTCATATCGACTTCATATCCATTCACATTCATATTTGCATTCATTATTCCACACAGACATCCACATTCGTACATCCACATTAACATCCACATTTATACATCCATTTTCACATCCACATTCATACATCCACATCCAAATCCACATTCATACATCCACATCCACATCTACATTCATACATCCATATTCACATTCACATCCATACATCCATATCCACATTCCACATCCTCATTCACATTCACATACATTCACATCCACATTCACATCCATTCACATACATTCACATCCACATTCCATATCTACATCCATATCTCCATTCACACATCCACATTCATATTCACATACATCCACATTCACATTCCATATCTACATTCATATCCCCATTCACACATCCACATTCACATTCACATACATCCACATTCACGTTCACATTCACATCTAAACATCCATATTCACATTCCATATCCTTATTCACATTTACATACATCCACATCCACATTCCATTCACATCCAGACATCCATATCCACATTCCACATCCTTATTCACATTTACATACATCCACATCCACATTCCATTCACATCCAGACATCCATATCCACAATCCACATCCTTATTCACAGTTACATACATCCACATCCACATTCCATTCACATCCAGACATCCATATCCACATTCCACATCCTTATTCACATTTACATACATCCACATCCACATTCCATATCTACATCCATATCCACATTCACACATCCACATTCACATTCACATACATCCACATTCACATTCTCATTCACATTCACATACATCCACATCCACATTCACATTCACATACATCCACATTCACATTCACATTCACATTCTCATCCATACATCCATATCCACATTCCACATCTACATCATTCTTTCACATACGTATAACTACATCTATTCTTTCACATACATACATCTCCATCTATTCCTCGTTCATTTTCATCTAATTGTTCCGTTTCACATCCTCATAACTATTTATAGAATACAAGAGAATTCTTATTTTCAATATAAGATTTCTTTACGCATTTATTTATGCAAAAATTTCAATTTAAGGAGACTAACACTTTCAAAATAAAAATCAATCTTTTATGCATCTTCCTATGTATAATTTCATTTTAAATAAGAATGACACTTTTGAATAGAAAATCAAATCTTTAATGCATCTTCCTATGCATAAAATCAAAATTGACGAAAATAACTCTTTTGAACTAAAAATAGATTTCTTTATGCATCTTTCCATGCATAAATCCAATTTAGTAGTTTAGAATAAAAGAATTTTTCTTATGCATCCTATTCATGCATAAAATCATTTATGATGAAAATCACTCTTTTAATATAAAAAAATATCTTTTATGCATATGATTATGCATACAATCATTTATGATAAAAATCACTCTTTTAATATAAAAGAATTTATTTTATGCATAAAATCATTTATGATGAAAGTAACACTTTTATAAAAAATAATCTTTTATGCATACTTCTATGCATGAAAATCAATTATGATAAAAGTAACACTTTTATAATAAAATAATAATCTTTTATACATACCTTTATGCATGAAAATCAAATATGATAAAAATAACACTTTTACAATAAAATAATAATCTTTTATGCATACCTCTATGCATGAAAATCAAATATGATAAAAGTAACACTTTTACAATAAAATAATAATCTTTTATGCATACCTCTATGCATGAAAATCAAATATGATAAAAGTAACACTTTTACAATAAAATAATAATCTTTTATGCATACCTCTATGCATGAAAATCAAATATGATAAAAGTAACACTTTTATAATAAAATAATAATCTTTTATACATACCTTTATGCACGAAAATCTATTATCATATTTGATTTTCATGCATAGAGGTATGCACATAAAAGATTATTATTTTATTGTAAAAGTGTTACTTTTATCATATTTGATTTTCATGCATAGAGGTATGCATAAAAGATTATTATTTTATTGTAAAAGTGTTATTTTTATCATATTTGATTTTCATGCATAAAGGTATGTATAAGAGATTATTATTTTATTATAAAAGTGTTACTTTTATCATAATTGATTTTCATGCATAGAAGTATGCATAAAAGATTATTTTTTTATAAAAGTGTTACTTTCATCATAAATTATTTTATGCATAAATTAGATGCATAAAAGAAATTCTTTTATATTAAAAGAGTGATTTTCATCATAAATGATTGTATGCATAAAAGATATTTTTTTATATTAAAAGAGTGATTTTCATCATAAATGATTTTATGCATAAATAGGAAAATAATTTTATTCTAAAAGTGTAATTCTTACTAAATTGGATTTATGCATGGAAAGATGCATAAAGAAATCTATTTTTAGTTCAAAAGAGTTATTTTTGTCAATTTGATTTTATGCATAGGAAGATACATTAAAGATTTGATTTTCTATTCAAAAGTGTCATTCTTATTTAAAATGAATTTATGCATAGGAAGATGCATAAAAGATTGATTTTTATTTTGAAAGTGTTAGTCTCCTTAAATTGGAATTTATGCATAAATAAATGCGTAAAGAAGTCTTATATCAAAAATAAGAATTCTCTTGTATTCTATAAATAGATATGAGGATGTGAAACGAATCAATTAGATGAAAATGAACGAGGAATAGATGGAGATGTATGTATGTGAAAGAATAGATGTAGTTATACGTATGTGAAAGAAATGATGTAGATGTGGAATGTGGATATGGATGTATGGATGAGAATGTGAATGTGAATGTGGATGTATGTGAATGTGAATGTGGATGTGTGAATGTGGATATGGATGTAGATATGGAATGTGGATGTGGATGTATGTAAATGTGAATAAGGGTATGTGAATAAGGATGTGGAATGTGGATATGGATGTCTGGATGTGAATGGAATGTGGATGTGGATGTATGTAAATGTGAATAAGGATGTGGAATGTGGATATGGATGTCTGGATGTGAATGGAATGTGGATGTGGATGTATGTAAATGTGAATAAGGATGTGGAATGTGGATATGGATGTCTAGATGTGAATGTGAACGTGAATGTGGATGTATGTGAATGTGAATGTGGATGTGTGAATGGGGATATGGATGTAGATATGGAATGTGAATGTGGATGTATGTGAATATGAATGTGGATGTGTGAATGGGGATATGGATGTAGATATGGAATGTGGATGTGAATGTATGTGAATGTGAATGAGGATGTGGAATGTGGATATGGATGTATGGATGTGAATGTGAATGTGGATGTATGAATGTAGATGTGGATGTGGATCTATGAATGTGGATTTGGATGTGGATGTATGAATGTGGATGTGAAAATGGATGTATAAATGTAGATGTGAATGTGGATGTACGAATGTGGATGTGTGTGTGGAATAATGAATGCAAATACGAATGTGAATGGATATGAAGTCGATATGAGCGAATGGATGAGATGAGATGTCATGTGAATCATCAGAATGTGAATGAATAATATAAGATGTGAACGAATGAGATATAATGAGAAATGGATGTGATGAGACGTACTGTAAATTAAGAAAGATAGGAATGGATGTTATGTGAAGTGAATGAATCCGCCGATGTGATGGGATGGAAAATGATGTATCTGGTCAAGAATGGATACATATATGATTTGGAATTGGGTTAAGTAATATGGATTGATGTGGAACAATTTGGAAAGACATGATTTCATTATAGAAACTATATTTATGACCTGTTTGTAAATGACTGTTTTATGTCAAGAATGCTGGGGAAGCATTTTGACCGTCTTGTGATTATGGTCGTGGAGACCTAACTGATAAAGTTGCAACTGCTTGACGGGGAGAGTCAATGGAGGACGTCTCGCATAGCAAGGTCGGCCGAGGTCTTGTTGACCAGCCTCGGTTCGATTTAAATGGTGGGCTTCCGGTACAGTGGATGAGGGACCAAGGAAGCGGCCTATGAGTGAAGCGCTAGGTGACCTACGAAGGATCCTAGAGGGTGTTGACCATACGGTGCTCGGGCTCTCGGTCGTTGAAGATACACACACGTGCATCGTGGAAGATATTGGAATAAGGAGTAAGAGTTGTTTTCTGAAACCGGACATGGATCTGGTTGATTGACCTTGCTGGTCCTCAACGGATGAGTCCATGGCTCTTTTATATGGATCTATTGGTTGATCTTGCTGATCTTCCATGGAGATTCCATTTTGTTATGTGAATATATTGCCTGTTACTATGAGCTAGGAATTATCAAAAAGGCCCCTGAGTGAATAGGTGGTGAGCGTTCTAGTTGCCAATTGATGCCATAAGTACACCGATGATGCCATAAGTACACCGATGAATGAATGATTAGAAATATGGATTCAACCAGAGATTTTGAGGATAGTGTTCAATGACATAATGGTTTCATTTAAGGATTGTTTTAAAGTTAGCTGATGCTGAGAAAAAGGCAATTTCATATTAGGTGCGTAAGTGGTGTGACTAGTTTTATGTTTGCATGAACTTCTGGCTAGGGGGCCTGGGAACTCTTTTCCTTGGTACCCGGGACAAAACCTAACAAAATTCCCAATTGGATCCCATCATTACAGTGGTTGGGCGGTTGGCTAACCCATGGGACTATAGGCTGGACTAATGGATCCGTAAATCAGTCCAGGTTTGGGTATTTCGGTCGAGACGGTTTGTCTCGCAGTGGTTTCTCCATGCCACTCTAGCTGTCTCCACTATCTTCAGCCTTGCAAGAGCTATTTTTCTCTTCTCATTGTACCCGGTGACATCGAAGTATTCTTCCATTGATTCGATCCACTTCTCCACAGTCTCGCCCAAGTTTTCCCCTTCACCTTTGAAAGGTCCAGGCTGCGAACTATGAAGAGTTTTATGAACATCCTGGTCGAGCTCTTCTTCATCGAGTTGTGGGTTAACATTTCTTCCACGACGACCTCGATCCATGTTCCTATCAATACGAAAATTCTTGTTAAGTCTCTTTATTTATGATTCAATCCGATTTTTGATTCAACTGATTCCGGGGTTCTCTGCTCCCCACAGAGTCAAGGGATAAGATACTAAGTCAATATTAGATTGGACGGGGCTTGGACATTGTAGCACTTCACCTCTCCATTGAAACACGGGTAAGGAGGTCAAATCGTGTGGTTCATGTCAAATAATCTCCCATTTCTAAAGGTTTACTTTGGCCCTATATATTAATTTTTTTGTATAAGGCTTTCTTTTTTCCCCCCTCTCTCTCTCACTCCTAAGGTATTCTAGCTCCTCTTCTTCATGCAATTTCAAAGCCATATCATGGATTCTTCAAGCAATTCCAAAGCCACATCTGTCTATGATGTTCTTTTTACAACATCAAGATTCCAGCCACATGATAGCAAAGGGTGACACCCATGTCGTTTACTATCTCCAAGTCCTTGAGTAAATACGCTCACGAGATATTGCATTTAGTCACATGGATTGATGTGAATGCAACGAAAGATACTGGATCAAATGGGTATGAATTGACTATTGAATCTAATGACTAGGTCAAGTTTGGTTACACGTGTTGCATACCGTCTCTTATTCCTTGACCAAATCATCATGAGACAACCAAAGAACTAGTCATTGTTATCACATTGCTTAACATTACTCTAAAATGTGCAGTAACTTCTTTAAGCCATATCTTTGTACTGGGAAAATGTGCTTCGTGTAAAACGATCATGGAAAATCTTCGAGCTTCTCACTTGTAATGTCAGAAGATAGTCAAAGGCCAAGTTCGTAACTTGTGTAATGCTGGTAAAGTATGTACATTTAGACTAGGAAAGTATTCTAGCTCAACTCATTAGGTTTCCATACATTACTTGGGTGGTCAGGGTATTGTACAAATGAGTTTTGTATAAGACATTTAGACTAATGAGAAAAGAAATAATAATCGCATTCTCACAATTAAGTTGGAGTCTTCTTGCTATTGTAATTGAAGTTGCTTGTATGGTTTCTCTTCTTCTTTATTACATGCATACCTAGAGATTGTGTGGGTGAGTGATGACATGTTGGTGTATGTTCTATTTTTCCTCTATCCTTCTCTTATTTTACTTTGAGGTCCTCGCTTACTGTGGCATCGAAGTAGAGGTTGAGCTTTTTGTAGCTCTCTCTCACTTTCTCTTTACTTTTGCAAAGCTCATTTGTGGTGATAAAAAAGGAGGTGAGGACTCTAGCTCTTCACAAGAGATATTTACTCTATCAAGAGTGGCTTGAGGTGCAAGCGGGTAAGATCCTTGCAATCTTTTCTCCTTCTATCTATCTTGTAAGGCTCGAGCGTTCTCAATCAGTGGATAAATAGAACAATTATACACTTATGTCTTTAAAGTAATTGTAAAGATCCATTTTTTGTTTTCCTTCAAGGTTGTAGTTTTAGGCACTAACAATGTGAATGCAATAAAATATGACATGGTTTGTATAGAGCTCCACTATCTAAATGCAACAAAATATGACATAGTTTGTATAGACCTCCACTATCTTCTTTTCCATGAGCCTTTTAAAGGCACCCTCTCCACACATAATTAATAACTATGTAAATTGAGAGGATTCAAAAAATTCAAAACCTAGCTAAGAATATGTGAAATTTTGCATGGTTTCAAAGAAAACCAAAAAACGAGGACACAAGAATTAAATGTAAGTCATGCTTATGAGTGTGGAGGCTCACAATTCATCATATGGATTTTCAACACAATTGACACTCTATATGCCTAGTAATGTGTACTAGTAATCATGGACCTTTCACCTCTCCACACATAATTAATAACTATGTAAATTGAGAGGATTCAAAAAATTCAAAACCTAGCTAAGAATATGTTAAATTTTGCATGGTTTCAAAGAAAACCAAAAAACGAGGACACAAGAATTAAATGTAAGTCATGCTTATGAGTGTGGAGGCTCACAATTCATCATATGGATTTTCAACACAATTGAAACTCTATATGCCTCCTTTATGTCATCTTACTGAACTAGCTCCACACGTGCCTTCTTGGTTGAAGCCAAATGCACAAGGGTCTCAAAAATGGCACTCATCACACTATCATCATCATCAAATGAAAAGCAAGGATGATTGGATGCCTAACTAGAATACATCATACGTGTTGTACCACATCCCATATCTAGGACAAGCCCATCTTGATGAGGACATAGAAGGTGAAGAACACATGAAATAAATCTCATAGATCACTCGACCACACCACACCAATAAAAAGGGTGGAAGATGGACTGACCATATTTAATGCCTATGGAAGATGAATCACCTCCTAAATATGTAACCTATGGAAGTAAGAGGTGCTCTCTCCAATGGGAACATCTATGGCTTACACCCAGCACATCGTGCAAACACTAGCAATGATGATCTCATTTACAAGGAGAGACATGAAAGAGTACAAGAATTGAATATAAACTAAGAGTACAAGGAGAGACATGAAAGAGTACAAGAATTGAATATAAACTAAGAAAAAAACATCACCAAGAACCATATCTAAGCCATGCCATATTGAGAGGCATGCCCGTATGGTATTTTGTCATGGGGGACAAAGATATGATGTGCTTCCTCCAATTCCAAGATGTGCACGTAACGCTCCACCAAATTCATAGCTTGTCCTAAGAAACAAATTAAGCATTCATCTAACTCCACTCTTACAAGCAAGTTCACACAATTTTTAGAGCACGAGAGATAGATTGTACCTACCAGAGGACACCATATGGCCAACCATCCACCAATGAGGCCATTCCCATGGAGATGCCATGGCGGACATGCTCCTCACTCAACACAATCCATGTTGGAATCCTAGTTCACACACTATTTAGAGCATGAGAGATAAATTGTACCTGCCAAAAAACACCATATGACCAAAATTATATCCACCAATGAGGTTATTCCCATTTTCTTTTATCTTCTTCTCTTCTCTACAACCATATAACTAAAAAGATAAGAGTATCTACTATGAGGGAAAGCACTCACCTAACAATAATATAAAATCGTTGGTCCATAGTGTGAACTTAACTATATGAGCTGGTGCTATAACTATGCCATAGCTTTAGTACTCCAAAGTGGCTATCACATAGTCTATCATTCACATTGGCAGCATATCAACCATAATCTCACCAACCATGCTAGTGGCATAAGTGCGGAAGTTATCACCCAGGCGGGTCATCAATGTCCACAGCATTAGTCGAGCTCGATATCTTAACACTCCCCTTGGAGCTCAACTCTACACAGTGCACTCCAAGTAAGCTCCTAAACATGTAGAGATTCTCTTCGTCCAATGCCTATCAGACTTTAACACAATAATGGTCCATCAGACTGATTTCTTCTATCTAAACAATCCTTCATAGGGATTTTTAATTTATCATCCCTTAACTTGATCCACTGATCAAAAGTTAACAGTAGCAATCTGCCAGCACAATCCACTAATCTGATAGTGATTGGCAGAAGTCATTAATTTCATTCTAGCTACGAACATTATCACAGGGACTCGTCCCATTCATCCTCATTGCGGTTTTGCTCAGCTTATTACATTTAAACCAATTTTCAGGGATCATCATTTTTCAATCAGAATCCAAATCAACTCATCAGTCCTCAACCAGAATTTAAAAATCATATCAACCACATTCGAATTCATCAACTGGATAGCATTAATGCTTATAATTTCAAGTCTTAGATTTACTCGTATATACAGCCAGTAAAGAGTTACAATTATACCCTCGGTATATACGGGTAGTCATGTTCCTTGAAATTATAAGGTAAATACTATCATGTCTAGGCCTCAAGCAAGTCAGGGATTCCATACAATTGCGGTACTTCCACCTGAAGATCGAATTACCAAATTACCAATTTCAGTTTGAATATCAAATTGTATGAATTTTATCACACAATTACAACCTTTTAGTGCCTCTTGATAAATTTTTGACATTTTTGGCTTCTCGGCTTATCCTCATTAGCCAATTAGCTCCTTGATACCGACTGTAAGATCCCTGTCCCCACCGCGCAACGGATTCGGGGTGCTAGCAGCGGAAGTAGCACATCTTGCATGGGGCAAGGTCCCACACTCGAGGCCTCGCCCACCACGGATATCCGGACAGGTGACTAATTCATCGATACTTCCAAACCGAACTTGGAAAACTTCTCTTGCCCGGAAAGCACGGGCGATTCCACCAGGATAGCTTTTCCCTAACGTAGTCAAAAGCCTTACTTAACTGAACTGATCTGACTTAACTCTTAAGTTCCATAGTCAGATTCAAGGGACACATTGCACTTGGATCATAGAGACCAACGCTTTTTTCCTCATCGAGAGGCACAACCGTTGATCCTTTTTCCATAGAACAATTTTTTGTCTGGGATTTACTTCATCTATCGAACTAAATAGAAATTGAGTCTCGATTTACGGATCCATCAGTCCAGCCTAACCCCATCCAGTCCCATGGGTTAGCCAACCGCCCAGCCATTGTAGTGATGGGATCCAATTGGGAATTTGGTTAGGTTTTGTCCCGGGTACCAAGGAAAAGAGTTCTTAGGCCCCCTAGCCAGAAGTTCATGCAAACATAAAACTAGTCACACCACTTACGCACCCAATATGAAATTGTTTTTTTCTCAGCATCAACTAACTTTAAAACAATACTTTAATGAAACCATTATGTCATTGACTATCCTCAAAATCTCTGGTTGAATCCATATTTCTAATCATTCATTCATCGGTGTACTTATGGCATCATTGGCAACCAGAACGCTCACCACTTGTTCACTTAGAGGCCTTTTCGATAGTTCCTAGCTCATAGTAATCGGCAATATATTCACATAACAAAATGGAATCTCCGTGGAAGATCAGCAAGATCAACTAACAGATCCATATAAAAGAGCCATGGACTCATCCGTTGAGGACCAGCAAGGTCAATCAACCAGATCCATGCCCGGTTTCAGAAAACAACTCTTACTCCTTATTCCAATATCTTCCACGACGCATGTGTGGGTATCTTCGGCGACCCATATCCTAAGCACCGTATGGTCAGCACCCTCTAGGATCCTTCGCAGGTCACCTAGCCCTTCACTCATAGGCCGCTTCCTTGGTCCCTCATCCACTGTACCGGAAGCCCACCATTTAAACCGAATCGAGGCTGGTCAAGACCTCGGCCGACCTTGCTACGCGAGACGTCCTCCATTGACTCTCCCCATCCTCAGCAATTGCAACTTTATCAGTTAGGTCTCCACGACCTTAATCACAAGACGGTCAAAATGCTTCCCCAACATTCTTGACATAAAACAGTCATTTACAAACAGGTCATAAATATAGTTTCTATAATGAAATCATGTCTTTCCAAATTGTTCCACATCAATCCATATTACTTAACCCAATTCCAAATCATATATGTATCCATTCTTGACCAGATACATCATTTTCCATCCCATCACATCGGCGGATTCATTCACTTCACATAACATCCATTCCTATCTTTCTTAATTTACAGTACGTCTCATCACATCCATTTCTCATTATATCTCATTCGTTCACATCTTATATTATTCATTCACATTCTGATGATTCACATGACATCTCATCTCATCCATTCGCTCATATTGACTTCATATCCATTCACATTCGTATTTGCATTCATTATTCCACACACACATCCACATTCGTACATCCACATTCACATCTACATTTATACATCCATTTTCACATCCACATTCATACATCCACATCCAAATCCACATTCACACATCCACATCCACATCTACATTCATACATCCACATTCACATTCACATCCATACATCCATATCCACATTCCACATCCTCATTCACATTCACATACATTCACATCCACATTCCATATCTACATCCATATCCCCATTCACACATCCACATTCATATTCACATACATCCACATTCACATTCCATATCTACATCCATATCCCCATTTACACATCCACATTCACATTCACATACATCCACATTCCACATCCTTATTCACATTTACATACATCCACATCCACATTCCATTCACATCCAGACATCCATATCCACATTCCACATCCTTATTCACATTTACATACATCCACATCCACATTCCATTCACATCCAGACATCCATATCCACATTCCACATCCTTATTCACATTTACATACATCTAAATCCACATTCCATATCTACATCCATATCCACATTCACACATCCACATTCACATTCACATACATCCACATTCACATTCACATTCACATTCTCATCCATACATCCATATCCACATTCCTCTATTCTTTCACATACATACATCTCCATCTATTCCTCGTTCATTTTCATCTAATTGATTCGTTTCACATCCTCATATCTATTTATAGAATACAAGAGAATTCTTATTTTCGATATAAGATTTCTTTATGCATTTATTTATGCATAAATTCCAATTTAACGAGACTAACACTTTCAAAATAAAAATCAATCTTTTATGCATCTTCCTATGCATAAATTCATTTTAAATGAGAATGACACTTTTGAATAGAAAATCAAATCTTTAATGCATCTTCCTATGCATAAAATCAAAATTGACGAAAATAACTCTTTTGAACTAAAAATAGATTTCTTTATGCATCTTTCCATGCATAAATCCAATTTAGTAAGAATTACACTTTTAGAATAAAAGAATTTTTTTTATGCATCCTATTTATGCATAAAATCATTTATGATGAAAATCACTCTTTTAATATATAAAAATATCTTTTATGCATATGATTATGTATACAATCATTTATGATTAAAATCACTCTTTTAATATAAAAGAATTTATTTTTTGCATCTAATTTATGCATAAAATCATTTATGATGAAAGTAACACTTTTATAAAAAATAATCTTTTATGCATACTTCTATGCATGAGAATCAATTATGATAAAAGTAACACTTTTATAATAAAATAATAATCTTTTATACATACCTTTATGCATGAAAATCAAATATGATAAAAATAACACTTTTACAATAAAATAATAATCTTTTATGCATACCTCTATGCATGAAAATCAAATATGATAAAAGTAACACTTTTACAAAAAAATAATATTTTTTTATGCATACCTCTGTGCATGCAAATCAAATATGATAAAAGTAACACTTTTACAATAAAATAATAATCTTTTATGCATACCTCTATGCATGAAAATCAAATATGATAAAAGTAACACTTTTATAATAAAGTAATAATTTTTATACATACCTTTATGCATGAAAATCTATTTTGAGGAAAGTAACACTTTCATAATAAAAGAAAATTATTCCTTTATGCATTAAAATCTATTTTGATGAAAGTAACACTTTCATAATAAAAGAAAATTATTCCTTTATGCATAAGAATAATAATAATCAATATGCATATTCTATGCATGAAAATGACACTTTTAGAGTATAGAATTGATAGGAATTATTCTTTTAGCATAATAAAAGATAATTCTTATTTCCAAAAATTTTGCCATAACCTCCTTTGTATGGCTGACCATTTTTTAAATTTTCCTTCTTAATTTTGTCTTAAAAATTACCTCTAATTGATTCAAAGTAATCTATACTAATCAAAATGCACTTATAAAAGAGAAAACATTATAAAAAGTTTCATTCCAACAATTTTCACTTAACTAGGATAAAGAAGGGTTGATTCTAAGAAGAGAGAGGGGAAAAGCCTTTCGATCAAGGCATAACATCCATTTATCACTTCAAACAATCATAAACATTAGAAAAACATAAAATCAATAAAAAAAAATACAAGAATCTCTACTTACATAATTTCTTGGATCTTTCCTTTGGCTTGATGGTTTGAGGGTTCAACTCTTGTTTGTAACAAGAGTGGCCACCAATCTTTGGAAGAGGAAAATGTCAAAAACTAGTGAATTATTAATAAATTTACAGTTCTTGGCTTGGGAGGAGCAGAGTAACAGTGCATAAAACACTATTAAGTTTCAACAAAGGGGAGGGCTTCTATTTATAGGAAAAAGTGAGCCTCTAACCAAGCCAACTGATTCTAGAATTTTCCAAATCAGTTTGGTCAATTTTTGACCATTTTTGGGTCAGTTTTGGTCACTTTTTGGATCTAGTTGAAATAGGAGAGAGGAGAGATGAAAATATCTCATTATTTGGGAGTTTAAAACTCATTCAAGCATGTGAAATAGGCGCCCTCTTTATGAGGGAAATTCCCCCATGCAGAGGTGTCAAAAATGCATCATTTCACCTAAATATCTTTCTTTTTTAACTATTAACCTTGTCCTTAGTCAACTCTTCATCTTATGTGAGTATTTACTCATTTTTGGGGGATTTTCTTTTTATTTCTTCATTTATCTCCTCCCTACATTAGGATGAATCTTATTGGTCCATAGGAACCTTAATTTAAAATTTCAAAAAAATCTTCACCCCTAGGATGATGCCTCTTGAACAGATTATACTTAATTTCTAATGCACCTTCTGAAAATCTTTTTGAACTTCTGTTTCAGGGGAACTTATTTTAATAAGATGAGGTATTTTTCTATCCAAAAATATTTAAAATCTGAATATTATCTCTCTAGAATATTTTCTCTCTCTAAGCCAAAACAGGTAGAAACAAGATCTTTTATATTTCCGAAGAGGGGAATGAATTACAGGGGAAGATACTGGACATCATGAGGACTGGGGGGAGGAATCTTATAATATGTCCAAGCCATACACTATAATAACAAAATGCCATGAGGTGATCTTACCTGTATGCCCAAGAAATTGTGACTCACCCAAATCCTTCATCTCAAACTTCTGCTTCAGAAGATTTTGATATCATGTATGTTAGCATCATTATTGCCACCACTGCTAATCACATCATCCACATAAATGACTAACAACATGATCCCTCTATCTATCTTTTCCACATAAAGTGAAAAATCTGCATTGGATATTTGAAATCCAATGGCATTTTTCCATTTTTTATTTCCAAGTGATTGCTCAAAATAAGTGGGCTCAAAATCGTATATTTATTTAACCATATAAGCATAATGATGAGCTGAATATCCCCATTATATCGCAACCTGTTAATATGATATCTAACCCTCCTAGACCTCGATCACTATAAGGTGTCTTCAAAGGAGCCCTAGTTCTCCTTACACCAGAAGTAACCATAGATGGAATGCCAAGCTCCTCATCAAGGCTCTACTCAAAGCCACTAAAGTCACCATCCACATATGAGAGACATGCTGATAGATCAGGCACAAAAGATTTATCTACCTTTTCCTTCCCTTTGAATGATAAATGTGTACCTACATATGTCCTCAATCTACTTGACCATGGACTAACACTGGATCCACTGTTAGGTCCACTAAACACCTGTGATTGTACTGCTCTACATGTGACACAACTTGATTACTCCTTACATCTACATATTATTGGTGCATACTAGCTACTCATCTCATCATCAAAGACAACATATGTGCTTACTCACATCTCACCGAGTGGTATGGTTATAATATCTATAGCCTTTATAATCCAAAGTATAACCGATGAAAACACATTTCTCTGCCTATAGATGCACGCTTATGGATTTGCTGGCATTAGGGAAAGCTAAGATTTAATCAATGTTTGAATGGGATTAAGAGATTGCTATGCATTGCTTGTTCTCTTGATTAGTGTAGTGGGTTTAAGGGATTGAGAGATTGATTGAGGTGTTGAATGGTTGAATCGTCAAGTGGTGTTTCGTGTATGTGAGCTCTCCCGCAAGGGATAAGCCCTCATGCACTAATCGGGTCGAGTCCTCGGATTGACATTGTGTTTCTCAACACATTTGTTGATCGGTAGTACTCTATGAGCACTATATTGCACGGTAGAGAGAACCGCTCTTCAATGGCACCGCTGTCGAGGAGCGAGTGCCTACATTAGTTGAGGCAGCATACACACACTACCACTCCTTGTTAAGCTCCAATCGGTTGCAAAACCGTTGGATAGGAGAGCAGGCTTTGGGATTAATTTTGGTACTTATTTAAGACTAATCGGTTGTTAAATTCTCTTTATTGTCTTGCAATTTGAGTGCGATTGGCTAGCTACGCCTCTCCCTTGAGGTCACGACAAGGATTCAACACACGGGAAGGATTGGAGTAGGCGCTAAATGTGCCAATTTCAATTTGTGTGCAAAAGATAGAGGCCTGATTTGCATTTCTGTCATTCTGTTTGAGGATAATTTTTGCTGTCTAAGGTTAATTTTTACAGTTTAAGTGTTCTGCATATTCGTTTTATTTTCTATTCTTAGCTTAGTTTTCTGCATTTTTGATTTTGTGCATTTTAGTTCTCTGTTAAACCTGCACCTGTAGAGAAACTGAAATCTGTACACACACATGAAGATTGAACATTTCGATTTCCCTGCAAATCTCACAGCTGCCCACGCATTAAATTCGCTGCAAATCTCACAGCTGCACACGCATTGAGCACGCACTTCAAAAAAGAAAAAATAATAATAATAAAAGAAGGTGCCTGTGCATGAACAGCGCACCACACAGAGAGACCCACACACCGCACCATAAAGACCGCCAGCGCACCGGATAAAGGAGTTTGGAAAATTTTTCATTTTCTACCGCAAAAAAATTGGGAGGTTTTCTAACTTTCCCCGAGAGGAGTTAGAAAACACCCATCGTCGAAATTTTGGTCCCAGAACCATTTTCCCATAGTGAGTTCAATATGGGAAACTGGCAAATTTTAGGCGATTTTTGATCCTGAAAAAAACGCTATTTTTTGGCCTAATGTGTTTGAGGGGGTTCAAAATGGGTTCTGGCAAAGTTTGAGCCAACTTGAAAATTTTTGGATTTTTTTCAAAAAAAACCCTAAAAATTTGACCTTATGCACTTGCGGTCGGGACGTCATATAGACACTGCCATAGGGTCTAGGGCACCTTCTAGAGTACCTACGCGAAAAGTGGGACCCAATCGGTAAGAAATTTGGCAGATATTGCTGAAAGCTTTTTCAAATCCCAATCTGATACCCTTTCCAGGACAACTAGCTCATTGTCTATGGATAATCTAGGGCCGTCAAATAGTCATCCCTTAGCCCCAAATAGGACACCCACAAGATCTTTTAATCCATTTGAAGCCGACATCATGGGGTTACCACTCAATGTGAGACTTCAATATGTCTACATTAATGCTCAAGGAGCTGAGATCTTTAGGGATCCACAACAATGGTATCTCGTTAAGATTGCGGACTTTTTCTCAGAACTTGATAGAGCACCTCTAGTCAATGACCAGGGTAACATGTACATGGGTGGAGATGGTGTTCGCTACGAAGTCACCTATCATCCAGAGAATGTAGACAAATTAGGGGGGCTCTCTAAGAGTGAGTTCTTAGACTTATCAAAGCCTTCCAGAGCAAGGGAGTCTAGAGATGATTGGCTCATTTTGAGCCGGACATTCTTGGACCATCCAATGCCCAGTCCTCAAAGCCATCCATAGATGATTTACTTTTTGTAGATCTAAATTTGGAAAGAAAGAGAAAAGGCAAGAGCAAAATGGATCAGGGGGCTGAGAACCAATGGGAGTTTGTACGACAAATTCCAGTGACAAAGGTCTTTCAGGATGACTCACTTCAAGAGGTCTATAAGGACTCTTTAGAAGGATATTATGCCACAACTAGATTGCCAGAGCTAGATCTTCCTCTAGCACTTGTGGTGGTAGTCGAGAAGCTTGCAGGATACATGAACCGAATCATTGATAAATGGGCCAATGAATACCGAACCTTAGATTGGAAGGAGATTCGTGAGCTCACGTGTAGAGGACAACCATTATTCATGGAAGTGTTCTCAACTAATACAGCTAAACCAAGAGAGACAGTCTTTCTTGGAGAAACTGTTGCTCCTCCCCTACGAGAGTTCACTAGAGAGGGACCCTCAACATCAAAGTGGACCACTACAAGTAGCCCAACTCTAGCACCAAGATATTATCCTACACCAAAAGTGCAACCACAGATCACACCACAACAACGTTTCTCTCACTATGACAATCGGAGGGTAGGGG
Organism: Cibotium barometz; assembly: GCF_041138505.1. NCBI lineage: Eukaryota > Viridiplantae > Streptophyta > Polypodiopsida > Cyatheales > Cibotiaceae > Cibotium > Cibotium barometz. The sequence goes on along the minus strand of NC_141057.1, from coordinate 28,553,772 downwards.
AGCCAGCTCGGCCTCCCATAAATGCACCTCCTGAAATGCGGGTAACAAGATCTTTGGAGAGGGTTGGTGAGGCAGGTAATAGGGGACCCACACCAATTTGGGATGCATATGGAACACCTTACCAAAGAGAGGAACCATTGAGAGTGAGAGGCCGTAGGCTTGATGATGAGTATTCAAGACAAGTAAGGCCATCAACTCTTCAGAAACTGGTAAACAAGTACAAAGGGTCGGGAGATCCATATGACCATGTAGCAACATTTAGGCAAGCAGTTCGAGCTGAGCAAGTGACTGACAAAGCATACGCAAATTGAAGGATTTGGGCTCACTCTTGAGGGAAAGGCCCTTGCTTGGTTTCAGGCACTAGAGGCTTTAGACAAATCTTCTTTACGAGTTTTGGAAGAGAGATTCATTGCTGCTTTCTCCTTGATGGGGATTCAGCATGACACAGTAGCAAACATCTACTCTTTCAAGCAAGGTGAGACTGAGAGTGTTAGAGACTGTGTAAATAGGATGAAGCAGTACATTAATCATTGCCCAGAAGATGAGAAGCCCACCCAGAGTTGATTAATTTCTCTCTTCTTAAAAGGACTCAAAAATTCAACACTGCACACACATCTCTATGCAAAGAAGCATACAAATTTCAATGAGTGTTGCCATGATGCTATGGATTTCACAGATAACTTCAAATTCCAAGATGGTATTGGCCGTGAGGTGCAACCTAGAGATCAGTGGGGTGATGACCAAAGTTCAGAGTCTAGCACACTAGTAAATCCAGACCAGATAGCTAACCTAGTACTACTGAGGAGATTGGGACAAACCTATCGCCCACCCATGCAGTCACCCACAACAACAGCAGCACAACGAATGAGGAGTGTACTACCTACAAGTCCTCATCTTTGTGGAGCATGTGGCGGTAACCATGAAACCAAAGAATGTAATACCTTTTCTCCTCTAGTCACAAACCAACCCACAAAGAAGTGGTGCCAGGCATGTGCTTGGAATTATACCCACACCACACATGAATGTACTCGCATTGCAAGAATGAGACAAGAGCGTGAGCAGCAAAGGGGTGCAGGGGCTCCACAAATGTATCAATAGTATACTAATTTTGAACGTAAGCCACCGATGGCACAAGAGCAAGCACGACCTGTACTTGAAGCTCAACCTCCTGCTCCTGGGACTACTCCTGTGAGGTTTGTTGACTACGACAATTCAAATATGTGTAGAGACTTGGTAAACCCAAGCTATGTGGAGGAGGAATATGCATCATATTCATCCAAGGAAAATCTCTTTGAAAGTCCCGCATATCCAAGCCAAGCACTGGAGCCTCAACCGGGGGAACAAAATTCTTTGATCTTGCTAGGCGGCTACCAACCTAGGACTCCAGGCCCCTCAGGTCAATGGCAACAAAGGAAAGTAGAAGCCAAACTAATGGGCCCCTGTTATGAGTGCGGAGAAGCCCATTGGGCTCGTGATTGTCCACATCGCCAAAGGCAAGCAGCTCGATCCAATACAACAGTACCACAGTTTCCACCAATTGAAAGATATTGTCTAGGGTGTTGTCTAGAACACTTTCCAAAGGATTGTTTGTTTGCTAAAACCACATGAGGAAGGCACCTCTCAACCAAAGGTCACACTCAATTTTGTAGAGGCAGTTCCATCGCCACCTTCATCAGAGAATGAGGATGTCGTGCAACTTAGAGTCATGACTAGATCACAGACATGAAATGCCGAAATGCAAACTAATGAGACACCTCGAACTAGGGATGCAAAGGCAAATCTAGTGGACAAGACCCTACATTCCAATAGAAAAAGGACCACTAGGAGGAAAAAGAACCGCAACAAGAAAACTAAGAGTGCATCCACTAGTTCTCAAGAAGTCTCTAAACAAAACATGAAGGATCAAGCTTTTACATCCCAAGAAGTGCACGAGGAGCATCAACCTCAACCTGGGCCTAGCGCTAAACAAGATGAGGCTATTACAACCGAGGATAGTTCAAGGGGTTCTGTTTTTGTGGATAAGGTGAACAAGACTCTAGATGCCATCATTGATGCTCATAGAAGTCGCATTGAAGCTTTATTTGAGCTACCCAAGAAGCTTCAAGAATACCCAAAACCTCGTGAAGGAGAAGATCAATCTAGCTGTACATCAGCAACTCATTAGGGAAGCTCAATCAATACTTGAGGGCCCACCTCCACCTATCCCTCTGGGCCCCACTTCTCTTAAGCCAACATTAGAAACCATACTAGAAGTGTCATCAAGTTGGGAAATGAAAAGTGAGCTAATCTCACATAGCGAGAAGTTTACACCAATTGACACCCCATTGAAAGAAGGCATTCTGCCACCACCTAGTCTTGCCTTCCCATGCAATGATGAAGTTATTGATGCTAACGTGGACATGGCAAATGAGATGTGGGCAGCAGTTCATGAGAAAGTTAATGAGAATATGTCCTCTATTGTTTCACCTCCATTCTCTGAAGTGGATTTTACCAGGGGCACAGAAAACAACTTTAGACGCCCAAGCACCTAGGAGGAAGTTCAAACAATTGTTTCTCCTAGAAGTAAGCATACAATGAAAATCTTACCATCTTATTTGGGAGAATATGAGAACTGTTCTCAAACCTTGAGGATACCCTCCATGCATAGAAGGTTGACAAAGGAGATGGATATGGGTATCGTGCAAGCTATTTTGTCAGCACTAGTGGCTTGTACCTTACCTTTGCCTGATTTGATAAAGCTTCAACCAAAGTTGTGGAATGATATTGCCACATGCTTGTTCGAGCAGGTATTGCTACAAAAGGGTCACCATCAATATGCTATACACCCTGAGATAAAGCATGTTATGCCAGTTCCTATCAACAAAGTAGGAAAATTTTGTGAGGATGATCAGGGAAATGCTACCTCCCATTAGAAGTGCGAAAAGTAGCTTCAACTGCAATTATACTTGATAGTGGTGTAGGAGTGGGCATTGTGACAAGGTCCATTTGGGAAAAGTGGGGTAAACCAGCTATTAGGAGTACAAGGATGCGCTTGCAGCTAGCAGATGGAACATCCCATTGGGCTGCTAGAGAACATATTGCTCGCCACATGTGGGAATGAATATGAGCACACATTTGTAGTAGTGGATTTTGGAAAGCATCCAAACTATGAAGTGATATTGGGTAGACCATTCATGCGACAATTTCAAATGATTCAAGATTGGAGATACAATTATTTGTACCTCCGACATGATTCTGTCATCACAAGGGTCAACCTAAAGAATCACTCATATCGTGATGTAACAAGGTCTCCAATAAATGAGTTTGATTCTGTTCCATCTGAGGGCTCAAGAGTTACATTGTCAAATGGGCGAGAAGATCTATGGATGTGTGGAGCCTCATGTAAGGATTTCAACACTGAGAGACTTAAGGGTAATCGAAGTGTATTAGATGTGAGGCATACATTTCACAACCCTTCCCTGAGCACTTAATTGATCCCCTAGAATGGAGTCATGTCCTTGCAACATTATCGACATGTGCTTTATCTAAGCCAAATCAATTTTGTGACTCAGATGGATATGACATTATTCTTATACAAATGGTACAACCACGTGATCTTCTAGATGATTTGTACTATGGGGATGCATCCACAGCACTGCATGTAGAGGAAGTCTCAGTGGAGGATTTAACACTCGAATCTGCTAATGATGCTGATAAGGAAAATAAATGGGACTCTCATTTTGATGATTTTGATGATGATGTGACAATCCGAGAGGAAGAGTTAGGAAAGGCACGCCTACTATTGAGAGGAAGGGAGGTTCAAGTAGAGATCCCTCGAAGCCGACCTAAACGTAAATGCTGTAAGAGCCATAAGAGAATCCGTAAACAAGATGAGAGGGAACGATGTGAGAGAATACAAAAAGAAGACGAGGAGTTTAAGAATGAACACTCTCGACCACCACCTCACTTCTCATGAAAGAATGGATATCTATACTATGTCCAAACACAAGATAGTATCAAAGACCAAGTAAAACGATTAGATGGATTCCAACCAGGAGAAAAGCTAAAAACTTTTATCAAAAATCACAAAAAAACAAAGAAACCAAAACAAAAACTCAAGTCTCAAATAGATTCAAAAGAGAGTGTCAGAAGTGCAAAGATAAAGGTTGAACGAAAAACTTTGATGCAAGATTGCAAAAGAGAGCTCAAAACCGCATGGTCTTCAATTAGTGATGACTCAAGTGGATAAGAACAAGGTCTCAATGTTCCCCCAACTTCACACAGTACACTCTTCAAGATCGGAAGATTGTTCTTCAACAACCCATGAGACAAAAGCCAAGCATGCCAGGGTTTCATATGATGGTCCAGAAGATGCAAAAAAAATTGATATCGCTGAGCTAGGAAAAGAGCCTCGCTATGTGTGGATTGCCACAGACTTGTCCTTAGATGAGGAGAAGTTATTAATTCAAACAATAAAGGAGTATCGTCGCGATGTTTTTGCTTGGAGTTATAAAGACCTCAAAGGAGTTGATCCAAGCATATGTCAGCATACAATTCCATTGCAAGAGGATGCAAAGCCTTCCAAGCAACGTCCTTATACTTACAATGAGAATTTTGCACGAAAGATAAAAGAAGAAATATACAAACTCTTAGAGGTAAAATTTATCTATGAGATTGAACACACTGAATGGGTCTCCCCTATTGTAGTGGTGCCCAAGAAAAATGGAAAACTTCGAGTATGTGTAAACCTCAAGAAGGTAAATGTAGCTACTGTACGTGATCATTACCCACTTCCAATCACGGATCATGTTTTGGAACGTGTTGCAAGGAAAAAGGCATATAGTTTCTTGGATCAATTGATCCGAAGGATCAACATAAGACAACCTTTGCTACTGAAGATGGCATCTTTGCCTATCGTGTTATGCCATTTGGTCTAACAAATGCACCTGCAACCTTTCAGCAGTTAATGAGTCATGTATTCAAGGAGTACCTTAGGCTATTACTTGAGATCTTCATGGATGATTTATGTGTTCACTCACAAGAGCGTGATGATCATATAGAACACCTCTCAGACTTGTGTTTCAAAAGTGTCAAGTTTATCGTATATGCTTGAATCCTGAGACAAGTGCAAATTCATGGTAAGACAAGGGAAGATTTTGGGCCATATTGTTTCTCGCAATGGCATTTCAACAGATATGGAAAAAATTGATGTCATTGTCTCATTACCTCGGCGTATCAACCCTAAAGGGATACGAATATTCATGGGACATTGTGGCTATTATCGTCGATTCATCTACATGTACGCTGTCCTAGCCAGTATGCTCTTCTTGTAAAGTTTGATTGGACTCACGAGTGTGAGGAATCCTTTGAAAAGTTGAAGCAAGCATTAATGTCTGCACCCATCTTACGAGCACCAGATTGGAACCAAATCTTTCATGTCCATATTGATGCTTCAAACTTTGCAATTGGATGTATTTTGGCTCAATCGTGAGAACGTAATAAGGATTTCCCAATCTCATATGCTAGTCGACAGTTGAACAAGTTGAACAATGCTGAGAAGAATTATACCACAACAGAAAGAGAAGGTTTGTCCATGATATATGCAGTGAAAAAGTTTCACTATTACCTTTTGGTAAACAAATTTATATTTTTTGTGGACCATCAAGCACTGCTATATTTGTGAATAAGCCTTGTGCAACTAGAAGGATTGTGAGGTGGTTTGTCATCCTTCTTAAGTTTGATTTTGAAGTGGCAGTCCGAAAAGGAACAACTCATCTTAGGGCAGATCATTTGTCTCGAATCACCTCTGGAGAAGCTCCTGTGGGTGTGGATGATGATATGTTAGATTCAACACTTTTCCTTGTAGAGACAGCTCCTAAATGGTCTGAACCCATCTTAGAAATTTTGACAAGTGGGCAAATACAACTAGCGGGTCCTAATGTGGACCTATGGTGGTGACCATTCAAGTTAATCTCAGGGAGATTATATCGTTAAGGTAATGATGGAGTGTTGCGGCTTATACCTAACCCTGGCCAATATGAGGAGATCTTGGAATGGGCACATGAGGGTATTGGTGGAATCCATGCATCAGCTACTACTTGTGTGCGATGTATAACTCAGGATGGGAAATGGTGGCCTACCATGCATGCGAATATGCTGAAAAATTTGTTCGTAATTGTGCTTCATGTCAAATTCAACAACCAATTCATAATGTCACATTATTCCAAATTTCAACTACACCAAGTTGGAGTAACTATATTGTGGACTATCTTCAGCATGGTCATACTGATCGAACCATTCCTAAATATCAAAAGCGTGCTATTGAAGTTGAAGCGGCCAAATATATGCTGATAGAGGGCCAACTCTACAAGAGGGGCAAGGATGGTGTCGGAAATTTCAGACACGGAATCACCTGCCTCTATAGCTGTCCACTCCAACAGCCTTGGAAAAAAACACTGTGAACGGGGGCACCACCAGCCCCACCGGGCTGGAACACTTCTCTCACGGTTCACCACACCACCCACACCAGAAAGACAGCACAAAACAAGGGCACCATAATCAAAGTAAACACCCAACAATTAAATTCCCAATCAACACTTCATACAAGCCTTTACTCACACAACCTTACAAACACTCAGGCTTGGATTTACTGCCAAGGGAATTTTACCATGGCCTCACTGCCTCAGGAATTACAACCTTGCGTCTGATGACCAAGCCTTTTCAACCACATGACCCATTAACACTTCTCTGCACTACAGTCTCTCTCCTGACGGCAACCATACACGAAACGACCAGCCACCAGTAGCGTCCGTGGCTACGCCAACCACACTAGAAAGAACCCGGCCACTCTCTCTCTTCAGAGGCCGCCCCACCATCAACCCTCAACTTCTCTGCAGCCCATCACTTCTGCATGTGTCGCCAGCACTCTCTGAAACGGCTACCTCTACTGTCTTTGCCTGCGTCAGTCACCACCAACACCTCTCTCTCTTCAGACGGTCCTTCACGTTGGCACCATCTGCCACCAACACACAACACCCAAAGCACTTTCTATCTTCACACTGTCGGTCCTCTGTCAACACCAGCAGCCAACCACAGCTTCACTCCACACTGTCCTCTTCATTGCAGCTCCCTTCCACTGCTCTGGTCGCTAACCATCGGCGACCCAACCCACTCGAGCCCCTGCGCATCTGCTTCTAGTCACGTCCAGCTTCTGGTCATGTCCAGCTTCTCCCTCGACGATGTGCTACTAGCCCCACCGCAGCTCTCAACACCGGCTCTTTGTCAGAGAAGCCCCCACTCGTTGCCCGCAGCCACGCTGTCCTCTTCGATCAACTTCCGGTCCCCTAGCTCTCCCACGCTGGTCCGAGAAGCCTCTGTTTTATGAGGCGGCAACCACCTTCTTGCTGTAGCTCTCTCCTTGCGCCTCCACGCTCACCCGAGAGCCCACACTCTCTCCTTGCGCCTCCATGCTCACCCGAGAGCCCTCTCTCCTTCTACAAGGCGGTAACTCCCTTCGTGTTTGTCTCTGCAGAATAACCAGAGCCGCCCTCCAACAAGGCGGCCACTACCTTTTCTACGTCTACACCACTTCCACACTTCTCTGCACTGCACTTTCTCTCCTGACGGCAACCATACATGAAACGACCAGCCACCAGTAGCATCCGTGGGTTGGCTGCGCCAACCACACCAAAAAGAACTCGGCCACTCTCTCTCTTCAGAGGCTTCCCCACCAGCAACCCTCAACTTCTCTGCAACCCATCACTTCTGCGTGTGTTGCCAGCACTCTCTGAAACGGCTACCTCTACTATCTTTGCCTGTGTCAGTCACCGCCAACACCTCTCTCTCTTCAGATGGTCCTTCACGTTGGCACCATCTGCCACCAACACACAACACCCAAAGCACTTTCTATCTTCACACTGTCGGTCCTCTATCAACACCAACAGCCACAGCTTCACTCCACACTGTCCTCTTCACTGCAGCTCCCTTCCACTGCTCTTTGGTCGCTAACCATTGGCGACCCCAACCCACTCGAGCCCCTGCACATCAGCTTCTGGTCATGTCCAGCTTCTCCCTCGACGATGTGCTACCAGCCCCACCGCAGCTCAACACCAGCTCTTCGTCAAAGAAGCCCCCACTCGTTGCCCGCAGCCACGCTGTCCTCTTCGATCAGCTTCCGGTCCCCTAGCTCTCCCACGCTGGTTCGAGAAGCCTCTGTTTTATGAGGCGGCAACCACCTTCTTGCTGCAGCTCTCTCCTTGCGCCTCCACGCTCACTCAAGACCCCTCTCTCCTTCTACAAGGTGATAGCTCCCTTCGTGTTTGTCTCTGCAGAATAACCAGAGCCGCCCTCCAACAAGGCGGCCACTACCTTTTCTACGTCTACACCACTTCCACGCCAACCTTCCAGTGATGTGCTGGCAAGGTGTTGGCTACAGCACAAGCCTCCAAGTGGACTCCTATTTTAATGACCACGTTAATGTTATTTATTCTTTTTTTTTTAAGCCTGGAAAATGGCCATCATCACCCTTTCCCTCCATCCACCAATGCTTTTGTGCCATCTCCTTCGCTACCATGCATACGCCCATCCAAACTTGACATTTCACACCATCTACAAGGCAACATTGGCCCATGCTTCCACACACCTTCAAATACTATCTTCCAGTGCGCCCAGTTATTTGGGACGCGTACACAAACAAAGCGGCCGAACAGCTGATACCACCTCCAGTGGACCACGCTCCGGACAAACCTGTACAAGCCTACAGCAAAACCATCCACCCTGTACATCTGCTAAGGCATTCAAAGCAAAGCTCTTCACACATGCCATGCATTCCATATGTACACAAGCCCAAAACACCTTTCAAAAAAACCCTTGACAGATGGCAACTTGCGCATGTGTGTATGTGAAGCTGACTACTTGAAAATCTTGACTCATGCACATGCAAGTGTTGGGGGTGGACACTTTTCGGGCAATACCACAGCTAAGTTGATTAGGTGGTCTGGGCTTTGGTGGAATCCTCGGAAGGGGAGGTGGAGGGAGTTGCATTTGGTCTTTCCCTGGGAAGAGATCGAGGGGATGCTGAAGAAAATGGAGCCTTGGAAGTGGAAGCTTCTTCAACCATGTGTAAGAAAGGAGATGTGGACCTCACTAGTCTTCACCAACAAAATGAACTTCTTCTTGATGAGGCCATAGCAGGTACTGAAAGGGAGAATTACTTAAAAATATTGGATGGATTTCCTAACCTTTTTGCAAACAGCTACTCACAAGTATGCCAAGTTACCCTAGTAGAGCACAAGATTGATCTCAAGCCCCAAAGTAAGCCAGTGGTACAGCGGCTAAGGCATTTGGGAGTAGTGCAAGCAGAGGTGCTTAAGAAGGAGGTAACTAATTTGCTTGAAGCTGGATTTATTTTTCCAGTAGAGAATTCAGAGTGGATTTCCCCAGTAGTAGTCACTCCCAAAAAAGGTAGAAAATGGCGTGTGTGTGTGGACTTTCGCCCTTTGAATGCATGCACAAAGAGGGATTATTATCCTCCACCCTTTCAGGATGAGATTTTGGATCAAGTTGCAGGTCGTGAGTTGTATTCAGTGTGTGATGGATACTCTGGATACTTTCAAATCCGGATTTGTGAAGAAGATCAAAGGAAAACCTCATTTATCACCCCTTGGGGAGTATATGCCTATAGGGTGATGCCATTTGGCTTGACCAATTCACCAACAACTTTTCAATGCTTCATGAGTCAGGTATTTGCACCTTACTTGGGAAAGTTTATAAGGGTCTTTCTGGATGATTTTTGCATTTATTCAAGCCGCATCACTTGGAGAAGTTGAGGTTGGCCTTGCAAAGTATTGATGATGCAAAAGGGTATCTTAATCCTGGAAAATGCCGCTTGGCACAAAGGAAGGTGGTTCTCTTGGGACACGTTATCTCAGAAGAAGGCATAGAGATGGATCTTGAGAAGGTGCAGACAATTGTGGCCCTCCCACCACCTTCCAATGTACGAGAGGTAAGGAGGATTTTGGGTAAAACAAAGTATTCCCAACGCTTTGTTGACATGTTCTCTGAGAAGATGTATCCTATAAATCTGTTAACAAAGAAGAATGTTTCTTTCCAATGGGGGCCCCATCAAATTCAATCGTTTTGTTTTCTCAAGGAATGCATGAGTCAAAGTCTAATTGTGCAGCCTCCTAGGTGGGGGGAGGACTTTTATGTGAACCCAAGTGTCTCATCACATTCAGTGGGTGCTATACTCTTGCAAAAGCGAGAGCAAGGGCGTATGCAACCAGTGTATTATGCAAGCCGTCAACTGACTGATGCCGAGGAGAGGTATGGTGAAATGGAGAAAGGTGTTTTGTCTCTTGTTTTTGTAGTAAAGAAGTTCAGGTCATACTTGTTACCTCGCACTTTTTTCTCCCTCACATCTCAACCTTCTTTACAATTCTTGGTCCGCAAACCCAATCCTACAGGAGGGAAGTTTGCAAAGTGGATTTGTGAGCTTCAAGAATTCTCTTTCACTTTTCTTATGGAAAACATCACTAGGGCTTCGCTTGTAAATTTGCTTACAAGGAAGGAAGAGGAAGAAGGAACAGGAGCAAAGGAAGAAGTATATGAAGATTTGGAGACACCACCAACTGCTTGCACTATGCATTTCGATGGAGCCTTTAGCCCTTCCAGGCAATGTGGGGCTAGGAGATAGTTTTATTTGATCCACATTGCCCTTCCAGGCAATGTGGGGCTGGGGGATAGTTTTATTTGATCCAAAAGGAAAAGAGGTATGGGCCAGGGGTAGGGAATTTCCAAAGGCTATATCAAATAATGTGGCTGAGTACAATGCATCAATTTGGGGATTAGAAGATTGCATAAAAGATGAAATCAAAGAGGTAGAGGTTAAAGGGGATTCGCAATTGGTCATTCGACAAATGAAAGGAGAATATAAGGCAAGGAGTCCTAATCTCCAAGAATTGTATAAAAGGGCAATGGAGTTAAAAGAAGCTTTTGAGTTTTGTAAATTTGTGCATGTTAACAGGAAGGATAATCAAAAGGCTCATGAATTGGCTATTAAAACTCTGGCTTCTTTCAAAGTAGCTATTCTTGCATTAATGGATACAGGTTGGCCTGAGCTCCAAGATGTTCAACACTATTTAGATACAGGATACTTCCCTCCTAGATTGAATCCTCAACAGAAGCAAAGGCTTACCACCACAGGAAAGCTCAACCTTACACAATTCTAGGGAATGTTCTTTACAAGCAAGGTAAGGATAAGATTCTTAGGAGGGTAGTGAGCCTGGAAGAATCTAAAAGGATTAAGGAATTATGTCATGAATGTTCAGGTCACTTTGCCTCATCCAGCACAACTCGGAGGATCCTTAACATAGGGTATTATTGGCCTCGACTCAGCAAAGATGTCTATGAGTGGTGCAGAAGCTGTGAAGTATGCCAGGCATATGGGCATAAGCAATTGGTTCCTAGACCCTTAAACCCTATCCCAGCGTTTGGTCCATTTGAAAGGTGGGGATTAGATTTTGTGGGCCCACTCCCTCGTTCCTCACATGGGAAGTATTACATATTGGTGGCCACAGATTATGCAACAAGGTGGGCAGAAGCAAAGGCAATGGTCAATAATAAAGCAGTGGCTATGGCATCCTTTCTCAGGGAATACATATGTGCCCGATTTGGGTGTCCATTAGAAATCCTTACGGATGGGGGGAGGTCTTTCAGGAATGACTTGATTGAAGCTTTGGTGCAGAAATTAAAATAAAGCATGCTATGTCAACTCCCTATTATCCCCAATGTAATGGTTTAGTAGAAAAAACTAATGGACTGCTTTGTGGATCTTTGTCTAAGCTAGTGGATACTATGAAGAGAAAGTGGGATGTGCATTTTCCAGAGGTCCTATGGGCCTATAGGATAACTCACAAACTCTCTCTTGGTTTCACACCTTTTCAGTTAGTTTATGGAATGGAGGCTATTTTGCCAATAAAATTGGAAATCACAAGCCTTCATCTTTTGCACGCTTGAATAATGAAGAAGAAACACATGCCTAATGCCTAGCACAACTGGAGATCTTGGATGAGAGGCGACTTCAAGTACTTCAAAAATTGGAGACTGCACAACAACGGCGCAAGGCAAGTCATTACACTCTCACGAAGAAGAAGAAGAAGCCATAACTCAAGCAAGGAAGCTATCATGAGGTATGATGGCTGTGTGGAGAAACGGCTAGATAAGAAGCTTCTTCGACTATGGGAAGGCCCCTTCAGGATAAAGCAAAAGTTCAAAAATAACACCTATCTTCTAGAGGATGCAAGTGGCCAGGAGGTTCTCGGACGTGCCAATGAGTACCGGCTAAAGATATTTTACCCTCGAGCACCATGGCCAGCAGACCCCCAAGACAAGCATGGAGGATCTGCTGGGGGGAAAGATGTGACATGAAAAATTGATATCTTTCATTTTCAATTTTGTGCATATTTTGATGGTTTCTTAATGGTAATAAGGTGGAAGCTTGTCCAAGAAGATTGTGACACCCACAATGGAATAACGACGTGGTGATGCGGCGGCTTGGTGGCGGCTACCCCGATAACAGCATTCTATCTTCAAATATAATGGTTTTACTTGATTTAGGGTGCACACATTGTAAATGCCACAAGTATGCTTGATAAATACTTTGGTATGGTAGATAGGCTAGTGATGTGGAAAATAAGAGTGAGCCTTCATGCTCACATGGATTTTAATTGTATTATTAATATGGTATTCACCATAAGGCTACAAGTTGGGGAGTGTGGAAGGCATGTGGAGGAGTGTGTGTAGGTGCATAATTGGGAAAGATTCTTCTAGAATGCCTACATGGAAGAGGAGAATTCTGCCATGTGTAAGTGGGATCTCCACCTACATGCCACTTGGACTTGGCCCTCCTCTCCCTTTCAAATCAAGGACTGAGCCTCCTCAATTGAGCATTTTGTGTCATTGCCATTCTCTTATCTTTCAAACACTCTCTTTACATGTGAATGTCTCATTTAGCATTAGCTCCTCATGCTTAATCCAACTTTGGACCTCTTTGATGATTCATGATAAGTGGGATAAGGAGTTATTATCTTGGTGGGCCTGTGACTTCTCAAGGTAGCCCTTGCCTTATTGCCGCCCTCCTTTGGAGGTACCAATGGTTTTAGCGGTAATGAGTATGCGGAAAGACTTTGGGGACCATAGGTAAATCTTTATGATTGTCCACTGAGCAATGTTAACCCTTACCCTCTAGCTTGAATCATGAAGGAAATGAAAGGCAAGAGGCTATGTGAAAATTGTGCTTGCTCTTCACGCCACCCTCTGCTCGTTTCTTTGCCTCCTTCCACTCGCGTTTGTGGGTAGTGGTAGGTTTCTCGGTAGGATAGCCACCCGCAACTTGATTTACCCGATCATTAAGGTGAGTTTCTTAAGGTGGGATATTTTATTACTTAAGATCTCCCTTATTCGCGTCCTTCCCCATACATCCGAGAATGTCTCATGTGGGGGATTGGGGTACCAACTATGTACAACATCTCTCACCTCCCCAACTAATCGGCTATAATTACAACTATTGACTTTATTATTCTAACTTTTATTTATATTTTAACAGGTTTAAAAACATCATCGGGTAAACATGCATGTCTTGTTTGTGGCCCTTTGTTTTAGTACATGAGTATACTGACGGTTTGTGTAAGACCATATTCGATAATCATCATTGCCGTCAGGTCATCCTAAATATGTTGCTAGTAAGAATAACATTCCTCCATAAACACTTCGTGCAAAAGATTGGAAGCACATTTGGGAGTCTACAAATGTTCTTCCTCCAGATGGCATGATACATTCCTTTTGCCAACACAGAATATCTTTATTTATTTGAACCTACATTATTTCTAGGTTTGTATGGTCGAGACACTTACGATGAGAGCTTTGAACTTCTTGGAATTTACAATCTAAGATTGCGAAAGATTGTGGATCAGCTTCATGTACATGTAATGTTTGTGTACTATCAAAAGCCTAATAAGTTAGGTGCATAGGCACGGGACATTACAAATTTTTTTGATTTGCTGTCTACAAGCCTGTTCAAACGCCCTTCGTTTAAATATTGATCCATCGAATGAGTTTTGTAAGGTTTTATCTTTTTTCTTTTTTTTCTTTGAAAAATATATCTTGCAATACCTAATATTTTTATCTTAAAATATATATTTTTTGCAGATGGAAGTGAGGAGTATAGGCTTCCAAGGAGAGATAATCCAGTTGCTCGAAGATTGTTTTAATGTTTTTCTCAGGTGTGTTTAAGAATGTTCGGTTCACATGGGTTAGAATGTTAGATGTATATTTGTGCCGAGTTTGTTGCTTTATTCAAAGAAAATTAAGTATTTTAGGAGCTCCTACATGGATATATATGACAAGCATGGTGTGTTCAAATAATAAGGCTGGCAAGTTAAGGATTATAAGTCTTATATTTACTCACCTCGAAGGACGAGCCTTTGTTTTTATGCATGCAAGTATATTCTTACCCGTCAAGGACAGGTCGGGCCACTAGTATAACTAAAGGTGAGTAGTTTCTAGCCACTAGTATAACTAAAGGTGAGTAGTTTCTCTCTTTTTCTATTGAGTAGCTGAGAGAGAGTGTATGATTGTTTGTCTCCTTTCTTAAGCGCTTGTTGGGAAAGAAAAATGTGAGTCTAAGGAAGGAGAAGCCTTGAAGTATGAAGCCACACGTGGCAAGAGTGAAATTGTGAATCTCTGAAAAATAACGACTTTTTAAATCTCGGATGACGATGACTTGTGCAATGCTCGAAAAAAACCTCAATACTAACCATGTAAATTAAGTCATGCTCTAACATTAACCAGTATTTTTAGATCTTGGCCCGGAAGAAAAGAGCCAATTCATGTTCAACCTTTTTAGGAAATATAGAGGCAACCGAAATATATTATTACATAAAAAGTAACATTAAAAGTATCAACATAAACATGATCATGATTTGATGTGACAATGCTCCGAACAAAGCTAACAAAAAAAGCGGTATCATTGTCTTATCATGTTGATGTAGAAAACCTCATACAATATGATCATGTCCCCATAAACTATTTCAGGAAAAGGCACACTAGACTCTGGAGTCAAGGAGTCAACCTACAAAAAAAAAAAAAACCTCAAGTAAATATGGAGCACATGATAATGATGACAATTTGAAAAACAAAACAAAGCTTATGATATAAGATTTTCACTTACTACAAACCAAAAGATCCAAATTGCATTAATAATGCTTCTCATAATCACCCAAAACTCCTTATAAGCATATTGGATTTAAGTATATAATACTTAGATCACATACATCAATGCATCTTTCTTATGCATATCCAGCCTACAACATAGAGTCATGGCATAAGATCTCATGTCATGAATACACAAGACACATTACAAAATAGAAGCCCTTCAACTTAGGTATAAAGAATTACCATTCACCAAAAGAAAGATCTAAAAAATGTCGTCATCCTATAATTAAAAGCACGAGGTGAGATGACAAATTATTCATACAAGAAATAAAACTATCATTTTTAGGTATTCATAAATTTGATCATGACTACACAAGATCACAAAAACTCGGTACCCAAAATAGATTTAGCTTCTTTGAATCCCATGCACCCTGCACATATCAACAACCTTAGCTTCATTTAATTCCATAAACTTAAAAGAAACAATTTTGAATCAATAGACTCCATTTTTCACAACAAAAAAGAAGTAAAACTGAAACATACCTTGTATTCTCTCCATATATATGACAACTGGTTTTAGCCCTACTTTTCCACATGCTGATTGAAGCAGTAAAGTCATACTCATCCAGTGATGACGGTCCTTCAATTTGATACCCGCATGAGTGCATCCATGCTTCTTGTAGTCAATGAGTTTCTCAACTTTCACTAACACATTGAAGCATGGAAAGATGTGCTAATCTAAGCAACATAGGGTACTTTGCACAAGTTGTCGGATTTCTAGAAATTGGCACCCAAGTATCACGCAAGCTTCGGTCCTCCCACTCTCATAAGGTGCTTGTGCTTTGAAATATTGATACTCTTTCTTCACTTGTGCCTTGTCAACCAAAGGTAACCTTCAATAGATATGGGCAACAACCAATGCAATATGGTCATTCATTATATGACTATTTTCAAAAGGTGATTCTTGAATGGGATGAGATGAACAAGAACATAACAAGGGAAGGAGGACAAGATGCTCATTCAAGCTCATCAAGCAGACAAACTCCATCGGGTCAATGTCAAGTGTTGAAATGTAGAGAGAAAGAGACGAGACAAGAGACACATTATGTACGCTCCCAAAGACTGATTCATATTGAGGACAAGATACATATATATAGGTGAGACCAAGTTAGGTAGAGTGAGTCATATATAGAGCTCCAACACCCCCACTTAAACAAGGGTCTCTAGCTATGGATGAAAAAACCCTTGGGGAGTACAAGGGAAAACCCCAAGCCCCTATACAAATGTGAAAATATGAACCAGAAGTAATGATGTGAAAGTGCATTGTGCATCTATGTACAAATATACAAAAGGACCAAGAGGTCATAGTGAGCAATTGTGGAATGTGCAAAGTGCATGGTGTCTAGAAGATTACAACGATATATGTACAAAGCTACCATAAGAGTAAAGAGCCTAATCTAGAAAGAGTGAGCCCGAGACAACTCCAAGCTCTGAGCGCAAGAGAATGAAGCGTGACTCATTGAGGCCTTTGGTAAGAATATCTGCAATCATCTGGTCACTTGGACAATGTTCAATCATGATAGTGCCTTTGCGTACTTCGTATCGAACATAATGGTAATGCACAGCAATATGTTTTGACTTGTTATGTTGGACATAGTCTTTTGCAAGACTAATAGCACTCTGATTATCACACCGCAAGGGTGTACTAGAAAGAGGAGAATGGCCGATATCTGTCAACACTTGTCGAAGCCAAATGAGTTCATGAGCTGCAAGTGATGCCGCAACATATTGAGATTCGGTTGTAGAAACTGCAACACAACGTTGTTTCTTGCTGGTCCAAGAAATAAGACAACCATTAATGAAGAAACAATTGCCACTAGTAGATCGCATAGATAAATGTGAGCTGGCCCAATCTACATCTGTGTAACCCAAAAGAGAAAGAGATGGAATGGAGTCGGATGTGAATTGTCGTTGATAAACCAAACCATAATCTATAGTGCCTTTCAAGTATTTCAACACGCGCTTTGCTGAAGACCAATGCTTAAGAGAAGGACATGCAAGGTGTTGCCCGAGATAGTTAGCAATAAACAAAATGTCAGGACGAGTGTTCAAACCAACAACTTGAAGACATCCAACCAAATTAGCATATGGTTGATTTGTAACAAGCTGGCCACCACCATCAGAAGTGTTTTTCATGGAACTCGCAAGACAAGGAGTAGTTGCTGAATGTGCAGATTCCAAACCAAACTTCTTAATAGTATCTTCAATAAACTTTGACTGTCGAAGTAATAAAATACCTTTACTGCGATCCCTTTGAATCTGAATGCCAAGACACGAGTGAAGCTCTCCAAGATCCACCATATCAAATGCCGAAGATAACAACTGCTTACTTTGGTGTAGAAATCCCAAATCATTGGAAACAAGGATTGTATCATCCACATAAAGGGCAAGGATTACAAAACTACCATTTTGGTGTTTGGTAAATAAGTTGGGATCAGAAGGGCAAGAGAGAAAACCATGGGAGGTAAGAAAAAGATCAAACTTGATGTACCAGGCCCGTGAAGCTTGTTTAAGACCATATAAAGCCCTATGAAGACGAGCAACAAGATCTTCCTTCCCTGCAATAACAAATCCTTCTGGCTGCTCCATGTCAATTTCTTCATTCAAATCTCCATTCAAGAAAGCTGTGCGCACATCCATCTGATGAATTTCTAAGTCAAATTGAACAGCAAATGCCAATAAAACCCGAATACTAGTAATGCGAACAACTGGTGAAAAGGTTTCGTGATAATCAACGCCAGCAACTTGAGAATAACCTTTGGCAACTAAACGTGCCTTGAATTTGTCAAAGGATCCATCTGCTTTAAATTTTGTCTTATATACCCACTTACACTTAATGGCAGTACGGCCAGGAGGTAGCTCAGTGTGAGTATCCATGTACCTTTAGAGATAAGAGAATCATACTCTCCTTCCATAGCCTCTTGCCACTGATCCTTTTGTGGAGAACATATAGCATCACTGTACGTGGTTGGATCTTCAGAAGTAGAGAAAACATTAGCCTCAAAATCTTCATCATAAACATGAAGATTCATCATCACACAAGAATGGAAAAGCTTGAAGCAAAGATTTAGTATCATCAGAATCATCCATGGACCATGTACCGCCCATAAGCTGTTCATTGAAAATAGCATCACGATTCACAAGCACTTTCTTGGAGGACGGGTCATAGAATTTGTAGCCTTTGGAAGTGTCAGAATACCCAATAAAAATAACTTTAAGGCCAAGAGCATCAAGCTTTGCTCGTGTTTCTTTAGGAACATGAATGTAAGCAATACATCCAAAGGTTCGAAAATGAGATATGTACAGAAGGAATTTCACCTGTCCATGCTGTGATGGGTATCTTACCGGAAGGAGCAGTAGTAGGAAGATGATTCTGAACAAAGACTACTGTCAAGAGAGCTTCACTCCAGAAGACACGAGATAACCCAGAATGAATCAGCATACATCGTATAGCATTGATAATACATTAGGACTTGTTTGGGGTTTTCTTGGGCCCTTTTATTTGGACACTTAGTGAAATGCTTAAAATGCTAATCAAGCTTTGACCAAGCTAGTGGCCTAGGCCTGAAAATGCATTTTTCCTTTTCTACAAAAAAGAAAATAGGCCTAAAGGTAATCTAATCATTAGATCTTCTGTCCTTGGGAAGGAATATGGACCTAAATGCCTTTTTGTCTTGTAGTGAAGTACCTTTCACAAAGAATGTTTGAAAATTTTCATCACTTTGTTCCCTCCCTTTTTGGAGGTGCTGCAGATCCCACTCTCTCTCTACACTCTCTCTCTAAAACGCGTTTAGGGTGTTTTACTTGGGTAAGGGCTTCTTTTTCTCTCTCTAGGAGCCATGGCCTGCAGATCTGGACCTCCTACTCCATCATCCTCTCCACCAGCTCTCATGGAAGAGCTCACCATCCCCTCTTGTGAAGGTACAGATCTACACATCCTTGCAAGCTGAAGCTCTCCATCTCCATCACTAGCAAGCTCTCCATATCTATCATCCTCTCCACCAGCTCTCATGGAAGAGCTCACCATCCCCTCCTGTGAAGGTACAGATCTACACATCCTTGCAAGCTGAAGCTCTCCATCTCCATCACTAGCAAGCTCTCCATATCTATCTCCTCAAGGCCTCCATTTCTCTATATCCATCTGCATCTCCTCCACCTCCATCTCCATCACCATCTCCATCTTCATCTCCTCCATCACCATCCACATTTCCATCCTCCACCTCCATCCTCCATCTCCATCATCTCCATCACCATCCACATTTCCATCTCTGTATCCATCTACATCTCCATCTCCATCACCATCCAGATTTCCATCTCTGTATCCATCTACATCTCCATCTCCATTTGCTAGGTACAATGGCTCTACGGGACATCACCAACAAGCAATCAAAGTTTCGCTTGCACGTGGACTTAGACGAGGAGTATGCCACAATGCGAAGTAATCGAACGAAGGGATGTATTCCTGCTGAGGTGCTACGACTTCAAGGTGCAAAAGCCATTGATCTTTGGACTGATGGAAGCATTTATCCCCTTGATCCACAGACTGGTGCACCTCCCCCTTTTCGTAATATCACGCAGGTCGTACGCTTCTTGGGTGATGGTTATAATGGTTTCTTAGGGTACTGTCAGAGGCTCTATTCTTTGTACTTGCAGGAACTCTCAAATCAAAATCACCTCAGGAAGCTTCTAAAATTATGCAAGGCAGAAAAGGAAGAATGTGCGTCAACTTTCATGGCCACAAAAGAACATATGCTGGCTCGAGTCAAGGATCTAGAGAAGGAGGATGCAGAGCAGAAGATGAAGCTTGATAAAGGTGTGGAAAGGAGGGATCGAGCTATAGAGAACTATCTCCGTCTTCGAAACTCAACTCGGAACCTTCGCCGACGTGTCGATCATTTCACTCACCTCCCCGTGGGATATAATGCAAGGCAGCGAAAGCGCAAGCCTCTGAGTCTTCTTTCCAAAGATGGGGGGGCTCGCAAGCGACGTGTGCGTCAAACAAGGTAATCACAGCTTCAAAACTAGCATTACATTCCTTTTTCATATAGTTATGTCATTGACTCTGAACTATGTGATGTCCAGGGAATGTGCTAAAGCAATATTAGGTTGTTCCAATACTGAGGAGTCTATCCTTGAGCACATTATTCCAGAGCAGAAAGTAATCAATATGATAACCAATCCAGTAAATGGTGCGTTGCGTGACAGGATTCAAAAGTATTTTCTCAAGGAATTCGAGCAGATTGTCAGTCCCATTGACATGCTCACTGTGTGCGACACAGCAGGTATCAGTGATAAGGGATACAGGGCTTTGTATACTTGCATCACAGCACGTCTACGAGGCAAAGGAATGACACGATCTATACTTCCAACACCATACAGTATAGTTATGGCAAGGAAGTCAGCAAACAACAATATTGCCGACTTGCTAGGCGGCTACAGATGGGTGGATGGTAGCATGCCAATGTCAAATTCAAAAGATTTTGCTTACAACAAGTTTAACAATGTTTATGTCGAGGTGGAGGCGCTTCAACGAGCTATGATTCAGTTTTATGATATGACATTAGAGGAGACGGATGGAAAGGCTATATTTGTCCTCAAATTGGATGAATGTCAGGTTGTAAAGGGCCAAAGGGTGGAACGTACAAGTCTGACACTCATGAGCAGGGCATTGAAGCGAAAGAGCTTAGACGGCGAAGATGAAACAGGTGATGCGGAGAATAACTTGCACACAAAGCGACGCAAGCAAGATTACTTTGGAGTGCAGTCTGAGAAGAACATATGGTGGCAGGCGGCATGGACCCTTCCGCACGAGGACCATGACAGTCTGAGGTGGTACTTCACCCGTACAGGTATTCAAGGAGTGATACACAGGCAATCAAATGGTGAAGTCTTGCATGTGCCTGGCACTGGTCACTTTGAAATAGAGTGGCACCTTGGTGGTGATCTCAAGACCCTCAAATGCATGTTGGGAACTAAAAGCGGTGCTAACACTTTGTTTCCATGCATCTTTTGTTGTCATCCAAGGATGCCAAGTGTCGCAGTGGGGAAGGCCAAACAAGCAACCAAGGTGAAAGGTCGTAAGCAGGCAAGTGCAAAGGGCTCAAATCAATTACAAAAAGGGAAGGGTATGCACGTCTGGCTCAATGGAATTATGAGCTGCAATCAAAGCAAGGCACCATCTCGCGCAGAGGAGGATGCTACTTGGAACCCTATTCTTTCAATTCCACTATCGCGAGTACATGTGTGTACCTTGCACGCAAGACTTAGAATTTTGGACAAATTGTTGATGCTCCACATCAATTATGCTTGGAACATGGAGCCAGAGTCACGGCGAGAACAGGGCATCCAAGAGCTTGAAGTTGTTTTATCATCCGTGGGGCTTCACGCAGGTGCTGTCACCCTCTCTAAGGATCGCAAAAACCCATCAAGTACCCAAGATAACCCTAATAAGATATGTATGGGTGGTGCAAAAGCAAGACACCTGCTCTCAAACTATGGTGAGGCTCAAAGCCATACACATTTTGAATTATGGAAGCAGATTTGTGATGTAACAACCTATCGAGGCAATGAGGCGACACTAGGATTGAAGCGTGCACATGTGTGGGAAGCTTGTGATGAGATGATGAGGCTTCTTGAGCGCCCGTATCTTGATGAAGCAGAGATAGCTACATTCAAGACTTCGATTGACAGATTCACAGAAGAAATGATCGATGCTTGGGGGGAAACTCATATAACACACTACATGCATATTCTCTATGCGCACAGTTCCTTCTTTCTAGATGAATATGGGTCTCTTGCACTCTGGAGCAACCAAGGCATGGAACGATCACATTACCAAGCCAAGGCGGCCTATTTTAAGAACACGGGTCATGGTGGTGGCAAGGTTCGCAGCAATGCGTTTCAGGAAATGTTCAATTGGTTTTACCGTGCACTTACTGGGAGAAAGGCCCAAAAGCGAGCCGGAAATTTGTCTTTGAGGCGCAAAATCATGAAGGTGTTAGGTGCAAGGCGAAAGAGAAGGGTGCAATGCGTCAATGGCACGTGAAAGAGCGAGGCAATGGCACAGTGGTCGACTAAGAAATGGCCGTGTGTGGTTACCCACCCAATAATTCTTGTTCGCCACTTTTTGGCGCGTTCATTTTGTAAATTGACTTTTTTGTAATTTTGGCCTCCTATAAATATCAATGAGTTTTATAGTCATTTTTAAAAGTCTTGACTTGTGAGCTCTCTCTCTTCCTCTCCCCTTGACTCTCTCGCGCGCGCTCTCTCTCTCTCTCTCGCTCGTGCAGTAATATCTCACGCACATGGAGCCCCCAAATGATCCTCCCTCCAATACGCAGGATGACATTTTCAAAGACCTTGGGCCCTTACCGGTGGCACATAGAACTGCAATCCCAAACATTTACCCACAAGCCCAAGTGGATCTGGAAGCTGAGCGTGTGAGGCTTGAGCGAGAGGCCCAAGAGGCCCAAGAAGCCCAAGAAGCGAAGAGATTACACAAAGAAGCAGAGGACATGGAGGCAGCTGAGAGAGCAAGAAAAGAAGCCGAAGAGACGGTCAGAACTCAAGAGGACGAGGCAGCAAAGAAAGCACAGGAGGATGAGGCTGCCAAGAAGGAGGAAGAAGACGAGGCAGTTAGGAAGGCGGAGGCAGATAAGAAGGCTGTAGAAGAAGCTCAGGCCGCCGCAAGCAACAAGAGAAGAATAGCATTCTTTGCTGCGGAGGAGGATTGGCTTAACAGAAAAGCTCACGGATTTGTTGCTGACCTGCGAATGGCCGGATACGAAGATGACACAATTTTGGAAGCGGCCATACAAAGTCTTCGAGCAGAATATACAAAGAGGAGAAATGAAGACACAGTAGAAAGGGAGCACCTGCCGAGCAATAGGATTGTCAATGCAATGCTAGACAGAGTCTTGGCTCGTGCACTTGGTAAAGGAAAGAGAAAACTCTCAGCTGAGGAAGTAGAAAATAAGAGACAGAAGCTTGAACGAGAAGCCAGGGGAGCAAACACACGGAGGCTTCGTGAGGAAAAAGACAGGAAAGATGAAGAGGAGCGAGTAAGGAAGGAGGCAGAGCAGCGAGCAGCTCCGAAGACTCCATCTGCAAAGACAAAGAAAACTCCAACACCTGCAAAGGCTAAGAAGGGGAAAACCATTCCTAAACGCTCAAAAATCCCTTCCGATAACTTCCAAGAGCAGCGACAGAAGTTTAAAAATGACACGCCAGCTTGGACTCGCCACGCGCAAGCACCACCGCCCCCAACAACGCAGAAGAAGCAAAGGTGGAGACCAGGGACAATTGCCCTTAGAGAAATTCGCAAATATCAAAAGACCTGCACACCAATTATTCCAAAGGCACCTTTTGGGCGTCTCGTCAAAGAGATTATCCACGACCAGCACCGGGATGTCAATCGTGTGCAAGCGGCGGCACTAGGCGCTCTGCAACAAGGTGCCGAGGATATTTTGGTTTCGCTTTTCCAAGACGCGGTTTTGTGCATGGTGCATGCAAAACGTGTCACTTTGAAGCCATCTGATCTTCATCTAGCTAGGCGTATCCGTGGAGAGGAAGCTCTCTTTCACTAGATAGGGGAAGCCTTGTAATGCAACAAACCGTGTTTTGTAATCTCAATTTGATTAATGAAAAACCATGTCTATTTTCAAAAAAGTTATTTTCTATTGCAAGTGATTGTTGTCTTGTCAAGGTAATTGTAGTCTTTTGCATGTAATTGTTGTCGCTATGTACATTCGACCTCATGTGAACGCTCGTCTGCCACCGCCCGTCCGACTTTGGCTCGACTCGACGGGCCAATTTCTCCCGCGTATGGCCCCAGAAGGGTATATCAGCTGTGCGGGGTGCGCCGGGGCCGAGGGGGGGGGCCGGTGGTCGCTCCGTGGAGCCTGTGTGCCACGGAGCGACTTTTGGCTGTTTGACCTGGTCAAACAGCCAAAAGTCGCTCCGTGGCACACAGGCTCCACGGAGCGACCACCGGCCCCCCCCCTCGGCCCCGGCGCACCCCGCACAGCTGATATACCCTTCTGGGGCCATACGCGGGAGAAATTGGCCCGTCGAGTCGAGCCAAAGTCGGACGGGCGGTGGCAGACGAGCGTTCGCAAAAATTGATTGAAACATCATAACAGGACACGACAACAACATATAAACACATCAAGAAGATAAAACTTAAAATCAGCTCGAAAAACATCTTGATGTCATTAATTGTTTGATTTTCACAGACGAGCGTTCACAAAAATTGATTGAAACATCATGACAGGACACGACAACAACATATAAACACATCAAGAAGATAAAACTTAAAATCAGCTCGAAAAACATCTTGATGTCATTAATTGTTTGATTTTCACAGAAGGCAAATGATTACATTGGATCTAGCCAACTCGCTTGATGAGCTTGGTGAAAGCCTCGTGGGTGAGAGTCTTTACTGATGGTTTGTCACCAATGCGTTCGGCTATCTCTTTGGCATCAGTGATGCCTTGTCCAAGGCTAAGGCCACAAAATCCTAGGAAAGACCCTGCACCTTTATCACCAAAGCTATAGATAGCTGCTTCCCTATTTACAAGAATACATTTATGGGCATTTTGGGCTATAGGGGCTTCAGACAGGACGGCGCTTAGGGCTCTGCACTTCAAAAATTCAGCTTGCGCATCATTTGAAAAGTCGTTGTGAATTACGCGAAGCATCTCGGCATTGAAGCTCGGGATGTAGTGCCATAGCGCAGCATCTTTCCCCTCCACCTCCTTTCGTGCTCCACCCTTTCGGCTTGCGAACCAGTCCATTTCTCTTGCGGTCTACAAAGTAGATAGAAGAATGAGTTGACTTCAAAAAATTACAAATTAAGAAGGGAAGAAATTGGGTGTACTACCTCAGTGGCATCATCATGATCCGCAAGGTCTGCATCACTAATATTGATGCTCCCGAGGCTGACAGAATCCGAAATGGCAAGCGGCTTGTGAGGGGCAAAGCTAGTTTCTGGCACACTCTCGTAGAAATCCTTGCACTGGGATATTTGTACAAGAGTCTCTGCCACAAGGGACTCTATTGAGACATGATTTTCCGGGAGCGCAAGCACCTTTGTGACATCTGCGGAACTGAAGTCAATGTGGATGTCATCATCTTTGGACGGCTGTTGTGTGTCTCGCATGCCCGCGTACATAGCAATGACTGAGAGAGTTTCATCCTGGTGTAGCCCAAGGACATGGGCGATGTCATCCAAAAATAAGAACTCTACACCTTCTACTATGATGGGGTGTAGAGTTCGCACTTCGAGCTCTGGAACTTCATCCATGACATCGTCCCCTTCGATGTCCCGTTTCACAGCCTCAGCTTGCGGCTCTTCCGCCAGAGTCACAAGTGCAAGAGATGCTTCTTGCACTGGGGTGACAATCTCTTCCTTTGGGTCAGCTTCCTTGATCAAGAGATAAGGTGTGGCTTTCTTTGGAGGAGTGGCCTTCCTCTTTCCCTTGCTTTTCTCTGTTCCCTCTAAGATCAGGAGGGCAAGAGTCATGTCCCACCTCAAAAAACTTGTGCCAATGTTGCCCATTCCAAGACCTACGAGGTTATCTTCTTCCTCCTCCCTTAGATATGCGCTACTAAGGCCTTTGAGGAATCTTGCAAGCCTAAACCTGAAATTTTTGTCCGCTTTGTAGGTATGCTTGATAAGATCCACAGGCACCCAAGTTCCCTCCTCGTCTTCAAAGTTGACACAATATTCAGCCATGTATGTGTCCATGTAGCTAGTGAACGCCCCAAACACGTCATTATGGAGTTCGGCGGTGCCTTCCATGTCAATAGATGTCTGAAAGATGGGTGCAAGCTTCTCGATCAAGTGATCGAGGTCAAGCTTGTGCAATTGAGATAGGAGAGCTTGGGCGGGGGTGGCCATGCTTGAGTAGCGAAGAAGGCGAGGGGACCGCAAAGATGCCGAGAGTGAGGAGATGAACTCAAAGTGGCCAAAAGTGACTTATAAAGAGGTCTTTAAAAATTTTTTTATGTTTAAAAACTCACTTAAAACCTCCAAAAAAATAAAAACACGCGACAAAACTTAAAAGTGCACAAAATTGAACGCAAATTGCGAGTAGCCAAAATTGTTTTGAATTAATCTCTCAAAATCTGTTACATAGCTTGCTTGATATGGATACATCTGGGGAAGGGAATGCTTTTACAAAAGTAAGATGCCTCTTTCCTCTTACGTAGAGGTGTGTTATCAATCACAAATGAAAAGTCACCTTTCAGTGCAAACCTAAGGCCTAAGTACTCCCTTAGGTTCGCCATATTCCA
This sequence comes from Cibotium barometz, assembly GCF_041138505.1. Classification (NCBI taxonomy): domain Eukaryota; kingdom Viridiplantae; phylum Streptophyta; class Polypodiopsida; order Cyatheales; family Cibotiaceae; genus Cibotium; species Cibotium barometz. The sequence goes on along the minus strand of NC_141057.1, from coordinate 28,527,228 downwards.
ATCAGCATTTACTACGATATCCCACACATCAGCTTGCGTGCTAACATGTACATCAAGCTGTTCTGCATCGTTGATGTCCGAATCGAGTGCTTGCCATTGCCTCCAGTCAGTTTCCAACGTCTGTAAGGAAAGATAATAGAGAGTTGTTGCTTTCCAAGCTGGTACCGAACGACCATCTTCTCCGACACCACCATGCACTTTATCTTGTCACCCTGATGTTGAATAACCTTCAAATCCCACGAAGGTGGCAAAAAGGCACTCATTACTGTGCCTCCCTTTGCAATCCACATTGTAGGAGTCCGGTGAACATCAGCCTCCTTGAACAAAAACACAAACAAATGTAAAGGCATGAAGAACGTGAGAGTCGCACGATGTGACCCATAGGTGCACTTCATTGCATTGCACACATCAATCTCAATCCGACGTCTGGTTAGTGCAACCAAAGTATTGTCGGGCTTTGGCCAATCATGGTCCATGAGACTTGGTGTAGGGAGCCTCCGTAGAGTCCCAGAACCATCTCTTGACGTGGGTACAATATACTCTGCATGAAAGAAGAAAACTGAGCGCTCTAAAAGCTCTGATGTTGAACAACCAGTATATAGTAGCTTGCCGATTTCAAAGTGATGCGCCTCAAAGGTTCTAGAAAGGGCCTCTAAAGGCTCCCATTCCACAAATGTCGACGGAAAGATGTCTGCACAGAACATTACAAGAACACACTTGAAAAAATCAAGCTTCCGTAACATGAAATGATATTAGCATGTCTCAGTGCAGCCCATAAAACAAGAAGCACAAATAAAACTTACAATTTGCAGGAAAGCGTTTGTGATTGGCATTGTCAACACGGAGTTGCGATGCCTTGTAGACGTGTTGGATCATCACCTGCTTGCTTCCGTCAGCCCCCTGCTTGAGATCCACTATGCGACCCTTCCAATGGTGTGACTTTAACCCTATGTATCTGCGAGAGACTTTGTGGGCTCCCCTTGTGCTTGGACGCATCGTCACCCACATTCCTTTTGCAAAGGTGCTTGTAACCCACAAGCCAGTGTCGTCTTGTTCGTTGCTGCTGCTAAAGGACTCCACCCTTGAACGAGGTCGGCGACTCATTGTGCTTGGCTAACCGACTAAGCTAAATGCTATGAAGTTGTAGGTGTGTGAGAAGATCTCTGCAACCTAATGCTAGCAGAGCATATAAGCTGGCAAGAGGAGTCAAGAATGTGTATAAGCTAGCAAGAGGAGAGTGAAGAATGTGTGCAAGCAAGAGAGGATGGACTTGATGGGAAAAAAAGGACTGTTTTCCAAGCTTTCCATAGCCAAGAAGATCTCTGCAACCTAATGCTAGCAGAGCATATAAGCTGGCAAGAGGAGTCAAGAATGTGTATAAGCTAGCAAGAGGAGAGTGAAGAATGTGTGCAAGCAAGAGAGGATGGACTTGATGGGGGAAAAAGTGGACTGTTTTCCAAGCTTTCCATAGCCAAGAAGGCACAGAAAGATAGATCTAACTTTAGGAGGGAAGGGGAAGGCAGAATGGGGAGGGAGGAGGCCAAAAAAGATTCTTTTAGTTAGAGAGAGACTCAAAACCGAATTGCTAGTTTTAGAGAGAGGAAGAGGGAGTGGGGAGAGGGAAAAGTAGCTTTAAATGAGGGATAATGATGGGGGGGCGTTTCTGGCCCTAGCCCACTTTTTGAGGTGGGGTCATTTATGCCAGTTTGAGCTGTCTTTATTAAAAAAAGGTGGGAAATCTGATTTTATTGAAAGATTTTGCATTTTCAGCCCAATTTCTTTTAAAAAAAAACGTATGATTCAAGTTTGACCCCTACATATTAGGGGCAGGGAAACCCAACATTTTTCTCCACATGGCCTTCTCCCATTGCACCATTCCTTAATGACTGTCATTAGGCTTGGGGCAAATTAAAGGGCCCAAGAAGACCCCAAACCAGTCCTAATGGTGCGATTCTTACGTTCAGCAACACCGTTCTGTTGAGGTGAATATGGAATTGTATGTTCATGATGAACACCATGGTCCGTACAATAACTCTCAAACTCATGAGACACATATTCTCCACCATTATCGCTGCGAAGTTTCTTGAGGCGACGTCCAGTTTGAAGTTCGGCAGCCTTGTGAAATTGCTTAAAAACAGATAACGCCTCAGATTTTTGTTGAAGCAAGAAAACAACTGTATACCGTGAGTAATCATCAATAAACGTAATGAAATAACGATGTTGTGTTCTCGATGGAGGCAAAGGTCCACAAATGTCGGTATGAACAAGATCCAACAAATCATGAGAATGAACTGAATTCGAGAGAGGAAAGGGTTTACGATTGTGTTTGCCAAGAGCACAAAACTCACAGATTCCCATATGAGGATGAGCTTTAAGATCCATTCCGCGTACAAGACCTTGACGATGAAGATTAAGAAGCTTTGAGAAATCAGCATGAACAAAGAGATGATGCCATATCTTGCAATCATGATCCCCTGGAGCAGTGACAACATTTGCTACAGCATCATTAAGAGAGAGCTCAAACAAATTGCCATTACGAGAAGCAGTTGCAATAATCTGTCCATCTTTCTCAATGCGGCATTTGGTGTGGTCGAATCCAACAAACAAACCAAGATCAACAAGTCTTGCAACTGAAAGAAGATTACGTTGAAGTTCTGGGACATGTAAAACCCCTCGTAAAACTCGAGTTGAAGAAGATAAGGTGCCAAGATATAAATCTCCAATACCCTTGACTTGGCAAGTTGTATCATCAGCAAGATAAACAACACGCTTAACAGGTAAAGAATGATAGTTATGTAGCCACTTAGATTCATATGTCATATTTCCTGTAGCACCAGAATCAATAATGAAAAGTGAACCATCACGTACATGAAGTATTCTGTTTGGGGGAACTGAACATAAAACACAACTTGTTTCAGGCATAACATTATCATGATGCTCGGCTGCATATGCTCGATTTCGATCTACATCAAATCGACGCTTAAAGCACATGGAAGAGGGATGATCAGATTTTCCACAATAATCACAAGAAGAAGAATCTCTAGATAAACGTGGTTGTTTTGTGGTAATGTTGTGTTCTTCATCATATTGACGTGCCCAACAGTCATCTTCAGTATGACCATTCCTATTGCAGTAAGAACAATGCTTGTTAGGAAATTTGAGACGAGAGAAACTACCACCACGACGACCACCTCTACGGTTGCCTCGTTGAAAAGAACGCCTTCGCACATTAAAGGCACGTTCCAACTGTTGTGACTCAGGCTCCTCTTGTTGTGAAAACATAACTGCATCATGACCAACACTACGTCGTTGTTGACATTGAGAATACTCAATCAAAGATATGCAAGTTTGGTTAAAATCAAGAACGTCCTTGTTAGAAAGAATGGTAACAATGTTGTCATAAGACGGATCCTTTACTGTATCAAGAAGAATTGTAATAAGTTGCTTTCGTGGAACAGGATCACCCGCAGCAGCAAGTTGATTAATAATAGATTTGAAAGAATCAATATGTCCCGTCATAGCAGTACCAACTTCATACTGTAACTTTGAAAGCAAACCTCTCAAATAAAGTGTTTCTGTAATACAGACTTTTTCTGAAAATTTGCTATAAGATACTCCCATACGTCATGGGAAGTAGGAAAGTCATACACATCAAGCATGAGAGAATCACTAAGAGCAGAAAGAATATACCGACGAGCTGCTTTATCACGCCTCTGCCAATCCATATAAGCAAGACGCCATGCATCAAAAACAGGGCCTTCCGTGATAAGAACGTTGTCAGAATTCAGAATAATAGGCTGAGACGGACATAGAGAATTGCCAATAACAACATCTGAGAGCTCATCGCCTTCAAGAATTAACAGCATCTTTGCTTTCCAACCGGGAAACCCTTGGCCTTGAAAAGAAGGAATAGAACGTTGGCCAGAAGGAAAACCATTGACGAGAACAGTCATAGCCATATCTATCTGTGAGAAGACGTATAAGATAAAATCACAAAATCTGCACACCATAGACAAGGACGACTGCAAGAGATAAGAGACGTCAATAAGAAAAGAGTCCTCAAAATAGCGAGACGTGGGACGCAAGATTCATTGGTAGATGCTGGATGAAAAAGCTAGATTGGTCGCTTTGCTAAAAATAGCAAAATCCGAGACGTGGGACGCAAGATTCATTGGTAGACGCTTGACGAAAAAGCTAGATTTGGCGGTTTGCTAAAAACGCTTGACGAAGAAGCTAGATTTGGGCGGGTTGCTAAAAACGCTTGACGAAGACGAAACCTGTGTGCTCACAAAGACACTTGATGAAGACGAAACCTGTGTGCTCACACAAAGAACCTGTTTTGCTGTTTTACAGATGCAGCTTGCCTGAACTGTCATAACTTTTGACTCACAACTCCGTTTGACAAACTTTTTTGATAGGATTCACCAGCACAATACAAACTTCTGGTTTTGGTTTTAAGGATGCGATTAAGAAACAACTCTAATTACAACAAGTTAAGCTATAAAATCATGTAGACAACACATAATCAAAGAACAATCTTGTAAGACATGAAATTATAATCATGAATTTAACAACAAGACATAGATGCTTCCCTCATAGATGCTCTGATACCATGTTGAAATGTAGAGAGAAAGAGACGAGACAAGAGACACATTATGTACGCTCCCAAAGACTGATTCATATTGAGGACAAGATACATATATATAGGTGAGACCAAGTTAGGTAGAGTGAGCCATATATAGAGCTCCAACATCAAGGACACACAACATATACTAATCTGGAAACAACAAGTAAAATTTGTGCTCCATCTATTCACCTAAGTAGTAGACAACTAGTGATATTGCAAAGATTTCCTCAAGTGTCGACACTAAAAGACATGGAAGCAATGCTCTACGCTCAACAACTAGGGTATTAAAAAAGCTTCATCACAGGAGCTGCAACTAAGAGTTATTTATTACAATTAAAAGATTTCTATCAACATCAACCAGGGAGAACCAATGCAATATGGTCATTCATTATATGACTATTTTCAAAAGGTGATTCTTGAATGGGATGAGATGAACAAGAACATAACAAGGGAAGGAGGACAAGATGCTCATTCAAGCTCATCAAGCAGACAAACTCCATCGGGTCAATGTCAAGGACACACAACATATACTGATCTGGAAATAACAAGTAAAATTCATGCTCCATCTGTTCATCTAAGTAGTAGACAACTAGGGATATTGCAAAGAATTCCTCAAGTGTCGACACTAAAAGACATGGAAGCAATGCTCTATGCTCAACAACTAGGGTATAAAAAAAGCTTCTTCACAAGAGCTGCAACTAAGAATTATTTATTGCAATTAAAAGATTTCTATCAACATCAGCCAAGGAGAAACTAGGTTCTTTTTTCATGAATCCCTCAAATGTGTAGGAGGAAGCATGTAACATTTATGCTATATATGGTATGTAGTTTATGTAAAGAATAACTTGTGTTTTTTTTTTCATTAAATTCAAGGCTATATATGGTATGTAGTTTATGTAAAGAATAACTTGTGTTTTTTTTTTCATTAAATTCAAGGCTTTAAGAAAAATCAAGATATCTTCGATATGTGAATACCATATCAAAGATGATGAAATGCGACCTGCATTTACCTATCGAAGTTGCAGAGATCTTATACATTAAAGATGTGGCTTACATGGTTGAACCTTCATCAATCCAAGGGCCTGAGCTTGTATTGTTTATACATTCAATTGTGTAAGCTAGAAGGACCTTGTTGCACTATGTCAAAATATTCTCATAATAATTGGATAAAATTATGTGTAGAGAATCCTAGAGCACAAAAGTACTAGATCATAGTGTGTGTCCTAAAAGGAGGACAGAGTTTACATTGTCGGTGATGTTCAAGATGGAAATGTGGCTGGTTACATAAATAGCTGTAAGGATTACAAGGAAAGAGAGAATGTGTGTTATGTATTCTCACCATCATTACCTCCATGGTACAAGCATAGACTCAATAAATGTACATGTAGAGGATTATGGCTACATTTATGTAGAAGCATTGAAGAATATCACTGCTCGAGATAAACTTTTTGCTGATTATGATTTCTAATGTAATCTCAATTATAATTTATAGTTTTTTTCAACACTAAGAGGTTTTCAATGTCCATGTACTGGAGCTCCTAAGTGGCATGAATGTGTTCATAAATATAGTATGGAATTTTAAATTTTGTAGTGTTTAGGAATTGTCCTGATTGATATAGTTTTGAATAGTGGAATTACTAAGTAATGATCCTTATAATCACATGGTAACCTATGTTGTATTGTAGTATTTCAAAATCTCTCCAATAGAAATATAGGTTATTATTTGTTGAGCATGTTCTTCTTGCATTAGTGAAATATAGTCTAAATCAAAAGGGTAATTCTTCTCAAGTTTCACTAATATAGACTAAATTTACAAGTAATACAAGCTTTTTTCTAGTCAATTTTAATAAATATAGTCCAAATCTAGATCATTTTATTGATTTTATATAGCCAATTTTAACAAATATAGGCCAAATCTTCAAAAGTGGGAATTGGGATTTTCCCAAATTCCCTAAAATGGTGTTATATCATTATGAATGCAACAAGTGATGATAGTGTTGTGAGTAAATCAATAATGTTACCCCTCAACCTAGGTTGAACAATAAAGCACCTCAAAATGCCAAGCTAGAAAAAGTCTATCACATCTACTACTGTGCCATCTCAAAGGAAACCTAGTGAAGTATTGTAAGTTTCATTTTCACAACCGCATACTCTTATACCAAATGTGAGACCCTTATCCCATACTAAAATAGAAACCATAGGAAAAGACTAGTCTAAGGGTAGAGCGAACTCACTCGAGGCCTCCATACATCAATATCCTTTCACTCAATAATCCAATAGCTTTCCTAATATAGCTTACTCGAATGGACCTTACGGTAGGAAGATGTTCACTTCATGATTCTTTCAAATAAAAGGCATCGAGGCCTCCATACATCAATATCCTTTCGCTCAATAATCTAATAGCTTTCCTAATATAGCTTACTAGAATAGACCTTACGGTAGTAAAATGTTCACTTCATGATTCTTTCAAATAAAAGGCATCGACAGTTTCCATGGACTGGAAAGACTTAACTTAAAACTAAAAACTATGTTCAAACATATCATCATAAAAATACTGTGAATATATCATCATAAATCACTGCAGATCACTACAAAATCCATCAATACCATATGTCAAAGTGTGTTGAATATAGAGACTTTGACATATATACAAAAGTTATAGGTGTTCACCCTTGAACTTACTAGGTACTATGTAGGCATCTATAAGACCTTTATAAAAGTCATCCAGATACGTATCAAAAGTGAAAAAATCAAGGACTAGTACCCCTTCGCTAAACAATATATTATTGTGCAAGTGAGTGGAAATAAAAATTTCAATGTGGAATATTGTTCCCGTAAAGATGTAGAAAAGAGAAACTCTTTATGAATCTTGTTTGTACTGATAGCAGTCATGAGACGGTCAGAAGTTGCACATGCAATAAAGATTCAAGATTAAAGATTGAATATATAACAGAACTCTTCAAATCATGAAAAGTTAAGATTCCCTCTCCACCATTCCATAATGTGTATAGAGCATGATTCCTCACGAGTCACAAGTGTGCATAATTTGTACATGCATTTAAGCTTGAACATTCGTTCTAATGGGACTAGAGAATAAATCAAAGCATGATTGAACTTTCAGTCTAGCGGTCGTGACTAGAGACTAAATCAAAGAGAAAATGGTGAAGTTTAGACCTTATTTTAAGTTCGTTGAGCTACATTGTGCAACATGACTTTTCAGACCGTGTACATCTACCCGCTCCCATAGTGAAAAGTGGTGGCATCTAATTCAGTACCCTCTCATGCAATTACTTTAAAAAGCATGAATTTTTTTTGTTTTTTATGTGTATGTACATTGCTCTCTATTTTACGAGCATTGTACTCAAAGAGCATAAATCTTTTCCATCAAGTTGGTGTACCAAAAGAGAGTAGAGTGTGTAATTCTTTTAAAAATATGGAAAAGTTTGCTAGATGTAGATTAGAAGAAAATGTAAAAGTAAGCTAAAGTCTTGAGAGGGTTGTGAAATATAAAGAGAGAAAAAAATTGGGGATCCCAAAGACCATGGTGAAACATAGGCACAATTTATAAAGTTAAAAGATACAAAGAATGACGCATGGTGATCCTCGTGAGACTATGTGACACACCATGTTTCAGGAGGGATCTATGGTTGGAAAGAGGCATCGCCATTGGTATTGAGTCTACACCATGGGATTCTAAAGGGAACTACGCGGAGTGAATTAGAGGAATAAACTTGAGGCGAACTAGGGGGTGAACCACGAGGGAACTAGGAGCGAACTAGGGGATGGGAAGATTAGAGGCGTGTCTGGTGACATTCGGACGAGCCTTAGGGATAGCTTTTCATAATTTCAAACGAGTTAATTCCCCTCATGTCGTAGCACTTTCGCCTTTCAAATCAGTCATTTTACGGACGCATTAACGTATAGTTGATATGCTGCCACTGAATTTCTTCACGTGGCCAAAGCTGTCCTCACAGCAGTCCCTTCCAGCTCCTTCTAAGCACCAAAGTTTGGAGGAGGTGTCGAGATACTGCATCCTGTTTTGTCTTGTCAAAGAAGAGTAGTTCAGGTTTTCCATTTTTCTGTTTTGACAGAAAAATGGACAGACTTTGCATGATATGATCGTTTGTAAAATGGCAGATTCCGCATGACTTGATTTGGTTGTTGCTGTATCCTTTTGACAGCAGCCAGCACCACAATTGAACTGAACTTTTCATTGTTGTTGACAGCAGCCAGCGAACTAAAAGCATGGCTCCTGCACCCTTTAATCTGTGGTCCTTGGAAAGACATCATGAGGCCTCGTGTGACGTGGGCGTTATGATGGTGAGCTCTTCAGAGATCGATGGCTCAGCTTCAATTGATAACATCCTTAAACCCTACATCAAATTGCTAATAAATTAGAACATAGGATTCAGAGCTAATCCCTACCTTGTCACATATGCCTTGAGCATATGTAGCTGTGAAGGTATTGCTTATAACTTCCTTTAAGTGTACTCTTGTAGCATCATCACCAGTGGTTTTGAATTTGGGGTTTTCTAATGCAGACTTAACCATACCTTTACTTAGGACCTTTGGAATTTCATCAACCTCTTCACACTTGGGTTGGAAAACATATTCTTATTATATTGCCCACTCCCTTTGGTCAACTGATGAAGTTGTTTGAGCAACCTCACATGCTCATGTGCTTCTTTGGTCTTCATTGAGGGTCCAGCAACAACAATCTTTACAAAGCATTGCCGCCATCTTTTTGTTATCTTTCTCCAAACCTTGCATTTTGCAATGTAGTTCTTTATTATCTACCTCGACAACATGCACCACATTTTCCATAACATGCATTGCATCTTGTAGACTTTTATTGTCTCTCTCTTTTTCACTTAGTGATTTTGTGAGTTCCTTGATCCTTGCATCCATGACCATCATAGTGTATTGAATAGATGTGTAAACACTATGAGCTTGCATTGCTAGTGTATCCCAATAACCCTGCATTGCCTTCAAAGTTCACACACGTACTTAATGAAATATGTAAGCCCACTAAATTGTGGAAGACTTTGGGTAATTGGATCGAGTGGATAAATACACCCCTCAATCCAAAGATCGACATGTTTTTTCCATGCATGTCTCTCTTGTTGCATTATCTCTGGTTTCTTTTCACTTGTTCTCTTGTATAGTGGTGCATACTCGGCTCCGATTGGAAGTGAATGTCTCTCTTCATATTCTGGGCTACATCCTAAAATTAGCATTTGGACAAAACACAATTATTAACCAAAAATTAACTTTGGACAAAACACAGCTACTGTTAACAAAAGAATAGTTTTTATACATTTGTATAACTCAAAAATTTAACAAATAACACAACTTTAACAAAAAATAACATTATTGAACACAACCTTAACTTCAATATAACATAGAACTAAATCATAACTTTTAATCAAAATAACGCTTGTTTCAACCAAATAACATAGAAATAAGATCATAAAACTCAACTATTGACTTCAATTTCACACATGACTAAATGACATTTAGAATGACAAGATGGTCAGAATAGGAAAAGCAAACATCATGAGGCCTCGTGTGACGTGGGCGTGATGATGGTGAGCTCTTCAGAGATCGATGGCTCAGCTTCAATTGATATTCGCACGCCGACGAAGACTGGGATCATCTGTAGATTGGACGGGGCTTGGACGTTGTAGCACTTCACCTCTCCATTGAAACACGGGTAAGGATGTCAAATCGTGTGGTTCATGTCAAATAATCTCCCATTTCTAAAGGTTTACTTTGGCCTATATATTAATTCTCCCATGTCAACTAGTCATTGTTATCACATTGCTTAACATTACTCTAAAATGTGCAGTAACTTCTTTAAGCCATATCTTTGTACTGGAAAAATGTGCTTCGTGTGAAACGATCATGGAAAATCTTCGAGCTTCTCACTTGTAATGTCAGAAGATAGTCAAAGGCCAAGTTCGTAACTTGTGTAATGCTGGTAAAGTATGTACATTTAGACTAGGAAAGTATTCTAGCTCAACTCGTTAGGTTTCCATACATTACTTGGGTGGTCAAGGTATTGTACAAATGAGTTTTGTATAAGACATTTAGACTAATGAGAAAAGAAATAATAATCGCATTCTCACAATTAAGTTGGAGTCTTCTTGCTATTGTAATTGAAGTTGCTTGTATGGTTTCTCTTCTTCTTTATTACATGCATACCTAGAGATTGTGTGGGTGAGTGATGACATGTTGGTGTATGTTCTATTTTTCCTCTATCCTTCTCTTATTTTACTTTGAGGTCGTCACTTACTGTGGCATCGAAGTAGAGGTTGAGCTTTTCGTAGCTCTCTCTCACTCTCTCTTTACTTTTGCAAAGCTCATTTGTGGTGATAAAAAAGGAGGTGAGGACTCTAGCTCTTCACAAGAGATATTTACTCTATCAAGAGTGGCTTGAGGTGCAAGCGGGTAAGATCCTTGCAATCTTTTCTCCTTCTATCTATCTTGTAAGGCTCGAGCGTTCTCAATCAGTGATAAATAGAACAGTTATACACTTATTTCTTTAAAGTAATTGTAAAGATCCATTTTTTGTTTTCCTTCAAGGTTGTAGTTTTAGGCACTAACAATGTGAATGCAATAAAATATGACATGGTTTGTATAGAGCTCCACTATCTAAATGCAACAAAATATGACATAGTTTGTATAGACCTCCACTATCTTCTTTTCCATGAGCCTTTTAAAGGCACCCTCAACCCTTATATCATTTATAATGTCTCCACTATCAATGGTTTAATGTTAGACGAAATGAAAATCGGTAAGACCCTTGCAATCTCCTCTCTTTCTCTCTATCTTGAAGGCTCAAGTGTTCTCAATCGATGATGAATAGAACTAGAATACTATTATTTCTTTAAACTAATTACAAAGATTCATTTTTTTTGTTTTCCTTCAAGGTTGTAATTTCAAGCAGCACTAGTAAGGTGAATGCAACAAAATATGGCATATTTTGTATAGAGCTCCACTATCTTCTTTTTGTCGAGTCTTTCAAAGGTACTCTCAACCCTCATGTCATATATAACATCTCCATAGTTAGTGGTTTAATGTCAGACAAAGCCTACCCCTTCTAGTTTAGCCACGATTGCAACCTCATGATGTAGAGCTTCCAAATTCACAAACCCATTGAGATACCACATGGTTTTAAGAAGGTAACCAATCATCCTCGGCCTCTTGGGAGCTTACTCTTCTCTATGCTTTATGTCTTATCGATTTTGAGTCATTGTTTCCTTTAGCTTTGGGGATCTTGAGGAAACTTCACTACAATCGTGTCCTAGATATTTAATTTAACCATGCACTTGGATGCAAACAGACCAATCATTATACATCTAACATGCACTGGGAAAAGAGGATAATGCTTCTAGCTATCGGTAGCAATCACCTAAGCCCTTGTTAATTTCCACATATGCTTCACAATAATTCACATCATCTTGCATACACAAATATTATTGCAAACAACATCCTACCAAGAGCAATCCGATTCTGAGGATATGATGTTTTGAGAAACATAAGCAAAACTTTGAATATTATCCAACCGGACAAAGAGAGCGGAGTTCTTCCTTGAGGTTGAAGTGGGGGAGCCATGGCATGGAACCATGTCATAGGCAAAGAATTTAGCTCCCTTGCGTAACCGCCCTTGCACACCAAGTCATAGTAGGCATTGTACTTTCTCTTCTCTATAGTCAATGTACATCACTCTTGAAGCATTGATTTGCTGTCTATAATACACTTTCCTACACTCTTGTAAGTTGTATTCTACCCCAAAGAGCTAGATTTTAAATAAAAGAAAATGTATTCCAAACAATTCACATAAGACCACTTCAATTATATAAAGTATTCTCATTAGGTGTGCTTTTGACATTACTAGTTAATCGTTGATATCTACAATAATGGAGAGAGCATGCAATTGAAGCAAGGGAAATGAATAAAGATGAGATTTGCAATCATAGATCTAACATTTTGGAATGCTAAGTGCTAGAAATCGAATGATGTATTTATTAGGACTTTGGAATGTACCCACCAATAAAGTCTAGATATGAACCTTGCTATGTGAACCTTGGTATGATGCGGGAGCGAGATTGAGGAATTGGTAGAAAGAGGGCAAAGCATTGTTATGTATTCTTTGTTGAAGTACGTGGCGGGTGGTCTGGCCAGTTTGTGCTTAGGGTTTTTTTTTTGGACCGATACATATATATATATATATATATATTTATTATCAAAAAAGCTTTATACATTTCCTAGGGAGTCTTCTTTTGCACTTGAGGCTTGAATGATGTAAAATCTGATATGATGTAATGATGTGCTTAGGCTTTCTATGCCTTTTCTAGTGGTGTTTCTTGTGTGAATAATTATTTGGTCCATAAAGATCATCTTATGAGTGAAGATGGTTTCTTCTGTCCTTGCCATCCATGGTGACAGGGCTATCTTAGGCTATTTGCTTCATCTCCTTGCTCTGATGGCATCTTTGTGCAGACACTCCAGCCTTTGCGTCTCTATGCCCTCCTTGATGATGCCCTTGCTCTCTCCACAACACAGACTTGTTCGCACCCACCTCGCTCTCCCTCAGCTTTGGTGGTAGCAATGTCCTTGCATGCATATGCTCCTCCCAAGGCTCAAACCATGTGGTAGGCTCCTACTCACAATAGTGCGACCATGCGCTCTATCACTGGCGGTGGGCTTCTCTTTAAGAACTGCCCCTCTCTCAACAATTTGGGGGAAGCCCTGTGGCTTCTGTGCACTATGGAGCCCTTCTTTTTAGAGGTCTCCCTCCACTAGCTCTTCATCATATCGCAAACAATGGTCTTTCTCCTCAAGCTCCCTTCTTGTGCTGCCCTCCACGTCTGGGGGCCTGGTCACACAAAGCCCTCGCATTGCCTCTTCCCAATGACGGTTCTACAGGCTGGGCATTATACAAAGAACAACTATGCTGTTGTTGAGAGGCCGGGAATTAGATTAGGGAGGCTCAAAATAATTTCCATGATTAAGACATGTGGACATGAATGAGCACACTCAACACAATATATTGTAATATACTTCTTATAACCATACAATGAGAGGTTTAACCAAGACTCTTTAAAATGTGGTATCCTTATCTCTTTATAAGTTGCCACCTTGTGTCCACACTCTACACTCTCTACTTTCTGTTTAACTTTATCAACATGTTTATCTTTAAATTTTTTAATTGTACTAAATGTGTATTTTCTCTCTCAACAGTGCTCCTCAATCACATATTTGGTGTTACTATATTTTCTAATACACTTCCTTGGTGTCATAGTCCACTTAGATAAAGAGACTCTCATTGTCTCTCTCTTGTAGTTTTATCATCACCACCTTGTTTACTAGATGATGTACAGCTGCCTTGCTGTAAAGTTTTACTTTTAATATCATTGTGATTTTTAAATCAATTCTTTGCATGTGTCCTAGTTTGTCAAATAATAGCACTCTATGCTATTTGTACTCTGATTTCTTTGCCAACCATTTTGGCTCCTTCAGCTTTCCTTGTCTAGACCACTCTCTTCCACCTGTGTATGATTTTTAATGTTGTTGTAAATCATTGGACTACTGTTGTCCATAATTTTGGCTTTTCTTGTCTAGAATGGTCTCTTCCACTTGTGAATGATTATTGTTGTTGCTGCTGTAAATCATTGGACTATTGTTGTCAATAAGTCGGTCACCACCTTGGCCTTGACCAGGATCTCTACATGTGTCTCTACCTGAGATCGATGGCTCAGCTTCAATTGATATTCGCATGCCAATGAAGACTGGGATCATCTATAGATTGGACGGGGCTTGGACATTGTAGCTTTTCACCTCTCCATTGAAACACGGGTAAGGATGTTGAATCATGTGGTTCATGTCAAATAATCTCCCATTTCTAAAGGTTTACTTTAGCCCTATATATATATATATATATTTTGTATAAGGCTTTCTTTTTTCCCCACTCTCTCTCTCTCTCACTCCTAAGGTATTCCAGCTCCTCTTCTTCATACAATTTCAAAGCCACATCATGGCTTCTTCAAGCAATTCCAAAGCCACATGTGTCTATAATGTTCTTTTTACAACATCAGGATTCCAGCCACATGATAGCAAAGGGGCTCTTTCTTGTTGACACCCATGTCATTTACTATCTCCAAGTCCTTGAGTAAATACGCTCACGAGATATTGCATTTAGTCACATGGATTCATTTTTCTCTTTGTAAAAAATTTAAATTGTGAATGCAATGAAAGATACTGGATCAAATGGATATGAATTGACTATTGAATCTAATGACTAGGTCAAGTTTGGTTACACGAATTGCATATTGTCTCTTATTCCTTGATCAAATCATCATGAGACAACCAAAGAACTAGTCATTGTTATCACATTGCTTAACATTACTCTAAAATGTGTAGTAACTTCTTTAAGCCATATCTTTGTACCAGGAAAATGTGCTTCGTGTAAAACGATCATGGAAAATCTTTGAGCTTCTGACTTGTAATGTCAGAAGATAGTCAAAGACCAAGTTTGTAACTTGTGTAATGCTAGTAAAGTATGTACATTTAGACTAGGAAAGTATTCTAGATCAACACATTAGGTTTCCATACATTACTTGGGTGGTCAGGGTATTGTAAAAATGAGTTTTGTATAAGACATTTAGACTAATGAGAAAGAAATAATAATCGCATTCTCACAATTAAGTTGGAGTCTTCTTGCTATTGTAATTGAAGTTGCTTATATGCTTTCTCTTCTTCTTTATTACATGCATACTTAGAGATTGTGTGGGTGAGTGATGGTGTTGGTGTATGTTCTATTTTTCCTCTCTCCTTCTCTTATTTACTTTGAGGTCCTCGCTTACCGTGGCATCGAAGTAGAGGTTGAGCTTTTCGTATCTCTCTCTCTCTCTCTCTCTCTCTCTCTCTCTCTCTCTCTCTCTCTCTCTCTCTCTTTACTTTTGCAAAGCTCATTTGTGGTGATAAAAAAGGAGGTGAGGACTCTAGCTCTCCACAAGAGAGATTTACTCTATCAAGAGTGGCTTGACGTGCAAGCGGGTAAGATCCTTGCAATCTCTTCTCCTTCTATCTATCTTGTAAGGCTCGAGCGTTCTCAACAATCAGTGATAAATAGAACAATTATACACTTATTTCTTTAAACTAGTTGTAAAGGTCCATTTTTTGTTTTCCTTCAAGGTTGTAGTTTTAGGCACTGACAATGTGAATGCAATAAAATATGACATAGTTTGTATAGAGCTCCACTATCTAAATGCAACAAAATATGACATAGTTTGTATAGAGCTCCACTATCTAAATGCAACAAAATATGACATAGTTTGTATAGACGTCCACTATCTTCTTTTCCACGAGCCTTTTAAAGGCACCCGCAACCCTTATATCATCTATAATGTCTCCACGATCAATGGTTTAATGTTAGACGAAGTGCAAATCAGTAAGACCCTTGCAATCTCCTCTCTTTCTCTCTATCTGGAAGGTTCAAGTGTTCTCAATCGATGATGAATAGAACTAGCATACTATTATTTCTTTAAACTAATTACAAAGATTCTTTTTTTTTTTTTTTCCTTCAAGGTTGCAATTTCAGGCACTAGTAATGTGAATGCAACAAAATATGGCATATTTTGTATAGAGCTCCACTATCTTCTTTTTGTCGAGTCTTTTAAAGGTACTCTCAACCCTCATGTCATATATAACATCTCCATAGTCAGTGGTTTAATGTCAGACAAAGCCTACCCCTTCTAGTTTAGCCAGGATTGCAACCTCACGATGTAGAGCTTCCAAATTCACAAACCCATTGAGATACCACATGGTTTTGAGAAGGTAACCAATCATCCTCGGCCTCTTAGGAGCTTAGTGATCTTTTCTATGCTTTATGTCTTATCAATTAAGTTGGAGTCTTCTTGCTATTGTAATTGAACTTGCTTATATGCTTTCTCTTTTTCTTTATTATGTGCATACTTAGAGATTGTGTGGGTGAGTGATGGTGTTGGTGTATGTTCTATTTTTCCTCTCTCCTTCTCTTATTTACTTAGAGGTCCTCACTTACTGTGGCATCGAAGTAGAGGTTGAGATTTTCGTAGCTCTCTCTCTCTCTCTCTCTCTCTCTACATTTGCAAAGCTCATTTGTGGTGATAAAAAAGGAGGTGAGGACTTTAACTCTCCACAAGAGAGATTTACTCTATCAAGACTGGCTTGAGGTGCAAGCCGGTAAGACCCTTGCATTCGCTTCTCCTTCTATCTATCTTGTAAGGCTCGAGAGTTCAGTCATCAGTGATTTAATGTTAGACGAAGTGCAAATCGTAAGACCCTTGCAATATCCTCTCTTCCTCTCTATCTTGAAGGCCAGGGATTTCACTGACGTAAACAAGAACATGCGAACATGTTAATAACATATGTTAATAACACAAAAGATCTTGTGATCACATGTTATATTCACAACGCTTTCACAAGGGCCTAAAAAAATTATCTTTGTCGGGCATAAAAATCTTCTTAGGTGGCCATTGACCTGCTATTATGTGAAGATGGTAACATGAGAACATGTGAATAGCTTATTCCCATGTGTAGCGAAGCTTTTAAGGGGTTCCCAAATGGAAAGTGACCTGTTATTTTGTGAATGGTAATATGAGAACATGTGAATAACTTGTTCACATGTGTTATTATCACAAAAAATCTTGTGATCACATGAATATTAAATCCCTGTTGAAGGCTCAAGTGTTCTCAATCGGTGATGAATAGAACTAGTATACTATTATTTCTTTATACTAATTACAAAGATTCATTTTTTTGTTTTCCTTCAAGGTTGCAATTTCAGGCACTAGTAATGTGAATGCAACAAAATATGGCATATTTTGTATAGAGCTCTATTATCTTCTTTTTGTCGAGTCTTTCAAAGGTACTCTCAATCCTCATGTCATATATAACGTCTCCATAGTCAGTGGTTTAATGTCAGAAAAAGCAACCCCCTCTAGTTTAGCCATGATTGCAACCTCAGGATGTAGAGCTCCCAAATTCACAAACCCATTGAGATACCACATGGTTTTGAGAAGGTAACCAATCATCCTCGGTCTCTTGGGAGCTTACTCTTCTCTATGAATTATGTCTTATTGATTTTGACTCATCTTTTCCTTTAGCTTTGGGGATCTTGAGGAAAGTTCACTACAATTGTGTCCTAGATATTTAATTTCACCATTCACTTTGATGCAAATAGACCAATCATTCTACATCTAACATGGATTGGGAAAAGAGGAGAATGCTTCTAGCTATCAGTAGCAATCACCCAAGCCCATGTTAATGTCCACATATGCTTCACAATAATTCACGTCATCTTGCATACACAAATATTATTGCAAACAACATCCTACCAAGAGCAATCTGATTTTGAGGATATGATGAGTCTGAGAAACATAAGCAAAACTTTGAATATTATCCAACCAGACAAAGAGAGCGAAGTTCTTCCTTGAGGTTGAAGTGGGGGAGCCATGGCATGGAACTATGTCATAGGCAAAGAATTTAGCTCCCTTGTGTAACTGCCCTTGCACACCAAGTCATAGTAGGCATTGTACATTCTCTTCTATAGTCAATGTGCATCACTCCTCCTGAAGCATTGACTTTTTGTCTATAATACACTTTCTTACACTCTTGTGAGTGATATTCTACCCCAAAGAGCCATATTTTAAATAAAAGAAAATGTATTCCAAACAATTCACATAAGACCACTTCAACTATATAAAGTCTTCTCATTAGGTGTGCTTTTAACATTACTAGTTAATCATTGATATCTACAATAATGGAGAGAGCATGCTACTGAAGCAAGGGAAATGAATAAATATGAGATTTGCAATCATAGGTCTACCATTTTGGAATGCTAAGTGCTAGAAATTGAATGATGTATTTATTAGGACTTTGGAATGTACCCAATAATGTCTAGATATGAACCTTGCTATGGGAAATGAATAAAGATGAGATTTGCAATCATAGGTCTACCATTTTGGAATGCTAAGTGCTAGAAATTGAATGATGTATTTATTAGGACTTTGGAATGTACCCAATAACATCTAGATATGAACCTTGCTATGTGAACCTTGGTATGATGCGGGAGCGAGAGTGAGGAATTGGTAGAAAGAGGACAAAGCATTTTATGTATTCTTTGTTGAAGCATGTGGCAGGTGGTCTGGCCAGGCTTTCTTTTTTTTTGGACCAATAGATATATATATTTATTATCAAAAAAGCTTTATACATTTCATAGGGAGAGTCTTCTTTTGCACTTGAGGCTTGAATAATGTAAAATCTGATATGATGTAACGATGTGCTTAGGCTTTCTATGCCTTTTCCGGTGGTGTTTCTTGTGTGAATAGTTATTTGGTTCATAAAGATTATCTGATGAGTGACGATGGTCTTCTTTTGTCCTCTTGCCATCCATGGTGACATGGCTATCTTAGGCTATTTGCTTCATCTCCTCGCTGATGGCATCTTTGTGTAGACACTCCATCCTCTGCGTCTCTACACCCTCCTTGATGATGCCCTTGCTCTCTCCACAACACAGGCTTGTTCGTACCCACTTGGCTCTACCTCAGCTTTGGTGCCTCTCTTGTAGTGATGTCCTTGCATGCATATGTCCCTCCCAAGGCTCAAACCATGTGGCGGGCTCCTACTCACAATAGTGCAACCATGCGCTCTATCACTTGGTGGGCTTCTCTTTAAGAACTACCCCTCTCAACAATTTGTGGAAAGCCCTATGGCTTCTTTGCACTGTGGATCCCTTCTTTTAGAGGTCTCTCTCCACTAGCTCTTCATCATATCGCAAACAACGGTCTTGCTCCTTAAGCCCCCTTCTTGTGCTGCCCTAGTCACCTCCTCCACGTCCGGGGGCTAGTCACAAAGCCCTCGCATTGCCTCTTCCCAATGACGGTTCTCTAGGCCGGGCATGATACAAAGAACAACTGTGCTGTTGAGAGGTCAAGAATTAGATTAGGGAGGCTCAAAATAATTTCCATTATTAAGACATGTGGACATGAATGAGCACACTCAACACAATGTATTGTAATATACTTCTTATAACATACAATGAGAGGTTTAACCAAGACTCTTTAAAATGTGGTATCCTTATCTCTTTATAGGTTGCCACCTCGTGTTCACACTCTACACTCTCTACTTTCTGTTTGACTTTATCAACATGTTTATCTTTAAATTTTTTAATTGTACCAAATGTGTATTTTCTCTCTCAACACTATTCCTTAATCACATATTTGGTGTTATTATATTTTCTAATACACTTCCTTGGTGTCACACTCCACTTAGATAAAGAGACTCTCATTGTCTCTCCCTTGTAGTTTTGTCATCACCACCTTGTTTACTAGATGATGTATAGTTGCCTTGCTGTAATGTTTCACTTTTAATATCATTATGATTTTTAAATCAATTCTTTACATGTGTGTCCTAGTTTCTCAAATAATAGCACTCTATGCTATTTATACTCTGATTTCTTTGCCAACTATTTTGGCTCCTTCAGCTTTCCTTGTCTAGACCAGTCTCTTCCACCTGCGTATGATTTTTAATGTTGTTGTAAATCAATGGACTATTGTTATCCATAATTTTGGCTTTCCTTGTCTAGAATGGTCTCTTCCACTTGTGAATGATTATTGTTACTGCTGTTGTAAATCATTGGACTATTGTTGTCTATAAGTCGGTCACCACCTTGGCCTCGACCATGATCTCTACATGTGTCTCTACGTGAATCCTTGTCTAGAATGGTCTCTTCCACTTGTGAATGATTATTGTTGCTATTGCTATAAATCATTGGACTATTGTTGTCTATAAGTCGGTCACCACCTTGGCCTCGACCACGATCTCTACATGTGTCTCCACTTGACTTGAAGTAGAAGGCCTGTTCTTATGTGTTCTTACTATGTGAAGGAGAGTGCTCACTTATAAGCTTTTCTTTTATGATCAGCATAGACACTAAGTGTCGAAAGTTGTAAAAATTATCTCTGATTGCATGGAGGTCTTGAATGGTTTTTACTCTTTGCCAAACCAATTTAGATAGAAGCTCACTAAATTATCATTTTCTATTAATACGTTGATAGATCCAAGGAATTTAACAATGTTCTTGATCTTTAAATCATACTCATTGATAGACATAATTTTCTTCTCCACCATGGTATACATGTCTTGTTTTAGCTCAGTTTCTTTACCTTTGTTTTGGTTTGGAATATCTGCACTAAGTTCTGCCATGCAATTGTTGGAATATTGACATCTTATATGTGTCTTCTCAATGTGTTTGACAATGATTGAAAGCCAATACATGACTTTCCTTGCACCTTGGTTCTAATCCTTGAATGCCTTAATATCTGCTAGTATCCTCTTTAGACAACTCTAGAGGCTTCTCATTGTCTCCTTCAACATAGCGGGCCTAGAATCCTTTACTCATTAAGAAATTGATCATTCTGAAATTTCAAGCATGGAAGTTGTTCTTGTTCAACTTTTCATTGAAAATCTTATTAAGTCTGTGAGAAATGTTTGCCTGAAACAACTAGAAACCTACAAATAGATAATTTATGTATGCAACTTGTAATATAGTAGTATTGACACAGTGGTACTTTAGCACAATCTATATGTCACTAGATGTAACTAGAGTACATGTACATACACCTAAGATCAACAATACATGTGTAAACACTTTCTTTACTCTCCCAAAATGCACTGCTCTACTACAATCTTTGAATTTCGACTAGAAACAGTTTTCAAACAAAACCACTCGAAATTGTCAAAAACATCTTATAGTAATCGAACAAAACCACTCGAAATTGTCAAAACATCTTATAGTAATCGAAAGGAGATCGAAATTGTCAAAAACAGTTTTCAAACAAAACCACTCGAAATTGTCAAAAACATCTTATAGTAATCGAAAGGAGATCGAAACATGATTCTAGCTGCAAAACTTCATTACAAAGTATTACATACCACATAAGCAGCGACTCCCTTGCTTGGTGTGTTCTTACCTCAGCTCTCACACAAACCGGAGCTCTGATATCAATGGCATTCATTACCTATGTCCTTATGAGAACCCATTAAGTGTGCACATGGCTTCTTTGGGCAATTCTCACTAAACTATTGATGAATAAATAGCTTCAAGTGCTTCAATATGATTGTGAATATTATTACACTACTCCTATGAAAATAGACGTAGTGTATAGCTTCAAGTGATTCAACATGATTGTATATATTAGTATACTACTATGAATTTAGCATAGTAAGAAAGTGATGACAAAATCAATGCTTTTTAGCATAGATATTCGCTAGTTATCTGAAAACTACTAGCAAATAATTAAAATTTATTGTCTAAAAAGTGTTAAATAATCAATGTCCTTTATAACATTGATATATCCTAGTTGTCTAAAAATTTTCAGTAAGAAAGTGATAAGAAAGTCAATGTCCTTAGCAAACAATTAAACTTTGTGTAGATGTTCATTAAATAGTGAACACATATCCCTTACACGAGGAAATGTGAAGGGAAATGTAAGGTTCATGCCAAGGGTTTTGTGATGGCCGCCGCCAACAAGAAAGTGTCAGTACCTCATCGATCTAAGGAAGCTACATGCTTCAACCTCACCACTAATGATACTTTGGAAGGGTGAGGAGCAAAGTGGAAAATAGCTATAGAAAGCTTAACCTCCACCTCAATGCAAGCTCAATGCCTATGTGCATGCAAAGAGAGGGACAAAGACGAAGATGGAGAGGGAGAGAAGCAAGCAATCATACAACTTCATGCACGTACTAGAATACACAAACATGTAATCAGCAAGAGAGACAAAAATATAACAGGGAAATCATGCAAGAAATTACCTCAAGAGATCAAAAATTCCATCTCAAATTATGATAATGGGATTGTGTCCTTTCCTTTTATTTACAAGTGCCTAGTCATTCAGGGTATGTCTAGGGGCCCACGAGCTAGTTAGGCTAATGTCTAAGCTATGTATATACAAGCTCCATCATAGCCAGCACAATACCCATATTGTAGGCTCTATTAGATCCCATAATCAATAAGAATGAAGTGTATGTTGCTATTACAAACAAATGGCAAAAACAAGTGGTGATCGTGCATCCTAGAAGCAATGTCAACAATGTGGAAATGTTATATCACAACTTTTTTAAACCATTTGCTTTGGTTAAGGGCTTGAAGAAGTCCATAATGATGTTTCAAACATGTTGCAAATGTGATGAAGTTATATGTTTGGTGAAGGACTTGACGGAAATCCATAAGGTTATTTTTTAAACATGTTACAAAAGTGTCTTTTCTCCAACCTTTTACCATACTCCCTGGTTGTTATATGTACATTATGTGTGCTATGTTATATACACATTATGTGTGCATATACTAGGAGACTAACCCACATTAGGCTTGTGAGCATGGGAGCATGGGAACAAGCTCTAGTGGAGCATGGGTTAGGACTAACCTTAAGGTTTAAGGTTAGGGTCAGGCATCCAAGGGTCACACATGAGGAATGGAAAGTCAAGAGTCACTTGAGGGCCCTCCTATATAATAGGGGCATGGGGCACACTCAAGGGGGCTTGGAGGTTTGGGCTCCATGAGGCCAAGGCTATGCTATGGTCTCTTGTGTAGAGGTCCATATCTACTCACCTACCATTTCACACTATAGCTACATGCTATTGGTTTGTATTATACCTCTTGATGGTATGGGACATCAAGGTAGAGGTATGATGTATTTCATTCTTTATTCATGTGTGCATCCCTTGGGCTCGGGGGTGGTTGGGTGGTTGAGTTTATGCCTGTTCTATGCATGTTTTATGCATAACAATTATCTAGAGAGATCTTAGGGTTTTAACAGTGGTATCAGAGCAATCTCTATTTAATTGTTGTTGATTTTTTTTAGTAAATTTTAATATTTACTAAAATGTTATTTTTTGTTGATTTGTGTTGATGGATTGCACGTGGATTATCGATATGGTGATTGGAACATGTGTAACTACAATTCAATGGACGAATCGACGTTGCGGGGAAATACCGTGAGTTAATGCTATTTTTCTCTATTTTTTATGGTTAAAATCGAGCATTAATGGAATTTTTTACAAAAATACCATAAAGTTTATGGTGGATATTTTTGTAGGATGGATTCCCTGAATTTTTAGAATTTTTAGAAATTTTTTTCTAATTTTTTAGGAATTTTTTGAGCATTTTTATGATTAAAAATGTATTTTTATACATTTTTGCGGGTTTTTTTTCATCAAAGTGTGTTCAAAGTGTGTTTCACCTTTGACACTTTTTCATGATAATCTATTTTAGCACTTATTAAAGTGTGGTTTGTGCTTAATTTCTTAAGCCTAAGACAAACTCTATCATGGGTTAGTTGATCGGTTTATTTTGGTGGATTTTGGATGTTTTCCAAGTTTTATATGGACTCATCAGGTTTTACCTAGATCACTTATGTCTAGGGTTTTCTTATTGAGTGCTACACACATGTGTTTCACTTTTTTACTTTGGAGTTTTATTTGAACAACATAACGTTCATATACTCCGGATTGATGAGTTGGCCCACCAATTTTAATGCTTCTTTTGGCATGATTTATGTCCATTAGATGGTATGCATTGTTTTTTATGATTAACTATGGTTTTTATGGATTTAAGGAGCTTCTATGCTTTTATCCATGGTTTTATATGGATCTTTTGATCTTTTGAATATTTACATGTGCTTTGAAGGTAGCATTTGCCTTCGTTTTTTGCACGTAATTTTGGAGTATATTTCTTATACTCTTGTATATATTCCAACTCGGATACCTAGTTATTTATATATCTAGGTGAGTTATTTTTCTACCCTAACTTTATTGTGTTTTGGGTAGTTATCATTAGAAAGGCGCCAATAATACAATTTCTTTTCTAATGATGTACTCAGAAGGAGTTATTCCTTGATGTAGTCTCTCAAGTATATAGAGACAGGTTTAGTATGTGAAAGTCTGGATAAGGCCATCTTATTCCTTTTACACGGGAATTTATTCATATTTTCCTAGACGGCATACTAGGGAGTTTCAAATTGTTAAGGTATGTATGGGTGGTATCATGGTGGTATGGGACGCTAGCGATCCCTCACATATATTATCTTATGGGATAATTTGGGCTCAAGATTGTTGCTTTGCTTACATCACTTAGCATGTTGACCTCAACATTCAAAGACAATCTTATTTTCTAAATTCACTAGAAGTTATACTGTGGGCATTCTCTAGATAAACATCTTTTATCTATAGCCTACATGTTCTGATGAGGGTAATCTCGTCGGCATTTTCACTTGTTGAAATCTCTTTCTTCAGAGTTCAAACAAGTTTATCTTGTTGTGTTCGGATAAGGAAATTTGGATTCTTCCTTTGTTGGCATTTCTTTCTCTAGTTCCGTACTTTAGGTGATTTACACAATCAACCTGATAGGTTTACGGATGGATATATGTGACTCATTGAGACGTTGATGATTCTCTATGTTGATATGGGTAACTCGAGACGTCGATTATTCCATATGCAGATGTGGGTATGTCGGGGCGCCGATGAATCCCTGGTTTCTGCTATTATAATGCCATGTTTTCCTACTTTATTCCGAATGGTTTACAACGAGGAAGTTACTTTGAATGTGAATTGTTCTGATCATCCGCAGTGGTCTGATGGGCAAACAGAGTGTATGAATCAGATTATAGTGTATATGCTTTGTGCATATGTCTCTAGAAAATCATCATATTGGGAAATATCTTCCAATGATGGAATTTGCCTATAACAGTTCTAAATTTACGGCTATTATTTTAGTCCGTGCATACTTATGTATGGGTTTCAACTCAGGGCACCTATTGATGTCGGTCGTCTTAAGGACATCGAGCTTGATGCATCGAGGGATTTCTTGCGAGATATGTAGGAAATTCTGACCGAAGCTCGGGATTCTATCAGGAGTGCTCATGATAGGGCACGGTTTTATGCTGATAGGGGACGCTCATCTCGGTTTTTTGAACCAGGAGCGTTGATTTATTTTAATGTTCTTAAAGATTCTCAGACTTTGTCAATGGGAAAATGCTCGAATTTATCTCCTAGATATTGTGGTCTATTTCGAGTTATATATCGGATTGGCGCGGTTGTGTATGAACTAAGACTACCTCCAATTGTTAGGGTTCATCCAGTCTTTCATATCGATAGATTGAAAGGAAAACTGGGAGGTGAGGATAACACAGTTACTCCTCAAGAACTCGTTGCAGTCGATGAATTATTCTATGTTCCACATGAACCTGTAAGGTACTTGAATTCAGGGAAAGGAAACTTTGTAGTTGACTAATCCCTGAGGTTAAAATAAGGTGGAAAGATAGGGAAATTAAGAATTCGACTTGGGAGTCGGTTGAGATTGTTCAGCGCAGTTCTCCTTCTTTTCATTGCAAGAGTGCAATGTTTTGAGAGAGGGGAAGTATGTTATATGTACATTATGTGTGCTATGTTATATACACATTATGTGTGCATATACTAGGAGACTAACCCACATTAGGCTTGTGAGCATGGGAGCATGGGAACAAGCTCTAGTGGAGCATGGGTTAGGACTAACCTTAAGGTTTAAGGTTAGGGTCAGGCATCCAAGGGTCACACATGAGGAATGGAAAGTCAAGAGTCACTTGAGGGCCCTCCTATATAATAGGGGCATGGGGCACACTCAAGGGGGCTTGGAGGTTTGGGCTCCATGAGGCCAAGGCTATGCTATGGTCTCTTGTGTAGAGGTCCATATCTACTCACCTACCATTTCACACTATAGCTACATGCTATTGGTTTGTATTATACCTCTTGATGGTATGGGACATCAAGGTAGAGGTATGATGTATTTCATTCTTTATTCATGTGTGCATCCCTTGGGCTCGGGGGTGGTTGGGTGGTTGAGTTTATGCCTGTTCTATGCATGTTTTATGCATAACAATTATCTAGAGAGATCTTAGGGTTTTAACACTGGTAGTAGCCAAGGACTTGCTTAAGGACTTGAAAAAGTCCATAAGGATGTTTCAAACATGTTGCAAATGTGATGAAACTATATGTTTGGAGGACTTGAATGAAATCCATAAGGTTATTTCAAACATGTTACAAAGGTGAATTTTCTCCAACCTTTTACCATACTCCGTGGTAGTAGCCAAGGACTTGCTTCAGCATTAGATTTTGGTTTATGTCAAATTTGAGGCATTACCTGGGTCCTTTATTTCAAACATGTTGCAAAGGTGATAAGACATGAACCCTTTTATCATTCTCCATGGTGGTATAGCTAAGGACTTGCTTTAGTGTTAGACTTTTATTTATGTTAAATGCGAGGAATTAGGGTCCTTTATTGGAGAGGACTCCATAAAAATAAGTATGAGAATCTCCATGGAAAACTTTATAATGGTGGCAACAACTAAACTTAGATAATATATATATATGTGCATGAGTCAAGCTCATGCATTCTTTGTTAAGTGCTTATGGTACTTCGGTATGTAAAGACGCATAATCAAAGAACGGCTGCTCGACACTTCACGAAAGTTCTAACGGCTAGCCTTCAGGTGCATTTTCAAAGCATGGCTCTCTCCAGCTTGCATTAAATATAGCTTTCACCATCATCGTCGTTTTACTCTCGACGCAAGCGAGCCACCACTCTCTCCCTCCCCGTCACACGGCACTGCTAGAACTCGACATCATAGAGCTGCTCAGTTGCTTACTCGCCAAGCTAGCATCATGTATCATGTAATGTGTCTGCTGTCTAGGTCCCAGGAGGATGTAGACGGTGGACCGTGGACATATAGCGTGGGCTGCTTGTGTGCTTGTTGGGTGCAGGGCCTAGCCGCCCAGGCTGTGCACAACTGATTGCACGCATGCGGCAGCAGCGCTACAGAACAGGCGCCCCTGAGAAAAGTCTTGACTTTTGAAGGAAGAAGAATGAAAAAGAAGAAGCAGGAGGTGGCTTACCCTGTGCACCGCAACTTGTAAGTAATGTGCTGGTCGACTCCACAGTGCACACTCCAGTGAGAAGGTGAACCAGTTTTCCCACTCCAGCGGCCCAGGCCCCAGCCTCCAGGAACATTGCTGCGCAGCCTCCCCAGGAACACAGCACGTAGCACGCTAGCTCGCTGCTCACCTTGAAGTGGTTACCTTTCTGAGAAAATAAACTTGTAAGGTGTGACTCGTGAGAGAGACGTTGGAACTTGGAACTTGGAACTTGGAACTCGAGAACTACATGCAGCCAGCCACATGGCATGCTGCATTAAGGAATTTTGGTGAATTAAATCATTAATATGTATTATTACTTATTGCCTCCTGGTAGGTGGGCTCAACATGGCAGTGTGGCACATTAAAGATATTTCAAATTTACTAATAAGTAATTGGACTAAGGCACACTTATTAAGGTGTATATGAACTGTTATCCGAGAAATTAAAGTTCATATTAAATATTGTTTTGAAAATTAAAGTTTATACCAAATCTAACCCTTAAAATAAAGATTCACACATCAATTGAATTTGGTTTTAACGGTGCAAATTTTATTACCCGGGACTCGTGAGCCTCGCCCACCCAATAGGCTCAAATTTCAATGCACAAAGCTATATAGCAGGCCGAGACAACAAAGGTCTTGTCCAGCATCAAGGGTACGCATTAATAGGAGCCTTAGAGGTCACTTTTCAGATCAATTATATTCCCCGGACGCATCAAACTTTAGTAGATACGTTCTGCGACTAATATTTGCCACATGGGCAGTCTCTCCCCCACGAGGTTCTTCATCTCCAGCTGAAAATTCAGCTCTCATTTGGAGTCTCTGCTGCATTTTTTGTTCTTGTGAAAGAAGCCTGTCAACAGTGTAATGTGAGTTGTTTTTTTTTTGCTTTCCTATCTGTTCCGGTACAATTAGATTTTGCATGACTTAGGGCTAGAACCTTGTGAATTTTTGTTTGTACCGTTTTGACAGCCGCCCCAGCAGCACAATCGAGCTCAAATCATGGCAGCACCCGTTAATCTGTGGTCAGTGGAAAGACCTCAAACTACTGCGTCAATTCAGAGCTGGGCGGCGATGGTGGTGCGCTCTTCAGAGAGTGGCTTTACTGCAATTGACATCCGCACGCCAAAGAAGAGTGGTATCGTAGGTAGATTATTGCGGCTCTTAGAAGATCTGAGCTTGGATGTTGTAGCTCTCAACCTCTGCGCAGAGAATGAGACGTACGGGTAAGGATGGCGCCAAAGGATAATCCTCTTTTCATAGTTGCCAAGGTCCTCCTGCACTCTCGACCTACAAAGTATGCTGCGTACAACTAATCCTATTTTGATTATTTTCTTCTACGCTTCCAACGTTTTTGTTTATCAACCCGCGGCCCATAATAGCGAAGTGCTGCACGGACGGCTCTTTTATTGCAGGGCGAGACCGGAGAAGATGGATTGGAAGCATTAAAGAGAATGCTGGATGCGTTTATCTTCGAGGAGTATGGTGGATTAATACCATCTAATTAAGCGTTCATTAGTCTTGCAAAATAAGGTGGCTGACTAGGAGTTGCATTTCGACATCTTTAAAAGACTTGTTGAATAACATCTATTAGCTCTTCTTCTAGTTTGCATAGATATATTACATGCAAACGCTTACTCCATTATTCCTATTTCAAATTTTTCCTTTGTTGTCAGTCCGCACAGGGTTTGTAACCACTCTAATAAGCCACAAGGCCATTAAAAAATAGTGTGCATGTGCGAGGTTTTTCTCACTTGTGTTCACTAAATACTTGCAAATCATATTCAAAAGGCTTACAAGTATCTCATGTTTACTCTTAAATTTTTTTCTTCTCAATTTCAAAAGAATCTACAAAAACTTAATGCATTCTCATATACAAAGGATGCATATATACAAAGAGACTATGCATAGGCTTGGGTGCCATTTTTTCCTCATTTGTGTTCAGTAAATACCTACAAATCATATACAAAGGGCTTATAAGCCTCTCATGTTTACTCGGAAATTTCATTTTTCTCAATTTCAAAAGAATCTACGAAACTCGATGCATTCTCATATACAAAAGAATCATATTACAAAGGGCTCATAAGTCTCTCATGCTTGGTCATACTCTTTTTTCGTATTCACTATTTAACAAGAATCAATTTCTTTTTTGTGCGAAAGTTACAATTGCATGCTTTCAATGTAGTGGAATGAATGGAGTTCAATCTGAATGCAATGAAAAGTAGTGGAATGAATGGAGTTCAATGTGAATGCAATGAAAAGTAGTGGAATGAATGGAGTTCAATGTGAATGCAATGAAAAATAATGGAATACAAAGCCCTCATAAGTCTCTTATAATGCTTAGTTATACCCTTGTTTCATCAAATAACTATTTACTCTTTTTTGTGTAAAAGTCACATTTGCATGCTTTCAATCTAAATAGAAAGGGCTCATAAGTCTCTCATGCTTAGTCATAGTTTTGTTTTGTTTTAACTATCTTCATTTGTGCAAAAGTTATAATTGCACGCTTGCAGTGTGAATGCAATAAAAAACAGTGTATTAAATGGAATTGATTTAGATATTGAATCTGATAAGTAGCCTTGCATAGGTCATGCTTAAAGTTATTACAGATATGTTCTATGTTATCTTCAACTCCTTGAACAATTGGTCACACTACAAGAGAAAGAAGGCATAGCCATGTCTAGAGCTGCACAAGAACAAAAGAAACATAAAAATGAAAAATTGTGTGATGTAGCAATACATAGGACCATAGGTGCACGATTATAGCCTTGTGTATATCCTTGTGTATACCTGTACATATAGCCTTGTGTATAGCCACATGCATAGTCTCGTGTATAGCTTCATGCTGCATAGCCATTGCATACTGTCAAAAAAATAGAGACAGAATAAGGGAGATGCTTCTCCTCATTCCACCTCATTTGTTTGTAGTAGAGAATATTGAAAACATAGAAGCATTAATTAAAAAAATTATTGGGTTTAGGATTGGAGCTTACCTCAAGAGCTATAGAGTGAGGATTTCATAAAGAGTGAATGGGAGCAAGTGAGGATTAAGGCCATACAAGATAGATGAAAGACCTAAATATACAACAATTTAAAAGCATAAATATAAAAAATATATACAACAAGAGTATAAAAGCATTAAAAAAAACCATAAAACATTGTGATAAAAATATAATATTATCGAGAAATACCAAATGACGAGGTACAAAGTGAGGGAGAACAATATCAACATTACTAATTGAAAAGATGCAGGGGGAAGATAGCTTGAGCTCTTGCAAGCACACACTCACACTCACAAAACCCTAATAGAGAACACACAAGGTGAGGGGCTGAAAATCTTCTTCTTCTTCACTCAACACTCAACACACCATATACAAGATAAGAGTACACAATAATATGAAAGGTACTCAACCAATACATACACGGGTTCTCTATAGTGTGAACCCAACTAAATGAGCTGGCGCTATAACTATGCCAGTCTCTAGAATGGCTGTCACACAGCCTCTCATCCCACTGGCCGAATATCACCCAAGATCTCACCAACCATGCCAATGGTGTAAGTGTGGGGCCTATCTCCCAGGCGGGTCATCAGTGTCCACCGCCTCACTAGACGAGCTCGATATCTCAACACTCCCCCTCGAGCTCAACTCCATCTCATGTACACCAAGTGAAGCCCTGAATCTGCGGAGCTTCTCTATACCCAATGCTTTGGTGAAGATGTCAGCTACCTGATCCTCTGTGCTGACATAAACAAGGTCAACGTCTCCTGCCAAGACCTTCTCTCTGACGAAGGTCTCCTGCCAAGACCTTCTCTCTGACGAAGTGGTAGTGAACCTCTATGTGCTTTGTACGAGCATGAAAGATTGGGTTCCTGGCCAACTGTATACTGCTAATGTTGTCACAAAAAATGACAACTTGTCTATCCACTGATAGACCCAAATCTGCAAGTAGCTTCCTCAACCAAGCTACGTCACATGCTGCCATAGCAGCTCCTCTATACTTGGCCTCTGTACTCGATAGAGCAACCGTAGGCTGCTTCTTGCTGCTCCAAGTCACATCAGCACTCCCCAAAGAAAACATGAATCCACTAGTAGATCTCCTATCTGAGATACTACCAGCCTAATGAGCATCTGTATACCCATGTACACATATCTCTGTCCCAGTCTCATAGAATAGTCCACAATGCAAAATAGACTTCACATATCTCAGTATGCGTCTCACTGCATCCAAATGCGGTTTTCGTGAAACCTGCATAAACTGACTCACCAACCCAACAGCATAGCTCAAATCTGGTCTGGTGATCGTCATATAGATCAAGCTTCCTACTATGCACCTATACATAGTAGGATCCTCCAAGATCTCTCCTGAATCTGCACTCAACTTGCCATTCTGATCCAATGGCACAGAAATAGGCTTACAATCTGTCATACCATACTTGGACAACATGTCCAAGCCATACTGTCTCTGCAGTAATCCAATACCATGTGGTGACCTAATCACCTCAATGCCCAAGAAATATCTGAGCTCCCCCAGATCCTTCATCTCGAACTTCTGTCTAAGGAAGATCTTTACATCAAAGATCTCTGCATCATGGTCCCCC
Organism: Cibotium barometz; assembly: GCF_041138505.1. NCBI lineage: Eukaryota > Viridiplantae > Streptophyta > Polypodiopsida > Cyatheales > Cibotiaceae > Cibotium > Cibotium barometz. Next base: position 28,495,007 of record NC_141057.1, on the reverse strand, counting down.
GTAATGATCAAGTCATCTACATAGATGACAACAAGCACAACCCCTCTATCACCATGTCTCACATATAGCGAGAAATCTGCATTGGCTACATGAAAGCCAATAGTGACAAGATATTCAGAAATCTTGTCAGACCATGCTCTTGGTGCTTGCTTTAAGCCATACAAGGCTTTCTTCAACCTACAAACATGCTCGGGGTGACCCACATCCTCATAACCAGGTGGCTGCAACATATACAACTCTTCTTGCAAATCCCCATGCAAGAATGCATTCTTTACATCCATATGATGTAAAGACCATTGCTTTGACGTAGCCACTGCTATCAAACTCTCAGTGTTGCCATCTTGGCAACTGGGCTGAAAGTTTCCTCATAATCAATGCCATATGTCTGCGCAGATCCTTTGGCTACCAATCTAGCCTTGTACCTGTTTATGCTTCCATCACTGTTATGTTTTACTTTGTATACCCACTTGCATCCAATGGCTTTCTTGCCTTCAGGCAATTGCACTAAATCCCAAGTCTCATTTCCATATAGTGCATCCATCTCCTCATCCATAGATTTCTCCCAACACGCATTTCCAACAGCCTCATCAATGCATGTGGGCTCTACAACTTGCACAACCTTTGCCATATATGCATAGTGATGTGCCACATACCCATCATATGTAAATCTCTGCACAGGGTTCTTCACTCTCCCTGATCTTCATAGCTTTTCATTCATGGCTTCCATAGCCTTCTTTACACCAGGTGTTCTCATAGCTGGGATCCCAAGCTCCTCATCAAGGCTCATATCTGAGCCACTAGACTCTCCATCAACATGAGAATGCCCTACAGAAATGTTAGGCATACCAAGGGGCTCAACCACTTTCTCTTTTCTTTTACGTGATGTACTAATCACATTTGCAGGACTGGTATTATGATGCAGCCTGCCACTCCATGGTCTATCAACAGACCCACTAGATGAGGACTCTCCTGGTCCACTCAAAGACTGTGATTGCTGTCCTGCATTCTGTGCAACCACACTTACACTTACATCAGCCCCAACAGCTTCTTTTTCAGCAGCATACCAGCTGCTCATCTCATCAAAGACAACATCCTTGCTTACCCTCAACTCACGTGTAGCAGGGTTATAACACCTGTATCCCTTTTGCTCAAGGGAATATCCAATAAACACACATTTGTCAGCTTTCGGATCCAGCTTAGTTCTCAGCTCATCTGGCACATGCACATATGCAATGCATCCAAAAACTTTCAGATGAGACAAATCTGGTTTTCTATCAGTAAACCTCTCCTCTGGAGTTACATCATGTATGGTTGCAGTTGGAGTTTTGTTCATGATGTATACTACTGTAGAAACAGCCTTAGCCCAATAGCTATGCGGCATACTTTTCTCTTCCATCAATGCTCGCGCAATCTCAGCAATGTGCCTGTTTTTTTGCTCAGCAACTCCATTTTGCTGTGGAGTGTATCTGCATGTAAACTATCTCCGAATACCATTCTTCTTAAAAAATTCAGAGAACTCATTGGAGAAGTACTCTCCCCCTCCATCTGACCTTAGGCACTTTACATATTTCCCTGTTTGCTTTTCAACCAAAACTCTGAAATTCTGAAAGTGAGTGAACACCTCACTCTTCTCCTTCATGAAATATATCCACACTTTCCTTGTGTGGTCATCAATGAAGGTCACATAATACCTGCAGCCTCCCATAGATATGGTCTTCGTAGGACCCCATACATCTGAATGCACAACATCTAGTGCATTTCTGCTCACATATCTGTTACATGGAAACACATGCTTTGTTTGCTTCCCAAATTGGCATGCTTCACATATTTTCTGCATACCTTCCACTTTAAATTTTGGCATCCCTGTCACAATTCCTTTAGTCTGCATAGATTTCAATCTCTGCACATTTACATGTCCAATCCTTTTATGCCAAATGTCTGTGTCTGCAACAATTCCTGAACCATTTGCAAACATTGCAGCACTCATTTCAGGCATGTCTACATTCAACGTAAACATTCTGCCCACTCCGTTGCCTTTTGCAACCAACATGCATTTGTCTTTAAAATCTTCAACATAACAACCATCAGGGTTAAACCGAACCTGCAAACCTTGCTCAATCATCTGGCCAATTGAAACCAGATTCTTTGTTATGTTCGAAACGTGAAGCACATCTGCAAGGTACTTCACTTTTCCATCCTGCATAGACAATGGCACATCTCCAACATGGGCAATTGGATGAGCAGTGTCATCCCCTGTTTCTAGAAAACCTGGTCTTTCCCTTGAACCACTCCCCATGACTTGTCATGTGGTTTGAAGCGCCTGAATCCATATACCATACATTATTTTTTTGTGCTGCATCAACATTTTCAGACATGGCATTCACGACATGCTGCATAACAAACAACCTTTCATTATCCTCATTATTTCTGCTTGAGGATGCATAGTTGTTTTGCTGCACTTTCCCATTTTGCATGTCAGCTTGCTTCTTATAACATTCTACCTGCACATGTCCAGGCTTACCACAATAATAGCATTCATGTGCATCATTATATTGCCTTTGCCAGTTTCCATGGCCTCTTTGGCTCCCCCTGCCTCTGAATTTGCCTCTTCCACCTACGTGTTGTTGTTGTTGTTGATTTTGGGACTGTTGTTGCTGCTGCTGCTGGCCATAATTCTGATTACCTGTTTGGCCACCTCCTTGACCGCGTCCACGGCCTCCTCTACCTCGTCCTCTTCCTGAACTTGTGTAGAAAGCCTGTTGCTCTGAACTGTTTTTGCTTTGTGAAGACTGTTGGTCTTCACCCAAGGTCTTCTCTTCGATAATCAGCATAGACACCAAATCTGTAAAGTTGGGAATGTTTTCCCGAGTCTGAATAGACGTCTTGAATGCCTTGTATTGTGGCCTGAGACCACGTAGACAAACTTCCACCTTGTCATCATCATCCTACTGACACACCAATAGATGCAAGGGATTCCACAATACCCTTTATCTTCAGCGCATAGTCATTCACAGACATGCTCTTTTCTCTACAGTATGAAGTTCATTCTTCAACTCTATCTTACGTGCTACTAGAACCTTCTCTCTCATTGTCACAAAGTGATAATGCACCTCAATGTGCTTTGTTCTAGCATGGTATATGTAAGGTTCCTCCCTTCTAAAATGGGAGAAACACTTAAGATAGTCCGCTAAGTCTTATCTTGGGAAAAATTTCCTATTCATCGACACCTTGACCTTGTAGAGATTCAAGGATACGATTCATAGGTATGACCTAGCTCTATCCCGCAGGGGGAGCGTGATTTTCTAAACATCAAATCACCCATAGGGCAATTGATCATAAATTGGGCAACTACTAGACTTGATTTCTAGAGACAACGCTTTTTTCCTCATCTTATGCAAGGCACAGCCGTCTCGCTGGCCTAGTCTTCTAGAATAGAGTTGCCCAAGAACCTAACTATCTAACGTAGGGCTTTCACTTAATATGTTGGAAAGCTACCCGACTACTCGGGTCCACCCGTCCGTAGGATGGTGCCATCAGGGCATTCCATCCTCCCACTTTTCACCCTACTCACGCATCAATTTGTTTTCTAATTAATCCTACCACACTGTTTGACATAAATAAACATATTCCTTAATTAAGGCCCTTTTTCACAAGGTTCGTTAAAACAGCCTTCTTACACAATACAATCATACCAAAGACAAGATGTAATTATATAAAAAGTTTATACATGAACCAATTCCATACAAGCCAAATCGGCTCTCTTATTCTTATTCTGCTGATGATCTAGAATTCGGCCTTCCAGCCTCTACATGCTGGGCAAAACCCTACGGGACCATACACCTCATCGTCGGCCGCTGGCGAGAGGACTCAAGCCGGCCTATCGCCCTCTGAGGCTCCATCGCTCGATCCTCCCGCCCCTCAGAGGGATATCTGCACACTAGGGTGGGCTTATTTACTGCACTAGCCTGGGCCCTCAGAACTAGGTAGCCTCATTACCTCTCGCCTCAATCGGCGATCCTTATTCTCCCAAAGGTATGAGGGATACCTTGGGCCATTTCCGGGCTTTGCTAACGACGCCGCCCGGCTACATTAGCACGAAACGGAGTTAGCGTTGAAGCCAAAAAAATCTTGAATTCTAAAGATAACAACTTCAATGCAATTTACTAAATATAGCATTCACAATTCATGAAGATAACAATTTCAACGTAAATTATCGAATACAACATCACATAATTCGCAACTTCATATAATTTTTATGTCGTCATTTTAAAAGGAAAAGACACCATTCATTAACACTAATTTAAGAAAAATCTCTTCTTTTGAAAATCAACCAAGCTAACCTGGTCACCGTTTCCTTGAGGGGCTTGAAAAGGGAGGACTGGAGCCGCATTGGGCGCATCTTCCCCCATCTTGTTGTTACGTGCTCCTTTTGAGGCAATATTTTGTCGTCTCCGAGATGAGGCCATCTTAGGCGTCGCCTTGGAGAGCTCGCTGCTGCGATCAAAACGCTTCAGTCGGATCTGAATTTCGAGCTCGTTTGCTCACCGTACGAGCAAAAAAGAATATGGCGCACGAACCCTTTCTTGAGGCAAAAAACCCTTATTAAAGTCTACGCAAATGGGGGGGATTGTGAGATGTCCTTAAGGGCAAAAAGGCGGAGAGGGCTGGGAGGGCCTGCTGGAAGTCTCTTCACACAGGGGGGGGGGCGGAGAAGAGTTAAGGACACTGCCTCTAAGGAAGAGGGGGATGGAGGAATTTTAGCTTATCTGAAAAGGGCCAAATGAGGGGGTGTGAGAGGGGTGGCTGCAAGGGGTGGCTGTACTGCAGCAAGTACGCTACACAGGGAACGGACGGCGATACAACTGGGCATACGCTACAGAGAAATGCGTGCCGTCTGTGGAGCACCCCGAGGGTTTACATAGCTGAGGGGTGAGGGTACGGGCGCTGCGCAAAGCAAGGACGAAAGGACGGTGTACCTTCAAAGGCTATGGATCAGTGGCCTGCATGGGTCTAGGGGAAAGGTACGGTGTCGGTTTGTACGGGAAAGGAGTGGTACGCATATACCTTATCTGGTCTGGGGCACCATGGGTGTCCACGTAGGGGTACGCGTGGACCATACAGTGGGCGGCTATCCTTTGGTTCTTGGGCAGCCATTGTACAGGCACCCTAGTAAGTGTGTTAGGACCAAATTTTGGGACGGGGTACCCAAATTTGGGATGCCCGCCTCGATTTGCGTACCGAATTGCCCCGAGGGGCGATTTTTTTTTTGTCCGGGAGGTTCTCTTGGTCGTAGGGGTTCAGACCGTTCGTCAATTGGACGCCCGGTCGTGGATTTATTAAGGTTTAAAGGTCGCTGATTTTTAACTAAAATGATTAAAATTAGCATATAGGCTTGATCCGGTGTCCGTTTTGGATGCTGTAAAATCCTATATTAGGGTAAAATCGCACGCAGATTCTAAATTTAGGCTCAGAATTTGAAGATTCTAAGTAGAAATGACTCAAATAATAAAATCATTGATTTTTATATCATAAAAACTCATAATTACATGGACATTTCTTTATTAGTGAAGATGGGTATGTTACATCCTTCCCTCCCTTAAAGAAATCGAGATGTCCTCATCTCGTCATGAATTGGGGATAATCCTTTAAGAGTGTAGCTTCATCTTCCCAAGTTGCATCCTCTTCAGGGTAATCTTTCCACTAAACTAGATGTTCTACAAGAGTTCTATTTCGGAGTTGCCTTTCCCTAGAATCTATGATGCTACTGGGCTGTAATTCAAGGACTCCTTGAGTAGGGATTACAACTTGTTCATCATCAAGAATATGATTGAGACTGGGGACATATGGTTTTAACAAACTTACATGAAATACATTATGGACTTTGATATGGGTTGGGAGTTGGAGTTTATAGGCACTTTTACCTAGACACTTGATAACTGTATAGGGACCACAATACCTAGGGCTGAGCTTCTTATATTTTCCAAGTGATAGAGAACTTCGTTTGGGTCGCACTCGTAGAAGAACTCTGTCTCCTTCCTTGAAGATCCTTTCAGACCTCTTGTTGTCAGCATAATGCTTTTGTCGATCTTGGGCAGCTTTAATATCCTTTTGGATCGCCTTGGTTTGTTCCTCCATCTCTTCGAGCATTTTCTTGGATGCCTCAACTCTTATGGTTGGATCAGAGAAATTTAGAGGAGACAGGCATTCTTGCCCATAGAGTGCCTTGAATGGTGACATTCCTATGCTTTGATGATAAGACGCATTGTAGGCAAATTTTACTAGAGGAAGGTAGTGAATCCACCTTCTGGGTTCCCGTCCACAGTATGCTCTGAGAATGTCTTCAATTACTTGATTGACTCTCTCAGTTTGGCCATCGGTCTCTGGATGATAAGCTGTGCTAAAGCAAAGTTGAGTTCCCAAAGCTTGAAATAAAGACTGCCAGAATTTTGAAGTGAAGTCAGAATCTCGATCACTTACTATCCTTTTTGGGAGACCATGAAGTTTGAGGACTTGATGAATATTCGAGCAACATCAGAAGCTTTGAAGGTCTTCTTTGCTGGTATAAGGTGAGCTACTTTGGTAAGTAAGTCCACTACTACTAGAATGGAGTCATATCCTCCTTGAACAGTGGGGAGACTTGTGACAAAATCCATACTAATGCACTCCCACTTCATTTGGGGAATATCTAAGGGTTGAAGTTTTCCAGGCATCCTGACCCTTTCAGCTTTGATCCTTTGGCATGAGAGACATTACTTTAGGTACCGAAGCACATCATTTTTCAAGCCTGCCCAATGAAAGCTCCTTCTTATAGCATTTAATGTTTTTGCATAACCTAGGTGTCCTGCAGCAGCAGGGCTATCATGAGCTTCATGGAGGATTAGTTTCTTTAAAGTAGGATCCTTAGGGATACATAGCCTGTGATTGAAGTAGAGGCTTCCTTCATGAGTGGAGTATCCCTTGATTAGATTCTTCTCTTTCTCTGAATGTCTCCCTTCTTCTAGTAACTTTATCATCCTCTGATAATCTGGATCATGAGATGAGACTTCTTCCACCTTGACCAAAATGGGATTATTTGGCATTGAAATAGCACTCAAGAAAGATTTGCGACTAAGTGCATCTGCCACCACATTATCTTTCCCAGGGCGGAATTTGATGTCGAAGTCATATTCTTGTAGAATTTCAATCCATCTCCTTTGCCGTATGTTGAGGTTAGGCTGGGTGAAGATCCACTTTAGACTTTTGTGGTCAGTTACAAGCTAGAATTTGCCCCCCAAGAGATAATGTCTCCATTATTTGAGGCAACGAACAACTGCTAAGAGTTCCAAATCATGGGTGGCATAGTTTGCTTCATATTGCTTTATCTTGCGGGAAGTATAAGCGACTGGTTTTGGCCTAAGACACCACCAAGTGCTAGACTACTAGCATCGCTAACCACTTCAAATTCCTTGGAGAATTCAGGAAGCTTTAAGACTGGGGCAGAAGTAATAATAACTTTCAGCTGATCAAAGTTGTTTTGATGGATTGGCAGCCACACTATTTTGCAATCCTTCTTAAGAAGATCCGTCAAAGGTGCAGCTACCAAGGCATAATCTTTGATAAAAATCCTATACCAACCCGTGATTCCCAAAAATCCATGAACTTCACGAACTCATTTAGGGGGTGGCCATTCTAGAATATCCTTGACCTTGGCGGGGTCTACTGAGATGCCATCTTTGGAGACGATGAATCCAAGATACTCAATTTGATGAGTAAAGAAGGTACATTTGCTCTTCTTGGCATAGAGTTTGTGTCTGCACAGCAATTTGCAGAACTCTACGCACATGCTCCTCATGCTCTTCCGTTGATTTGGAGTAGATTAAGATGTCGTCAAAGAAAACAAGCACAAACTCATCCAAGTAAGGGCGGAATATATCTTGCATTAGGCGGTTGAAGGTTGCAGGAGCATTGGTTAACCAGAATGACATTACAGTAAACTCATTGTGGCCATAATGGGTATTGAAGGCTGTTTTGGGTATTCTGCTTCCTTGACTTTGATCTGATAGTATCCAGACCTCAAATCTATTTTTGAGAAGACTTTGTCCCCATGAAGCCTGTCAAGAAGTTTGTGGATGCGAGGGATAGGATACTTATTCTTGACAGTGACTTGATTTAGCCCTCGATAATCTATGCAGAGGCGGAGAGTCCCGTCCTTCTTTTTTTGGAAAAGAACAGGTGCTCCCCACGGAGAGCTACTGGGGCGTACAAATCCTTGTTCAATGAGTTGGGAAAGTTGCTCCTTAAGTTCAATGGCTTCACGAAGGGACATTTTATAGGGAGTTTTTGAGACAGGTTGGGCTCCAGGGATCACCTCGATTTCATGGTCGACTTCTCGAGGAGGTGGTAACCCTGTAAGCTCATCAGGGAAGATGTTAGAGAATTCTTGGAGCCAAGAGGGTTCTTTCTCCATACTAGGTTCAATGACTTTGTTGAGTTTGACTAAGAAAACTTGCTGACCCTTACGTGTACCCTTGAGAAGATGTTTTGCCTTGACTACCCTAGATTCCCGCCTTGAAGCAATGAGGCCAAGCACATTATAGGATGCTCTCATACGAGCAAAGCCCCTTGTGAAAGAAATGAAGGCTAACAAACCGAAGAATCAAAAGAGATCTTACCCTGAGGCAAATCTTAAAGCTCAACCCTACAAGAAACCTCAACAGAATATTCCTTACTACAACAGAGGGCGCCAAGGCAACTCTTTTGTCCCCCGCTCGTATGCTGCTTCTTCCAGAGAAGGCCCTCTGTGTTTTGAGTGCAATGAGTCGGGACACTTTAGAGCCATCTGTCCCAAGATGGCAACATCATTTCCCCAAGGTAACAGAGGAAATCAAGGCCGTGGAACCCCTACCCACCAAGGTGTAAGAGGCAGTGGCCGTGTGACAGAGGCCGCGGAGGAGCAGTTGCTAGAACTGCCTATGTTATAAGTGAAGAACCGACCTTGGAAACGGGTGAAGAAGAGCGTTCCTCCCTTCTAAAATGCGAGAAACACTTAAGATAGTCCACTAAGTCTTATCTTGGGAAAAATTTCCTATTCATCGACACCTTGACCTTGTAGAGATTCAAGGATACGATTCATAGGTATGACCTAGCTCTATTCCGCAGGGGGAGCGTGATTTTCTAAACATCAAATCACCCATAGGGCAATTGATCATAAATTGGGCAACTATTAGACTTGATTTCTAGAGACAACGCTTGTTTCCTCATCTTATGCAAGGCACAGCCGCCGCGCTGGCCTAGTGTTCTAGAATAGAGTTGCCCAAGAACCTAACTATCTAACGTAGGGCTTTCACTTAATCTGTTGGAAAGCTACCCGACTAATCGGGTCCACCCGTCCGTAGGATGGTGCCGTCAGGGCATTCCATCCTCCCACTTTCCACCCTACTCACGCATCAATTTGTTTTCTAATTAATCCTACCACACTGTTTGACATAAATAAATATATTCCTTAATTAAGGCCCTTTTTCACAAGGTTCGTTAAAACAGCCTTCTTACACAATACAATCATACCAAAGACAAGATGTAATTATATAAAAAGTTTATACATGAACCAATTCCATACAAGCCAAACCGGCTCTCTTATTCTTATTCTGCCGATGATCTAGAATTCGGCCTTCCAGCCTCTACATGCTAGGCAAAACCCTACGGGACCATACACCTCATCGTCGGCCGCTCGCGAGGACTGAAGCTGTCCTGTCGCCCTCTCAGGCTCCATCGCTCGATCCTCCCGCCCCTCAGAGGGATGTCTGCACACTAGGGTGGGCTTATTTACCGCACTAGCCTGGGCCCTCAGAACTAGGCAGCCTCATAATCTCTTGCCTCAATCGGCGATCCTTATTCTCCCAAAGGTGTGAGGGATACCTTGCGCCATTCTCGGGCTTTGCTAACGACGCCGCCCGACTACACAAGCACGGAACGGAGTTAGCGTTGAAGCCAAAAAAATCTTGAATTCTAAAGATAACAACTTCAATGCAATTTACTAAATATAGCATTCACAGTTCATGAAGATAACAATTTCAACGCAAATTATCGAATACATCACATAATTCGTAACTTCATATAATTTTTATGTTGTCATTTTAAAAGGAAAAGACACCATTCATTAACACTAATTTAAGAAAAATCTCTTCTTTTGAAAATTAACCAAGCTAACCTGGCCACGGTTTCCTTGAGGGGCTTGAAAAGGGAGGACTAGAGCGGCATTGGGCGCATCTTCCCCCATCTCGTTGTTACGTGCTCCTCTTGAGGCAATATTTTGTCGTCTCTGAGATGATGCCATCTTAGGCGTCGCCTTGTAGAGCTCGCTACTGCGATCGAAACGCTTCAGTCAGATCTGAATTTCGAGCTCGTTTGCTCACCGTATGAGCAAAAGAATATGGTGCACGAACCCTTTCTTGAGGCAAAAAACCCTTATTAAAGTCTACGCAAATGGGGGAAGATAATGAGATGTCCTTAAGGGCAAAAAGGTGGAGAGGGCTGGGAGGGGCTGCTGGAAGTCTCTTCACACGGGGGGAGAAGAGTTAAGGACACTGCCTCTAAGGAAGAGGGGGATGGAGGAATTTTAGCTTATTTGAAAAGGGCCAAATGAGGGGGTGTGAGAGGGGTGGCTGCAAGGGGCGGCTGTACTGCAGCAAGTACGCTACACAGGGACAGACAGGGCATACGCTACACAAAAATGCGTGCCGTCTGTTGCGCACCCCGAGGGTTTATATAGCTGAGGGATGAGGGTACGGGCGCTGCGCAAAGCAAGGACGAAAGGACGGTGTACCTTCAAAGGCTATGGATCAGTGGCCTGCATGGGTCTAGGGGAAAGGTATGGTGTCGGTTGTCCGGGAAAGGAGCAGCATGTACCTTATCTGGTCTGGAGCAGCATGGGTGTCCACGTAGAGGTACGTGTGGACCATACAGTGGGCGGCCGTTCTTTGGTTCTTGGGCGGCCATTGTACGGGCACCCTAGTAAGTGTGTTAGGACCAAATTTTGGGGCGAGGTATCCAAATTTGGGGCGCCCGCCTCGATTTGCGTGTCGGACCGCCCCAGGGGGGGCGAAATTTTTTTTTTGTCCGGGAGGTTCTCCTGGTTGTAGGGGTTCAGACCATTCGTCAATCGGACGCCACTCTGTCCCCTCTCTTCTTTTGCTGCACACATCCACGCTATCCACCAGACCTATTCACCTGACTCTCGCCAGCCACTTCTGAGTTATGGATGATTACTTTGATGTGACTTTGGATAGGAAAGATGATGCTCCCTTGTATGCTTTGGTTAGAGGATGGTGTTCACAAGTGGTCTTTAATTTGATGATGAGTGCTGCCATACAACAGGTTAGACAGACGAGTCTATGCATTGTGGGTTTATCACTTATGTGATGCTTTGAAGCAGGAATCGACCAAAGTTTTGGACAAAGAGGACAGGATGTGTGATGAGGATGTTACAAAGGGGTTTTTAGCTGCTATGGGTGAGAATGGTGTGGTGATAAAGGAGAAGCTTTCAATGAAAAAGATGGATATATGGTCAAAACAGGTACTCTTGGATGTTAAAGTTGAATGGTGGTCTATGCAGATGTTGAGGGTGCTTATCTTCGCAAGTGGTGGCAGTGTATTGATCAGTCCTTGTTCTTTCAAGAGCCTTTATGTTGGCATGGTGAATTTAAAAGGATGCTCTTTGACCTAGGTGGGCGGATGTGGTATGCTATGATGTTAAGTTGGGTGATACAACTTTGGCCATTTGATCCAGGAATATGAATGCAAGTTCTTGTTTTTTGCTGAGCATGAATGCTCTAGCAGGCTGGGGGGTTGGCAAAGTATGTCGTCAGGTGTTTTTTTGAAAGGTGTTTTGGGTCCGTGTACATACATTGGGATGCATGGTTTGCGAAAACTTTGCCTTGAATGCCCTGGCAAATGTACAGAGTGAATGGCTTTGCAGTGAGCTAATACATGTGTGTTGTTTTTTTCGGGAGCAGGTGCTTGAGATTGGAAGTTTTTTTATTGCAGCAGTATGGTGTGCGGGTGGTTGCCAAATGTAGGGCACCGACCGATTCAAAAGAGAGCCGTCTTTGGAGCATGGGCAATGGTCGTGTTTGGGTAAGTTTTTGCATCCGTTTTGGAAAGTCATGTGGGCACCGCACGTGTAGGTGAAGCAAGGTAAAGAAAAGTTGGTGGTGGCCATCATTGAAGCTTTAAAAAAATATATAAAAATGATATCCACGTGGCCAGCTTGTAGGAGACCACATGGAGGTTTATCTCGCTGCCAGCGTGAGGTTCAAGAAGGTTGGCGAAGTGTGGACATGAGGAAGAAGTGGAGTCGGGTTGTAAAAAGGAAGTTGGCGGCCTTGTACGTGGGGGCTCTCGGGGAAGTGAAGGCCTGGCTCTGGTGAGTCTGCAGAGAGACGCAGACAAGGTGAGAGTGTTGCCGCCTTGTGGGAGAGAGCTTGGAGCGTGCGACCAGAGGGTGGCTTTTTGCTTGGGTGATCGTGTAGAGGCTGACGAGTAGGCGCCACAAAGGGCCAGGCAAGAGCTGGGGCGCCGCCTTCGTGATGTGAAGCGTTGGGTACGTCAGTGAAAGAGGTAGCAGCTGCTGCAGGCACTGCAGAGAGGGAGCCACTAGAAGGAGTCGTCTCTGCCGTGACAGTGAAGAGAGTGTGGCCTTTTGTTTGTTGTGTGTGGCTAGGTGTAGCCCGCAAGCACACGAGGATGCTTCTCTTGGAGCCGCAGCGCAGCAGGGCAGGGGAGTAGCGTGGACAGCTGGCTGGCGAGGGATTGTAAGGAAGCCGTCTCAGGTGTGGCTGGCGACAGTCAGGTGAACAGGTCTGGTGGACAGCGTGGATGTGTGCAGCAAAAGAAGAGATGGGACAGAGTGAAGCAGTGAAGGAGGGTTGATGGTGGGGCACCCTCTAAAGAGAAAGAGTGCCTTAGGTGTTTTGTGTTGGCTGTAGTAGAGGTGCTGATGTGTGGGTTGGAGATAGGTGAAACTCGACTACGACACTTGGCAGGCAGCACAGCTGGACAAAGAGTAGCCGGGCTACAGAGGAAGTTGAGGGTTGCTGGTGGGGAGCCCTCTGAAGAGAAGCAGAGATCGGGAGAGAGGCTTGGTTGTCAGACGCAAGGGTGGATTTCCTTGGCAGTAAATCCAAGCCAGAGTCTTGGTTTTTGGTGAAATTGCTGAGTTTGTACAGTGTGGATGGTGCTGTGTATGTTTTTGCTGAATGATCATTTGTCTATCGTGGTTTTGAGCTATCTTTGTGGTGTGGGTGGGTGGTGAAGTGTGAGAAGTGTTCCAGCCGGTGGGGGCTGGTGGTGCCCCTGTTGTTGTGGTGTTTATCAAAGTTTGGGAGGTGAAGGGCTATAGAGGCATGGTCTTTTTTCTTTTTTCACCTCACATGCTTTCTGGTGCCCCCACACTGAGGTGAGCTCAGGTATATTTCTCTTTCCTACAAGGGTGTATGCCCCAGAGTAAGAGATTGAAGGAAGGTGTTTCCAGTGTTTTTCTTGGTCTGAAGGTGAAGCTTGGGGATAAAAATGATGTCGTATCCAGAGTTTTTTGGTGGTCCTAATGAAGATGTAGCAGATTTTCTTGAGAGGTTCGAGGTTGCGTGCATTAGCAACCTTCTTGTCTATGCCCATCCTGGTTTCATCTTCATGCATAAGATCCATATCACTTGGCTCATCAGACAAGGAAATATCCACAGCATCAATCACATTCTCACAATCATAAACATGCTCATCCAAGAAGTCCGCAATGACCTGCTCTTCTTCATTCTTTAAAACAATCAGCTCATGGTCCACATCTTGTCCACACATATAAGCACTCACATCATTGATAGCCTCCGATTTCGGCACCGAAAAGGCTAGAAGATGCAAGTTTTCGACAACAATTCATCATTTTTACCCATGTCCTTATGGCATCTAGGCCTATGTGTACCTTGTTGCTTTATATTTTGCATGGCATATTTATTGTAAATGCTTGGCTATTAGCGGGTCCGCAATTGTGAAGCCAAGGCATGAAAACTCTCTCTTGTTTTGAAAAGTCAAACCATATACCATGTGCACACAAGATAAAGCCTTAAGCCTAAGGTTCAAAAAAAAATGTATCACTTTTCAAGTTTTGAATAAAGAAAGGGAAAAAGTTTTGAATAAAGAAAGGGAAAAAGAGAAGGTCGTGTGATCTTGGGGGTTGTGGGAAGTTGCAACTAACTACCTATATCTCTCCTTGCACGGCTCTTTTCTATCTCTCTCGGTTTGAGCACAACTCTTGCCTCTCTTTTGTCTCTTCCTTGTTCTTGAATATTTCCTAGCTATGGAGGAAGAAGAATAAGATGGTGAGGATGATTGTCTTGTCTATTTTCTGTGTGCTCTACACTACGTAGCTTTTCTTTGTGTGTGCATGGCTGTAGCTTCTTAGAGAGAGAGAGAATGTGTGTGTTATTGAGAGCTTTCTGCAGCTTTCATGGCTATGGGCTGAGCCCAATGCATATACTTTGCATGCTTGAGCCCGGATAATTTGCAGATTTCGTGAGCTTGGAAGGCAAAGTCATTTGGTGCGTTCGCCGGGAGGGGCTAGCCATGGAATTTGCAAGAGGCAGCCTCAAATGTGGGGGGAGCACTGGCAGAATACCTTCAGCAGCAAGGCAGATTGCAACTAAAAAAACGAGAGGAAGAAGAAGCAGAGAAACAGATTGTAGAGTACCAGCGACAATTGGATCAATGCGTTGCTGAGAAGGAGGCGAAGGTGAAATTGAAGGAAGGAGCAAGATAGACATGGAAGCTGCAAAGAGCAGAGCGAGGGTACCGCAGAGTGCAAGAGAAAAAGGGGGCTTCTGATGCATAAATTTTACAGAGCAGTTGCAAGATCAAGACGAAGGGCAGAAGCAGCACAGAGCGATCACCATGGATTCATCTGTGTCCTTGGCAGCCGCACAGCAGGTGGTGCAGGAAAACCTTCATCAGAGCAGAAACCTTACAACCCTATGGTAGATACAAGTCGACGCTGCTGGAGAAATACCGCGGAGTTAGGGACTCATTGGTGTTGCAAAAATGGATTAGAGAGACGTAAAATTGCCTAGAGATGAATTCAGAGTGGAACGGTGGAACCTAGAGGTGAAACATCTAATGCAAGCATTATGGGACCTGTCATCCAAGGCCAGCAGAGCCTGGGTGCCTAGGATAGGGTATGGTCAGAATTGGAGTGGGCCAAGAGGGGCCTTGAATGCATCTTCTAACAGTGGTTTCAGCAGAGAAGGCACAAGTGGCTATGCAGCAGAAGGCCACCCATGTTTCCATGTCGTATATGTGGTGGGCAGGCCCTAGCACAATCACGAATTACTCTGATGCAAGTAGCTGGAGAATATGAGATGAGGGTGGTCAGAGTTACATAAGTCAATGAAGCTGAAGGAAGCCCACGCAGCAAAGGGGATACATCCCCGCCCATGTTGGGTCTGCACTAGTGATGCTGTGATGCATGGCGGCACAGGGTATGGAGCACAGCAGCAAACTACGGGCTATCAGAATTATGGACCTCAGTATCAGGCCCCTCAGAAAGGCAGCCTCTCTTGTGAAATGTCACGAGGTAGCCTCTCTTGTGAAATGTCACGAGGTACCATGCCAGGTAGTAGCCATGGCCAGAAAGCATCTTGCAGCTCAACAATGATGCCATTGAAGAGTGTCAGTACTATACTTGAAGAAGAAAAACTTGATAAAGGTTGCCCTCGACTGTTTGATTCTTCAGATTTGCATGTGTTTCCACAGGATCCATGCTTAATGGCAGAGAATGAACGTTTTAGGTACAGGGTTTTATGGATGATGCATCACTACCTGATTCTGCATGGTCTTGCAATGTTCAAACTGGTAACAGGAATGCTTTCTCCAAAAAGAGGGTTCATGTGGGAATGAGTTCACAAACATCCGTTGGAGTAGATCGAGTGGAGGGTAGTGCTACTCAGATTGAGGTAAAAATGTTGAAGGAAGCACTCAAGTCCGAGAGAGTCACTCTTCATAAGCTTTACATGGAACTAGAAGAAGAGAGGTGTGCATCCACAACAACTGCGAATGAAGCCATGGCTATGATCACACGGCTTCAGGAAGAAAAGGCAGCAGTTTTGATGGAAGGCCGCCGGTATAGACGTGCAACAGAAGAGAGAGAGACTCATAACCAGGAAGCCATTACTATTCTAAAAGAGGCACTTTTGAATAAGGAGGATGACTTGCTGGCTTTACAGGATCACATAGAGGCTTACAGGGAGATGTTTATGAGGATAGAATCTGGATAGGGAAGTGGTCAAAGTAGCTATCTGGAAGAAGACAGAGAGAAAGAACAGGTACTATTTCTGGAAGGCCAGGAAACAACCTCCTCTTCATATAAGGGTTTGAAGCATATAGGATATCATTGGCAGAATCAAATCGTCAAAACTGGGACCAGCATGCTGGATACAGATGATGGGCATCAGCAGTTGGAGTGCTGGGATAAATTGCTGGGTTTAAAGTGCAGCAATCAGCCTGCACATGATGGTGTAAGGATGAACTTAGCAGGCTATTTTGATGATTTTCAAGGTGTCTATGATGGAAAGCATTATGAAGGGGCATCAGAAGAGGACTATGATATAGGAGAGAGGGCAGTTGTGGAGTCTACGCCAACGCAAGGGTTGAAGATCAAAGCTTTGGAGAAGTTTCCTTGGGCAGATGAACTTGAGGATCTGGAGGACCTAGCAGAAGTGAATATGTTTGAAGCCTTGGTTGAAGAAGAAGCGCTTGAAGAAGATGGGATGGACATGCATGCACAAGACCTTGACGTGGATCAAGATGAAGATGGAACTGTGGAAGAAGAAGAAGTGCTGCCAGAAGAGCTTCAAGTGGAAGAGTTTCTTTCTTCTTTGGAGGATGAAGATGAAGACCAAGATGAGGAGATGGATGCTGCTGGTGAGCTTATGCATGTAGATTTGCATGTAAATGAAACTAAGGGGGTGGGCAAGGACTTGCATGAAGAGTTGGAAGAAGAACCAGAAGCAGGGGAAGACATAATAGAGGCCTTTATGCAAGAGTGGTGCTCCGAGGAAGAGGTGGAGAAAGACAGTGAAGATGCTCATGATGAGGGTTTGGATGACCCCCCTGAGATGAAAGATAACATGCAGGGGATGCAAGATTTGGCAGCAAACTTGAAGGTATATGATGCTACCTTGGATGAAGTTGAGAAGGGAGAGGTCTATTCTCCTTTAGAAGGAGATGTATTCTTATCTGTGGTTGAGCCACATGCACAACAGGCGGCAATGGCTCAATGGGGATGGTGTTCGATGTTGGGAGTTGATGTTTTTTTCTTTATGAAGTTTGTGGGTTTGTTGTGAGCAAGAGGTTGTTGTTGTATCTCCTTATCCTATGTGTTTGGAAGATGAAGTAGTGTAGAAGTAGGAGATGGAGTAGGAGTTTAGAGTTTGGGGATGTTTGGGAGAAGTTTGATGAAGTGTTGATGTTTTTTTGGGTTGACTAAGTTTTGAGAAGTGTGGAGTTGAGGAGTTTTTTTGAAGAAGGGTGTGAGAGAAGTGATGGTGGGGTTGATTAAGTATGTTGAACAAGGGAGGTCTTCATCGGGATTTTGTTCGCGGGAGCTCACAAGCTAAGTGGGGGAGGAATGATAGCCTCCGATTTCGGCACCGAAAAGGCTAGAAGATGCAAGTTTTCGACAACAATTCATCATTTTTACCCATGTCCTTATGGCATCTAGGCCTATGTGTACCTTGTTGCTTTATATTTTGCATGGCATATTTATTGTAAATGCTTGGCTATTAGCGGGTCCGCAATTGTGAAGCCAAGGCATGAAAACTCTCTCTTGTTTTGAAAAGTCAAACCATATAGCGTGTGCACACAAGATAAAGCCTTAAGCCTAAGGTTCAAAAAAAAATGTATCACTTTTCAAGTTTTGAATAAAGAAAGGGAAAAAGAGAAGGTCGTGTGATCTTGGGGGTTGTGGGAAGTTGCAACCAACTACCTATATCTCTCCTTGCACGGCTCTTTTCTATCTCTCTTGGTTTGAGCACAACTCTTGCCTCTCTTTTGTCTCTTCCTTGTTCTTGAATATTTCCTAGCTATGGAGGAAGAAGAAGAAAATGGTGAGGATGATTGTCTTGTCTATTTTCTGTGTGCTCTACACTAGGTAGCTTTTCTTTGTGTGTGCATGGCTGTAGCTTCTTAGAGAGAGAGAGAATGTGTGTGTTATTGAGAGCTTTCTGCAGCTTTCATGGCTATGGGCTGAGCCCAATGCATATACTTTGCATGCTTGAGCCCGGATAATTTGCAGATTTCGTGAGCTTGGAAGGCAAAGTCATTTGAAAATGACCTGCCTTCCCACTCTCTAGTCCAACACACTAAATATCCACTAAAACAATGAATGCGTCCTAGATAACAACCACACAGAGCCTAACTCCTAGAAACACACACCCACACAGACACACAAATGGAAAAAAAATAAACTACGACCCCAACAGATCTTCAAGACACAACTTCACTTTTTAAACTGAATAAAGAAATTTAATATTAAAATGATTTTGTTTTAAATTGTTTCCAAGAAAGAACCGATATTTCAACACTTCCATGTTTCAGCAGACAACAGCATCACTGCACTCCACAGTTGGCTAATCTTCACTTTACTCTACTCTTTACTCTCTCTCTCTCTTTCACACTTCAAAACTCTTTTCTTCTTTCTTCTCTCTCTCTACTCATTATTCTCATGAATTCTCTTCTTCTTCTTTTCTCTTTCTCTTCCTCTTTCTTTCTCACTTTCTCTAGCTCTTTCTTTAGCTCTTTTTCTTTCTCTAGCTCTTTCTTTCTCCAGCCTCCTCCTCCTGAAACACAAACACAAGAATAAGGCATACAAATACATTCTCTCACACTCTCATGCTTTTACTTTTAAGTATGCACCATGTCAAATGATCAAATCTCTTTCTCTCTCTTTCCTATTTTGCATGTACACACATATAGCGTAGTCATATTACCCTCTCTCTTCTTTCCTTCTTCTTCTACCCACACACAATGTCTCCTCTATGGTTCCCCACCTTCTCTCTCCTCATTTTAGTTTGAGAACATGGAGTCCTCCCACATACACACACACGTTTCTTTCTCTCTCTTACAGTCTACCATGGGTGGCCTTCCTAGGTGTATGCTTGCTCTCTTCATGAGCATCCCACTTTAGCGGCCTGGCCAAGGTCCTTACTATGTGGGCCGATCGGCTCCAAGACCTCACGCATGACCTTGCTCCAAGCCACATGCATAGCCGTATTGTGGTGTAGGTAAGCCCCCTCTCTCTCTCATAACACACATTGTTGCCCACTCCTCTCTCTCTCTTTCTCTCTAAGAGCTCTCTCTCTTTGCGTTGGCCGTCTCTTTTTCTCTTTCCTCAGGTGACGCAGATCTGGCCCTTTTAGTTTTGAATTTTGTTTTGCAGATATATAAATATTCATGAAAGAATCTCTCTCTCTGCACACACATCATGGAGCGTTTCCACCCTCCATAGCTGTCCCCTCTGATCCTGCAAACAATGGTCCTGCATTTGATATCAGAGCTCACTGATCAAACTTCCCACCTCAGATTCTCATGCCCACAGTCGCTGTTTTTTTCTCAATAACTACTCATCGCCGTTTTTGCCTTCGCTTTCTCTATTTGCTGCAGCGCTGGCCACCACCTCAACTGCAGTGCATTGCACGCCTTCGAACAACTGCGCCGGTTTTTTTCCCTTCGTCTGCAGGAGAAGTAGATGGGCTGCCACTTGGAACGTATTAAAGCTTTACGGCTTTACGCCTTATACTAAGGCATATCAAAACCTTATTAAAAGGCTTTGAATTCTTCTGCGCCTCCCAACAAAAAGCAACCAGCAGCCCATCTACTTCTCCTGCAGTGCCGTCGTCACCATCATCAGGGACATCATCAGTGTACCTATATAACTAAAGGCTTGTACTTCATTTTTATCAATCAAGAAAATCTTTAGTGAGTCGTGCAATCTATGCTCTCTCTCTCTCTAACATTTGCTTGACACAGTCATAGTCACCACCAGACGCGGCAACTTGATCGGCACACAAGCTGCACCCCACTGAGAATCATCGCCATAGTTTGCACCAACTCTTGGGAGAAAGCTCTTCAGAGAAAGCAGGCGCATACAGCCAACAACAGGCGTTGTAAAGAGATCAAGCTTTTCTCTTTAATTCGCAGCACCTATAGTGGCACATGGCTGCAAGCGCATCTCTCCAAGCCAAGCGCACAACACAATAGCTAAAGCATACGAATGAGACAACCGTTGCACAGCCAGTCTCGCCAATCACTAGTCAGCTTCAAACCGCAAGAGAAGAGAACCTTGCCTTCAGCCCCCGTAAGAGAACCTCTCTCTCTCTCTCTCTCTCTCTCTCTCTCTTCGATTATGCGGCGGCGCTGGCAGTATCAGCAACAACTCTTACACACATTAATCAACAAACAAAAAAACAGAAACAGGCTTACCTCCTCCTCCTCCTCCTCGTATTCTTCACGCCAACCAGAAAGAAAAAAAACGTTTTCTCTCTCTCTTCTATTCTCTCAAGAGGGTGCCAACGGGTGCTAAAACTACCCACCTCTCTAATTTTTTTAATTTGGACTTTTCATTTCTACCCACATTAAGGTCTACAAATTTGTGTTCCCACCTAACCATACTAATCCTCTTTCTCTTCCCCTCGATCTCTCTCTTCTCTCTACCCACTTACATACAACCTCCTCTGTCTACAAAATAATATTAATCGTCTCCATTCCCATGCAATTACTTCCACCAATGGACAACATCGACCATCATAATGCATGCAAATACCATGACACTCCACACACATATGCTTCCAAATACCATGAAAATGCACCTAAAATAACCATAATTGACCCTATTTAAACCCTAAAAATTACTAAAAATGGCTTCGATCCAGGGGTCATCAATCATCATCCTCAAGTGAAAAGCTCTCTATCCTGTCCTCCTTGTTGGTAATGGTTTGTATAGAAGAATCATCAAAATAAATATCATTATAAAAAGCATCTTTTTCGTTGGCCAAAAGAACCTGCTTATCCTCCCACATGGGTGTGTCATCACACATATGTTCAACATCTGCAGCCACAATCAAGTCATCACCAAAAGAGCATTCCAAATCACTTTCCACAATAGCATCGACATACGATTGCAAGGACATCTCTTCCTCTACACAAATTGGCACCTCCATCTCTTCATTCGGCATAATAACGTCTTCGTCGACAACCCCGCTTTCCAAAAACAATGGCTTCTCTTCAAGACTTGTCAAGCACTCCTTTTGCTTTGGCTTTTTAACCTGTATGGAATCCTCATTCGGACACCCTTTCAACCACGAGAAGAACCCTGATGGCTTATCAAGCATACATTTATTCACCTGCTTTGGCCTTGAAGGCATTCCTTCCAGCAAAAAACATTTGGCATTCTTTCCAGCATTAAAGAGATCCTCATGCACACC
The DNA here is from genome assembly GCF_041138505.1 of Cibotium barometz. Taxonomy (NCBI): domain Eukaryota; kingdom Viridiplantae; phylum Streptophyta; class Polypodiopsida; order Cyatheales; family Cibotiaceae; genus Cibotium; species Cibotium barometz. The sequence continues at coordinate 28,473,510 of NC_141057.1, read as the reverse complement.
CTCTGAATGCATACCGAGCTCTGCCATCTTCTTCATCTTCCACTCCTTGTCCCTTGCAATCTGCACAGCATCCTCAAACGTTTTGGGTTTCTTCCCTTCGACCTTGAGCTTCAACGCAGGAAGCAAATCACTTACAAACAATCCTTTCTTCACAAACATCGAGGGAGCCTCACTCCGCAAAGAAAAGCACCATCGATCCCACAACCCTGTGAACACATGCAAAAAATCATCCATGTTTTGTCCTTGTCCCTGTCGTAAATCATTGAGTTCCTGCCATAGCACGCTTGAGTCTTCAACTCGCTGGAACCATTCCAAAAGAGCCTCTGTCAACCTGTCTAATGTCAAAACACTAGGTGGTACAGCCTTAGCTTCCTTTCCTTCAAAACCTTTGAGCCAATCTCTAGCATCACTCTTCAAAAAGATCCTCATAAGTTTCAACACCTGCTCTTCATTATCAACAAGGTTGCTAATGCACGCAACCTCGAACCTCTCAAGAAAATCTGCTACATCTTCATTAGGACCACCAAAAAACTCTGGATACGACATCATTTTTATCCCCAAGCTTCACCTTCAGACCAAGAAAAACACTGGAAACACCTTCCTTCAATCTCTTACTCTGGGGCATACACCCTCGTAGGCAAGAGAAATATACCTGAGCTCACCTCAGTGTGGGGGCACCAGAAAGCATGTGAGGTGAAAAAAGAAAAAAGACCATGCCTCTATAGCCCTTCACCTCCCAAACTTTGATAAACACCACAACAACAGGGGCACCACCAGCCACCGGCTGGAACACTTCTCACACTTCACCACCCACCCACACCAGAAAGATAGCTCAAAACCACGATAGACAAATGATCATTCAGCAAAAACATACACAGCACCATCCAAACTGTACAAACTCAGCAATTTCACCAAAAACCAAGACTCTGGCTTGGATTTATTGCCAAGGGAATCCACCCTTGCGTCTGACAACCAAGCCTCTCTCCCGGTCTCTGCTTCTCTTCAGAGGGCTCCCCACCAGCAACCCTCAACTTCCTCTGTAGCTCGGCTACTCTTTGTCCAGCTGTGCTGCCTGCCAAGTGTCGTAGGTGAGTTTCACCTGTCTCCAACCTACACATCAGCACCTCTACTGCAACCACAACACAAAACACCCAAGGCACTCTTTCTCTTCAGAGGGCACCCCACCATCAACCCTCCTTCACTACTTCACTCTATCCCATCTCTTCTTTTGCTGCACACATCCACGCTATCCACTAGACCTGTTCACCTGACTGAATTATTACAGTGGGGTATACATATATACTCTTGCAAAGTTTGGTCACACACATTGCAACCAAATGTGATTTGATGGTGACCAAACTTTGCAAGAGTGAGGTTGGGGTAAACATATACACTCTTGTAGTCCGATGGTGATCAATGAAACTTTGTAAGAGTGTATGTGTGTACCCCACCCTCACTCTTGCAAAGTTTAGTCACCATTGGACCACATTTGGTTGCAATGTGCATTGGAAAGGCCTAATTTTCAATGTGTTTTGGCCTTAGAGAGCCCCCTAAAAATTGGGCCTTTCCAATGCACATTGCACCCAAAAAATGTCTATGGCGGTGATCAAACTTTGCAAGAGTGAGGGTGGGATCCATATATACACTCTTGCAAAGTTTTGTCAACCATCGAACAACATTTGGTTGCAATGTAAATTGGAACTCCCTAGTTTTCAACGTGTTCTGGCCTAAGAGAGCCCCCCTAAAAATTGGGCCTTTCCAATGCACATTGCAACCAAATAAGTTTCGATGGTGAAAAAACTTTACAAGAGTGAGGATGGAATCCACATATACACTGTTGCAATGTTTGGTCACCATTGGACTATGTTTAGTTGCAATGTACATTGGAAAGGCCCAATTTTCAATGTGTTGTGGCCTTAGAGAGCCCCCTCAAAAATTGGGCCTTTCCAATGCATATTGCAACCAAATAAGGTCCAGTGGTGATTAAACTTTGCAAGAGTGAGGGTGGCATCCATCAAACCACATTTGCAATGTGCATTGGAATGTGTTGTGGTCTTAGAGGCCCCCTAAAAATTGGCCTTTCCAACATACATTGCAACCAAATAAGGTTCAATGGTAACGAAACTTTTTAAGAATGAGGGTGGGGTCCATATGTACACTCTTGCAAAGTTTGATCACATTGTACTACATTTGCAAAGTTTGATCACATTGTACTACATTTGGTTGCAATGTGCATTGGAAAGACTTGATTTCCAATGTGTTGTGGTCTTAGAGAGCACTGTGAAAATTGGTCCTTTCCAATGCACATTGCAAGTGTGGTCTGGTGTTGACCAAACTTTGCAAGAGTGAGGGTGGGGTCCACGTATACACTCTTGCAAAGTTTGGTCACCATAGGACCACATTTGGTTGCAATGTGCATTCAGAAGACCCAATTTTCAATGTGTTGTGGCCTCAAAGAGCCCCTTGAAAATTGGGCATTTCCAACGCACATTGCAACCAAATGTTGTCCAATGGTGACTAAACTTTTGCAAGCGTGAGTGTGGGATCCACATATATACCCTCACAAAGTTTGGTCACCATCATAGGACCACATGTGCATTGGAAAGGCCCAATTTTCAATGTGCTGTGGCCTTCAAGAGCCCCTTGAAAATCTTGGCAGGTGCACTACTGGAAAACCCTATGTTATCAAATGCGTTCAAGAGGTATTTAAAAAACCCCTTACCTAAAATTTCCCCTCCAATAAAACAACCCCTCTTTACTTATGAACTAACAGATTTTTTTATTAAGTTGAATTAAAAAACTCATCTTATTAATGTAATCTTATTAATTTTTCTAAATGTATCTAATTAAAAAACCCCTCTTGCTGTGCTGAACTCACGTGGTACACTAACATTCTGTGAGGTGAACCCCCTAAGCTGAAAATTAGGCCTTTCAAATACACATTGCACACAAATGTGATCCGATGGTGAAGAAACTTTGCAAAAGTGTACATGTGGACTCCACCCTCACTCTTGCAAAGTTTGGTCATCATTGGACCATATGTTTTTTGCAATGCGCATTAGAAAGACCAAATTTTCAATGTGTTGTGGGCTTAGAAAGCCCCCTGAAAATTTGGCCTTCCCAACACACATTGTAACCAAATGTGGTTCGATGGTGTCACCAAAGTTTTCAAGAGTCAATATGTGGACCCCACCCTCACTCTTACAAAGCTTGGTGACCCATTCGACCATATTTGTTTGCAATATATATTCAAAAGGCCCAACATGTTGTGGCCTTAGAGAGCCCCCTCAAAATTCACCTTTCCAATGCACATTGCATCCAAATGTGGTCTGATGACCAAAACTTGCAAGATTAATAACTTAAACCCTACCCTCACTCTTACAAATTCTAGTCACAATCAGACCACATTTATTTACAAAATGTGCATTGGAAAGGTCTAGTTTTCAATGTGTGGTGGTCTTGGAGAGCCCCCTGAAAATTGAGCCTTTCCAACACACATTGCACACAAATGTGTTTCGATGGTGAAGAAAATTTGCAAGTGTATATGTGCACTCCACCCTCACTCTTGCAAAGTCCGACCATATTTGTTGTTTGCAATGTGCATCCCAATTTTCAATGTGTTGTGGCCTTGGAGAGCCCCCTGAAAAATTTGGCCTTCCCAACATACATTGTAACCAAATGTGGTGCGATGGTAACCAAACTTTGCAAGATTATATATGTGGACCCCAGCCTCACTCGTGAAAGTCTGGTCACCATCGGATCACATTTGGTTGCAATATGCATTGGAAAGGCCCAATTTTCAATGTGTTCAGTCTCTTGAAAATTGGGTCTTTCCAACGCACATTACAACCAAATGTTGTCCGATGGTGACCAAATTCTAGAGGAGTGATAGTGGGGTCCACATATACACTCTTGCAAATCTTGGTTCACCATCGAACCACATTTGGTTGCAATGTGCATTGGAAAGGCCCAATTTTCAATGTGTGGTGCTCATAGAGATGCCCATAGAGAGCCCCTTGAAAATTGGTCCTTTCCAACAAACATTACAACCAAATGTAGTCCGATGGTGACCAAAATTTGAAAATGTGCATATGTGGACTTCACCCAGAGTGTTGTAAAGTTTTGTTACCATTGAAGTACGTTTGAATGCAATGTGCAAGCCAAAATGCCCAATTTTGAGAGGGCTCTCTAAGGTTGTTTCACATTAAAAACTAGGAAAATGGCACAAACATTACAATCAAATATGCTCCGATGGTGATAAAACTTTGAAAATGTGTATGTATGGACCCCATTGTGACTCTGGGAAACTTTGGTCACCATCACAGCACATTTAGTTATAATGTGTGGGCTGCAAGCCTAATTTTGAGGGGGCTATCTAAGGCCATAAAACATTGGAAACCATGCAAATGGTTCACACATTACAACCAAATGTGTTCCGATGGTGTGATGGAACTTTGCAAGTGTGTATTATATGTAGTCCCCAGCCTCACTTTTCTAAATTTTGGTCACCATCAAAGCACATTTGGTTGCAAAGTGTAGGCTAAAGGCCCAATTTTGAGGGATCTCTTTAAGGTCACAACACATTGGAAACCAGACAAATAGAATGCAAATTGTGACAAAATGTCCTTTGATGGTGACCTAACTTTGCAAGTGTATATATGTGTACCCCGCCCTCTCTTAAACATTTTAGTCACCATCAAAGCACATTTAAACGTAATGTGTGGGACAAAGGCCCATTTTTGAGAGTGCTCCTTAAGGCCACGACACATTTAAAACCAAGAAAATGGCATGGACATTGCAACTAAATATGCTCTAATGGTGGAAAAACTTTGCAAGTGTGTGGATGCCACCCTCACTCTTGCAAAGTTTGGTCACCATTAGAACACATTTAATTGTAAAATGCGGGCCAAAGGCACAATTTGGAGGAGACTCTCTAAGGTCATGACACATTGAAAACCGAGCAAATGGAATGCATATTGCAATCAAATGTGCTGTGATGGTGGACTAAACTTTACAAGTGTGTATATGTGGACCCAACCCTCACTCTTGCAAAGTTTGGTCACCATTGGAGTACTCTTGAATGCAATGTATGGACTGAAGGCCAAATGTCGAGAGGGCTCTCTAAGGCCATGACATATTGAAAATCAGGAAAATGGCATGCACATTGTAACCAAATGTTCTCCGATGGTGACCAAACTTTGTAAGTGTGTATATGTAGACCCCACCCCCACTCTTGCAAAGTTTTATCACCATCGGATCACATTTGGTGACAATGTACGAGCCAAGGGCCCAATGTTGAGCAGGCTAAGGACACGACATGTGTGGCACACACATTGAAACTAGATTTACTCCGATGGTGACCAAAATAAATATGCTCCAATGGTGAAAAAACTTTTCCAATGTGTAAATGTGGACCACACCCGTACTCTTGCAAAGTTTGGTCACCATTAGAACACATTTGGTTGCAATGTGCAAGCCAAAGTGCTACCAAATAAATAGAGACCAAATGAGACAAAACATTGGTGAAAGAAAGAGATATGTTTGAATAAGTTTGTGCATGTGTGTACATGTGAATGTTTGTGTGTAGGTGCATGTGAATGTTTGTGTGTAGGTGCATGTGAGTGTGTATGCGTTATAGAGGTACATGTGAGTGTATGAGTGAGTGAGTGAGTGTGTGTGTGTGTGTGTGTGTGTGTGTGTGTAAATGTTTGTGTGCATGTGTGCAGAGAGAGAGAAATGATACACTTCTATGGAACTAAAATGGGATGATGTACAAATATAAGAGAATAATGCATTTGCCAAATTATGGAACGAGAACATAAGGATGTTAGCCCAGCTATGCAATATATATATATATATATATATATATATGTTTAGAGAATTAGTTTTTCACAAAAAAAAGCTTTTTTGTAACTCAATCGATTATTTTTTAGGAAAAAAATAAAATTTTAAAGAAAAATTAATTTTATAAAGAAAAAAATGACTTTTTAAAGAAAAAAATAAATTTTTAAAAGAAAAAAAATGTTTTTTTGTTAAATTCTTTGAGTTATGTAACTCGGTCATGCAAATTTTTAAAAAAATTAATCACAACAAAAGAAGCATGGTCATATTTTGTGAAAGTGAGTTCTTTCACTGTGGATTCTGACAATATGTTTACTCTCAAGTCTCTATCCAATATTGCTCGTTGGATCTACTTCGCTTTGAATATTAATGTTATCTAGGATACATCATTGTCCGTTACTTTAAGTTTTGTTTTTTCCACTGATTTGCGATCAGCTTCTGAATCATTGCTGGAGGAATGAGACAAGCTAATGTGCTCTTCCTTGGGACCTAGTAGACTGCTCAACAATTTTCTCATGTGGTGGGTACTAAAGACAAGAGTTGATCAAGGGATATGTCGAGTTTTAAACCTTTCATATCCTCCCATATGTTATATTGTCCTAGCTTTTCCTGTGGCCTTCTATTTTGTTAAGGAACTTGTTTTGTTGCTTGTTTCTCTCTCTTTTCTGCAATGCCTAAGGGTTTCACTTCACTATTATTGGTGATTGAGCTCTTTCTATGGACTTTTCTGTCCACACTCCATTCTGTTGCTTTTGGGCATGCCATATACCTGCTTCTTGAGCACATTGTGTTTTGCTGATTGTAGCTACCTCGGCTCCTCCTCTTCATTCGATTTGTCAGCTAATTCTTGTACCTTGTGAGGTTTACCTTCCCACAACTTCCCTTGGTTTGCCATCATGGCCATCATGTAGGGATTATCCTCTCAACACTTCTTCATCTGACTCCTTAATAGGGTTATCTTCTTGCAACTTTTATTCTTTTTCCTCCTTCAGGCTTCCCTCTATTTCCCTTGGATCTCATCCGATCCAAAGGGTTTTCTTCCGATTTCCTTTCTGTGCTTCTCCTTTATCACAGAGTCTCTGACTTGTTTTTTTTTTCCATTCCATATTGGTTTCCTTCTGACTGATTGGCTCATTGAAAGAGAGAAGTATCAAAAACTAGTGAATTATTAAAGAATTCACAGTTCTTGGCTTAGGTAGAGTAAAATAACAATGCATAAGACACTATCTTTTTTTCAACAAGAGGAGGCTTCTATTTATAGGAAAATTTGAGCTCCTAACCAAACAAACTGATTCTAGAATTTTCCAAGTCAGTTTGGTCACTTTTTGACCATTTTTAGGTCAGTTAAGCTAACTTTTTGGAACTAGACTTGAATGAGGAGAGAGGAGAGATGAAATATCTCAATTTTTATGAGTTTAAAACTCATTCAAGCATGTGAAATATGCACCTCCTTTAAAGAACTCTCCTTCCTTACATCTGTGTCATAGTTTTTTTTACTAATAAACCTTGTACATTTTCAACTCTTTATCTTATGTGAAATATGCACCTCCTTTAAAGAACTCCCCTTCCTTACATATGTGTTTTTTTACTACTAAACCTTGTACATTTTCAACTCTTCATCTTATGTGAGAATTTACTCATTTTTGGATACCCAAAATATCTCATATTTTTAATATTTCTCATAGTTTTTTACTAATAAACCTTGTACATTTTGAACTCTTCATCTTATGTGAAATATGCACCTCCTTTAAAGAACTCCTCTTCCTTACATATGTGTCATAGTTTTTTTTTTACTAATAAACCTTGTACATTTTCAACTCTTCATCTTATGTGAAATATGCACCTCCTTTAAAGAACTCCCCTTCCTTACATATGTTTTTTTTTAACTAATAAACCTTGTACATTTTCAACTCTTCATCTTATGTGAAATATGCACCTCCTTTAAAGAACTCCCCTTCCTTACATATGTTTTTTTTTTACTAATAAACCTTGTACATTTTCAACTCTTCATCTTATGTGAGCAATTACTTATTTTTGGATACCCAAAATATCTCATATTTTTAATATTACTCATAGTTTTTTACTAATAAACCTTGTACATTTTCAACTCTTCACCTTATGTGAGCATTTACTCATTTTTGGGTATTTTCTTTTTACAAATTGGATTTATCTCCTCCCTACACATGGATTGATGCTATTGGCCCATAGGAACCTTAATTGGACCATAATCCAAAGATTTATGAAAATCTAGACCCTTAGACTAAGGTTCTTTATACTTATTTCTAATTAATTCCAATTGCACATTGGAAAAATCTTTTTGAATTTTTGTTTCAGGGGAACTTATTTTAATAAGATGAGATATTTTTCTATCCAAAAATATTCAAAATCCGAATATTCTCTCTCTAGAATAATTTTCTCTCTCTAGGCTAAAACAGTTAGAAACAAGGTCTTTATATTTCTGAAGAGGGATTGATTACAGGGGAAGATACTAGACATCAAAAAGGGGTTGGGGGAGGAATCTTACATTCTACCCCACTTAAAAAATGTGAGATATCCTCATCTCGCAACTTGGGATAATTTTGCAAGATGCACGAATATGAGACTTAGAGAAAAATTTTAATCAAGATTAACCACCAAGAAAAGTCTTAAAGAGAGCAAGATTCAAAATAAGAACAAGATTTAAACTTTATTCATTCTCGAAACTTATACAGTAAAGATAGAAGAACTCTTTACACTTCCATAAGCCCGTCCATCATATGGTCACAAAAGCAATCCTCACAAGCTGCACAAGTATATAGGGTAACTCATCTATGGGAATGATTCTGCTGGTTATTGCCGCACCTATCTCAATGGTATGAGGTGATCTAACAAAAGGACCTCTGAGAGGCAAGCCAAAAACGGGGTAAAGGCATATCTTCTCATGAGGAAGAAAATACGCTAGTAAGAAGACCCGCTCAGAAAACCCAAGATGCCTTGATCTCATGATGCAGTAGTACCGAGAACCCAAACCCAAGGCTTCAATAACCATGGCCAAGCGGACATTGTTACGAAAGTGCTGCTGACCCCAGGGTGTTACCCTAGTTATGTTTTGATAGGTCCGCCATGTGGTCTGAGCTACAGAAGCTCCTAGGTGAGGAAAAAGTGAGCGCTCATACTGTTCTATAAAGCCTTTCTTCACAGACTCTCTTGCGTCTTGAAGGTGAGAAATCATCATGGATAAAACTAATTCCTGTTGCCAAGCCATGAAGGAGATTAAGAAGAAGGGAGATCGATGGAAGTAAGATTACTGTGAGCGATAGTTAAAGGTTACGACCTATAAAAAGAAGGAGCTAGCGTAACTTAGAAGCCAACGGTAACTTGCCACTGAAGTTTTACCGTCTTTCCATGAAAACCAACACCTTGGTATCCAAAACACCGATTCTCACTTCTGAACTCATTGTTCTAAATCCTTAAAACAGGTGGGACTCCTGAGAAGTATTCTAGGAAAAGGGTCTTCCTTTTTTTAAACAGAAACTTTCTTTTATTTTAGAGAGGGAATAATTCTAAGATAAGAAAGGGAGATTCTTACTCCTGTATACCTCGAAGGCTGGGGAGGAATCTTACATTCTACCGCACTTAAAAAGTGCGAGATGTCCTCATCTCGCAAGGTAGAGGACAACTCTTTTTCTTAAGATCCAATTTTATTCTGGGGTTCCTTATATTCTGGTCAACCCAACAGAACACTGGGATAAATATCCCTTATATAGAACTCATCATTAAATAACAATTCATTCAGATCATGTCATTCATATCTTTAACATGATAATGGTCCATTAGACCGAAAAGTTTCCTTCGGAACATTCCTCCACGGAAATTTCAGTCAAGCAAGTTCTCAATTTGACATCCCTTAACTTGATCTACCGGTCAAGTATTAACAGTAGCAATCTAACAGCACAACCCACTAACCTCATAGTGATTTGCTGAATTCATTATCATCACTCTAGTTATGAATATCATCACAGGGACTCGTCCCATTCCCCCTCATTGTGGTTTCATTATATTTCAACTAATTTTTAAAAATCATCATTTTTCAATCAGCATTTTCAATCAGAATCCAAATCAATTCATCAATTCTCAAACAGAATTAAAAATCATATCAATCACATTCGAAATCATCATCTGGATAGCATTAACACTTATAATTTCAAGTCTTAGATTTACTCGTATATACTGTCAGTAAAAGAGCTGCAGTATACTCTCGGTATATACGGGTAGTCACGGCCCTTGGAATTATAAGGTAAATACTATCATGTCTAGGCCTCAAGCAAGTCAGAGATTCTATATAATTGCAGTACTTCCATCTGAAGACCCAATTACCAAATTACGAATTTCAGTTTGAATATCAAATTGTATGAATTATCTCACACAATTATAACCTTTTTGTGTTTCTTGATAAATTTTTGATACATTTGTCTTCTCAGTTGATCTTTATTAACCAAATGCTCTGATACCAACTGTAAGATCCCTGTTCCCACCGAGCAACAGATTCGGGATACTAGGAGCGGAAGTAGCACTCCTCCCGCGGGATAGGGGTCCCACACTCGGGGCCTCACCCACGGATATCCGGATAAGAGACTAATCCATCGGTTGTTCCAAAACCGAACCCAGAAAAACTTCCTTTACCAGAAAGCACGGGCGATTCCACCAGGATAACTTTTTACTTTAACGTAATCAAGATCATTTCTGATCGAGCTGATCCAATTGCATCTATAAGATACTTGGTCAGATCAAGGAAGAAACTTGCACTTGGATCATTGGGATCAACGCTTTTTTCCCCATTCAAGAGGCACAGCCGTTGATTCCTATCCATAGAACAGTTACTGTTCGGGATTTATTTTATCTATCGTAAAAACAAAAGTTTGAGTCTCGATTTACGGATCCATCAGTCCAGCCTAACCCCATCCAATCCCATGGGTTAGCCAACCGCCCAACCACTGTAGTGATGGGATCCAATTAAGAATTTGGTTAGGTTTTGTCCCGGGTACCAAGGAAAAGAGTTCCAAGGCCCCCTAGCCGGATGTTCATGCAAAAATAAAACTAGTCACACCACTCACACACCCAATATGAAATTGCCTTTTCACAGATTCAACCAGTTTAAAACAATCCTTTAATAAAATCATAGTATCACTGATCACCATCTTCCAATTTATCCAGTTGATTCTTAATTTTCCCATCATTCCTTCATCAGAGTATCTATGGCATCATTAGCAACTAGGACGCTCACCACCTGTCCACACAGGGGCCGTTTCCTAATCCCTGGCCCTTAATACTCGGTAATATAATCACTTATCAAGATGGACTCTCATTGAAGATCAGCAAGATCAACCAACAGATCCATATAAAGGGCCATGGACTCATCCATTGAAGACCAGCAAGGTCAATCAACCAGATCCATGCCAGATTTCAGAAAACAAATCCTACTCTTGTTCCAATATCTTCCTCGACGCACGCGTGGGTATCCTAGGCGACCCAGAGCCCGAGCACCATATGGTCAGTACCCTCTAGGATCCTTCCCAGGTGACCTAGCGCTTCACTCATAGGTCGCTTCCTTGGCCCCTCATCCACCGTACACCGGAAGCTCACCATTTTAATCGCACCGAGGCTGGTCAAGACCTCGGTCGACCTTGCTACGCGAGACGTCCTTCATTGACTCTCCGTCAACAGTTGCAACTTTTTCAGTTAGGTCTCCACGACCTTAATCACAAGATGGTCACAATGCTTTCCCAGCAATCTTGACATAAAACAGTCATTTACAAACAGCATTTACAAACAGTCACAAAATACAGTTTCTATATTAACTCTCATTTTTCCACATTATCCCTCATCAATCCACATTGCTTATTCCACATTCCAGTTATATGTGTACTCATCCCATCACATCATTTTCCATCTCATCACTTCAGATTCCTTCACATCACATATCATATATTCACATCCATACATATATCTACATCCACATCCACATCCACATCCATACATCCACATCTACATCCATACATCTATTTTCACATCCACATCTACATGCACATTCATGCATCCACATCCATACATCCATATCTACATCCACATTTACATGTGCATTCACATCCATACATCCACATCTATATGCGTACATTCACATCTACATGCATACATCTACATCTCTATGCATACATCCACATCCACATTCACATTCTCCTCCATACATCTACATCTACATGCATACATCCACCTCCACATTCACATCCACATCTATACATCTACATCTACATGCATACATCCACCTCCACATCCACATCCACATCTACATCTACATGCATACATCCACCTCCACATCCACATCCACATCTATACATCTACATCTACATGCATACATCCACATCTCCATTCACATCTACATCTATACATCTACATCTACATGCATACATCCACATCCACATCTATACATCTACATCTACATGCATACATCTACATCTCCATTCACATCCACATCTATATGCGTACATTCACATCTACATGCATACATCCACATCTCTATGCATACATCCACATCCACATTCCCATTCTCCTCCATACATCTACATCTACATGCATACATCCACCTCCACATTCACATCCACATCTATACATCTACATCTACACGCATACATCCACTTCCACATCCACATCCACATCTACATCTACATGCATACATCCACCTCCACATCCACATCCACGTCTATACATCTACATCTACATGCATACATCCACATCTCCATTCACATCTACATCTATACATCTACATCTACATGCATACATCCACATCCACATCTATACATCTACATCTACATGCATACATCTACATCTCCATTCACATCCACATCTATACATCTACATCTACATGCATTCATCCACATCTCTATTTACATCCTCATCTATACATCTACTTCTACATGCATACATCCACATCTCCATGCATACATCCACCTCCACATTCACACTCACATCCAAATATCTACATCTACATGCAAACATCCACATCTCCATGCATAATAAAACTCTTTTAATTAATCTAGGATGATAGTTCCTAGAATATGGTAGGAAGTCCTCTTTTTATGCTTTGAATGAAATTATTTTATGCGTAATTTCTATAAAAATTTTGCCATAGCTCCGCTACTATGACTGATAAATCTCAATTTTTTCTAAGGGATAAAGCTTATCATTAAGGAAATAATTAGAATGGTCTCTAATTGGATCATCAATCCATAATGGATTGAATCATCATTATACATAAACTAAAAGCATAGAAAAAAGGCATTGATTTGGCCTCAAGCATAGCTTAATCTTGGATTAAGGAAAAGCCTTATGAAAAGCTTCATTTGGATTGAAAAGGGTCATGAGTATGACCATTTCTTAAGTGAGAGAGAGAAAAACCATTAGAATTAAATATAAATAGAATTTTATGTAATTCTTACTATCATTAATTAATTAACTTCAATAGCATTTCAAAAACCATACCAATTAAGCTTCTCAAGCTTGAGAGGGATTGAGAAGAGAGAATCATTGAGAAATTATAGAAAAGATCAAAATTCACTATACTTATCTTATAATTTGCTTGATTCTTTGATCACGGTAGAGGCCCCCAACCAATCAATTGGTTTAGTATGTTGATGGAGCCACCAATGGGGATTGAAGAAAGAGAGAAGTATCAAAAACTAGTGAATTATCAAAGAATTCACAGTTCTTGGCTTAGGTAGAGTAAAATAACAATGCATAAGACACTATCTTTCTTCAATAAGGGGAGGCTTCTATTTATAGGAAAATTTGAGCTCCTAACCAAACAAACTGATTCTAGAATTTTCCAAGTCAGTTTGGTCACTTTTGACCATTTTTAGGTCAGTTAAGCTAACTTTTTGGAACTAGACTTGAATGAGGAGAGAGGAGAGATGAAATATCTCAATTTCTATGAGTTTAAAACTCATTCAAGCATGTGAAATATGCACCTCCTTTAAAGAACTCTCCTTCCTTACATATGTGTCATAGTTTTTTTTTACTAATAAACCTTGTACATTTTTAACTCATATTTTCAACTCTTCATCTTATGTGAGCATTTACTCATTTTTGGATACCCAAAATATCTCATATTTTTAATATTGCTCATAGTTTTTTACTAATAAACCTTGTACATTTTGAACTCTTCATCTTATGTGAAATATGCACCTCCTTTAAAGAACTCATCTTCCTTACATATGTGTCATAGTTTTTTTTTTACTAATAAACCTTGTACATTTTCAACTCTTCATCTTATGTGAAATATGCACCTCCTTTAAAGAACTCCCCTTCCTTACATATGTTTTTTTTTAACTAATAAACCTTGTACATTTTCAACTCTTCATCTTATGTGAAATATGCACCTCCTTTAAAGAACTCCCCTTCCTTACATATGTTTTTTTTTTACTAATAAACCTTGTACATTTTCAACTCTTCATCTTATGTGAGCAATTACTCATTTTTGGATACCCAAAATATCTCATATTTTTAATATTGCTCATAGTTTTTTACTAATAAACCTTGTACATTTTCAACTCTTCACCTTATGTGAGCATTTACTCATTTTTGGGTATTTTCTTTTTACAAATTGGATTTATCTCCTCCCTACACATGGATTGATGCTATTGGCCCATAGGAACCTTAATTGGACCATAATCCAAAGATTTATGAAAATCTAGACCCTTAAACTAAGGTTCTTTATACTTATTTCTAATTAATTTCAATTGCACATTGGAAAATTCTTTTTGAATTTTTATTTCAGGGGAACTTGTTTTAATAAGATGAGATATTTTTCTATCCAAAAATATTCAAAATCCGAATATTCTCTCTCTAGAATAATTTTCTCTCTCTAGGCTAAAACAGTTAGAAACAAGGTCTTTATATTTCTGAAGAGGGATTGATTACAGGGGAAGATACTAGACATCAAAAAGGGGTTGGGGGAGGAATCTTACATTCTACCCCACTTAAAAAACGTGAGATGTGACCCTCATCTCGCAACTTGGGATAATTTCGCAAGATGCACGAATATGAGACTTAGAGAAAACTTTTAATCAAGATTAACCACCACGAAAAGTCTTAAAGAGAGCAAGATTCAAAATAAGAACAAGATTTAAACTTTATTCATTCTCGAAACTTATACAGTAAAGATAGAAGAACTCTTTACACTTCCATAAGCCCGTCCATCATATGGTCACAAAAGCAGTCCTCACAAGCTGCACAAGTATAGGGTAACTCATCTATGGGAATGATTCTGCTGGTTATTGCCGCACCTATCTCAGTGGTATGAGGTGATCTAACAAAAGGACCTCTGAGAGGCAAGCCAAAAACGGGGTAAAGGCATATCTTCTCATGAGGAAGAAAACACGCTAGTAAGAAGACCCGCTCAGAAAACCCAAGATGCCTTGATCTCATGATGCAGTAGTATCGGGGACCCAAACCCAAGGCTTCAATAACCATGGCCAAGAGGATATTGTTACGAAAGTGCTGCTGACCCCAGGGTGTTACCCTAGTTATGTTTTGATAGGTCCGCCATTTGGTCTGAGCTACAGAAGTTCCTAGGTGAGGAAAAAGTGAGCGCTCATACTGTTCTATAAAGTCTTTCTTCACAGACTCTCTTGCGTCTTGAAGGTGAGAAATCATCATGGATAAAACTAATTCCTGTTGCCAAGCCATGAAGGAGATTAAGAAGAAGGGAGATCGATGAAAGTAAGATTACTGTGAGCGACAGTTAAAGGTTACGACTTATATAAAGGAAGGAGCTAGCGTAACTTAGAAGCCAACGGTAACTTGCCACCACTGAAGTTTTACCGTCTTTCCATGATTTGGGTTTGACACATTTTTCTATAGAAGGCATTAAGAATTTTGAGATGAGGAGATAAAAGAAGCTTGTAGGCTAAGTCACCTACTTTCATTGAATTCAGATATAAGGCTCACAATATCTGGGGGATAACTTCTTATACTACCCAAGAGATAAAGAACTTCTTTTGGGCCGTACTCGAATGAAAACCAAAACCTTGGTATCCAAAACACCGATTCTCACTTCTGAACTCATTGTTCTAAATCCTTAAAACAGGTGGGACTCCTGAGAAGTATTCTAGGAAAAGGGTCTTCCTTTTTTTAAACAAAAACTTTCTTTTATTTTAGAGAGGGAATAATTCTAAGATCAGAAAGGGAGATTCTTACTCCTGTATACCTCGAAGGTTGGGGAGGAATCTTACATTCTACTCCACTTAAAAAGTGCGAGATGTCCTCATCTCGCAAGGTAGAGGACAGCTCTTTTTCTTAAGATCCAATTTTATTCTGGGGTTCCTTATATTCTTGTCAACCCAACAGAACACTGGGATAAATATCCCTTATATAGAACTCATCATTAAATAACAATTCATTCAGATCATGTCATTCATATCTTTAACATGATAATGGTCCATTAGACCGAAAGGTTTCCTTCGGAACATTCCTCCACGGAAATTTCAGTCAAGCAAGTTCTCAATTTGACATCCCTTAACTTGATCTACCGGTCAAGTATTAACAGTAGCAATCTAACAGCACAACCCACTAACCTCATAGTGATTTGCTGAATTCATTATCATCATTCTAGTTATGAATATCATCACAGGGACTCGTCCCATTCCCCCTCATTGTGGTTTCATTATATTTCAACTAATTTTTAAAAATCATCATTTTTCAATCAGCATTTTCAATCAGAATCCAAATCAATTCATCAATTCTCAAACAGAATTAAAAATCATATCAATCACATTCGAAATCATCATCTGGATAGCATTAACGCTTATAATTTCAAGTCTTAGATTTACTCGTATATACTGTCAGTAAAGAGCTGCAGTACACTCTCGGTATATACGGGTAGTCACGGCCCTTGGAATTATAAGGTAAATACTATCATGTCTAGGCCTCAAGCAAGTCAGAGATTCTATATAATTGCAGTACTTCCATCTGAAGACCCAATTACCAAATTACGAATTTCAGTTTGAATATCAAATTGTATGAATTATCTCACACAATTATAACCTTTTTTTGTTCATTGATAAATTTTTGCTACATTTGTCTTCTCAGTTGATCTTTATTAGCCAAATGCTCTGATACCAACTGTAAGATCCATGTTCCCACCGAGCAACAGATTCGGGATACTAGCAGCGGAAGTAGCACTCCTTGCGCATGACAGGGGTCCCACACTTGGGGCCTCACCCACGGATATCCGGATAAGAGACTAATCCATCGGTTGTTCCAAAACCGAACCCAGAAAAACTTCCTTTACCGGAAAGCATGGGCGATTCCACCAGGATAACTTTTTACTTTAACGTAATCAAGATCATTTCTGATCGAGCTGATCCAATTGCATCTATAAGATACTTGGTCAGATCAAGGAAGAAACTTGCACTTGGATCATTGGGATCAACGCTTTTTTTCCCATTCAAGAGGCACAGCCGTTGATTCCTATCCATAGAACAGTTACTGTTCGGGATTTATTTTATCTATCGTAAAAACAAAAGTTTGAGTCTCGATTTACGGATCCATCAGTCCAGCCTAACCCCATCCAGTCCCATGGGTTAGCCAACCACCCAACCACTGTAGTGATGGGATCCAATTAAGAATTTGGTTAGGTTTTGTCCCGGGTACCAAGGAAAAGAGTTCCAAGGCCCCCTAGCTGGATGTTCATGCAAAAATAAAACTAGTCACACCACTCACACACCCAATATGAAATTGCCTTTTCACAGATTCAACCAGTTTAAAACAATCCTTTAATAAAATCATAGTATCACTGATCACCATCTTCCAATTTATCCAATTGATTCTTAATTTTCCCATCATTCCTTCATCAGAGTATCTATGGCATCATTAGCAACTAGGACGCTCACCACCTGTCCACACAGGGGCCGTTTCCTAATCCCTAGCCCTTAATACTCGGTAATATAATCACTTATCAAGATGGACTCTCATTGAAGATCAGCAAGATCAACCAACAGATCCATATAAAGGGCCATGGACTCATCCATTGAAGACCAACAAGGTCAATCAACCAGATCCATGCCCGATTTCAGAAAACAACTCCTACTCTTATTCCAATATCTTCCTCGACGCACGCGTGGGTATCCTCGGCGGTACCAGAAGCTCACCATTTTAATCGCACCGAGGCTGGTCAAGACCTCGTCGGCCGAACTTGCTACGCGAGACGTCCTTCATTGACTCTCCGTCAGCAGTTGCAACTTTTTCAGTTAGGTCTCCACGACCTTAATCACAAGATGGTCACAATGCTTTCCCAGCAATCTTGACATAAAACAGTCATTTACAAACAGCATTGACAAACAGTCACAAAATACAGTTTCTATATTAACTCTCATTTTTCCACATTATCCCTCATCAATCCACATTGCTTATTCCACATTCCACTTATATGTGTACTCATCCCATCACATCATTTTCCATCTCATCACTTCAGATTCCTTCACATCACATATCATATATTCACATCCATACATATATCTACATCCACATCCACATTCACATCCATACATCCACATCTATATCCATACATCTATTTTCACATCCACATCTACATGCACATTCATGCATCCACATCCATACATCCACATCTACATCCACATTTACATGCACATTCACATCCATACATCCACATCTATATGCGTACATTCACATCTATATGCATACATCCACATCTCTATGCATACATCCACATCCACATTCACATTCTCCTCCATACATCTACATCTACATGCATACATCCACCTCCACATTCACATCCACATCTATACATCTACATGCATACATCCACCTCCACATCCACATCCACATCTACATCTACATGCATACATCCACCTCCACATCCACATCTATACATCTACATCTACATGCATACATCCACATCTCCATTCACATCTACATCTATACATCTACATCTACATGCATACATCCACATCCACATCTATACATCTACATCTACATGCATACATCTACATCTCCATTCACATCCACATCTATATGCGTACATTCACATCTACATGCATACATCCACATCTCTATGCATACATCCACATCCACATTCACATTCTCCTCCATACATCTACATCTACATGCATACATCCACCTCCACATTCACATCCACATTTATACATCTACATCTACATGCATACATCCACTTCCACATCCACATCCACATCTACATCTACATGCATACATCCACCTCCACATCCACATCCACATCTATACATCTACATCTACATGCATACATCCACATCTCCATTCACATCTACATCTATACATCTACATCTACATGCATACATCCACATCCACATCTATACATCTACATCTACATGCATACATCTACATCTCCATTCACATCCACATCTATACATCTACATCTACATGCATTCATCCACATCTCTATTTATATCCTCATCTATACATCTACTTCTACATGCATACATCCACATCTCCATGCATACATCCACCTCCACATTCACACTCACATCCAAATATCTACATCTACATGCAAACATCCACATCTCCATGCATAATAAAACTCTTTTAATTAATCTAGGATGATAGTTCCTAGAATATGGTAGGAAGTCCTCTTTTTATGCTTTGAATGAAATTATTTTATGCGTAATTTCTATAAAAATTTTGCTATAGCTCCGCTACTATGACTGATAAATCTCAATTTTTTCTAAGGGATAAAGCTTATCATTAAGGAAATAATTAGAATGGTCTCTAATTGGATCATCAATCCATAATGGATTGAATCATCATTATACATAAACTAAAAGCATAGAAAAAAGCCATTAATTTGGCCTCAAGCATAGCTTAATCTTGGATTAAGGAAAAGCCTTATGAAAAGCTTCATTTGGATTGAAAAGGGTCATGAGTATGACCATTTCTTAAGTGAGAGAGAGAACTCTTCATCTTATGTGAGCATTTACTCATTTTTAGATACCCAAAATATCTCATATTTTTAATATTGCTCATAGTTTTTACTAATAAACCTTGTACATTTTCAACTCTTCATCTTATGTGAAATATGCACCTCCTTTAAAGAACTCCTCTTCCTTACATATGTGTCATGGTTTTTTTTTACTAATAAACCTTGTACATTTTCAACTCTTCATCTTATGTGAAATATGCACCTCCTTTAAAGAACTTCCCTTCCTTACATATGTTTTTTTTTTACTAATAAACCTTGTACATTTTCAACTCTTCATCTTATGTGAGCAATTACTCATTTTTGGATACCCAAAATATCTCATATTTTTAATATTGCTCATAGTTTTTTACTAATAAACCTTGTACATTTTCAAGTCTTCACCTTATGTGAGCATTTACTCATTTTTGGGTATTTTCTTTTTAAAAATTGGATTTATCTCCTCCCTACACATGGATTGATGCTATTGGCCCATAGGAACCTTAATTGGACCATAATCCAAAGATTTATGAAAATCTAGACCCTTAGACTAAGGTTCTTTATACCTATTTCTAATTAATTCCAATTGCACATTGGAAAATTCTTTTTGAATTTTTGTTTCAGGGGAACTTATTTTAATAAGCTGAGATATTTTTCTATCCAAAAATATTCAAAATCTGAATATTCTCTCTCTAGAATAATTTTCTCTCTCTAGGCTAAAACAGTTAGAAACAAGGTCTTTATATTTCTGAAGAGGGATTGATTACAGGGGAAGATACTAGACATCAAGAAGGGGTTGGGGGAGGAATCTTACATTCTACCCCACTTAAAAAGCGTGAGATGTCCTCATCTCGCAACTTGGGATAATTTCGCAAGATGCACGAATATGAGACTTAGAGAAAACTTTTAATCAAGATTAACCACCAAGAAAAGTCTTAAAGAGAGCAAGATTTAAACTTTATTCATTCTCGAAACTTATACAGTAAAGATAGAAGAACTCTTTACACTTCCATAAGCCCGTCCATCATATGGTCACAAAAGCAGTCCTCACAAGCTGCACAAGTATAGGGTAACTCATCTATGGGAATGATTCTGCTGGTTATTGCCGCACCTATCTCAGTGGTATGAGGTGATCTAACAAAAGGACCTCTGAGAGGCAAGCCAAAAACGGGGTAAAGGCATATCTTCTCATGAGGAAGAAAACACGCTAGTAAGAAGACCCGCTCAGAAAACCCAAGATGCCTTGATCTCATGATGCAGTAGTATCGGGGACCCAAACCCAAGGCTTCAATAACCATGGCCAAGCGGATATTGTTACGAAAGTGCTGCTGACCCCAGGGTGTTACCCTAGTTATGTTTTAATAGGTCCGCCATTTGGTCTGAGCTACAGAAGTTCCTAGGTGAGGAAAAAGTGAGCGCTCATACTGTTCTATAAAGTCTTTCTTCACAGACTCTCTTGCGTCTTGAAGGTGAGAAATCATCATGGATAAAACTAATTCCTGTTGCCAAGCCATGAAGGAGATTAAGAAGAAGGGAGATTGATGGAAGTAAGATTACTGTGAGCGACAGTTAAAGGTTACGACTTATATAAAGGAAGGAGCTAGCGTAACTTAGAAGCCAACGGTAACTTGCCACTGAAGTTTTACCGTCTTTCCATGATTTGGGTTTGACACATTTTTCTATAGAAGGCATTAAGAATTTTGAGATGAGGAGATAAAAGAAGCTTGTAGGCTAAGTCACCTACTTTCATTGAATTCAGATATAAGGCTCACAATATCTGGGGGATAACTTCTTATACTACCCAAGAGATAAAGAACTTCTTTTGGGCCGTACTCGAATGAAAACCAAAACCTTGGTATCCAAAACACCGATTCTCACTTCTGAACTCATTGTTCTAAATCCTTAAAACAGGTGGGACTCCTGAGAAGTATTCTAGGAAAAGGGTCTTCCTTTTTTTAAACAGAAACTTTCTTTTATTTTAGAGAGGGAATAATTCTAAGATCAGAAAGGGAGATTCTTACTCCTGTATACCTCGAAGGCTGGGGAGGAATCTTACATTCTACCCCACTTAAAAAGTGCGAGATGTCCTCATCTCGCAAGGTAGAGGACAACTCTTTTTCTTAAGATCCAATTTTATTCTGGGGTTCCTTATATTCTGGTCAACCCAACAGAACACTGGGATAAATATCCCTTATATAGAACTCATCATTAAATAACAATTCATTCACATCATGTCATTCATATCTTTAACATGATAATGGTCCATTAGACCGAAAAGTTTCCTTCGGAACATTCCTCCACGGAAATTTCAGTCAAGCAAGTTCTCAATTTGACATCCCTTAACTTGATCTACCGGTCAAGTATTAACAGTAGCAATCTAACAGCACAACCCACTAACCTCATAGTGATTTGCTGAATTCATTATCATCATTCTAGTTATGAATATCATCACAGGGACTCGTCCCATTCCCCCTCATTATGGTTTCATTATATTTCAACTAATTTTTAAAAATCATCATTTTTCAATCAGCATTTTCAATCAGAATCCAAATCAATTCATCAATTCTCAAACAGAATTAAAAATCATATCAATCACATTCGAAATCATCATCTGGATAGCATTAACGCTTATAATTTCAAGTCTTAGATTTACTCGTATATACTGTCAGTAAAGAGCTGCAGTATACTCTCGGTATATACGGGTAGTCACGGCCCTTGGAATTATAAGGTAAATACTATCATGTCTTGGCCTCAAGCAAGTCAGAGATTCTATATAATTGCAGTACTTCCATATGAAGACCCAATTACCAAATTACGAATTTCAGTTTGAATATCAAATTGTATGAATTATCTCACACAATTATAACCTTTTTGTGTTTCTTGATAAATTTTTGATACATTTGTCTTCTCAGTTGATCTTTATTAACCAAATGCTCTGATACCCATTGTAAGATCCCTGTTCCCACCGAGCAACAGATTCGGGATACTAGCAGTGGAAGTAGCACTCCTCGCGCGGGACAGGGGTCGCACACCCGTCCATCATATGGTCACAAAAGCAGTCCTCACAAGCTACACAAGTATAGGGTAACTCATCTATGGGAATGATTTTGCTGGTTATTGTCGCACCTATCTCAGTGGTATGAGGTGATCTAACAAAAGGACCTCTGAGAGGCAAGCCAAAAACGGGGTAAAGGCATATCTTCTCATGAGGAAGAAAACACACTAGTAATAAGACCCGCTCAGAAAACCCAAGATGCCTTGATCTCATGATGCAGTAGTATCGGGGACCCAAACCCAAGGCTTCAATAACCATGGCCAAGCGGATATTGTTACGAAAGTGCTGCTGACCCCAGGGTGTTACCCTAGTTATGTTTTGATAGGTCCGCCATTTGGTCTGAGCTACAGAAGTTCCTAGGTGAGGAAAAAGTGAGCGCTCATACTGTTCTATAAAGTCTTTCTTCATAGACTCTCTTGCGTCTTGAAGGTGAGAAATCATCATGGATAAAACTAATTCCTGTTGCCAAGCCATGAAGGAGATTAAGAAGAAGGGAGATCGATGGAAGTAAGATTACTGTGAGCGACAGTTAAAGGTTACGACTTATATAAAGGAAGGAGCTAGCGTAACTTAGAAGCCAACGGTAACTTGCCACTGAAGTTTTACCGTCTTTCCATGATTTGGGTTTGACACATTTTTCTATAGAAGGCATTAAGAATTTTGAGATGAGGAGATAAAAGAAGCTTGTAGGCTAAGTCACCTACTTTCATTGAATTCAGATATAAGGCTCACAATATCTGGGGGATAACTTCTTATACTACCCAAGAGATAAAGAACTTCTTTTGGGCCGTACTCGAATGAAAACCAAAACCTTGGTATCCAAAACACCGATTCTCACTTCTGAACTCATTGTTCTAAATCCTTAAAACAGGTGGGACTCCTGAGAAGTATTCTAGGAAAAGGGTCTTCCTTTTTTTAAACAAAAACTTTCTTTTATTTTAGAGAGGGAATAATTCCAAGATCAGAAAGGGAGATTCTTACTCCTGTATACCTCGAAGGCTGGGGAGGAATCTTACATTCTACCCCACTTAAAAAGTGCGAGATGTCCTCATCTCGCAAGGTAGAGGACAGCTCTTTTTCTTAAGATCCAATTTTATTCTGGGGTTCCTTATATTCTGGTCAACCCAACAGAACACTGGGATAAATATCCCTTATATAGAACTCATCATTAAATAACAATTCATTCAGATCATGTCATTCATATCTTTAACATGATAATGGTCCATTAGACCGAAAAGTTTCCTTCAGAACATTCCTCCACGAAAATTTCAGTCAAGCAAGTTCTCAATTTGACATCCCTTAACTTGATCTACCGGTCAAGTATTAACAGTAGCAACCTAACAGCACAACCCACTAACCTCATAGTGATTTGCTGAATTCATTATCATCATTCTAGTTATGAATATCATCACAGGGACTCGTCCCATTCCCCCTCATTGTGGTTTCATTATATTTCAACTAATTTTTAAAAATCATCATTTTTCAATCAGCATTTTCAATCAGAATCCAAATCAATTCATCAATTCTCAAACAGAATTAAAAATCATATCAATCACCTTCGAAATCATCATCTGGATAGCATTAACGCTTATAATTTCAAGTCTTAGATTTACTCGTATATTTTGTCAGTAAAGAGCTGCAGTATACTCTCGGTATATACGGGTAGTCATGGCCCTTGGAATTATAAGGTAAATACTATCATGTCTAGGCCTCAAGCAAGTCAGAGATTCTATATAATTGTAGTACTTCCATCTGAAGACCCAATTACCAAATTACGAATTTCAGTTTGAATATCAAATTGTATGAATTATCTCACACAATTATAACCTTTTTGTGTTTCGTGATAAATTTTTGATACATTTGTCTTCTCAGTTGATCTTTATTAACCAAATGCTCTGATACCAACTGTAAGATCCCTGTTCCCACCGAGCAACAGATTCGGGATACTAGCAGTGGAAGTAGCACTCCTCGCGCGGGACAGGGGTCCCACACTCGGGGCCTCACCCACGGATATCCGGATAAGAGACTAATCCATCGGTTGTTCCAAAATCGAACCCAGAAAAACTTCCTTTACCGGAAAGCACGGGCGATTCCACCAGGATAACTTTTTACTTTAATGTAATCAAGATCATTTCTGATCGAGCTGATCCAATTGCATCTATAAGATACTTGGTCAGATCAAGGAAGAAACTTGCACTTGGATCATTGGGATCAACGCTTTTTTTCCCATTCAAGAGGCACAGCCGTTGATTCCTATCCATAGAACAGTTACTGTCCGGGATTTATTTTATCTATCGTAAAAACAAAAGTTTGAGTCTCGATTTACGGATCCATGAGTCCAGCCTAACCCCATCCAGTCCCATGGGTTAGCCAACCGCCCAACCACTGTAGTGATGGGATCCAATTAAGAATTTGGTTAGGTTTTGTCCCGGGTACCAAGGAAAAGAGTTCCAAGGCCCCCTAGCCGGATGTTCATGCAAAAATAAAACTAGTCACACCACTCACACACCCAATATGAAATTGCCTTTTCACAGATTCAACCAGTTTAAAACAATCCTTTAATAAAATCATAGTATCACTGATCACCATCTTCCAATTTATCCAGTTGATTCTTAATTTTCCCATCATTCCTTCATCAGAGTATCTATGGCATCATTAGCAACTAGGACGCTCACCACCTGTCCACACAGGGGCCGTTTCCTAATCCCTAGCCCTTAATACTCGGCAATATAATCACTTATCAAGATGGACTCTCATTGAAGATCAGCAAGATCAACCAACAGATCCATATAAAGGGCCATGGACTCATCCATTGAAGACCAGCAAGGTCAATCAACCAGATCCATGCCCGATTTCAGAAAACAACTCCTACTCTTGTTCCAATATCTTCCTCGACGCACGCGTGGGTATCCTAGGCGACCCAGAGCCCGAGCACCGTATGGTCAGCACCCTCTAGGATCCTTCGCAGGTGACCTAGCACTTCACTCATAGGCCGCTTCCTTGGCCCCTCATCCACCGTACCGGAAGCTCACCATTTTAATCGCACCGAGGCTGGTCAAGACCTCGGCCGACCTTGCTACGCAAGACGTCCTTCATTGACTCTCCGTCAGCAGTTGCAACTTTTTCAGTTAGGTCTCCACGACCTTAATCACAAGATGGTCACAATGCTTTCCCAGCAATCTTGACATAAAACAGTCATTTACAAACAGCATTTACAAACAGTCACAAAATACAGTTTCTATATTAACTCTCATTTTTCCACATTATCCCTCATCAATCCACATTGCTTATTCCACATTCCAGTTATATGTGTACTCATCCCATCACATCATTTTCCATCTCATCACTTCAGATTCCTTCACATCACATATCATATATTCACATCCATACATATATCTACATCCACATCCACATTCACATCCATACATCCACATCTACATCCATACATCTATTTTCACATCCACATCTACATGCACATTCATGCATCCACATCCATACATCCACATCTACATCCACATTTACATGCACATTCACATCCATACATCCACATCTATATGCGTACATTCACATCTACATGCATACATCCACATCTCTATGCATACATCCACATCCACATTCACATTCTCCTCCATACATCTACATCTACATGCATACATCCACCTCCACATTCACATCCACATCTATACATCTACATCTACATGCATACATCCACCTCCACATCCACATCCACATCTACATCTACATGCATACATCCACCTCCACATCCACATCCACATCCACATCTATACATCTACATCTACATGCATACATCCACATCTCCATTCACATCTACATCTATACATCTACATCTACATGCATACATCCACATCCACATCTATACATCTACATCTACATGCATACATCTACATCTCCATTCACATCCACATCTATATGCGTACATTCACATCTACATGCATACATCCACATCTCTATGCATACATCCACATCCACATTCACATTCTCCTCCATACATCTACATCTACATGCATACATCCACCTCCACATTCACATCCACATCTATACATCTACATCTACATGCATACATCCACTTCCACTTCCACATCCACATCTACATCTACATGCATACATCCACCTCCACATCCACATCCACATCTATACATCTACATCTACATGCATACATCCACATCTCCATTCACATCTACATCTATACATCTACATCTACATGCATACATCCACATCCACATCTATACATCTACATCTACATGCATACATCTACATCTCCATTCACATCCACATCTATACATCTACATCTACATGCATTCATCCACATCTCTATTTACATCCTCATCTATACATCTACTTCTACATGCATACATCCACATCTCCATGCATACATCCACCTCCACATTCACACTCACATCCAAATATCTACATCTACATGCAAACATCCACATCTCCATGCATAATAAAACTCTTTTAATTAATCTAGGATGATAGTTCCTAGAATATGGTAGGAAGTCCTCTTTTTATGCTTTGAATGAAATTATTTTATGCGTAATTTCTACAAAAATTTTGCTATAGCTCCGCTACTATGACTGATAAATCTCAATTTTTTCTAAGGGATAAAGCTTATCATTAAGGAAATAATTAGAATGGTCTCTAATTGGATCATCAATCCATAATGGATTGAATCATCATTATACATAAACTAAAAGCATAGAAAAAAGCCATTAATTTGGCCTCAAGCATAGCTTAATCTTGGATTAAGGAAAAGCCTTATGAAAAGCTTCATTTGGATTGAAAAGGGTCATGAGTATGACCATTTCTTAAGTGAGAGAGAGAAAAACCATTAGAATTAAATATAAATAGAATTTTATGTAATTCTTACTATCATTAATTAGTTAACTTCAATAGCATTTCAAAAACCATACCAATTAAGCTTCTCAAGCTTGAGAGGGATTGAGAAGAGAGAATCATTGAGAAATTATAGAAAAGATCAAAATTCACTATACTTATCTTATAATTTGCTTGATTCTTTGATCACGGTACAGGCCCCCAACCAATCAATTGGTTTAGTATGTTGATGGAGCCACCAATGGGGATTGAAGAAAGAGAGAAGTATCAAAAACTAGTGAATTATTAAAGAATTCACAGTTCTTGGCTTAGGTAGAGTAAAATAACAATGCATAAGACACTATCTTTTTTTCAATAAGGGGAGGCTTCTATTTATAGGAAAATTTGAGCTCCTAACCAAACAAACTGATTCTAGAATTTTCCAAGTCAGTTTGGTCACTTTTTGACCATTTGTAGGTCAGTTAAGTTAACTTTTTGGAACTAGACTTGAATGAGGAGAGAGGAGAGATGAAATATCTCAATTTTTATGAGTTTAAAACTCATTCAAGCATGTGAAATATGCAGAACTCTCCTTCCTTACATATGTGTCATAGTTTTTTTTACTAATAAACCTTGTACATTTTCAACTCTTCATCTTATGTGAAATATGCACCTCCTTTAAAGAACTCCCCTTCCTTACATATGTGTTTTTTTACTAATAAACCTTGTACATTTTCAACTCTTCATCTTATGTGAGCATTTACTCATTTTTGGATACCCAAAATATCTCATATTTTTAATATTGCTCATAGTTTTTTACTAATAAACCTTGTACATTTTCAACTCTTCATCTTATGTGAAATATGCACCTCCTTTAAAGAACTCCTCTTCCTTACATATGTGTCATAGTTTTTTTTTTTACTAATAAACCTTGTACATTTTCAACTCTTCATCTTATGTGAAATATGCACCTTCTTTAAAGAACTCCCCTTCCTTACATATGTTTTTTTTTAACTAATAAACCTTGTACATTTTCAACTCTTCATCTTATGGGAAATATGCACCTCCTTTAAAGAACTCCCCTTCCTTACATATGTTTTTTTTTAACTAATAAACCTTGTACATTTTCAACTCTTCATCTTATGTGAGCAATTACTCATTTTTGGATACCCAAAATATCTCATATTTTTAATATTGCTCATAGTTTTTTACTAATAAACCTTGTACATTTTCAACTCTTCACCTTATGTGAGCATTTACTCATTTTTGGGTATTTTCTTTTTATAAATTGGATTTATCTCCTCCCTACACATGGATTGATGCTATTGGCCCATAAGAACCTTAATTGGACCATAATCCAAAGATTTATGAAAATCTAGACCCTTAGACTAAGGTTCTTTATACCTATTTCTAATTAATTCCAATTGCACATTGAAAAATTCTTTTTGAATTTTTGTTTCAGGGGAACTTATTTTAATAAGATGAGATATTTTTCTATCCAAAAATATTCAAAATCTGAATATTCTCTCTCTAGAATAATTTTCTCTCTCTAGGCTAAAACAGTTAGAAACAAGGTCTTTATATTTCTGAAGAGGGATTGATTACAAGGGAAGATACTAGACATCAAAAAGGGGTTGGGGGAGGAATCTTACAAAGAGATTGCCATGCGTTGCTTGTTCTCTTGATTAGTGTAGTGGGTTTAAGAGATTGAGAGATTGATTGAGGTGTTGAATGGTTGAATCGTCAAGTGGTGGTTCGTGTATGTGAGCTCTCCCCCAAGGGATAAGCCCTCATGCACTAATCGGGTCGAGTCCTCAGATTGACATTGTGTTTCTCAACACATTTGTTGATCGGTAATACTCTATGAGCACTATATTGCACGATAGAGAGAACCACTCTTCAATGGCACCGCTATCGGGGAGCGAGTGCCTACATTAGTTGAGCAGCATACACACACTACCACTCCTTGTTAAGCTCCAATCGGTTGCAAAATCGTTGGATAGGAGAGCAGGCTTTGGGATTAATTTTGGTACTTATTTAAGACTAATCTATTTTTAAATTCTCTTTATTGTCTTGCAATTTGAGTGCAATTGGCTAGCTACGCCTCTCCCTTGAGGTCAGGACAAGGATTCAACACACGGGAAGGATTGGAGGTAGGTGCTAAACCTGCCAATTTCAATTTGTGTGCGAAAGAGAGAGCCTGATTTGCATTTTTGTCATTCTGTTTGAGGATAATTTTTGCTGTCTGAGGTTAATTTTTACAATTTCAATTTTCTGCATGTTCGTTTTATTTTCTGTTTTTAGCTTAATTTTTTGCATCTTTAATTTTGTGCATCTTAGTTCTATGTTAAACTTGCACCTGTAGAGAAACTGAAATCTGTACACACACATGAAGGTTGAACATTTCGATTTCCCTGCAAATCTCACAGCTGCACACGCATTGAATTACCTGCACACGCATTGAGCACGCACTTCAAAAAAGAAATAATAATAATAATTAAAGAAGGCGCCTATGCGTGAACAGTGCACCGCGCGGAGAGACCCACACACCGCACCATAAAGACTGCCAGCGCACCGGATAAAGGAGTCTGGAAAATTTTTCATTTTCTGTCGCAAAAAATTGGGAGGTTTTCTAGCTTTCCAAGAGGAGTTAGAAAACACCCATCGTCAAAACTTTGGTCTCCTGGAACCATTTTCCCATAGTGAGTTCAGTATGGGAAACTGGCAAATTTTTTTGCAATTTTTGATCCTAAACAATACACTATTTTTTTGGCCTAATGTGTTCGAGGGGGTTCAAAATGGGTTCTGGCAAAGTTTGAGCCAACTTGAAAATTTTTGGATTTTTTTCAAAAAAAACCCCCTAAAAACTTGACCTTATGCACTTGCGGTCGGGACGTCATATAGACACTGCCATAGGGTCTAGGGCACCTTCTAGAGTACCTACGCAGGAAAGTGGGACCCAATCCATAGGAAATTTGGCAGATATTGTTGCTGAATCTTTTTCGAATCCCAATCTGATACCCTTTCCAGGACAACTAGCTCATTATCTATGGACAATCTAGGGTCGTCAAATAGTCATTCCTTAGCCCCAAATAGGACACCCACAAGATCTTTTAATCCATTTGAAGCCAACATCATGGGGTTACCACTTAATGTGAGACTTCAATATGTATACACGAATGCTCAAGGAGCTGAGATCTTTAGGGATCCACAACAACAGTATCTCGTTAAGATTGCGGACTTTTTCTCAGAACTTGATAGAGCACCTCTAGTCAATGACCAGGGTAACATGTACATGGGTGGAGATGGTGTTCGCTCTACGAAGTCACCTATCATCCAGAGAATGTAGACAAATTAGGGGGGCTCTCTAAGAGTGAGTTCTTAGACTTATCAAAGCCTTCCAGAGCAAGGGAGTCTAGAGATGATTGGCTCATTGAGCCAGACATGCCTGGACCACCCAATGCCCAGTCCTCAAAGCCATCCATAGATGATTTACTTTTTGTAGATCTAAATTTGGAAAGGGACAGGAAAGGCAAGAGCAAAATGGATCAAGGGGCTGAGAACCAATTGGAGTTTGTACGACAAATTCCAGTGACAAAGGTCTTTCAGGATGACCCACTTCAAGAGGTCTATAAGGACTTAGAAGGATATTATGCCACCACTAGATTGCCAGAGCTAGATCTTCCTCTAGCACTTGTGGTGGTAGTCGAGAAGCTTGCAGGATACATGAAACAAATCGTTGATAAATGGGCCAATGAATACCGAACCTTAGATTGGAAGGAGATTCGTGAGCTCACTTGTAGAGGACAACCATTATTCATGGAAGTGTTCTCAACTAATACAGCTAAACCAGGAGAGACAGTCTTTCTTGGAGAAACTGTTGCTCCTCCCCTATGAGAGTTCACTAGAGTGGGACCCTCAACATCAAAGTGGACCACTACAAGTAGCCCAACTCTAGCACCAAGATATTATCCTACACCAAAAGTGCGACCACATATCACACCACAACAACGTTTCTCTCACTATGACAATCGGAGGGTAGGGGAGCCAACTCGGCCTCCCATAAATGCACCTCCTGAAATGCGGGTAACAAGATCTTTGGAGAGGGTTGGTGAGGCCGGTAATAGGGGACCCACACCAATTTGGGATGCATATGGACCACCTTACCAAAGAGAGGAACCACTGAGAGTGAGAGGCCGTAGGCCTGATGATGAGTATTCAAGACGAGTAAGGTCATCAACTCTTCAGAAACTGGTAAAGAAGTACGAAGGGTCGGGAGATCCATATGACCATGTAGCAGCATTTAGGCAAGCAGTTCGAGCTGAGCAAGTGACTGACAAGCATACACAAATTGAAGGATTTGGGCTCACTCTTGAGGGAAAGGCCCTTGCTTGGTTTCAGGCACTAGAGGCAAGCAGTTTGAGCTGAGCAAGTGACTGACAAGCATACGCAAATTGAAGGATTTGGGCTCACTCTTGAGGGAAAGGCCCTTGCTTGGTTTCAGGCACTAGAGGCTTTAGACAAATCTTCTTTTATGAGTTTTGGAAGAGAGATTCATTGCTGCTGTCTCCTTGATGGGGATTTAGTATGACAGAGTAGCAAACATCTACTCTTTCAAGCAAGGTGAGACTTAGAGTGTTAGAGACTGTGTAAATAGGATGAAGCACTACATTAATCGTTGCCCAGAAGATGAGAAGCCCACCCAGAGTTGATTAATTTCTCTCTTCTTAAAAGGACTCAAAAATTCAACACTACACACACACCTCTATTCAAAGAAGCATACAAATTTCAATGAGTGTTGCCATGATGCTATGGATTTCACAGATAACCTAGAGATCAGTGGGGTAATGACCAAAGTTCAGGTTCTAGCACACTAGTAAATCCAGACAAGATAGCTAACCTAGTACTAAGGAGATTGGGACAAACCTATCGCCCACCCATGCAGCCACAACAACAGCAGCAGCGAATGAGGAGTGTACTACCTACAAGTCCTCATCTTTGTGGAGCATGTGGCGGTAACCATAAAACCGAAGAATGTAATACCTTTTCTCCTCTAGTCACAAACCAACCCACAAAGAAGTGGTGCCAGTCATGTGCTTGGAATTATACCCACACCACACAGGAATGTACTCGCATTGCAAGAATGAGACAAGAGCATGAGCAGCAAAGGGGTGCAGGGGCTCCACAAATGCATCAACAGTATACTAATTTTGAACGTAAGCCACCATGGCACAAGAGCAAGCAGCACGACCTGTACTTGGAGCTCAACCTCCTGAACATCAGCAAAACATTCTCGTATTTAGGTGGGCCCCAAAAAGTTTAAAAAAATATTTTTTATTTTTTTTACATTTTGAGATGGAAAAAACACCACCCAACCAATATGTATGATGAAAATAAATTTTTCCCTCCAAAAAGCTTGTAATTCAAGGGTCATGTCAGAAGCCTATCAGGAGAGGCAGTACATCCATAACTAACTGTCAGGTCCCCACAACCCCATAAACATAACTAACTGTCAAGAACCACTACATCCATGAGATCCCGAAATTGTGGGGATCCCAAAAATTATTATTTTTTAATTTTTCTCACAAATGTAATTTATTGATGAAAAACTCCATGTTAGTATATTTGTATATCAAAAATATCATTTTCTACTTAGAAAAACGGATTTGTGTTGAACCTTCAAAACAGCAAAGTTTTACAGTCTCTCTCACTCACTCCCTCTCTCTCTCTCTCTCTCTCTCTCTCTCTCTCTCTCTCTCTCTCTCTCTCTCTCTCTCTCCCCCTATGAGGATCTCTCTGCTTTAGCTTCTTCCTCTGCTTAGCTATGGAGCCTTTGCAAGCTGTGTGTGTAGCCCCTTATGAAGCTAGAAAACGGAAGGTTAATTTACACATTCGTATTCCTGAAGAGTATGGCAGCTCTAAAAAAACCCATCCTACTGATGCACAATATGTCCAAGCTTGTAGGATAGCTAAGGAGAAAAATGTAGATCTTTGGGTTGATGGGCATCTCTATCCAGTTGACCCTCAATTAAGAGCAAACCCTCCTTTTCGCAATTTATCATCTTTTATGCAATTTGTTGGTGATGAAGGAGAGCTTGGCTTGTTAGGATAGTGCAGAAGATTGACTACAAGTGGAGCTTGGCAAACCCATATTCTCCAATCTCAATTGCAAGGATCACAATTCAGCCTTTTACAATGTCAAGAAGGACTTAAAACATCATCAGATAAAATGAAAGAGATCCTCGCAGAGAATGTGGAGAAGGATGTAAAGATTCAAAGGCTAGAGGAACTTATCAAACGACTCAAAGCAACACCAAATGGTGCTCGTGAATGCAAAAGTGTTCACCAAAAGTGTGCTAGGTGCTTGGGGAGAGAGTAAAGTAACACACTATATGGTAAGTTATACAGTAAAAAAAATAAACTGGTGTTTTAACCTTGACTCTTTCTAATTAAATTCTAGTGTCATGTGTACAGCACATAGTTTATGCGCATGGTACATATTTCATGAACAAGTATGGATCGCTCGACATGTGGAGTACCCAAGGGATGGAGAAATCACATTGTAAAGCAAGAGGGGTTTATTTCAAAAATACAAGACATGGAGGTGGAGCTTCTGCAGGAGGAGCACGTACAAACTATCTACAAGAGATGTTCAATTGGTTTTATCGCACAACCTTTGGAAGGGTATTGGTTAGGGAGTGGGCCCAACAATCTAAGCTTGCGCAAGAGGCACGCAAGGTTGCAAAAAGTCATGCTCGGCTTGAATGGTTGCAGACCAATGCTCCCCATAGGCATGGTGCTTGGCGTGCACGAATGAGGAGACAAAGGAGGCGTTGGATTGGGCACGCACCAGCATAAATCTAGATGTAATAAGGTTACGAATATAAGTTTTGTTAGGTTTTTGTTTTCCCCCTTTAAAAAAACTATTAATAGTTCTTCTCTCACTTCATTTTCATTTCACTTTTTTAGAGAGCTTGAGCTCAAGATCTACGTAGACACCCACGTAAGGACACTAGCACATCACCACGTTAGCATAGTCGTACATGGATATGGCACGCACCAAGAACACCGCACGTGTTACCATGCCTTCACAAAACACAGTGCAAGGCACCCAACGACCACATACTGGGGCGACACCACGGAAGAGAGTGACCCCTTGGATTCTAGGACACGCCCAATGGGATCACCAAAGTCCAACCCTCCTCCCATAGCAACACCAGTGCACACACATGCAGGCCCTTCTAGTGGGAGCAAGCATGTGAAGAAGACCCCACAATGCAGCCACCCCAGAAATCAAGACAGAGAGGCCGATGATGAGCAGTTCGACTGGGTTGGTGAAAACATTCCTACATTGCGCAGCACCATAATGATCCTGAGTGGCTCTGGGGGAGCAGTGCCAGAGTAGTGCAAATTTTGAGCCTGCACCGCCGCTCTGTAGAGCCTAAATTCACACTGTTCTGGCATAGCTTCCCCAGTCCTCCAGGAGCATTTCTGATGCATTGGATGATAAACACTATATTTTTATACATGATTAAAGGTATTTTTATCTGATAAACTACTGTTTCTCACAATTAGTGTGCTCAACTTCATTATAAATGCATCAAAAATGATCCTGAGTGGCTGGGCGAGCAGTGCTAGAACAGTGTAAATTTTGAGCCTGCACTGCCGCTGTAGAGCCTAAATTTGCACTGTTCTAGCATAGCTTCCCCAGTCCTCTAGGAGCAATTCTAATGCATTGGATGATAAACATTATATTTTTACACATGATTAAAGGTGTTTTTATCTTATAAACTACTGTTTCTCACAATTAGTGTGCTTAACTTCCTTATAAATGCATCAGAAATGATCCTGAGTGGCTAGGAGAGAAGTGCCAGAACAGTCCAAATTTTGAGCCATTGTCGTTGCATGCAGAGGCCAAATTCGCATTGTTCTGGCACAGCTTCCTCAGTCCTCCAGGAGCATTTCTGATGCCTTAGGTGACAAACTAGCACATGATAGACACTCCATGTTAAACAAACATGATGACACCGAGACATTGTAAGAGAAAGTTAAAATTTTAATTATCAAAAGGTTACAAATGAAAGCCAGATAGGCTTGTTACAAAGGGGGGTTTGAAACAAAAGAGTTGCTTCAAAAAAAAGGTTAACATCTAAGATCTCTAGATCGTGTCTCGCTCACCTCGAATGTGCCGAGCTGGTTGCATGTCCTTTGGTAGATATGGTAATCCTCTTTGCATGTATTGCAAAGAGGTTGGTGTCTTCAAAAAGCCCAACAAGGTAAGCCTCGGAGGCTTCTTGCAATGCTTCAAGGGCAATCCCCTCCACACGGAACTCTGTTCTATATCGTTGGAGAATCTCCTTCACTGTGTGAGCAAAAGGGGCTCTTCTTATCAGCAACTCAGTGTTCCTCTGATAAAACTTGATTTTTTGTAGAGCCCTATGTCGTTGGCTCATCCTTCTCCTTGGAGCTCCCTGTGTTGTGTTAGTGCATTAGCGAGGTTGGGACTTCCTTGGCTTGAAGAGCTTGACCTTTCTACGCTTGCATGCACTTGCAGGAACCTCCTCTTGGTCTCTCTCATAGTCTGAATCCTCCTCCTCCTATTGGTTGTGGTACCTGTGTATCAAGTTCCTCCTGGGTAGGTAGGGGACCTTGTCCTGGTAGATCATTTGCCTGTATTATCCACCTGTCTTTGCCAACATGTGCATAGGTTTATATGACCTTTGGCGTTCATGTACCTCCCGTGTCGTTGTAGGCCCATAAGTGATAGTCTTCTTTAGCATTGTCTTCATCTTCTTATTGCTAGCCTGTAAATCATTAACCTGGTTAATCAAACTGGCATTTTTCATTACGGTGTCATGCATAGTATCTTGCAAAACATTCTTCTCTTCTTGTTTTGCCAACAATGATCTATTCAATTTCATGATCTGTTGTGCAAAAACATGGGCTTCGGTCTGTAACCCTGCATTACCCTCACAAACATACTTGACAAATGATGACATTGTTGTGTAATAGGATCAGGTGGATATATAGACCCATCAACCCAAATATCTATATGTTGTTTCCCTCCTATTTTGTGTAATTGCATCACCAATGGATTCATCATTGAAACCTCAATTCTCTTGTACAATGGGGCATACTCTTCATCTAGCTGGACATGTATACTTCTCTTCTTAGAGCCTCTTGCTTCCTAAAACATCAAAAAACTAGAAACACTTAGATATATCATGATTATTAACACATATGTGTAACTTAACACCAACTTTAACACACATTATTATTATTAACCAATAGTAATGCACATATTATTATTATTAACCAATAGTAAAATATATCTTACTATTAACTTTATTATTTACGAATATTAATGCACATAACCAATAGGAAAACATAACTTATAGAACTCAATTGAACTTAACCAACATCAAAACATTGCTAACCTCCATTTTTGTTCTCTGTTGCTTCTCTATGTTGGCTCTATGTTGTCTCTTTGTTGCTTCTTTCCTTGATAGCAAATTAATGAAGAGGAAAATGGTTTGTTGGCTCCAAGAAAATGGCACCAAAAAATTAAATCACTCTTCATTCTCTAGCTTTGTAGTAGTGAACAAGTGCAATTAAATAGGAGAGGAAAATACAAACTATTTGGAGATGCAAATTTGAAAGTAGAAGAAGAAGCTCTATCACAAAAAAAAGAAAATTTCATTGTTTACCTATGGGGCGGACATTGAGACGTATTACTTTTTACGTCATATAATTATTTTACGTATTCTGAGTCATGGGCCGGGCTTGTCAGTACCACATGTAAAGGGTAAGGGGATTGGGTGATCGCCGATGAGAGGCGCACCTCGAATTTCATCACGATAAGGGTAAGGATCAGCCGGCCATGTGTGGGCGCCCATGTGTGAAAGGCCAAGTCACATATAAAAGTCAAATGTAACCTAAAACCTCTCATTCTTTGAGTGTTGAATACAAGGAATGCTCTTGCTTCATCTTCTCCATCTCCTTCTCCAGCATGTGTGTGTGTGTGTGTGTGTGTGTGAGAGAGAGAGAGAGAGAGAGAGAGAGTGTAGCGATCGAGCATTGCGTAGTGGCACGACGGCGCAGTGAGGCGATAGAGCGGCGGCGGCCGCTCCTTCTTCATCACGGCACGAGAATCCTTCTTGACGGCGGTCTGAGCGGTGAGTGACACACCATTGCTCCCTGTTTTCAGCTTGTTGGTTTCGTGGTTGTGTGCTTGCAGCCATTCGTGGCTCGCACACACGGTGCTTGGCAAGTCCCTAGCTCTGACACGTGCGACAAGAGCGCACATTTTTGGTGCCACTGTCGGGGAATCGCCTTGCACCAAGCTCCAAATGCGGCTCGGGCGCTGCTGTTTGAAGTCTAGTTTATCCTGCAGGAAAGGCAAAGAGAGGCGTGTTTGTGTGTTTACTTGCTGTTCTTCAGTCATTTTTCAGTTCTGTTTTCTTCATTTTTTGCACATTTTAGTTCTGTGTGTTAGCTATTAGTGTGTACGTGCGTGCGTGTAGATAGAGGGTAGAAGAGATGTTGCGCGCTGTACTGCTGGCGCCGCAGTGGCAAGCGGCCAGCCCTATGTGCACATGAGCTAAAACATTATCCTCAAGTGGACTAAGGACCAAAGGAGTTACTAAAAAAATAGATTTTTGACACCTCACAATGGGAATTCCCCCGCGTGGAAATAAATTTTTTATTTAAAAAAAATTTAAAAAGAAAAAATTCCCAATCGACCCCGACCTCAGTCTTTTGATATATATATATATAGAAACTAAACAAACATTCAGAGGCAAAAACATGTATTTTTCATTAGTTGGAGAAGGGTTTGGTCAGGTTATGGTTTGGAGAGGTTTTTTGGTGAATAATCAGAGGTGTTAGAGGTGTGCGGTGACCTAGGAGGATAGTCTGAAGAGACAACTGAGTCAGAAAGGGAGTGTGGAAGGGTTTTGAAGGGTTCAAAGGAGTCATCTCGAGGAGATTGGGGATAGTGGGTAGTTACCAACACTCATAGGATACCCACATCACATGCGTCTACGCTCTGGTCGGGTGCTGGAGTCTGAGCAACTAGAAAGCGTTTTAGTTTACGCATGCTCACACCATCCCTCCACGTTAGCATCTTGGCCTTTAGTTGGAACCCAAGGAAGTGCAACCCAAGATCCACGAATAGCGGCTAGTGACTCATCCTCTAACTCTGAAGTCATGGAAGAGCATCCTACCCAGAACTCTGAGGAAGCAAGCTAAAAGGTGCCAGTTTGGACCCCACAACCCGGATCTAGCATGTTTAGTCATCTAATAGAGACTTTTAGTAGAGCTACGCGCTCTAAACCTATGAGTGACAAGTGAAGTAAACAAAGGAGGTGGGGAAGTAGATTCGCCATTCACATCTCATGTAGACCTTGCCCTCCCAAAGAGTGTCCATGTGGATATTCTACCCACTTCATGTAATGAAGGCCCTACTGAGCTACCACACCTTCTAACGCTCTTCCTAAAGTTAAGGCCCCTAGAAGTCAAACCACAAGAAGTGACATTGCGTCCACTTCAAGAGAACCTTTTGGCACGCTAAGTTTAGATGCCAAGTTTAGATGGGATATTTCTCAATGAAAATTGGGAATATGACCTGCACATGGAGACTCTGACTGACCTATACATGGGTTACACATACCATGTAGGTTGGTTAGAAGTCATACGATCTACATCTAGTGCCACCAATCTAGATGAGCAACAACAAATGATATGTGACGTTATCCATAGAATTATCCTATTCGAGGGGCAGAATAGGGGAGTGAACCTAGTTTCAACTGGCCCTATGAGATTTTTGGATACGGGCAAGGCTAAACAACCAACTTGTCGCAATAGACTCCCTCGGTGAGTCTCGTAGATTCTTCGTATGTTGTTTCGCATGGAGTCAATGCAGGTTGAGCCCAGGAGCAGTAACTTTAGCTTTCCAACTTTGGCTCAACTTTCCATTAGAGAATCCACAATGCCTACTCCGATGAGCATGATGAAAAGTGCACCCATTATTACCACTGTAGTTAGTACAACACCGCTATCTAGTGGTACAGTACCTACAACAGTGCATACAAGTGCATATCGACCATATGTGCATATCGCTACTCATGCTCATGTAGCTCCTACACCTCCTCTTATGCCAATGGCGTATGCTCCATAAATGCCTTATCAGAACCCTTATCCAAGAGGAGCTATGCCTAGTCACATATGATATCCTACGTCAAT
Organism: Cibotium barometz; assembly: GCF_041138505.1. Taxonomy (NCBI): domain Eukaryota; kingdom Viridiplantae; phylum Streptophyta; class Polypodiopsida; order Cyatheales; family Cibotiaceae; genus Cibotium; species Cibotium barometz. The sequence goes on along the minus strand of NC_141057.1, from coordinate 28,433,557 downwards.
TGCATACATACCAAGACCAATGCCAACTCCTGTCAAGACCAATGCCAACGAGGCCATCCCAGAAGTGCCTCCACCAGTCACATATCATATCCTGCGTCAGCTGCATACATACCAAGACCAATGCCAACCAGGCCATCCTAGAAGTGCCTCCACCAGCTATGCCTGCTCACTTAGGTGATCTAGCAGCGTTTGCTCAAACGATCGGATGATCTATTGCGGAAAACATGCGTGGCATACCTAAGAGAGATCCTAGAAGCAAGGCGGTACAAGTTGCCAAGCTCACTCAGAACTTTAGTGGTAAACGAAGATGTTAGGAAGCACATTGAAGTTTTTGAACACGTGTGTGATTCCTTGGAAGAGCACAATGAGCTACATAAGTGTAAAGCCTTAGGCTTAACCTTGAGTGGAAAAGCCGGAGATTGGTATCGAACTTTAAGGGTTGAAGAGCATAGTAACTCACTATCCCACTCTCAAGAGATTGTTCTTGAAAGAATACATACGTGAGGGTGTGCTTTGGGGTGTAGCATCTCAACTCCAAAAAGCTGAACGTAAGGAGGAAGAGTCCATGAGAGACTTTATTATCGACTAAAGCATCTAAATTCTCGCTGTACTCTCCCGATGAGCACTTCAATAACAACCAACTTCTTGATAGATTCATCCGATGATTGCGCCATGAGGACATATACAATGGCCTAGTCATTAGAGGTCTTACGACGTGGGAAGAAGTCCACTGCCAATGCAATCCAGTTAGAAGACAACTTGATGATTGCAGGTAAAAAGGTGTCTTCGGAGACAAAGTCTGTTAGTTCGCAAGTATCTGGGCACGAGCCAATGACTGTAAAACCTATTGCCAAGGAGCCCAAGATATCTGCAATGTCTATAGTAGCTGACCTTACTAAGGCTCTCCAAGAATACTTTAGGGGTAATCGAGCTCCTCAAAATAGCATATGTATCCAGGAAGAGAGCAACAATGGTGTTCAGTTTGCTTAGGACCACATAGCACGAGTGAATGTCCCACATTCAGAGTTAAATTCAATGGGACTTGCAATACATGTGGTAAGTATGGCCATCAATTTAAGGATTTCCTAGTGCTTAAGCGTATGTTAGCAAATCAGGCACCACTAGCCTGGTCAAACAGACCTAAAGTACCCGCACTGATGCCTGCACCACCTATCGAGCAACCGTCACAACACATAGTTGCAAGGAACCCAAATTTAGTCCAGTCTGTGCCATTACCACCGCCAGTGCTGCTAGGACCACAACCTCTACATCCGAGGGTTACCCCTATAAACCAGATGGGTTGTGAGTCACATAGTGCATGTGGGGATTATGAAGAGGATATAGACCCCACTGTTCCATATGGGATTGATACGTTTGAAATGACTCCCCAGTATTACATGGAGGATCATTTCGGGCAAGTCAAGCCTGTATATCAAGTGGCTGCTCTCGCCCACAAGAGGGAAAAACCTTAATACCTTTGCCAGGAGACCACCTCTTCAATGCTACGATTGTGGTGGACCGCATCGTGTAGCGGAGTGCCCTAATAGGCTACAGAAGATAGGTACTCAAATGCAACCAAATCAAGGGAGCACGTCGGGAATGCCAGTACTTACATGTAATTGTTATGGCATAGATTATCTGATTTCTCAATGTCCACATAATCCAAGTGCACCCAAGATTACGCCATTGAATTTGGTTGAGGTCACCAATGAAGCACTAGGAACCACACCTGTTGTACCTACAAATGTAGTCACACGGTCAATGCTTCAAAATCAAAACTACATTCTTGAAGAGAGGGATACTGCATCAATTGCTTGAGCAAAGAAAAAGAAAACGCGACGGAAGAGATCGCTTAATGCCACAAGCTCCAAACCTAGTTCAAAGACTAATATAGGGATAGGAGATAACCCTGTGTATCTGAATGATCCTGAAGATGATTGTGATTCAATAGAAACCATGGAGACCAAAGCCACTACTTTAAGGGAGGAACCCACTCGGGAGCGCAACGAAGGAGAATCAAGAAAAGACATAAATCGGGGGAAACAAAAGGAAACTCCTCCTGCCCCGCAACCAACTCAGCTGATGCCCTCTCGGCTACCTAGACTCTCATAGACAAGCCACGTGGGCCAAAAACCCTCAAGAAAAAGATTGGGACTTACCTAAACCCAGTAGAGGAGATTGAACGAGTGTAACACTTAAGGGGTTTAGTGGAAGAAACACAAAGAGAACTGGAGCCAGAACCTAGAAAAATCAAGATCCCACACACAGTGTTTCCTACACAAGTTCAGCCTCACAGGAGCCATAAACTGTTAGCTATACCTAGTATCATTCGGGAAGAAAGTGAGGATAGGACATCAGGAAGTGGGAAGACACCCTTCTTGCTTGAAAGAATGTTTAGTGAGAGAATGCCTAACCCCATCGAAGAGGAAGTGATTCCATCTTCACCAGTCCCTAGTCAAGGGCCAATATCTCAAAAAGTACCGTTGAATGTGTCCAAACTAATGGATTTCATGTCCTTTGAAATCAGAACCACGATCATATCCAAGTTATACGGAGATGTTATACGGAGATCATGAGCTATTCTTAGCTCTTCAGGCATTTCTCAATGGAGAACTGAAGGTGGGGTTACCACAATTTGCAAATATGAATAGACCCGACACGCTTCAAGATGTGGAGGAACATTTGGATCTACAGCCCAACCTAGATGAAGACTGGGTCGTTGAAATACCTGTTATCAAGTTGGGACAATACTTTGAAGGTGACGAATCTAATGCAACCCTCCCCCCATTACTACCAAGGAATTAACTCTAAAGGGAATACTTGATGGTGGGAGTGAGCATTGTGACTAAAAACTGTTGGGAATCTATGGGAAGACCTCACCTAGAAGTCACAAACATAGTGGTTAAGATGGCAAACAAAACTATAGCTAAACCTATTGGAATGCTAAGGGACCTTGAGATCAAGGTTCTGGGATACAAGGTAAGGTATACCTTCATTGTAATGGATTTCCTTAAGCATACTCTGACCAATGCGACTCCGAGTTTGAATCTCAAGAAGAAACTGACTCTGAGCCTGATAGGGGATATGAATTGAATATTCACCCAAGTGTGGAAGCCACGTGCTCAAGGCCTAGGACAGTGACCTCTTGCAATTCATCCAAGAGTGAGGGGGGCACTAGTGAAGATCGATCAAGTGAGTCTGAATCTGATATAAACAAAAATCACAAACTAGGTAAGAAGAAGATGAGACATAAGCGACAACTCTATCGAACTAATGTACGAGCTAGAATAAACAAAGAAAGATCCACTGCATAATGGCTTAGTTATGTAGGAGCATATGACGCTCATCGGAAGTTAGTGGATAATTGGGGAGAATACCCCCAAAGCGTCATGTGGTGTAGTCCGTAACCTCATGACATCGCCCAATTAGAAATCGAAGAGAAGCCAAAACTAAGTCGTACTACGAGAAGGCGTCAAAACCGAGAGTTAGCTCAGCAACAAAAGGAAGCGGAATTTAAAGAAAAAAGCATGGCACAACAAGAACCGGTAGACTTACACACCGCACCCGAGCATTTCAAATCTTTTACCACTGGGGAACGTAAAGTCATCTACACAAAAGCCCAACAAACGCCTACCAATGGGAGTAGCGGTGTCTACGATGGCCCGTCAGTAGTTAAGGAGATAGAACTAGTAGATCCAGGTGAGGAGTCTAAACTAGTTTTTATTGCTCAAGACCTCACCAAGACACAAGAAGCTACACTTAAAATGCTTCTTAAAGAATTCAAGGACATATTTGCTTGGACATACCATGATATGAAGGGTGTTCCACCCTCTGTGGTGGTCCCACACACAATTCCAATGATTAGCACTGTTAAACCAGTCTAGCAACGTCCCTACCCAATGAGTTCTAAGTATGTAAAGACTGTACACAAGAGGAAATTTAAAAGCTTATAAAATGTGGATTCATATACCCTATTGAGCACTCAGAATGGGTTTCTCCGATAGTCATTGTACCAAAGAAGAATGGGAAACTCAGAGTGTGCGTTGATCTCAAAAAGGTTAGTGCAACCACTAGAAGAGATCATTACCCCTTGTCATATTCGAAACATGTGCTTGAAAGAGTTGCAAGCAAGGAGGCTTATAGCTTTTTAGACAGGTACTCTTGTTATAATCAAATCACAATTGCAGTAGAGGACCAAGCTAAAACAGCTTTTATTAACGGAGTTTGAAGTGTTTGCCTTTCGCGTCATGGCCTTTAGCTTAACCAATGCACCTGCAACATTCCAAAGATTGATAAACATAGCCTTTAAGGAATATCTAAGGGACTTTTGTGAAGCCTTCTTAGATTATCTTTGTGTTCATTCCTCTTGAGACGAGCACTTGACGTGTTTACGAAAAGTATTTGAAAAGTGTAGATTATATTGCATCTCATTGAATCCTTTAAACTGCCAATTTTGGGTTAAACACGGAGTTATTCTAGGGCATATAGTGTCCAAAAATGGGATTTCCACCGCGACGAAAGTAAAGTCAAGGTTATTCTGGAATTTCCCCCACCCACCAACTACAAGGGAGTCCAGCGCTTTATGGGGGCCATGTTGGTTATTATCAAAGGTTTATTTTATTCTTCGCTGAGATAGCTCAACCATTGTGTACAAGCTTCTCATCGAGTTTATTTGGACCGAAGATTGTGACCGTGCATATGAGTTATTAAAGAAGGCCCTGGCAAGTGCTCCAATCTTGCGAATGCCTAACTGGGATTTAATCTTCCATGTGCATATTGATGCATCAAACTTTGCTATTGGGTGTGTACTAACTCAACCTGGAGAACATAAACTAGACTACCCCATTAGCTTTGCCAGTCGCACCAGTTGAACGATGCTTAAATGAACTACACCACTACGGAGCGAGAAGGGTTGGCAATGATATATGCAGTAAAGAAATTTCGTTATTACCTTCTTGCCACCAAGTTTGTTTTCTATGTGGATCATCAAGCATTGTTGTATCTAGTGAACAAACACGATGGTTGTTGATTCTTCTTGAGTTTGATTTCACTGTTGTTGTGAGACCTCAAAAAAAACATGTCATGGCTGATCAATTGTCTCGCATACCTAATGGTGAAGCTCCTACGGGATTTGATGATGACTTACCTGACACTTCCTTGTTCATGGTGGAGACAATGCCTGAATGGAGAGAAGATTGTTAACTTCTTGGTTAATGGTTTTCCACCCAAAGAGCTTCGTAAAGATCTAGCTTAAAAGCTGATCAAGGAATGCGAACCCTATTGCCTAATGGCCGGTACTCTTTATAAAAGAGGAAAGGATGACGTTCTTAGGCATTGTGCCCGAGAGGATGAGTATCTATATATTTTATAAGAGGCACATATGGGCGCAGCTGGTGGTCACTTTTCAAGAGACTTAACTGCGTGAAAGATATTGCAATCAGCGTATTGGTGGCCCACTATGTTCCAAGATGCATCACTTTTTGTGAAGGGTTGTGATGATGAATGCCAACGCTACAAGAAACCCCAGCGAAAAGATCAAATGCCCCTACATCCAATTAAAGTAAACCAACCGTTTGAAAAGTGGGGTTTAGACTTTGTAGGTCCAATTAGCCCAGCGGCCCGTAACACACAATCTCGCTATATTATTGTGGCCACTGACTATGTGACCAAATGGGCTGAAGCAAAAGCAACACATAAGGTAGATGCGAGGACAACAGCCAAGTTCCTCTTTGAAAATATAATCACACGCTTCAGTTGTCCTTTTGAACTTGTGAGCGACAACGGTATGCATTTTATAAATGAAGTGATTAAGGAGCTCACAACAAATTTCATGATATCCCATTATAAATCGACTCCTTATTATTATCCGCAAGTGAATGGCCAAGCCAAGAGTACCAACAAGACCTTAATCTCTATTCTGACAAAGATAGTTGAGGCTCATCGCACGGATTGGGATCTAAAGTTTACGTCAGCTTTATGGGCCTATTGTAGTGCGTACAAAGTGGCTATCAATTGCACACCATTCAAGATGGTATATGGCCAAGAAGCAGTCATGCCATGGGAATTTGTCATTCCTAGTCTTCGTGTTGCTACTCAAGAGGGCTAGGATGGTAATCCCTTAGTAGAGCGTTTATATCCTTGAGCGGTTAGACGAAGAAAGATAATTGGCGGTGTACAATGCCCTTGTAGAGAAGGATAGAAGGGATCGCCACCTGAAAAACAAGGACATCAAAGTTGGGGATAAAGTCCTGATGTATGGAGTGCGTAACGAAAAGAAGAAGCTAAAATATGCTGGTAAGGGACCATATAGAGTATGTGAAATTACCCCGCAAGGAACCATCCAAGTGGAGACTCTCGACGGAGTTGAAACCATTGGATTCCTCAATGGGAGTAAATTCAAAAGATACTATGACCCCCTACGCCAAGAGGAATTACATGCAATCCATCAAAAGAAGGCAGCTAAAGAGCAGGCTGAGCTTAAGAAGATACAAGCGAGAGTTGAAGCTAAAGAACGTCAGCAGCGTGTTAGGCACCAACGAGAGGCCAACTTGGGGATTATGCAAGCATTTTTTGAGGAGGCAGATGAGGATTCACTAGAATCTGACCCGCCTCTACGATACCCAATTGAGCTACAGAGTAATGCATTATTGGATATGGGAGCTCATATGGAGTGTGGTGTCAACTTGGAAAACCACCCTTATACAAAAGTACCATCCAAGTTAAGGGTATCAATAAGAAGAAAATCACTGTCTTGGGAATTCTGCACACTCCTGTTGCCTATGACAAGGGGACTTGTGGTTCAAAGCTTTTTGGTTATGCCCTGCTGGTACAATGGAGGGAACTGTAAACTTATCGCGCAAATGGATGTTAGCCACCAAGTGCAATATTGACTGGGCAACCAAGCAAGTTACAACGCAAGAACCAGCTCTCAGCCTGACCACTCAAGGTCCCGCACCTAAGCCATCAACTCTGGACAAAACGCTAGATAAGGAAAAATCACAAAGTCAAGTGGCTACACCATCTTTGATTGTTTGCCACCCCTCTAACGCTTCAACGCCAAGAGTGGAGATAGGCAATGTGGTCCCCAAGGCTTCGCTTACTTTACCGAAGAGTACATTCAAATGGGTCCCAAAAGCTTCGTTAATGGCTACCTCTACTACTCAATCTCGTTCACACAAGAAGCCTCGTAGTAGGAAAGTAGCTACCCGCCCTAGAAAAGGCAAGGTAACATCACGTTGGATTCCTAAAATATTATTAGCAGCCCAAGGATACTATGAAGGGAATGACTAGATTTGGGTCCCTAAGCATAAGTTGAATTCCTCTGCATTGCCTGTAAAATCTTGTAAGCCAAATGTTGCCACCCCAATGACAATTCAAGACCGTGGTAAGGGAAAGGTAACAGAGTACTCCACACCACATCTTCCAGAGCTAGTTTGGATTCCCAAACGATATCGATCGATGCCACCTAGCTCAGGAAGGGGGGAGTCACAGGAAGCTTCTAGCTCCTCATGCCATTCACACGTTGATATAGAAGTTTCTGCACGCTCTACACCTACCCTTGTCAATACCCACCAAGAAACCAATGAGCCTACGTCTCCCCTTGTAAATGTATCGTCGAAAGCCATATCCTCCATTCGTTCATGGGAGCGTACACTACCATCTCTGCAACTTGATGTGGCCACACAAGGGTCATAAAAAGCTATCTACCCACATCACCACCTATAACCCATTGGACAAATTGGTTCCAAGGGGCTACAACATCATTGCAAAAAAAATGATCTACCCAAGGAAGGGGGGAGCATGTACTCACGTTTGACGGCCCTGCCCATCCATGTACTCACGTTTGACGGCCCTGCCCATCCATGCCATCATTATTGTTATCTGGGTCAGGGCCAGTTTCAGCGACAGCAGCCTCTTTGACTCCCCCTACCTCTAAACTGGCCTCTTCTACCTATGTGTTGTTGTGAATCCTGGGACTGTTGCTACTACTGTGCTGACCATAATTCTGACTACGTGTTTGGCCACCACCTTGGTCACGTCCACAACCTTTACCTCGTCCTCTACCTACACTTATGTAGAAGGCCAGCTGCTATTAACTATTTTTGTTTTGTGAAGACTATTGATCTTCACCCAAATTCTTCTCTTCAATGATCAACATTGATACCAAATCAGTGAAGTTGGGAATGTTTTCCTCCTAAGTCTGAATAGACGCCTTGAACGCCTTGTATTGTGGCCTGAGACCACGTACATTAGGAAAAATTTGGACTCACAAAATGACCCTCTAAGGGCTTTCTCTCTCTTCCATGAATCAAGGAAAAGTGCAAAAATAATGTTATAATATTGCTCCTCTTTCTTCTCTTTTTGAATCTTGTACATCTCAAAATATTAGTTTTATGATAGATTCACTTATTATTTTATTGACTGTCCAAGAACTATACCAGACCTGCCGCCAGAACTCGAATATCTCAAAAACTATTTTTTTATTTAAGCTGTTTTGAATATCTCAAAAGATATGACATTCTTAAATGTCCAGATTCATTTATGAATGAAGAAACAATCATTTTGTGATTCTAGAAGGATTTTATCTAAAAAATAGAATATCTTGATTTGTACTTTGTATTTCATGATTTCTTTTTACAAGTATCTAGATCCATGCTTTATCTATATTCTGGTGTGTTTTTATGTTTTTTTATAGACATTTGAAGAGAATAGACATTTTTTAAGAGTTTAAGAATGTGTTTAGATTTATTATTTTAGAGAATAGTGCATTATGAATGTGCGCTCTTGCCGCACACGTGTCGGAGCTAGGGACTTGCCAAGCACCGTGTGCGAGCCACGAATGGTGCAAGCACACAACCACCAGGAAACCAGCAAGCTCAAAATAGGGAGCAATGGTGTGTCACTCACCGCTCAGACCGCTGTCGTGAAGGATTCTCACGCCACGATGAAGAAGGAGCCGCCGCCGCCGCCCTACCACCTTGCCGCCGCCATGCCACCACGCAATGCTCGATCGCTACACACACACACACACTCTCTCTCTCTCTCTCTCACACACACACACACGCTGGAGAAGAAGATGGAGAAGATGAAGCAAGAGCATTCCTTGTATTCAACACACTCAGAGAATGAGAGGTTTTAGGTTACATTTGACTTTTATATGTGACCTGGCTGTTCACACATGGGCACCCACACATGGCCGGTCGATCCTAACCCTTATCCTAATGAAATTGGAGGTGCGCCTCTCATCGACGATCACCGAATCCCCTTACCCTTTAAATGTGGTGCCGACAAGCCGAGCCCATGACTCAGAATACGTAAAATAATTATATGACGTAAAAATTAATACGTCTCAATGTCCGCCACCATAGGTTAACATGCCCCCCTTCCTGATGTAGATTCCGTCCTCGGAAGCTATGGTATGGTAGGCTCGACAGGGTTTGTTGTGGTAGACTGCATCTGCAAAACAGGGAAGTAGAGTGAAACCATGCTTGGTCTTCAAAAGATATAGAGTGTATAAAAAATAAAGCATGTTAGACCACAATGGAAGTATGCCATGAGAACTTAGTTTAAGAGGTCACATTAAGGAGCTAGCGTAGCAAATTAACAGGAGTTTAAAATTATTGAAAGTAATTCAAGAGTTAGCAAGGTGTCGAAGGTTAATCAAGGTCTACAACTAGCCTAAGTCAAGGAAAATTACCAAGCTTAATAAATAAAAAGATGACCACAATGTGTCTATTCTAAGAACAAGCTAATCCCAAGAGCCTAAGGACACAAGAAATATGAGAGTCATAGGAGTCTTTTGTCTTTATTTCTTTTATGTTGTGATAATTTTTACAAACAATGGTGACCTCCCTAAAGCAAAGCTAGCATCGACCCTAGGGCCATGTTTACCACAAGGCCTTCTCCAGGAATCTACTAGCTCACCTTAGGCAAGGCTACCCCCTACCAACCCAAGGCATCGGTCTAGAGTGGAATACTCCTCTCCTACCAAGTGTCAATAGGGCGATAGGCCAACATGAAAGCGCATAACAGACGTACATTGCCATTTTTTGTAGGCCTTTCTTTTTATTTTTTATTTATCTCTTTGGATTTTTGCTCCCAAATTATCATGCGTTCTTACATCCTTTCGACAAAGGGGTAGAAGCTATGTCTTAGAGGTGAACACACATGGCCAGGTTGTTCAAGCATTAAGATGGTTTTAACCCTAGACCTAAGACAACCATATTCCAAGGTTAACTAAAGACATCATGCATTCCCAAGAATTTCTAAAATAAGGTTAAAACTTAATTAATGATTTACACTAACACCTTATGCAACTTCAAAAACTAAGTAGTGCTTGACAAATTCCATGTGGTTATGCATTATAGTTCATGCAATTAATTGATGAACAGTAAAAATGAAAGAGAGTGGGCATGGAAGAATTACACCTGTATTTTGGAGATCTCCTTGATTCGATGAGAAATGCCCACAATTTGATGTAGATATCCATGTATGAACATTGCGGCAGTCCCAGGACTATGAAAGCGAACCCACCTCAAACTTTTCAACCTGTACAATTAACTAACAAGCAGTAAGTGCTATACCACTAGTAGAGGCACATCAGTGAGAAAAAATAAGGACTCAAAACTAGAAACAACTTGAAAACACTAACCTACCTACTAGTCACCACACTAATACTGAGGATCAAGGTAAGAGGATGTTGTAGAGTTATGGCTGTAGCCCTAAGGCTAAGCCTCTATCTGAATCATCCAAATAAATAAAATCAGCCTCGGTAGTGCCATGAGTCTCATCCGTCCATTCATCGTCAGATATATCTTCTTCGTCCTCCCATCCACAGACTCGTCAAGAATGTAACTATGTGAGGATAGTCATCCTGTGGAAAAGTAAAGACTTGGGCTATCGGGGATACGTCCTCTATGGAGTAGGGGTCAGTCGTGGTCAATAGGCAAATTAGCCATTCTAATTCCTCAACATTTCCCTCACTGGCTAGTACATCTATATGACCCAATTCAATTTTAATTACAGGATAGCACATGTGAAATATCTGAGAAAGGTACAGATGATACCTCTCACCAAAGGTGGGAGTCGATGAAGTGTGTGATGCGCTCGTGCATCTGCCATATCTGTAAACACAGATATAGCATCAGTAGGTTCATGAAGACAGGTCAAACTTGTTTCTAATTGTGTACCGGGAGAGTCCTCATCCAGGGGTTTTGTTGATAGATCATGGAGTGGCAAGCTGCGTCATAATACCAATCCTGAAAATGTTATTGGTACATCACATAAAGGCAAAGAGAAAGTGGTTGAACCCCTTGGTATGCCTGATATTTCTGCAGGGCATTCTCTTGTTGATGGAGAGTCTAGTGGCTCGGAGATGAGCCTTGATGAGGAGCTTGGGATTCCAGCAATGAGGACACCTAGTGTGAGAAAGGCTATGGAAGCCATGAATGCAAAGTTACGAAGATCTAGAAGATTCAAAAACCCCATGTGCAGAGGTTGACTTATGATGGTTATGTGACATATCACTATGCTTATATGGCAAAAGTTTTGCAGGTTGTAGAAGCCACATGTTTTGATGAGGCTATTGGAAATGTGTGTTGGGAGAAAACTATGGATGAGGAGATGGATGCATTGTATGGAAATGAGACTTGGGATTTGGTACCATTGCCTGAAGATAAGAAAGCTATTGGTTGTAAGTGGGTGTATAAGGTGAAACATAAGAGTGATGGTAGCATAAGTAGCTACAAGGCTAGATTGGTAGCCAAAGGATATGCGCAGACACATGGGATTGATTATGTGAGGAGACATTTGCCCCGGTTGCAAAGATAACAACTGTGAGAGCTGTGATTGCAGTGGCAGCTAAAGGCTAGTTTTTACATCATATGGATTTAAAAAATGTGTTCTTGCATGGTGACTTGCAAGAAGAGATGTATATAGATCAGCCAGCTTGGTTTTGAGGATACAGGTCACCCGAAGTATGTATGTAAGCTTCGTAAGGCTTTGTATGGGCTGAAGCAAGCTCCATAAGCATGGCATGATAAGATTGCTAAGTATCTTGTCACTATTGGTTTTCATATGGCAGATGCAGATCACTCTTTGTATGTGCACAAGAGTGATAAGGGTATTTTGATCATCACCATCTATGTAGATGATCTTATTGTTGGGGGTGACAACTTGGATGAGATTGAGCATGTGAAAAGTCTTCTCAAAAGGAAGTTTGAGATGAAGGATTTGGGAGATCTATGCTACTTTTTGGTAATTGAGGTCATTCGCACACGTGATGGTATTTGGTTGTCACAGAGATAGTATGTATTGGACATGTTGTCCAAGTATGGGATGGCTAATTGTAAGTCAATTTCGGTGCCATTAGATCAAAATGGCAAGCTTAGTGCGGATGTAGGTACATGAAGATTGTGAGGAGTTTGATCTATGCCACGATCAGCAGGCTAGATTTGAGTTATAGTGTTGACTTAGAGAGCCAGTTTATGCAGGTTCTACCCAAACCACATCTTGACAGTGTGCGATGCACACTTCAGTATTTGAGGGCCACTATTGATTATTATGCATTGTTTTATGTAGCAGGTGTACCATTGGAACTATATGGGTACACAGATGTAGATTGGACAGGTAGCATCTCAGACGACATGAGATCTACTAGTGGATTTATGTTTTCAATGGGGAATGTTGTTGTGGCATGGAGCAGCAAGAAGCAGCCCACAGTTGCCTTGTCGAGTACATAGGCTACGGTGACAGCATGTGAGGTAGCTTGGTTACGAAAGCTACTTGTGGATTTAGGGTTGCATGTGGAGAGAAAGGTTGTCATATATTATGACAATCTTAGCAGTATACAATTGGCCAGGAACCCAGTTTTCCATGCGCGGACGAAACACATCGAGGTACATTACCACTTCATTAGGGAGAGAGTCTTGGCAAGCGACATCGACTTGGCCTACTCAACACACAATATCAGGTCGTTGACATCTTCATGAAGGCCTTGGGAGCTGAGAAACTCCACATATTTCAAGATATTCTTGGACTTTATGAGGTGGAGTTGATCTTGACGTGGAGTTGAGCTTGAGGGAGGAGTGTTAAGATGTCAAGCTCAACATGAGTTGACACTCACGAGGCACCTACATGACTGTTCGACATTTACATCACTAGCGGGTTTGGTAGGTGGCACCGACATATCTTTGCCAGAGATTCTACAGCTCGACTACATCAACCAATCCACACCTACCCACTCCACTTAGCGTGTTCACATTATGGACCGCTTGTATATACTCTATTCTATTTGTTAGTCACTTTATCTCTTTACATCAACCACTCCACTTAGCGTGTTCACATTATGGACCGCTTGTATATACTCTATTATGTTTGTTAGTCACTTTATCTCTTTTGTTTGTTGTATGAAGAAGAAGAAGAATTTTCAGCCTCTCACCTTGTGTGTTCTCTTCTAGGGTTTGTGTGAGCATATGTGTGCTTGCAAGAGCTCAAGCTCTCTTCTCCCCTGCATCCTTTCACTAGGCAGCATACCACCACCCTCGTGTTGGTGCATGAGGTCCGGATCCACCAACTCCTTGGGCCAAATGAATTGTTAACTCTCGAGTTTGTTGAGTAAGCTATTCCAAAGCATCGACATCTTGGGATCGTTTGTGAAGGGAGTAAAGGAAGTGAAGGGAGTTGAGAGAGTTGAGATGAATCTCTAGTTGCAAGTGCTTCAATTCTAGCACGTACCTCCACAAATATTTGGTAGATGCATGTTAGACGCCAAATCTTCATCCGGTTGACCAAAATTTTTACTTCTATATTTGATTTTCTTTACTTTATAGGTTGCTAATGCCGCCGCTTCAAGGTAAGTTCTTGGGCTTACTGATTCCACTTCGCCCTAAGAATAGGATGGAAACCACCAATAAAATGATCTCTTTTAAGAAATTTGGTAACTTCACCTGGATTAGTGATAGAGTGAAGCCAAATTATCCAAGCCGTGTTGAACTTTTCTTCATACTCCTCGTATTCTTCCAGTCTCTCTTGATGTAAGGATTGTATTTGTTGCCAAAGCACTTTGGTGGTTTGAGTCATGATTTACTTTTTTGCTTGAAAAACCGCCTCCAAATCCGCATATTTTCAACGAACTTCCAACCCGAGAGACAAAAAACCATGCACATGCATTCTTTTGCAAAACCATCGTGAAAGCATTCATCTTTTCCGCCACTGTATCCTTCCCAAAGATGGCATAAGACATCTTCATATTCTCTAAGGAATCTTTCCCATCTTCATTGGGTCCGCCATAAAACAGGGAGTAGGAAGGTGGACATCACATGATCTTCTTGCATAGCCATGTCCAAATTGTAAACTGAAGGTCGTTGGTAAAGAACTCCTCAGTGGGGGTAGCAAAATGAGAGTAGCAAAGGGAAACCAGCCTCTATAGCACCCCTCTACTCCCTCATGCAAGAGCAACAACCTTGGATGATCATCACAAGCACAAACTTAAAGCCAAAATACACACCAATAACCCAAAAGATAATAAGAAAGTGAGGAAGAGAGAGATCAAAATATGAAAGGTTAATATAGCGACTTAGTATAATGAGCAAGAGATTTAAGTAGGCTCTTAATGCTTCTCAGAGAGTTCACAAAACACACACCCATCAATAATTGCACTCTTAGCCTCACAATGATCACCCATATACACACAAAAAACATAAATCAAACTCTCTCTCTTTTGTAAATATAAGAAAACAACTCAATTGGCAATTTTCTTGGTGCTAAAAAATTCTATTTGAGAAAAAATAACAAGAATCTCCAATAGTAGGGAATCCAAAAAGTGATCCCTTATACATAAATCATGATCTAGACAAAAAGATTATATGAGGATTCTACTTCTTCTATTCTATCATCGACCATGCAAACATATATTGATATCCACAAATTGCAAAGAGCACGTACAACAAGTCACTCGCAAGGGAGGTTGAGTGGACTCCACACACATCTTCGTTGGATAGAGATTATCCCGCATCAAGAACACGTGAACCTTGCGGTCTACACACCCGATCGTAATGTAGTTGAGCTCCTCTATACAAGTTACATCTAGCTCTATCCTTCTTCCCTCCTTTGTGATGCACATGGTAGAAAGCTTGAACTCCACACGGCTCTTTTCTTCTCTTCTTCTCACTTTGGTTGTTAAAAAAGAGTGGTAGCATATATTTTTATCTTTGCTTTACAAGCATGCTTATCTTGGCCAAAAATGTCTCTTTTTTTACCACCCCCCCCCCCCCCCCCCAAAAAAAAGAAGAAGAAGACAAAGTGGCTTCTCTTTTGAGAAAAAAAGGTGGCTTTTCTAGAGAGGTGATAGAGACTTTTTTGCAAGACGAGTCGGCTGGATTTAGCGCTTCCACATGGGGGGCTAGACAAGCGATGGGCGGGCGCTTAAGTACCACAAGGAGGGCCCAACTGGGACCAAGGCAACAGCCAAAATTGCGTGGCCTTTCCCAAGGCAGGCAGGGTGGCTAAGGGTCCCACAAAAACCACAAACCCGTACGCTCTAGTAATTAAATTTAATGGGGTGTGGAGAGCCCTATAAAGGTGTCCCTCCTCCCCGTCTTCCATGCATGTGGGATTATTTCCAAAGAAAGGGAAAAAAAATATTCTTCCTTCCAAGATTTATGCAAGAATGCTAAGATCCTAAGGTGGTATATCGGCAATCACTTATTCTAATACATAAAATGAAGTTGGTATTGTTTTATTCTGAGAGTGCAAAAAACCGCAATCTATAGCCTAAATTATGCATCTATACTTAAATCACTCCGTTCGAGTTGCTCCTCTCTTGTAGGAGTGCATATAGAGAACCAAGCAATATATACATACATGTGTGTTTGTATATATGTATATATACATTATATATGTACGTACATACATACATACAATACATATACACACACACATATGTATCTATTCACACATATATGTACACACACACACACACACACGCATTCTCTTAAATAGGAAAAGAAAAAATGATTGATGGTATAATCCCTTGGCAAAACAAACACCACAGCTGAGTTATGGATACCGATTGCTACCAACACTCTGCAGGAACACTCTGATACTACATTTCCTACTAGGTATCACAAGGCATTACATAACATGTGTTTACCTGGACTGGCTGCGCCTGCCCATACACGTAAGGTGTGTCACAATGACTTGTGCACACAATGACATGTGTACGAGTCAAAACAGTGGCTTTATCGATAAGCTGCAACTCCCTCTATTTATCTGCTGTTTCTGTCTCTGTTTTGGGGGAGAAATAAACATTGGGATTCCCAAAGGCAGTCTCTGTGATGGGGTGTCTTTGTATAACCATGACCAGGCCAACCAAGGAGGCTTGTTGCGCATCACCTAAACCTTTTGTGACTAGGTGTTGTGAAACGTTAGTTATGCCATAATCTCTACTCATAATTTCAAAGTAGTCAAGACCTTCTACAACAAGGCCAGTATGACTGCAAGCTGAAAGAACTGAAATGAATGTTGATTCATTTGGCTCAATACCAGCCAAATTCAATTTCTCAAACATGTGGAGGGTTGCTATGAAATTGCCCACTCCTGCATGACCAGCTATGCATGCATTCCAAACTACAATATTAGGCTCAAGAAGCCCATCAAAGACAGCATGTGCATCGACCATGCTTGCACAATGGCCATACGCATGAATAAGAGTGGCTGCCACAGAGGGTATCCAGTCACACTCAGCAGAGACAACATCAAAGTGAAGCTGCTTGCATATCTCCAAGCTTCCTGTCTCACTGCAAGCTTGAAGAACGCAAGTAAGTGTAACTTCATCTGGAGTCACACTTTCCTCCAACATTTGTGTGTATAGCTGTAAACCCTTCTCTCCTTGGCCCAGCTCAACATATGCTGAGAGCATCACATTCCATGACACAATATCTGGTTTAGACAATGCACTGAACACATCCTCTGCTTCCACAATGGTCCCACATTTGCTATACACACTCACAAGAGCAGTACTGATAAGGATATCTGATGCATAACCCCTTCTGCGTGCATCTGCATGCAAGGCTTTCCCAATTTCTAGGGATGTGGGTTTGATCGATTGCCCAACAACATCCAGACCTACCTCCTTCTCTGCAAGGGCCGCACATGCCTGCAGGGCAATCAGAAATGTCAACTGGTTTGGACGTACACCTTCCTCTAGTATTTGTCGGTACAATTTTAAGGCTCTCTCTCCTTGACCCTGCTCAACATATGCTGCGAGCATGGCAGTCCATGATACAATGTCATGGTGAGTCAGTGCACTGAACACATCCTCTGCTTCCACAACTGCTCCACACTTGCCATACATACTCACGAGGCTGCTGCCAACAAAAACATCTAAGGTGAAGCCTTTCCTGCGAGCATCCGCATGTAGATTCCTGCCCTGTTGGAGGTCTGGAATGCTGCCACAAGCTTGAAAGAGGCTGACAAAGGTATAATTGTTTGGCTCCACATTGTCTTCTAGCATACATTGATACATTCTGAGCGCTTCGAGGCCACGGCCACAGTCAACAAAAGCAGAGATGATGGCGGTCCAGGAGAAGACAGTTCGGTGAGGTAATCTGGCAGATGTGTAGACCGCATCTTCGACAGCGCCACACTTTGCCAGGGTCACCACCAAGTAGTCACCAAGCAGGCCGGCCAGCTGGCTGGGGCTATGCAGAGCAAGATGCCAATGGACTTGCCTGGCATGAGTTATGGCCTTCCTCCTGATGCATGTCTTGAGCAGGGATATGTACGTATAAGAGGAGGGGGATGTGTACATGCGAGAGAGGACATCCATGGCCTTATCCAGGTGGCCTTTCTCACAAAGATCTTGAATGCCATCCTCATCATGGGTATAAGTAGTAGAAGAAGAAGGGCAGCTCTGCTCTCCCCTCTGCTGCTGCTGCTGCTGCTCATCATCGTGGTCGTCGTCGTCGTCGTCATCATCATCATGGTGATGGTGATGACGCACATGGAGGGAGGGAAGGCAAGAGTCTACCCAGGGGGGGTTGTGGCAGTTGTCCAGCCAGAGGGGCTCTTTGGAGGCCTTGTGACGGAAGTCCGGATGCGCGAGGCTTCTCTTGTGGCTAATCCTGTTATCCCACCAATGTGATGGGTTTTCAAAGAGGTCTTCCCAGAGCTCCTCCAGCCTCTCCTGGCTTCTCCTACCTTGCTGCTGCTGCAGCTGTGGTGATGATGGTTCTGATGGTCGTGGAAACACTGGTAACGTAAGAAGCGACATTGTCCCTGCCCAATGATTCGCCAATGTGTTCACATCGGCGGCCTCCTTAGGTCTGGTCTGCCTTGCAGGTCCTTAAAATAATTGTAAAACAATTATTTGTCCAAAGTTCTGCGCCCAGAGATCTTCGTACCTCACATGGTGTGGGGCGAACGCTCTAGCCAAGGATGGTACGAGTTCGAATCTCTCCTCTCCTCACTCCACAATTATAAGGGTGTGTGAGTAATGTGTCTCTTCAAATACACACACACTCTGGTGTGTGAGTAATGTGTCTCTTCAAATACACACACACACTCTCTGCCTTGTCATACAAGTGGTCATCATATGTAAACAGCTTAAGACCACCTAGTTGCATCCCCTCTCCACTCTACACAAACATACACGCATGCACACACATAGATATACATTTGTGATTGCAAACCCTATAAGGGCCATGCTGGCATCCACATTTTTAGAAGAAACATAAGTTAAAAAAGAAAGTTAGATTTCCATAAAAAGGCTCAAAGGCTCTAGTTCAAGTGGTTGTAACCTTACTGAATAGGTCCCAAGTTTTAAACCTTGACAGTCTAGCTTAGATTTAGAAAACAGCAAAAGAATTTCTCTATTAGGGCACTTGCCTTTGTTGACTACACACACACACTGAATATATTTTTTGCATAATTTTTTCAATGCTCCTTACGCCAAAATTGAAAACCCATCGCTTTTACAAAGGCGCCCCAAATAATAACGGAGGAATTAGAAAGAACCTTAGATTTCATAGTCTTGATGAGCTAGCACAACATGAGAGCCCGCTCCTCAATTGAACATGGCTATTAAATGATATCGGTAGGCTCTATCGTATGAATCCCTCATTACTTTAAACTTTTAGTAAGTATTTGTATTATACCTATGGGTTGACATTGAAAGGGAACTACTCTAAGATTTGTTTAGATAGATGTACTCTTATTTTGTTACAAGGTTAAAGAATTAATGTAAGAAGTAAAACACATGTGTGCACGCATGCAAGATGGAGAGAATCACTGAGTTCATTTTTTGGATGTAGATGCCTTCTTAAGGCTACAAAAGAATATACTTGGCCACCAATTAATGAGTTAATTCCTGGATGTAAATGCCTTCTTAAGGCTACAAAAGAATATACTTGGCCACGAATTAATGAGAAAAAAATTGAGAGAATGCTTTGAGTCAATCTTGGTGTCTTCCATATTCTTACAATGGGGCATTTGAATCAACCTTGTTGTGTTTATTATGTTTAGCAAGGGCTTTTAATTGATGTTACTTTTGCTATTGCATCCATAAAGCCAAAATCACTCTAAGGCCCATTTCCCTTTCTTTGTCTAGATGTTTTGTGAAGCATATTGTATTCTACGAGAAAAGTAATAGCCACCCAAAAAAATGGCATCCTTTTTTAATTACTTCTTTCTATTTGGAAAAGAATCTTTGTTTTTTCTTTAGCATTTGACACTAACATGCTATCCCCATTGTGCTGCTAATGCAAGAATCGTCCAGATTGTGGTTAACATGGCTATAGGAGAAAAAGTTTCCTGAAAGTCAAAACCTTCAAGTTGTGCAAAACCTTGGGTGACTAGCCATGTATTGTACTTTTCCAAAGTACCATTGGATATTTATTTTACTTTGTAAAAACCCATACAGTGCCAATCACCTTACACCTTGGAGGAAGATCCACAAAGTCCCAGGCAGATTTTTAGGATGGAGACATATTCTTCCATCCACTTTGGATCCCCTTGGCTTTTACATCTTGAGCACCTCTATCATAAGAGAAAAATTCATAATAATATTCTCTTGAGCCTTGTTTTGATCCTCTAATATTTTGGATCATTTGTGAACATCTTGAGGTGCATCCTTGATGTGACCGGATGTTTTGCTCCATCCAAAAGTTACATATACCACTTGGGGAATGGCTTACCTTTTTATGACACATTATGCCCTTGTTCTTTAAGGGTGGGCTGCCCTCCATAAGAATGTGAGGGGAATCCCATGCTACATATGTGAAGGTTATGTTACTTTGTTGATTTCCTTATTGCATGATGAAGAAAGAATCTCCTCCTCCATCCAACATGGTTGTTCTTGGAATACCGCATGACGGCTCACTATGATCTTCTTTTCCCGAAGGGGGTCATAGAGTTTATATTCCTTCGACTCCATGCAATAACTCAAGAAGATGTATTTTTGGCTTTTGGCATCTAATTTGGTTCTCTCAGCATTTGGAACATGTACATAACATTCACACCCAAAAACTTTCAAGTGTGTAGTTGAAGGTTTTTTACCCGAGTAAGCCTATAACGAAGTCATCCCTTTGAATGGTCTTTGTTGCACTCCTATAAAGAATGTATCAATTTTAACCATTGAGAATAATCCTTGTCATCTTGATAATGACAAAATTCTTGTGCTCTATAATGCCATTTTTTTTGTGGAGTGTGAGTGGTATTGAGCTGCTGCTTTATGCCTCTTTCTTTGTAGAAACCCAAGAAATCATTATCTGACATGAATTCTCCTCCTCAATCTATTCCTATCTCAGTTTCAACCAATCTAAGACATTCCTTAAACTTGGTCGAGACTTTTCCTTAAGAAAATGCACCCGAATGTTCCTACTATAATCATCTATCAATGTGTAAAATTAGGAAGAACCACCATGTGCAATTGTAATCATCTTTCCACATAGATTAGTGTGTACAAGATGAAGAGGAGTCTTGGCCCAAAAGGTTGTTTTTTGTGAAAAGATGGTGTTGCTTACCCATCATGCAAGATTCACATACATCCCACATACATTTAGACTATAAAAAACTGGTGCAAATTCTCAACTAGCTTACTTGGCTTAACTTTTTGCATCTCCAAAAGAGTATGCATACTGAGATGCCCATATCTCATGCCAAATTTTTGTGCTACTCAAGTTGGTCTGGATTGCAAACATAAGCTCATACAAGTTGTTCCTTTGGATGCCCTTTCCAATAACCTTATCATCTCCATCAAGAATGACTTCACCATTCTTTTCAAAGATGGACCCACAAGTCACGCTTTGTGAGATGGCTAAGACAAAAAGGAAATTTTTCTTCATATCTAGAGATCAAAGAACATTTAAAAAACTCTTCATACAACCTTCTTTAGATATAAGTGAAATAATACTTGAACTCACTACTACTATGATGTCATCTTTCATAGGCTTTAGGAAGAAATACCAATCTTTATAACTAGTCATGTGCCTAGAAGCCCAACTTTTAATGATCTAAGAATCAACTGTCTCATTACACACTCCTTTAATGGCAATAAATAGCTCTATTTTTATATTTAGAGTGTCATTCTTCGCATCTGCTTGCTTTTTCCTACATTCTTTTGCTATGTGCCCTTTCTTGTAAAAAGAATTCAACCTTTTTCTTTTCCTTACCCTTGTTTGTGTTAGCCTAAGAAAGCATGGTCGCCACCATTACAACTTTGCATCCTCATCTCTTCATCTCAAAGCAATGAGCTCCTTGAATGTGAGAGAAGTAGGCCTGACACCAATGTTCAAAGATGTAACAAAACTATTATACTTAGGCAACAATATCCTTAGACGAGCGAGATTTGGGGAGAGCACACTCATGTTGATAACAACCATATGGTCATGAAGATTTTTTATTATGGTGAGAAACACTTCCACTATTTCACCTTCATTTAGCTTCTCTTATTGAAGTTGGATTTTGGGATTTTGAATCCATGAGGGATTTTTGGTCTTATACTGGGGCTTTGCATAAGGTCCATGCTTATAAAGTTGTGTAGATATGTTGAACCATGGTCAATAAAATATCTGCCACGCTCGTGATGATGGCATAAAAAGCATATGAATTAGTTCGTCTCCAAGCTTGGAGAAGCTTAGCAGCAGGTGGTACAAGGTTATTGTCGCCACCTCTCTCTTGGTTGTTGTATGTTCTCTTTCTCTGTCTTTAACATAATGCTGCTATAGTTGGAGGAAGTGTTGGCTATTATGTTGATCAGAGGATCTAGAGACCTTTTCTAGGTTGAGATATTACTTGTATTGGATCTTTGCTTTATTGTAGGCTATAGCTGCCAATCAACTAGAAAGAAGCTGCTGACCATTGGATCTTCCACAACCTACTAGGGATCTGAGCGAGCTAATCTATGGAGGGTAAGATTCTTGATTTCCTACTGCCCCTTGAAGCCTTTGAGCTATCAACTATGGGTGGTTTGTATAGAGTAACCGAAGGTTGAAAAGAGAACCGATAGAAACTAGAAAAACCGTAATCACTCTCTAATCAATTACTAGAAATGGCCCTAATAATTACTAAACAAGATTGTTTGCCATCCAATACTAAGGGGATCAAATACCAAGTTAAGATTCATGGGGGCGGATCATAGCAAGGAATGCATAACATGCCACACGAGAGTTGAGATAATAAAACCTTGAATAAGATAATTCTAGGCAAGATTAATGAGATCACAAAGTCACAATAATTATCTCATTGCATTAGAGTTGATCCAAGTACATCTCTTTGTAACTCTCATGAATCACAAATGATGTGCACCCTTTTTTCACCCTTGTGCCATCCATGTGTCAATAAATGCTCAAATTCCATGTGCCACCTATTGCTTTCCATATTCTACCTTTTTGACCATTGACTTCACCTTTTACATATAACCATATAAATCAAGGTTTGAGTTAGGACCCTTATTCATTCTTCTTCCTTTCTACAGTGCATGCTCTTCCCCTTCCTCTACTCATGTTGTACACTTACACATTGCTATTTCAACAATACACACACCTCTTTGCTTTAAAAATTTCAAGTAATTATACTTTAATATTGTCTTTCAAGTAAGCATAAGTAGAACCTGACATGGATATAGCCATAGGGGAGTCCAATTTTGTTACAGCTCACAATTTAGCTGAATGAGTTCATTTAGAATTTCATGATGTTTTTTAAATCTGAAGTTCCTAGTTTGCCTCCACGTAGGAATGTGGAGCACATAATTGATTTAGAGAGAAAACTATGTGAATAGACCTTCCTATTGCATGAGTTTGAAGAGAACAAGGTAAATAAGATGATAGATGAATATCTTCAAAAGGGATTGATACACCCTAGCTTTTCACTCTTCGCCTCCCTGATTTTACTTGTTAAGGAAAAGGATGGTATGTGTGTTGATTATAGGTTATTTAATAAGCTTACAACAATCAAGCATAGGTACCTAATGCCAAGAATCCACAATCTCTTAGATGCCTTGCATGGTTTCGTAATATTTAGTAAGATAGATTTAAAAGTTGGTTACCATCAAATAATGGTAAGAGATGATGATAAGACAACTTTTAGGATGAGGTTTGGTTCTTATGAATATTTAGTGATGCCTTTTGGGCTAACCAATGTTTCTACTACTTTTATGATGCTAATGTGAATGACGTTCTAGCGTACAGTAAGTCTATTTTAGAACATGAATATCAATTTTGTACAATTTTTCAAGCTTTAAGGGAAAACTCTTTATATGCCAATGTGGATAAAACTATGTTATGCTTGGTTCAAATAGATAAGATTATTGGGTTTATATTTTTTTGACTATGGATCCCATGAAAGTCTCGGTAATTTTAGCATGGCCAGTGCCACGTAGACAATGTCACTACTTTATGATCTTTTCTAGGACTTTTTGGTTTTTATAGGTGATTCATAGAGGCTTACTCCTTACTTGCTGCACCTATGACCAATTTGTGACAAGAGTGTTCCAAGTTTGAGAAGCTCAATAAGAGCTTCAAGCTTTAAAGAAAAGGATAGAGGAAGACCTAGAGCAAAGGGTACAAGAATACGTAGCACATGCCTTGAAAGATAATGAAGGGCATAATACCAACAACAATGAAGAGGCCTTGAAAGGCCAAGGGAATGATACCAAATGAAGAGGCCTTGCAATAATGACATGATATCAATTAAGAGAAGGAAGAGAGGAGGAAAGGGCAGGAAGAGGTGATGAACAAAGCTGGGCCTTGTGTGTAGATCAAGAGAAATAGTATACGGTGACATACAAAAGGATAAGAGGCCCAAGCAGAAGTGTAAATAGACTTAGAGAAGGAGGACCAATTCAAGAAAGATTTCAATGCATTCTAAGTGATGCCAATGGAGATAGCAAGGCATCAATGAATCTCGATTCTACTACGGGCCTGACATATGATTCTGCTACTGCAAGGAAAGGGAAACCAAAGGGAGGGGTAGAAGGGGGATAAACCAGCATGTGGACTGTTAGATAAACTACATGGAGGGGATAGGGAGTAGCAGAATTGCAAGGTAAAGGTAAGCAAAGCAAAGGGATCCCCCAAAGGGAAGCTTGAGCTACGTAATATAATATAGCTTTGAAGAATTGAAGCAAGCTATATTAATGGCTGTAGTTCTCAAGATAGTTGATCCTGAGAAATATTTTGAGTTAGATACTCATGCTAGTAGCATCTCGATAGGGGTCATTCTTGACCAAGAAACTCTTCCCAGTCTAACATAAATGGCTAGTACATGAGCAAAAGTTCTATGCCATTATCCATGCCCTCAAATTTTGGAGGCATTATTTATACGGTTGCTCAATTTGTAGTGTACAATAATCATGTAGATCAAGCTACCCACTACATGCACCTATATGTATTGAGATCCTCCAAAATCTTACTTGTATTTGCAGAAAGATTTATGTTCTTCTTTAGTGGTAGTAAAATAGGCTTATATCCTGTCATACCATACTTGGACATGTCCAAGCCATATGGCCTTTATAACAACAAAATATCATCAGGTGATCTCACCATCTCTATACCCAAGAAAGACCACAGCTCACCCAAATCCTTCATCTCAAACTTCTGCTTCAAAAGAATCTAGACATCATGTATGTCAGCATCTCTATCACTAGTGTGATAATCAAGTCATTCACATAATCTAGACATCATGTATGTCAATGTCAGTCATCACTATCACTAGTGTGATAGTCACATTATCACTAGTGTGATAATCAAGTCATCCACATAAATGACTAATAGCATGATCCCTCTAGTCTTCTTTTTCTCATAAAGTGAAAAATTTGCATTGGATGTTCGAAATCCCATTGTATAATAAGATACTCCCTAATCTTGTTTGACCATGCTTTGGGTAACTTCTTCAAGCCATATAAGACTTTGTGTAACTTGCACACAAAATATACCTGTGTGCATCACTCTCATAATTTGGTGGTCGCTACATTATGTATGCTTTTTCTTACAAGTCACCATGCAAGTAAGCATTCTTTACATCCATCTGATGTAACGACAAACCCTTCACTGTTGCAGCCATAGCAATGATAGCTTTCACAGGTACCATTCTTTTAATCAGATTGAATGTTTTCTTGTGGTCAATACCGTAGGTCTATGTATTCTAACCCTTGTCAACTAATCTTGTCTTATACCTGCTCATAGAGCCATGTGAGTTATGCTTGACCTTGTACACTCACTTACATCCAATTTCCTTCTTTTCCTTAGGTAAAGGCACTAACTCCCATGTTGTATTTCCATCTAATGTTGCTATCTCCTCATTTATATCATCTTCCCATTTTTTAATTTCCAAGTTCTTATTCAAAACAAGTAGGCTACAAGTCCTATATTTCTTCAACCATTTAAGCATAGTGATGGGTTGTATATTCATCTCATATCTAAATTTACTAATAGGGTATCTAATCCTTGTAAACATGTGTACACCTAGATCATTTGCTAGATGTTCTCAAAAGAACCTTGGGTTTCCTTGTGCTAGGAGTAACCACTGACGGAATGCCAAGATCCTCATCAAGGCTCTGCTTGAAGCCATTAGAGTCATCATCCACATATGAGTAACATGTTGACAGATCAGGCACAAAATGTTTATCTACCTTTTACTTCCATTTGAATATGCTATTTTCAAAGAGTATCTTTCTCGATTGAGAAGTAGCTAAGAAATTTATTACGTGGATCAAGGATCTATGAGATTAATCTATGAGATTAGATTTTAATAATTGGGATTAACAAGTCAAGTGAAGATCTAGCATGTAAGTGCATCAGGATCTTACCCTAGAAGTATGATAGTTTGGTCATCTAATTAAACACTTAGGTGAGGAATCCTACTCTAGCTTTGAAGCACTCATGCAGGAGGAGATGTGTCAGAAGAGTAGGTATGGTGGCGACTCCTCCTCTTCTCTTCTTTTGGTAAGGGAAAGGACTTTGGTATCTCCTCTTCTTTTCTTTTTGAATGATGATAAGAAACAAAAGATGGTGAAATTATTCTATTCTTGTAACAACCAAAAGAAAATGCTAAAAGCATGCAAGCTGTTAAGAAACATAGGTATGCTGAACATGTGCAGGATACCCATCAATATTACATTAATCTAGTTAGTGATTAAGCTAATATAAGGTGGGTGACATCTAAGCATACTCATAATGACAAACTACTAAAACAATTAAGCAAGAGACTTAAGTACAAGTTACAAGATTGAGACTTGTACTCATATAGAGACTTATGAGCTTGCTTCATATTTTGTTACTAGAAAATGACCCCTTTTATATGAGGTGGTACGTGGGTTGCCTTGGAATCACTTTATGGAATAATTACATCTTGCTCATGTGGATTCTTTCTAGGTTTGGTATATGTTTGGGCTTACTCATACTCACTCCCTACCTTGTGCTCCATGGCACCACATTTCTCAACACCCCCTTAGCGCCATATTCTTAGGCAACTACAAGGTGGTGATGTGAGGTTTACAAATACTTCACCCCCTTAATGTAGGTGGATCAACATTTGGACTTGGACATGTGACATCTCCCCTTGGGTGTTTGACTAGCTACTCTCAGGTGGTTAGGAGTGTTTACATTCGCATCACTCCCCCTAGGTGCTCTTCTAGCTACTCTTAGGTGGTAAAGTGTGCTTACAAATACAGACTTTCCTACTCATTTGATGACTTATAACATTAGGTTAGGGTAGTGGTTGGTGGGTCCTTTGTTTCTTGGTGCTATTGCTTACTTGATATCTCATTGCTTTTACTTGATGAAGATCCCTTGTTGCTGCTTCCTTTGCTCTTGGATTTGACTTCGGCTTTTGACTACTTGTCCTTGCTTGTCTTTATGTCCACCTTTTGGCATTGCCTTATTCATTGTGCCTTTAATGCAAGAGAGAGCTTCCCATGCTAGATTAATACCCTAATTATCTAATTTTAGAGCTTAATTGGCCTAATTTTTGTTAATGATGCATTACTAATAATAATGAGTAGTGCTTAATTAGGGTGATTAAGGGCAACAAAATTTGGATGCCAAAATTTAGCTTGGTGGTGAGGATTTTGATGGGGATTTTTGCATAGGGTGATTACCCTTAATGAGATAAAGAGGCCCAAGTCAAAAAATTAGCTCAAAAATTGGTGCAAATCATTGCCTACTGCTTGGTTATGTGCTTGCCCCAACTGCTCTGCTACACCAAATGAGAATCCTTTTGGTAAAGTTATTGCTTAGGTCATGGAATTAATTTAATTAGAAGGGCTTTGCCCAATTTATAGTGTGCATTGAGAACGGGCCTCTAATAGGAGTCTTACCAAACATCGAGCAACCTTTTCCGAGCGATGTGAAAATTGGAGAAAAACTTGGCAACAAACCCCAAAAATTGGAATTAACTTGACGAACTTTTAAAATAGAAATGTACCTAGAAATAATGGAACATTGTTTGCCAATCCAACGAGCACAAGACATAATGGAACATTGTTTGCCAATCCATTCACGTGTAGGATAATCCTTGATTGAGGGAACACATTTCCTATCATTGAAATACATATGAAGATCATGTCAATCACTAGATTTGCACATCATCAAAGAAATTTAAATACTACACCAACTACATTTTTGCAACTGCACGAAACATGACCCACTCTCAATGGGCACCAAAAAGTGTAGATCTCAACAATATCTGCATTAAATAAGACCAAAACAAAATCGCCAATTATGGCTCACTACATTGTCCACTACATACACCATAACAAATCAAGTTGAGTCACACTCATCGTCTATAAAAACATAACGAAAGTGACATCGTTACACATGGTCCATCTCAAAACATGTGTCTCCAGCCATGGTTCTTGCCATTGCTTCGGCATACACTGGCAGAACACTTTACATGAAAATAAAGAATAAAAATTGTTTAAGTTTTACAAATTCACATGTTTAAGTATATATGTGTCTTGAAGATCAAACTTGAATGTCCTATTCTTAAAACATATGCACGAAGGTAACCAAAATCACAAACTTGGATCCTCAAGCTTTGACCTATTGTAAAACACTGCTAAATCCATATCAAAATAGAGGCACAATAGTCCCAAACACATCAAAAAACAAACTCAAGTAAATAGTCAACAATGTAGCACTGAATAAGGTCAAGATGCTCACTACTCATATGGATTCTGTCCCACATGCTCATCAATATCATCATCCCAATCATGTGAACTGCTAGCCTCCCCCTGGCCTCCTTGCCTCTTAGGTAGAAGTAATGGTTGTACGTATGAAGATAGAAGACCCTCGTCAGAGTCCATCGAAGCGCATAAACGACCTGACCTCAAACATGCCTTAAGAAGAGGAGCTGTGCCACAGCCCCATCCTAACTCAAGGCAAACACCACCTGGATGACAGAACAACTCCAAATACCCTGCAGTGAAAGTAATGTTGTGCTCCAAAAAACACCACAGATCTCCACACCCTCGAGATCCCTAGCATGAGATACATCTAAAAAAAAATGGTATGCCACCAAATCCATAGGATGCATATGAAGCACCTCGAAAAGAGGTGCACTCTCCATGCAGTAAATCACAAGAATCATACCCCATCTGTAAACTGCAAAGAGCATAGAAGAGTATACTGCAATATGATGACAATAGTCTAACGAATGAAAGAAATCATATTTACCAAATAAAATTCCCTAAAACTACCACTAAACACACTACCTCTGTGTCCGAAAATCGACAGTCTCATAGTATCCATAGGGTGAGTGATGCATGACAATAACATGGTGCCAAATCTCCAAATCCGATACACGGCAATAGCGGTCACCCCAACACACTATCTCTCCTATAAAACATAACTTTACTTTTATCAAACAAATTGCAAGTCAAAAGGAAAGGCTTGCAAGCTTTTAAGATATGGAATATTACCTCCCATCAATGCCATAATCAACAACCAGCCAGAATCACCAAGAGTCAATGCAGCCAAACCAACTCCATACCGCACATGGTCCTTAGATAGTGTATCCCATGGGGGCCTAGAGTCATTGGCACGATGTAGTACTCCGCCGAAAGGGAGGTCTCCACCTCGACAGGTTGCCCAAGCTTGAAATGCGGATGGAGCTCCTTCTCTCACTCCAAAACATGACCCTTCTCAATGTCAATCCACCAAGGACACATGGCCATCTTTCCAACACTACTCGCTTGCAAAAAAGATCAACCTTTGGGCAGCCATCTAGACCATGTCAGACTTCTTTGTTTTGCCATTTTAGCACTCTTTTTTTCCCTTGTGTCTTGGCTTGTCTCATGAGGAAACAATTGCTTCCTCTTCTCAATCTTTATCTACTTGTAATAATCATAGAGCACTTGCTCAAGCTTTTTGTTCAAGGCTTTGGGTAATTTGAACCTTCACATAACATCGAATTTCATCACATGACAATTTAAAGCAAAGCATGAGTACTAAGCAATGCTTAAAACAACAAATACTCACATTATAAATAAGCTCGCCCAAGTATCTACTACTACGAGTAAGAGGGTACCAAGTCTACTACGAGTAAGAGGGTACCAAGTCTCAGCTCCCTTTATATTCTTCTTTCCAATCAAAGTAATTAAAACTTTCTATTTCTCTCTGGAAAATCTTTCATGTAATCATCATGATTAGCAGCGGTAATGTTGGCATAGTTTACAATCTCGTACCACAAGGTTGTGGTCACCAAAGCATGAGTATTCAAGAATTAAAAAATAGACACAAAAAATTACAATGGAGCCCTGGCCATGAATGTTGGATGGCATTGTTTATACTAGCATATAGTATCTTTAATTACAATTAGTGTGTTGTTAATTCTCATTGAATCATGATTTAATGGTGTTATTTTATCCTCCTTTTGGAACTGTCTTTCAAGCAACCAGGCATGGCACAATGGAGGAAGATGAGTGGTGGTAGGGGTATGGCTGGTAACCATAACCTTCTTTTGTATATTTGGGGAGGGGGGGTGGGGGTTGTTTGGGGGTTATATGCCATGGCCATGTATTTTGGATATGCCATGGCTACGTAAGGAATCCTCACAAAGTGTATTTCCCACGTGCCTCACACAATGAATTCCCTATGGAAGTTGCCCTTAAGGAGGCCACACCAGTGCAACCTGCTTTCTGGGTAAATTTTTCTTGTGAATTTCATGGAGACATGCCATAAGCACATTTACCATAAGCATACCTACCATGCCATAACCTTAGAGGGAATGTTTTCTTGTGAATTTTGTGAAGGCATGCAATCAGCACACTTACCATTTCATAACTTTAGAGGTAACTAAAGATAAAGCAAACAATGATTTAGTGAATTTTTGTCATAAAAAAAGCCATGAACACACCTACCATGCCATAACCTTAGAGGCAGTGGAAGATGATGCAAACAACTATTATGTGAATTTTTGTTTTAAAAAAATCCATGAAGGAGGCAGTTTATTTTTGCATATGCCGTGGGGGTCAACAGCAGAAGAAAGAGAGCACACCCCTAATAACACAAGCCAAATACATGTTAATGTCGACAAGTGTGTTGGGGGCAATGATATCTCTCTTTGAATTCTTCCTTTACTGATGTGGTATACTGATTTCAACCTCAACACCTGTGCTTCAATCTCTTCAATTAGAGCATCTCATACTTCCTTCTAAAGAGCTTCCACCTCCTCATTATTTTGCTGAACCTCAGGCCCTTTACACACCGCCTTTTGGCCACCTACATGCCATGCGGTGGACCAGTGGCGTGCGGCCCCATGAAACCGTGCCTTACACACCGCCTTCTCTGGAAGGAGCTCCTCTGCCATCGTGGCCTCCACCTCATGCCCCTCTTTCACCAGAGCCTTGGTAGCCGAGCTTGGTTGCCCAAACATGGGCGCACCTACCTCCATCCAATCGCGTTGCAGTTGGTGGACCATGCCGTCGATCCTTCCCGCCATTCTACAACGATAAATCGAGGTTCTTGGTTCTGTATTTTTTCCAGGCCTCCACAATTGATTTGCAGAGCAAAAATCATCCCAAACTCTGCCTAGATATCTGCATGTTATTTCTTTTTTGATGCATGTTATTGGCTCGTTTTTGTATACTCTGCTCTGCGTGTATATCTGCATGTATATATGCGTGTTCTCCGTGTATATATACACCGTCGGCTCTCTGCGTGTATATACTGCTCCAAAATTGATTGCATGTTATAAAGGATCCAGGTATGCTCTGCGTATTTTTCACTTTCTTGCTCAATCTCTCTGTGTATGTATGCGCATGTTATTTTATTTTGATGCATGTTGTGTACTTGTCACTTCATGTTATTTTATTTTGATGCATGTTGTGTACTTGTCACTTCATGTTGTGATGCATGTTGTGTATACTCTACGCATATAGTTATTGCATGTATATATACTCTCTTGTGATGCATATTTTGATGCATGTTGTGGTGCATGTTGTGTATACTTTGTGCATATAGTTATTGCATGTATATATACTCTGTTGTGATGTATGTTGTGCATACTCTACGTGTATACTCTACGCATATAGTTATGGCATGTATATATACTCTGTTGTGATGCATATTTTGATGCATGTTGTGATGCATGCTATGTATACTCTACGTGTATACTATACGCATATAGTTATTGCATGTATATATACTCTGTTGTGATGCATGTTGTGTATACTCTGCGCATATAGTTATTGCATGTATATATACTTTGCGTATATAGTTATTGCATGTATATAATCTTTGCATAGTCTCTACGTGTATATACTCAGCATATACTTTGCGTGTACTATACGTGTACTCCGCTTGTATACTCTGTTGCATGAACTTATGGCGCTTGGAACAGTGTGTAAGGCATGAATGCATCGCGCATGTTACAACTGCAGATTGATTTTAATGTAAAGGGTCGCATTTGCTTGTATATATTTGCATTTGAATCAATTTAAAATCATGGGTTATTAGGAGTTTAAATTATTAGACATTTGGTGTAGATCACCACCTTCACCGCATCTTGTTTTAAATCCCAATAGAATGACAAGATGTCTAATTTATTGGTTTTTTATCTTCATGGATGGTGGTAGTATCTTTGATTAGTATCTGATTGACCCCATTATTGTTCCAATAATCCCCCAATGGATTCCTAGAACTCGCAAGACAGCGAGTGCATGCCCTTATACTCCCAATATTCTCAGGCATCCTACTTTCCAGACATGCATGTGCCATCATTCCAACCATTAGTTTGGCACTGCCCGCAACCTCATCCTTAGCATTTGCATGTCCCCCACTTGTTCCAGGGACTTTTGCTTTGTCCACTTTCGGTGGCTCATCGTTTGCGTTTATGCCATACAAATGGCCCAACCTAATCAGCTACCAGTTTGTGCATCTAAGTCCGCAACCCTCACACGCAGAGATGGAGATCTCATTTTTGCTTCCAAAAGGGAGAAGTGATGTGGATGGGGTTTTTGCCCCAGAAAAGATAAAAAAGCTAGCAGTAAAACGTAGAGTCCAACAATTAGATGATGCAAAGGTGCAAGAGGTTGAAGTTTCCAACAAAGTCCCCATGACCAAGAGAGGTAGGAAGGCCTCAACACCAAAGACCAATGTGAACAAACACGAAAGAGGGAGGTTTGGAAGGATGCATGGGTTGTTCAGCTCATTCACATTCGGGGCTCAATGCATGATGAGTTTGGAAAAACTCGAAAGCAAGGGGTTGATCTATGGTCTAAAGTTGCCACTCAACTTGTGGGGCTACAGCCTTGGTGCAGACCGAGACCTTAGCGGTTGTGCAGAGGGCACAATCATCTGAAACAGCACCGCCTGATTCATCCCACGTTGGGGGCACAGAAAGGAGAGACAATCTTGCTAGAGTAATGTTTAAAGAGAGAGAGAGAGGACAAATGTGAGAATTGTATTTGGTGATCATGACTTGGCTGATGAGAGTGACAATAGTGAGTAGGAGATGAAATAGTGCTTCGAGGTTATGACTTTGGACACAAACTTGATATTTTCTATATCTCAATGACATCATATTTTGTTTATCTCAATAGTGCTTTTATGTTATGACTTTTGCAGATTTTTTTTAAGGATGTTTATTTGGTTTTTAACTATCATGTGCCTACTAATTCTCATTTTTTTTTTGTAGATGGGAGGAGGGGAGGGGGTAAGATAAATCTAGTTCATCCCCTTCCCTCTTCTCGAAGAGAGCATGCTATAGCCACAATAATTGTGGTGATGGGGTTCAAGTCCCCAACTCTCTATTTGTATGGATGGAAATTGCTTTTGCAGGGTATTGATGAAGTTTGGGAGCAACTTGTAAGTTACGGGGTTCCTGCATGTTACTATGTGGGTAAGTGATAATTGATAACCAATTCATTCTTGCACTTGTATTTATAATCATTTATCATGCCTTCAAAGGATAGAAACCAATCAATTTGCTTGTCTCGTGGTGGGTATACATTGAATAGGTTGTGGTTGTGTGTCCAGGTGCTAAAGCAAAGGCCATCATGGTGAAGAGATATTTGGGTAAGTGGATTTAATGTGTTAGGAATGTGTAACCTTTTTGCTTTTTGTAAATTAAATGCAACTGGTTACATATAGCGTCTAAACTAAAGGTACAGATATTTCAGCATGCTCAACTAATTAACCTGTTATTCTTCTACTGAGAAGGCATTGCTACATTGTTTTCTAGGACATGATTACTGCTGCAGGGATGGATACAACAGCTATTTCCATTGCTACATTGTTTTCTAGGACATGATTACTGCAGGGATGGATACAACAGCTATTTCTATTGAATGGGCTATGGCCGGAGCTAGTTCGCAACCCTCATGTGCAGCAGAAAGCCCAGGAGGAGCTCAAAGCTACCATACCTTCAATTTGTGCATGTGTACGCAAGTTTTTATGGATGGTGGAGATGCACGAGGTCATGTTGGGCAGTGTGTAAAGGGGGCACCCACCAGTCATGGTGGGCAGTCAGTTTTAAAACACAGGCATGGGCAATTGGTGTGTAATGGGGTACGCCCATTCAAGAGTGCACAAGGCACTTTTTGGCTACCCACATGTTGGGCAGTATTGTTCCCGTCTGTATCCACCCTCAGCGAAAATAGGGAAATAACAAAGGAAAACCTTATGTATTAATTGATAGCCATGCCCAAGATAGTATGTGTGATTATGAAGGCAAGCTGATATTTAACAACCTTCATCAACCTCACCCTAAGATGATTAAACTTAACGACTACTCTTTCTCGCGATTTTGTGAATTTATGAATCTTCGTATTAAAAAAAAGGTCTTGAAGAAGGCAATTTATTTTTGCGTATGCTGTGGGGGTCTCCTACTTGAATAACAAATACATTGCAAGTTAATAAAATAGACACATTTTATAAACATGAATAATGTAAGTGGACCTACTTGAGTAACCGTCTCCACTCAAGTGATTATATACAAATTTTAGTGAGAATGATACCATAACCAAAATCTTTTCATTTTTATGTTGCAATTAAATTGGGTCAAAACAATGGTACGCATCCACTGTAGTTATACAAAGAATATATAATAATCACTTTAGGCGACAGTTATTATTCCGAAGCAATTATATTCCGTCATTATGCTAATGTGTTTAGTTTTTTTTCGAGCATCATATCTTTACATATTTATTCAGAAACAATAAAGTAGATTGTAATTTTGCAGTATTTATAAAGTTGATATTACAATTTACAATTTTAGTTATTGCTCAACATTTTTTTTAATATCTATTTTTAAAATATCACATGACAAAAATGCCCAAAAATAGGCCGCACGGCCTATTTTTGGGCATGTTTTTCTAAGTGCAAGCCGTCTATACAATATTGATGCCATGTGCACTTCAAACTCACAATGTGTAATAACTATGCTTGCTATACATTCCACGAGTACTTCATTAGCATTCCATGTGTACCTTGAATCTTATCTAGACATTGAAAAAAAAATGCACAGAAACAAGCGACGCCACGGGGCGCGGCCTCCTATTTTGGGGTATTTTTTTCCCATCTCTAAGGCTTCAAAAGCTCACATATTTGGTGCTCGACATGGTCGTTCAGAAAAATAACACTAGGAGAATATGGCCGTCAAGCGAACAAGCTTTCGCTTCCTACACCCAGAGGTAATTCATGCCAGACATTATAATCATAATGTTCATGGTATTTTGGCCCAGACTGAGCCAGCAACTATGATACCTAGCTCGCTGCATACCAAGTGAAATGTGTTTTGGTGTAGTTGAACGACCTCGGCGGGGAGGGGTCAATCATAAATATGTAAGCGTATCACGTGGGTTCAATAGAAGGGATTTTTAAAATCTCCTTTTTACACATTTTTTACATATCGAAGGGTACCATTTAAAGGGACTATTTACAGATTGAATAGAAAAAGGGTGTGATTTATTCATGACAAATTCACAGATAAGGGGTTTTTAAAATAAGCCTTGAACGCACATGATATAGAGGGTTTACATATAGTGAACCCCCCGTGTTGACGACTTTGCAAAGAAGATACTTAGAGAAGAAATGTATGCAAGACTACAAGAGGGGGTCACAGATCCGGCATTCCGTCCTTGGCCACTGCATTGGGAAAAATTTGGAAGTGAAGGTGAATAGTAGGGTCGCCCTTAATCCTTTCACTACACCAAAGCAATTGCAAACAACAGTGACCCAAGATGTTATATTTGACATACTAATGAAGGATGAGACACATGGTTACTCAGATATTGGGGATGATGAGTTTTCATGAATGTTGGAGTATGTTACTCCTTTTTCCAATAAGAAACGTATTGAGAGATGTTTGGAATATGCCAAGCGAGATAAAAATATTTCAGCAATTGGTCTTGAGGAAGTACTTAAACTTAAGAACGAGTGTCGATACCCTTTTCTTCAAAGTGTGCTCTTTTCGGGCCAGTTAGGGGACAAACATCAATCCCATGTTTTTAAGATGTCTACAAAGGGTCCTAGTAGTGGATTAGACTTGGTCAACAAGATGAGACCAGGTGGTAGTTTGCAATATATGTGGGTCCATTTCAACCATGTTCATAGGGTGTCTAGATGGCCCACAATGCCTACCCATGTATACGATCCATTCATCTATGAACTGCTCATCACCATAGCTACGTATGAATTTAGAGTTGAGAATCGGCATGCACAAATAGAAATTTGGAAAATGTTGAATACAGTGGTTTAGAAAAGTGGCTTTGACAAACCTGAGTTCCATGGATTCATGGCAAATGAAGAAAATGCTAATTGGATTGTTGTTTGCACCGTTTATTTGAGGGGCAAAGAAAATATTGCTTGAGAAAGAGAGAAGTTGTGTTTTCCATTGGGAAAAACGTATGGTGAGGCACTCACGTAAGTGTATTTGACCATCTTTCATTGAGAAACATAAGTCTCTGTGTAGAAAATGGAGAAATGCTCCTTCAGAGACCACCGCTAGAGGCTTGTAAAAATGAGATTAGAAAGTTTTGATTTTTCGGCCATGCTGTGTAGAGAGAGATTCATGCATTGGATATATGGTTAGCTTGGTGGGATATTAGGGCTTTTCACTAGGGCTCTTGGTTTGTTACTTATTAGGAGGACTCGGGAGTTTTTGTCCCAAGGACAGCTGAGGCAAAGCATGCGAGTAAGAGGTAATCAGGAGGTTATAAAAGTCAGATTAGCTTGTTCGTGGCCACAGGTGCAGACATGGCATTGGCTGTTTTGCAAAGTGTGAAGTATAATGCTTACTTGAAAGGTGTGCACTCTGGCACATGCCCAAAAATGCAGGACATGGCTGACATATTTATGAGTAAGGGTGAAAAAACATCTTATGGCAAAAGACTCATTGATTTGGTTCATACAACTATGTAGGAGATGGAGATTGACTCTCCTGAGATGCAGTGTAGCAAGAGAGGTTAGCAAAGTGTGCGCCAAAAGCTATAGGGATGCACCCCCTAGAGTGGCGATTCTTCTCCCAAAATCTCTTGGGCAATGGTTAAGGGAACGAGGAGAATGGAGCTTGGCAAATTAGAGGCACAAGTAAAGCAAGAGGATAAGCTGTAGATTAGTGATTGAAATGTTGATTAGTGAGGTATTTTAGCCTAATCTAGATTTAGATGAGTGTTGTGGAGATAGGGAAGGCTCTTATACCATGTTGAGAAACATGGGTATCTTGGAAATGTACATGGCTATGGTTCAGATTAGTAATAATAATCCTATATTAATCCAATAATTGAGCTAATCTAAGGTGGGTGACGTCTAAGAATACACATAATGACAAACTACTAAACTAATTAAGTAGGAGGCTTAGGTTACATGATTTAGACTTGTACTCATATAGAGGCTTAAGATATTTATTCATACTTCATTGCTTGAAAAAGACCCCTTTGTATGAGGTGGTACATGGGTTGCCTTAGGCTCACTTTATGGGATAATTTCATCTTGCTCATGTGGCTTCTTTCTAGCTTTGGTACATGTATGGGCTTACTCATACTCACTCCCTACCTTCCTTGTGCTCCATGGCACCACATTTCTCAACATAGGCAACTTAAGGAGGCAGATAAGAAGAATGGTACTTTGAAGCCATCAAAGGAATTGGAGCTCTTTGTGTTAGTTGAAGAAATTTGTACAAAGTTAAAGCATTCTAAATAACCCAATGGTTTGTGGATCATCAATAATGGGAGCTATAACAATCCTTATAACTAGTCATGTATTTACATGCTATAACTAGTAGGGAATTCCATCTTTGTAGCAGTTAAGAATGATGCCAAATGTCTAGCAAAAGCATACTGTCTCTTTTGTGTCATAGTCATGGTGATACTAAGAAGTTTTGAGATATCCTCTATGTACGAGCAGAGAGAGGAACCTATTTTTGTCGAGTTTTTGTCTATTATGTCCACAATGGATGATGACCTCAGGGTTCAAGTTTGGTTGGGCTAACGTAGTCATCTACCACTTGGGATGCCAGGGAGATAAATTTTTTGGGAGATAAACAAGGTGCAAAAATCTGTATACATTATCAGTTTTTTTTGCTAGGGTGTATGTAGGGACTAGTAGGATGTGGCATAAGAGGTTTGGGCACCTAAGCTATGTGGTCTTGGTGAAAGAGATGGGTTGTGGTGCATTTACTAGCCCTTTCAGATATATTAGGTGTATGAGAATATTGGATGATGGGGAATGCAATAGAGATGCAAAATCAATAACCCTTTTCACAAGAGAAGAGCAATAGAGAAGAGTCTCCTCTAGAGCTTATACATTGCTAATCTTTATGGTAAGATGCATATCACTGCTGTGGGTAACACAGTTTCAATAATATAAATAATAGAAAAGTTTGAAAACAATTGAACCATTGAAAAACAATTTCAATAACTTAAATATTGGAAACATTTGAAAAAAGTGTGCCACATATTAAACCATTGAAAAATGTGTGTGTGTGTGTGTGAGAGAGAGAGAGAGAGAGAGAGAGAGAGAGAGAGAGAGAGAGAATATGTGATTTACAAAAAAGAGAGAATATAGTTTAGGCTATGTATATATGTACATATATATATATTGATGTATATATATATATTTTAGTCTAGGTATTTATTAGGTTACACACACACACACACACATATTAAGGTATATGTATTTTAATAAATGTGTGGTGTGTGTGTGTGTTGCCTAATAGATATATAGTCTAATAGATATATAGATCCTAAAATAGATAAAAGGCTAGTCTCTTTGTAAATACACACACACACACACTAAAATATAATAAAATATATAAATATAGACGTGTGTGTGTGTGTATTTACAAAGAGACAAGCCTTTTATAAAAATAATACTTAGAACCAATAAATGTACATATTTGTGTATTTTTTTATATATTTGTAGATACATATATATATCTGTGTATTTTTTATAAAAAAATTTGGTCGTGATGACCATTCTCAATCGTGATTGCTCCACCTTGTTTTATCATTTCAATCGCCTACATCCTTAATCATGATTGCTCCACCTTGTTTTATCATTTCAACTGCCTTCATTCTCAATCGTGATTGCTCCACCTATTCCTTCGTTTTTATATTTTCATTTCACATTTTCGTCTCTCCTGTCCTTTCTACATCTTCGTATTGCCTTCCCTATGGAGCACACTGTCACCGTTGAGTGGGAGCTTGATGGCTGCTGCAGCAAAAAATCTCAAACTTTAATACTTCTCCACCAGACTATACTTGTCAGTCATGGATATCTACAAGGTTTACTGCCTTCATCACACGCCCTTTCTGGAGTGAAAGCTACTAGGACCGATGGAAGCCTACAGGAAATCATCACTCATTATGATATGGAGGGCAATAAAAACTACCTCGTAGATATTACTCAAAGTAAAACATATATGCTACAATGTAGTCCTCTCTGTGCTGCTGATAGTCTTGATTCTAGTGCTAATGACATTTCCCAAGATGTCCGACATTTGGAGACTTCAGTGGATAAAGAATTAGGGACACAAAACACCCATGTTCATATCTCGAGCTCCTCCTCTGAGAGTGACTTGAATGGCTCAGCAACTATTTTGCAACCAGGTGAAGGAACAAGCAATCCAAAAGGTTCAAAGCACAAGATCTCTGAAGATGAATGTATTGCTTCGGAGAGTATACTTTCAGTTCTTCGTAAGAAGGAGCAACCTTCTCTCCTACGTTCATTGTTGGAAAAAGTTACTCGAGTCATCCAAGTCCAGGAGGTGCCAAGACATTATGATGGTGATTCCATCCTAGAGTTTCCACCAACATATGGCAAAATAAGAAATATGGATGGAATGGAGCAAAAATACGATGGTCACTTATGGACACGTCCAGTAACATCAAACATGTCTCTAAGTTGTATCATGCGTATTAGCTATTGTGTTGGTACTTTGGAGTGCCATAGGCTCAGCTGTCCTTTTTACTTGAACAATAAAAGGTATAACAACACCTTCTTTCATGGACATCTGACAAAAAAGATTACAGTTGGACTTCTGAGAAAACTAAAATAGTTTGTCACTTTTGTTGCAAAATTGCACACTGTGTGCAAGTGTGTAGATGTATTGTGTATTACGTAATGCCTCGTGACACAACTATTACAAGAATGATGCTCCACACTGGGCTGCATGAACATCCAGTTCAGCCAGGAACTTCAAGGTCAATGTTGGAGCGTGTGAAAATTTTTG
This sequence comes from Cibotium barometz, assembly GCF_041138505.1. Taxonomy (NCBI): domain Eukaryota; kingdom Viridiplantae; phylum Streptophyta; class Polypodiopsida; order Cyatheales; family Cibotiaceae; genus Cibotium; species Cibotium barometz. The sequence continues at coordinate 28,392,892 of NC_141057.1, read as the reverse complement.
TTTCTCAAGTGTTGAAAGCCCAGAGAAGTGTAGGTCCTCGAAAAATACAGATGAATATTGTGAAGGATATGCTGTTTTCCTCCATGATGAATCAAAATGATGAGCTACCTACAAGTATTGGGGATCATGAGCTTTGCAATTTTTTGGAGGAGTTGAGTCCTCTTGTGGAAAACCAGAGGTGAGTATTCATTCTGTAACTTAACTATATTTGGATGTATTTTTTTACATTCGGTCCTCTCTTTATTGTGAAATTATGTTTTTTAGGTTTAGACGCATTGTATCCCAGGAGAAAAAAAAATTGATGCCGACAGGAGAGGGTTTTGATAGCATCCTTCTTATACAGAGAAGATCTCGCTATTCATTTATACAAGGTAGCCGTTTCCCAGGACAAGGTGGCCCTGATGACAAATGTTATGTCTTTAAGATGTCTTTGCGAGGACCAACATCAGGTGTGGACTTGGTGAATCGCATGCGGGTGATAGTGGAGGTGACTTGTCAAAGTCTTGGGTTTTGTTTGATCACACTCATCAAGTTTTTGGTTGGTCAACTATGGCTTGTCATGTTTACGACCCAAGGTGAGACTATGTACTTCAAGTTTTTCCTTTCTTTCATTTACCTTGATTTACCTTGAATGATAGCTGATTGAAAAAATTTCTCTCCAAAATCCTATAGTGTTCAAGAGCTGTTGACAATTGCCACATGCGAAATGAAGGAGGAGGATACAAAAAGCCAAGTATTATTTTGGGAAATGCTGAATAGCACAATGGAGCAATGTGGTTATGCACCCGCACACTTCTATGGGTTTATGGCTGATGAAGCAGGGTCCAATTGGTGTGCAGTTAGGACCGTTTTCAATGGGGGTCCGCACAACATTATGGAGGACAGGGAGCGAACGTGCTTATTTCATTGGAAACAAAGTTTGATGAAGCATGCTAAACAATGCGTGAAGGCAGAAAGTCGACAACACCATATTGACTTGTGTGAAGAATGGAGATTGGCAACCAATAAGGAGTTAGCTTTCTTAAAAAGTAAAGAGATTCATGAGTGGTGGAGAAATGGACATGTTCATGAGGGAAAACTATCAGTGATGGATACGTGGATGAGTTGGTGGGAAGTACGAATAGCACATTGGGGCAACCTCATGTCAAGGGTGAGAAATTTTATGGAGAAATGATATGTTGTATGGATGTATTTGGATTGGAGTCAATTTTGTGAATTCATGTATGAAACCTCTTGTGTGCAGGTGGTCTCGGTGGATTTAGCACAAACCCCTCGAACAAACTTATCTGAAAGTGTACATGGGAGTTGGCTTGCTGGTGAAGGATACAAGGAAAAGGTTAGCTTGTATGATGCGTGCATTTCAGATATGGCAAACGCTTTACTACAAAGTGCAAAGCAATATGCATACCAGATGGGGAAGCACAAAGGTGAGGGACCAAGCTTGAGCAAGTTGCTAGATAGGGCGGTAGCAAGGTCAAGACCGACACCACCACAAGTGGCTCGCATGGTCCATGAAACAGTAGCTAATACTCCTATGTATGAGGAATCAAGGCCTCTACATGGAGATAAGGAGACTATTCAACGGAAGAGGGTGAGGACAACGGAAGTAGACCAATGCTCACATCGTCCAGGTTATGTCATGCAGAGCAGACATCGTCAAAATCGAGGAACAGCAAGAAGAGTAAGTTTTGGAGATAGAGCAAGTCCCGCTTCAAGGGGAGGACCAAAAAGTCCAATGACTGGAGGAAACAAAGATGTCAGACATGAAGAGCCTAAACAACATTATGGCACAATGAGCGGAGGACAAATGCATGTAAAGGAAGAGGCTGTTGGACGCACAATGTGGGCCATTAAACGAACCCCATTGAACTCAAAAGTCAAATGTTTGGGAGGTATTGATGAAGGCAATGACACAAAATGCTCAATTGAGGAGGCTCATTCTTTGATTTGAAAGGGAGAGGAGGGCTCCTTTTATAGGTGGAGAATCACCCTCTCTTCCATTGTTACAAATTATAACATAAAAATCTTCAACCCTTCAGTAAGGGTAGATGTCACCATCAATTGTCCTCTTAGGCTAAGTCTTCTATTGATTATTAAATTGAAGACTTTTTGACTTTGAGAGTGTGATAAGATATTAGCCAAGCCTAAGTGGCATGTAGGTGGAGATCCCACTTACACATGGCAGAATTCTCCTCTTCCATGTAGGCATTCTAGAAGAATCTTTCCCAATTATGCACCTACACACACTCCTCCACATGCCTTCCACACTCCCCAACTTGTAGCCTTATGGTGAATACCATATTAATAATACAATAAAAATCCATGTGAGCATGAAGGTCCACTTTTATTTTCCACATCACTAGCCTATCTACCATACCAAAGTATTTATCAAGCATACTTGTGGCATTTACAATGTGTGCACCCTAAATCAAGCAAAACCATTATATTTGAAGATAGAATGCCGTTATCGGGGTAGCCGCCAAGCCGCCGCATCACCACGCCGTTATTCCATTGTGGGCGCCGCAACCTTCTTGGACAAGCTTCCACCTTATTACCATTGCGAAACCATCAAAATATGCACAAAATTGACAATGAAAGATATTAAATTTTCTCGTCACAGTGCCTATACTTAAGCTTTAATCAAGCCTGTTTGTGCCTACTTAAGCTTTAATGAAGCCTTCCATGTTTGTGCTTACTTAAGCTTGTAAGGAAATTTGAAGTCAATCTTTTTGTAAGAAAATTTGAACCAATATTATTTTTGTCTTGCCTTGGGATGGAGTATACTGTCATGTACTCTAAAGTCTTATTGTAGGTAGCTTGCGACACTATAGTAAAGGAGTTGTACCAACTATATATCTTCTTGTAAGGAAATATGAACTCAATCTTTTTGTAAGAAAATATGAGCCGGGTATACTTGTTTTTACTTGTGTTGAAATAAACATTGGAAGAAAGGTACATAGATAGGTATTTTTGTGCCTATATTTAAGTTTCTTGGACATAAAATATGTGTTTATATATAGGAAAGTAGGTATGTAGGTATGTATGCATGTATGCATGTTTATATATAGGAAAGTAGGTATGTATGCATGTATGCATGCATGTATGTATGTATGTATTGTACAAATGTGTGTATATATGTATGTATATATGTAGGAAGGTAGGTAGGTAGGCAGGTAGGTAGGTGTGTTTGAGAATATACATGTATATATGTATGTATGTATGTGAATGTATTTATTTCTCTTTCATAAATACTTACTATATAAAAGCTCACCAAAATGTATCATTTTTCTTACAAGCTCACATAAAACTATCTTATCTCCAAAAAGCTCGCCAAATAAAGCTCGCAAAAAAATCAAACCCAATAGAAGTTTGAGATGAAGGATCTGGGGGAGGTCAAATATTTCTTAGGCATTGAGGTGATTAGGTCACCACATGGTATTGGATTACTGCAGAGACAGTATGGCTTGGACATATTGTCCAAGTATGGTATGACAGGCTGTAAGCCTATCTCAGTGCCATTGGATCAGAATGGAAAGTTGAGTGCAGATTCAGGAGAGATTTTGGAGGATCCTACTGTGTATAGGCACATAGTAGGAAGCTCGATCTACATGACGATCACCAGGCCAGATTTGAGCTATGCTGTTGGGTTGGTGAGTCACTTTATGCAAGTTCCTCGGAAGCTGCATTTGGAGTATTGAGACGCATACTGAGGTATGTGAGATCTACTTTGCATTGTGGACTATTTTATGAAACTGGGACAGAGATATGTATACATGGGTACACAGATGCTGATTGGGCTGGTAGTATCTGAGATAGAAGATCTACTAGTGGCTTCATGTTTTCTTTGGGGAGTGCTGCTGTGACTTGGAGCAGCAAGAAGCAGCCTACGGTTGCTCTATCCAGTACTACAGAGGCCTAGTATAGAGGTGCTGCTATGGCAGCAGCACGTGAGGTAGCTTGGTTGAGAAAGCTACTTGCAGATTTGGGTCTATCAGCAGATAGACAAGTTGTCATTTTCTGTGATAACATTAGCAGTATACAGTTGGCCACGAACCCAATTTTTCATGCTCGCACGAAGCATATAGAGGCCCACTACCATTTTGTCAGAGAGAAGGTTTTGGCAAGAGACGACCTTGTTTATGTCAGCACACAGGATTAGGTCGCTAACATCTTCACCAAAGCATTGGGTACAGAGAAGCTTCGCAGATTCAGAGCTTCGCTTGGTGTACATGAGATGGAGTTGAGCTCAAGGGGGAGTGTTGAGATATCGAGCTTATCTAGTGAGGCGGTGGAAACTGATGACCCGCCTGGGGGATAGGCCCCACACTTACACCACTGGCATGGTTGGTGAGATCATGGGTGATATGCGGCTAGTGGGATGACAGGCCCTGTGTGATATCCATTCTAGAGACTGGCATAGTTATAGCGCCAACTCATTTAGTTGGGTTCACACTATAGAGAACCCTAGTATGTATTTGGTTGAGTACCTTTTCATATTGTGTGTACTCTTATCTTTGTATATGGTGTGTTAAGTGTTGTGTGAAGAAGAAGATGATTTTCAGCCTCTCACCTTGTGTGTTCTCTTTTAGGGTTTTGTGAGTGTGTGTGCTTGCAAGAGCTCAAGCTCTCTTCTCCCCTGCATCTTTTCAGAAGCCCCAGTAGCACCCTCTCATTTGTAGATGGTTGGTCAGCCACTAGAAGAGGCATTGGTTTGGTTTGGCACTCTTGATACTATGGGCCCTACATTGGAAGTAGAACAACTTGCTTGATATGTTGGCAAGGTAGTAGGTGCTTCAAAAGGTGGTGTGGGATTCCTAGTTGTGGAAGTGGCATACACAGTATCACTTGACATCGGTTTAACAATAGGCACTTTATCATCACTTATATTGTGGTAATCTAAAGGTTCCCTTCAGTTCAAAGCACCAAGAAGTGAAACATTACTTCTCAAAAGCCCATTTGTTGGCTAGATTACCAAGAGGGTTCTTATTCATTGTCTCTAAGATATGTAAAGAGAATGTAATGGAGTCAACTATGAGATTGGGGTCAAACGACCATAAATCATTTAGCAGCACAAAGTACCCATAATGACTCTCCCTATTCCCATGAATGATCATATGAATCAATACCACTTATAGTTGCCATGCCGAATACGTATCCTTTAGTATCATCCGTGAGTCTAGGAATGGCCGTCTTCTTTTGATCCATCTTATCATGGATGATGCACACATATTTGCTAGGTTGTGTTTCTTAAAACATAGCCATTTGTAGTACAAGATTCTACAAGTTTTTTGTTGATTCATGTGAATGTTCCTTTCCTCCATCATCATTTCTCTTTCCTGTATACTTGGCTTGCCTCTCATTCTAGCCTTGAGTGAACTACACAAGCTGCACTTGGAGAACTCACTTGTCTTTTTCAAGGCCATGTGTGGGAACTCTTTATTCCAAATTCTCCCAAAAGAAGACTTGGATAGCTATTTTTCATATCCCAATTGATCAAGTGTTGTGTTGATCTCATCTAATATGTCCACTTGCTTATATGTTTCTAGTGTCTTTAATTGATTCTACCTTGAACCATCTAGCATAGTTCTGCTCGTATTAGGCATCCACTCTAAGTTCATGTCCACAAAGTCTTGAACCATTTCTCTAGCCATGCCAATATGCTCTAGGATTCTTCTCATTATTCTTGTATTTCCATGCACATGTAGACACACACTAGCCTTAAACTTTTCTCTGTAGGAGTAGAATGATGTCGTTGGGATTTCGTGCACTTTATACCATGCTTGACAACAGACTATCATCCCATTTAGCTTAAATTCATATTTAATCTTTTGAGTATTTGAGTCTTGAAGCCAAGATATAGAGAGAACATTATATACACAATTTTTACTCTTGGCGTATGCTCATTACCATGTCACGGTCCGCAAACTGATAGCAGTTACTCTAACAACAATCAATAATGTAAACCCTTCCAATGTTTCAATTGACACATCAGATATGCAAGTTAGTGGTTCTCTCTCCTTTGGAATTCTATTTATGAAAGTGTAGATCCTTTTTTTATATTTGGGCATCATTAACCACTTTTTTTTTATGTTTGGGCATCATTAACCACTATTGGAAACTCATTATAGCAGTCTATTCTCCATCAACCTAGATGGCCTCAATGGTTACATAGTGTGTAATTGGTTGTTATCTAGCACTGTAGTCTGTTTATTAATGGGCCCACTTGACTAAGCTGATGCTTTCCATATTGGGTATAGTTCTGCTTGATGTACTCTCATGTGTCCTTTCAATAGCCACACCCATATAATCCTCACCAAGTTTCTCAAAACTAACATAATTATTTGGAAACACACAAAAGATCAACCCCTTGTACATCATCTGAGTCTTTCTTTCATCCCATAAAAGAACTTTTTTGTTCTTCCAAGATTCCTAAATTTTTAGCTCATTCTCTAAAGCTGTTACTCGTACTATATCTATAATTGGAGGTTCCATAAGATCCATTTGTTGACCTTCACTTTCACAATAAGCCCTCCAAAACTCACAAAGTCACCAAAAGGCATTAACATCTTAGGCCACTATACGGTACTCCAGTTTGCACATCTTAGCTCACTTGTATCCATTGGTAGGGGAGGGAAGAAGTGCATGCTTCACACACATTCCATAAACATAGACACATTCCCTTCCCCAATCTCTGTACCAGTGCAAAAAAAAGTTGGATCTACTCTAGACACGCAACCAATACCAATACATTCTTTTGCTAGTATCATATAGACCTTGACTCTAGGTTGAACATCCATCCCTATCATTTTGATGTAAGACTGTCATAAAACATTCTCTACATGTTCATGCGTAATATATCAAGACTATGTATGGTAGAAAGGTCCCTATGGCCAAACTTGCAAGAACAATGAGTTTTAGAATGGCCACACAGTCATTCTACCATGCACAATATGATTGAAACAATGTACCTAAGGCCAATCCAAAGCACATTATGAATGGTAGAATGCCCCTAGGGCCATTCTAAAGTGGAATGTGCATAGTAGAATGGTAAATGGCCATTCTTGATCCTATGCATGCATAATTTATCAAGAATATACATGTTAGAATGGCCCTATGGTCATTCTACAGTGCACAATATAATTTAGAATGGCCTTAGGGTCATTCTACAATGCACAATGTTTGAAAGAATGACCCTAGGGGGGCATTTATGATGTTCTTTAGGATGGCCATCGGGCCATTCTTTCAAGCACATTGTGTATGGTGTAATGGCCCTATCGCCATTTGGTGTATATTAGAATGGCTTTAGAGCCACTCTCTACATGTGTATGTATAAAATATCAAGATTGAATGGACCTAGGGATATTATTGCAAGCAAAATGTGGTAATAATGGCCCTAGGGCCATTATAAGCACATCATGGATGATAGAATGGCCCTAAGGGCATTCTTTCAAGTACATTGTGCAGGTAGAATGGCACTAGGGTCATTCTATAGCACATTGTGCTTACAAGAATGGCCCTAACACCATTCTACCATTCACAATATTGATGTTTTTTGTATGCACATATAGATATTGGCCCTAGGACCATTCTAAAATTCACCAACCAAAAGAGTAGAGAATGGCCCTAGGGCCATTCTTGAAAGCACAATGTGCTTTAGAATGGCCTAAGGCCACTCTACCATCATGCAGAATGTGCATAAAATAATGGACCTCATGGATGGTAGAATGTCCTTAAGGCTAACATGAAACACAAGATGCACCCTGGATCCTTCAGGTAAAGCTACCTTGTAAGCTACACTTCCAATTTTTTTAAGTATTGTATAAGGACCATAATACCTTGGACTTAACTTTGAAACTTTTCCACTTTTAAAAGTTTCTAACTTTTATGAAACTTTTACATAGACTAAATCACCTTCCTCAAAATTAATTGGTCTTCTTTTTCCTTTCTCAATCATAACTAATAGAACAATCCTGCACTCTTTTAACATTTCTTCTTACCACGTTTAACATGTCTTTCATGTCTTTGAGAAAGTCTTTTACATGTAATGTTTCTTTATGCAACCCAATAGCTATGGGTGCTCTAGGTTGAAATCCATACATTAACATGAATGGACTATAAACCTTATTCTCATAACAAGCATTTGCAAAATTATATCTTGGGCACCAGAGGTATCAATTTTCTTAAATTTTCCTTGAAGGTCATGGGATAGCCTTCTCCTACACCAAAGAGTCAACAAATTCCTCATCTAATCTAGAAACCGGCTTAGAGACTAGATGAGAGTGATGCCCTTGGTGGATAACACACCTTGTTGCATGAGCTCTATTACTTGGATAATAGTAATAGATGCAACATTCACAAACTTCCAGACACTCTAGAGAGGTAGAACAATGACGACACACCAAATTTCCATTGTTAGGGGCTAGCAAACCAATGCATGGCGCTTGCTACCGCTTACCCTTTCATTGTGATTGATTGTATTGTTTTTTTCTTTCAAAGAAAGGACACCCACATTGCAAAAATGAAAGTGACTGCCATAGACACTTCTTTGAACAACACCTATGAATTGTTCTTTTGTGCAAGTCCTGTACTCCACCTAGATATGGATGTCATATCTTTGTTCCATACTGGCCATTGGTTTTCCATTTGGTTATACTCGTAATTCAAAAACCACATTACCATCATAAAGTTTTGGAAGCTCCTCAACTTTCTTTATGTCATGGTGCTCAAGCCATTTTTGGCCCTAATAGTACACATGCAATGGAGAAAATGACCTTAGGGCCAATGCTTTTCCCTACCACATGTGCAATGGAGTAGCTATGGCCCTTTAGTCATTTCAGGACCCTAGTACATGTGCATACTAGATATGATCCACTTCTTGGCACTAGCACATGAGAAATGGACTAGATATGGCCCTTTGGCCATTTCTTGATGAGTTTTCATGTGCAATGGAGAGAGTAGATATAGCCCTTTGGCCATTTCTTGGCCCTGCCACATATGTAATGGAGTACATATGTTCCTAAGGCCACTTCTTGGCACTAGCACATGTATAATGGACTAGATTTGGCCCTATCACATGTGAAATACACTAGCACATGTGTAATGGACCAAGATATGGCCCTTTGGCCATTTCTTTGTCAATCTACATGTATAATGGAGTAGATATGGCCGCTTGTCCATTTCTTGATCAACTTTAATATACAATTTAGTAGGTATGTCCCTTTGGTCATTTCTTGGCCTAGTACATACGTAATGAGTAGAGCCATAAGTAAGGAATCATTCAAGGGCAACCTTCTAACAAGAGTCAGGATGCTATGAAATTTGTCTTCCAAGGGATGGCACATCAAAGGTTTGGTAAGACTTGCGGAGTGTTAATCAAGGGCTTCCCAAGGGGTTCATTTTCTTGCTCGAAATCTAGGTCAATAGCGTGCTTGCTAGATTCCCCACCAGAACCAAACTTGCGTAAGAAAAGCCTTTAGAGGTAGGCAAGTAGTTTGTGTGAGAAGAAAGTGATGCATTATTCAAGGTGGAGATTGTGTACTCTCTTGACACAGAAGGGAATATCCTGAATGCATAAACACCACCCGGTAGTTGCATCCTCTCCACATAGTTAATGGGGACAAGATTCTAGTAGCCTAGATAATTCCTTTGGCCCTATAGAGAAGTAACCTTGAAGTTCTTTCTTCATCACTATGATTTCTTCATTAGAAAAACACAGAGAAAGAAGTCATGTGGAGATCCAAAATAGAGAACATCAATGACATGCAACATTGGTTTATCCTAAGCAGAGATTGGGCTTGCATAGCACATAAGGAAATATCTATGTTGTCAAAAGACACACCCTCATTTTTTATGAATAGTGATTAAAGCACCACACATCACAATCCAATATCATTGTAAAATATCTTCTTTTATTAGAAGAATATATTCATTTATTAGGTTTCAAGAACCTTTCCTTGAAAGTATTTGTTCTGAAACACAACCATTTGGTACATCCGAATGCTTCATCAATGCCTAGAGACAACCCTTGTCACACTGCCTCCTATCCTTAAATGCCTAAATTAATGGGAGGGTTGTTAGTCTAACTACATGAGTCTTATGTACTAGAGGGAAATCCATTATGAAATTACAGGCACTTTTTTTTTGGGTATAGTTACGTGTTTATAAGCGACTAGTCGTAGTATTCCTAGTCCCAATTGCAAAGATACTCCTCTCCTACACAATCTCGATCAAATAGTTAGATGGTCCGTCACTATGGCTAGTTAGAAGGTTGGTCACTTAGGGTTCTATCTTAAGCTTTGCCTTCTCTTCATTGTGCACCTCAAAATCTGTAAATTTTTGAACAACAACCTACAAATCTAGCCCAAGCACTCCCAAACTTATTTTTCTTCCATATTCGTTTGCTTCTATGTGCTTTTGTCTTTGGCTATGTCTTTGTCCAAGAAGAAGACTGCCGCAGTGCACATGGCTACCATGTCATCTGTATGGCCACAAGAGAGTCATGGTGTGCCATGGTGCGCGGTTGTAAGAGAGCCATGGACTACCATGGTGGCCCAAGGGATTAGGCCCTATGTGCTTGGGCTACCATAGTGGCCCTTAGCCCAAGTCCGACGCTTAGGCTAACTACATAGGGAAAGACATGGTAGGCCAATATGCTACAAAAATCAAGCAAAGGGATCAAGAGCATAGGGCACCATGCAAATCGGATCTAATCTGCAAATCAGGTAAATCTTCATTTCAAAATACCACCATGAGATCACCGAGTTGTTTTGGCTACCATGTCTTCCGGCTCTTGAAGCCAAGACATGTTAGGCTATGTGTCGTTGTCTGAGAAGAAGACATGGTGTTCCCACCATGTCTTGGCTAACACGGTGGCCCTTAGCCCAAGCATCGACGCTTGGGATACCATGGTTGCCCTTAGCCCAAGCACCGGTGCTTGGGCTGACAGCTCTTGGGCATCAAGCGCATAGGCATCGAGTGCAGAGTTGGGCATCAACATCATGAGTGCATAGGGCATCAAGTTCATAGCTTCTACCCCACAATCACTTGGATACACCATAGGGCAGACTAATCATTGATTACTAAGGGAATGGTGCACCATAAGAAAATCATCACTTGGGCTCTCAACCATGATGGTCGTATCCTAAGTGCAAGCACTTGGGCTAGCATGACCTTGTGCATTCCCATGAGAGATTGGGAAGTCATCACTTGGGCTCTCAACCATGATAGTCGGAGCCCAAGTGCCAGGGCTAACATGGCCTTAGTGCATTGCCATGAGAGCTTGGGAAATCATCACTTGGGTTCTCAACCATGATGGCCCAAGCCCAAGTGCCGGCACTTGGGCTAACATGGCCTTAGTGCATTGCCATGAGATCTTGGGAAATAATCACTTGGGCTCTCAACCATGATGGCCCGATCCCAAGTGCCGGCACTTGGGCTATCATGGCCTTAGTGCATAGGGCACCAAGTTGCCCTATGGCCTTCAAGATGCAAGCATGCCACTCACGCTTCAACCATGATGGCCGAAGCCAAGGCACCAACCATGATGGCCCTCAAAGGAGCAACCATGATTAATTCCCTCAACCATGATGGCCCAAGCCCAAGCGCCAGCACTTGGTCTAATATGGCCTTAGTGCACATGAGAATTCACATGCATCTCACCACCTAAATGCATGGGTTGTCTTTGCTATATGAGAGTGAGAATACATGTTCTAGAAAGGTTGTTAATACATGGTCTAAATACATTGTATTTTCCATCTATGCTTATGAAACAACTTTAAATGGAGTCACCAATGACTGTGTGTGAAAACTTGTAAGGCATTCCTTTTATTTCATAGTGCTCTTTAACATGATTTTAAAAGATAATTTTCTTTCATTACATTTTGCCCTAGTAGCCCACGTCTTAAGCCAAGGAGCCCACACCTTTACCTCAAGAAGGGGTTGAGTCTAGTAATGACGACTTCTCACCTCTGTAGGTACTCTATCAACAACCAATGCCTATGGCTTATAGAATTCTAAGTTGCAATGTAATTTTAAACATGTAACCTAAGTCTAATTTTCTTGTAGAATTCTAAAAGACAAACAAGCAAAAGAGATTTATCCAAGACAAGCACGAGCACATTGCAATAAATGGCTCTACTCAGAAAAGAGGTTTATCTAAGACAAGCACAAGCACAAGAACATTGCAGTCAATGGCTGTTGAAGAGCAGCCTGCAACAACAACAAGCACTACATATTTAGAAAATGTTGACATTATGAAAGGCGTGACATTCTCTCTTTGGTTAGGATTTTAAAATATCCACATGTTCCCTTGTGTCACATGTTTGTTTATCCAAGAGTTCAAGGGCTTAGGTGTGATCTGTCTCTTCTCAAAGTGGCATTGGAAGGAGAAACTTATTGTCCAAGAAAGGTGTTTTTGTTGTCTCGATAACTTTGAGCAAGAACTCAAAGGTAAAAAGAGCCTTGCATTCATGTCAAAAAGGATGTTTTATGTCTGAAAAGTAATCCAGACTGTTGCGTACATGGAGCTTATCTCTAAGAAGTGGAAAGATGAGAGGTAATGGTATCTTTGAGTCGATAGTAGTATCATTAATCCTAATAGGGTCAGTGAGGTTTCATTGCTGGCTAGCTTTTGGCGCATTAATGATTAAGTAACTACACCAAACATGCATTAAAATGTAATTCTTATAGAAGCTATCTTCTTGTGGCTTTAATGCTAACTTCTTTATGTTTAAAAATTTGAATGAGCATGCTGTCATAGTTACCAATATTAAGGATACTCTTGTGAATGTCACCAATATTAAGGATACTCTTGTGAATGTCACCAATATATGCGATTATGACATAAAGTAATATGGTGGTGAGAATCATGCCCACATTGCAAAGACATCGGAGGAAAAAAGGAAGATGGACTCAAATACTGCTCCACTTTGGCTAGAGAATGTATCACATGCTCCTTGAAAATGGCATTGAGGAGTATGTGAAATGTTCAAGTGTCTCTTAATACCATGCTCCTTATAGTAGGCATTGAATTCATTTCATGTAAATTGTCCACCCTCTAGTCTATCCGAAACTTCTTCAGCATCTTTCCTCTCTTATTCTCAAGCAACTTATACCATGGCTATGAGGTAACTAATTTGCTTTAAGCTGGATTTATTTTTCCAGTAGAGAATTCAGAGTGGATTTTCCCAGTTGTAGTCACTCCCAAAAAGGGTGGAAAATGGCGTGTGTGTGTGTGGACTTTCGCCCTCTGAATGCATGCACAAAGAGGGATTATTATCCTCTACCCTTTCAGGATGAGATTTTAGATCAAGTTGCAGGTCATGAGTTGTATTCAGTGTGTGATGGATACTCTGGATACTTTCAAATCCGGATTTGTGAAGAAGATCAAAGGAAAACCTCATTTATCACCACTTGGGGAGTATATGCCTATAGGGTGATGCCATTTGGCTTGACCAATGCACCAGCAACTTTTCAACGCTTCATGAGTCAGGTATTTGCACCTTACTTGGGAAAGTTTATAAGGGTCTTTTTGGATGATTTTTGCATTTATTCAAGCCACATGGATCACTTGGAAAAGTTGAGGTTGGCCTTGCAAAGTATTGATGATGCAAAAGGGTGTCTTAATCCTCGAAAATGCCGCTTGGGCACGAAGGAAGGTGGTTCTCTTGGGACATGTTATCTCAGAAGAAGGCATAGAGATGGATCTTGAGAAGGTGCAGGCAATTGTGGCCCTCCCACTGCCTACCAATGTGAGGGAGGTAAGGAGAATTTTGGGTAAAACAAAGTATCACCAACGCTTTGTTGACATGTTCTTTGAGAAGATGTATCCTATAAATCTATTGATAAAGAAGAATGTTTCATTCCAATGGGGGCCCGATCAAATTCAATCTTTTTGTTTGCTCAAGGAATGCATGAGTCAAAGTCCAATTATGCAGCCTCCTAGGTGGGGGGAGGACTTTTATGTGAACCCAAGTGTCTCATCACATTCAGTGGGTGTATACTCTTGCAAAAGGGAGAGCAAGGGCGTATGCAACCAGTGTATTATGCAAGTTGACAACTCACTGATGCCAAGGTGAGGTATGGTGAGATGGAGGAAGGTGGTTTGTCTCTTGTTTTTGCAGTAAAGAAGTTCAGGTCATACTTGTTACCTCGCCCTTTTTTCTTCCTCCCATCTCAACCTTTTTTACAATTCTTGGTCTGCAAACCCAATCCCGCAGGAGGGAAGTTTGCAAAGTGGATTTGCGAGCTTCAAGAATTCACATTCACTTTTATTACAGAAAACACCACTAGGGCCTCTCTTGTAGATTTGCTTACAAGGAAGAAGAAACAGGAGAAAAGGAAGAAGTATATGAAGATTTGGAAACGCCACCAACTGCTTTCACTATGCATTTTGATGGAGCCTTTAGCCCTTCCAGGCAATGTGGGGCTGGGGGGATAGTTTTATTCGATCCAGAAGGAAAAGAGGTATGGGCCAAGGGTAGGGAGTTTCCAAAGGCTATATCAAATAATGTGGCTGAGTACAATGCATTAATTCGGGGATTAGAAGATTGCATAAAAGATGAAATTAAAGAGGTAGAGGTTAAAGGGGATTCGCAATTGGTCATTCGACAAATGAAAGGAGAATATAAGGCAAGGAGTCCTAATCTCCAAGAATTGTATAAAAGGGCAATGGAGTTGAAAGAAGCTTTTGAGTTTTGTAAATTTGTGCATGTTAATAGGAAGGATAATCAAAAGGCTGATGAATTGGCTACTAAAACCTTGGCTTCTTTCAAAGTAGCTACTCTTGCATTAATGGATACAGGTTGGCCTGAGCTCCAAGATGTTCAACACTATTTAGATACAGATTTAGATACAGAATACTTCCCTCTTGGATTGAATCCTCAACAGAAGCAAAGGCTTACAAAGGAAAGCTCATCCTTACACAATTCTAGGGGATGTTCTTTACAAGCAAGGTAACGATAAGATTCTTACGAGGGTAGTGAGCCTGGAAGAATCTAAAAGGATTATGGAATTATGTCATGAATGTTCAGGTCACTTTGCCTCAGCCAACACAACTCGGAGGATCCTTAACACAGGGTATTATTGGCCTTGACTCAACAAAGATGTCTATGAGTGGTGCAGAAGCTGTGAAGTATGCTAGGCATATGGGCATAAGCAATTGGTTCCCAGACCCTTAAACCCTATCCCAGCATATGGTCCATTTGAAAGGTGGGGATTAGATTTTGTGGGCCCACTTCCTCGTTCCTCACATGGGAAGTATTACATATTGGTGCCACAGATTATGCAACAAGGTGGACAGAAGCAAAGGTAATGGTCAATAATAAAGCAGTGGCTGTGGCATCCTTTCTCAGGGAATACATATGTGCCCGATTTGGGTGTCCATTAGAAATCCTTACGGATGGGGGGAGGTCTTTCAGGAATGACTTGATTGAAGCTTTGGTGGAGAAATTAAAAATAAAGCATGCTATGTCAACTCCCTATTATCCCTAATGTAATGGTTTAGTAGAAAAAACTAATGGACTGCTTTGTGGATCTTTGTCTAAGCTAGTGGATACTATGAAGAGAAAGTGGGATGTGCATTTGCGAGAGGTCCTATGGGCCTATAGGACAACTCACAAACTCTCTCTTGGTTTCACACCTTTTCAATTAGTTTATGGAATGGAGGCTATTTTGCCAATAGAATTGGAAATCACAAGCCTTCGCACATCTTTTGCACGCTTGAATAATGAAGAAGAAACACATGCCCAACGCCTAGCACAACTGGAGATCTTGGATGAGAGGCGACTTCAGGCACTTCAAAATTTGGAGACTGCACAACAACGGCACAAGGCAAGGCATGACACTCTCACGAGGAAGAAGAAGAAGCCAGAACTCAAGCAAGGAAGCTTAGTCATGAGGTATGATGGCCATGTGGAGAAACGGCTAGATAAGAAGCTTCTTCGACGCTGGGAAGGCCCCTTCAGGATAAAGCAAAAGTTCAAAAATAACACCTATCTTCTAGAGGATGCAAGTGGCCAAGAGGTTCTCAGACGTGCCAATGTGAGTACCGGCTAAAGATTTTTTACCCTCGAGCACCATGGCCAGCAGACCCCCAAGAGACAAGCATGGAGGATCTGTTGGGGGGGGGAAAGATGTGACATGAAAAATTGATATCTTTCATTTTCAATTTTGTGCATATTTTGATGGTTTCTCAATGGTAATAAGGTGGAAGCTTGTCCAAGAAGATTGCGGCGCCCACAATGGAATAACGGCGTGGTGATGCGGCGGCTTGGCGGCTACCCCAATAACAGCATTCTATCTTCAAACATAATGGTTTTACTTGATTTAGGGTGCACACATTGTAAATGCCACAAGTATGCTTAATAAATACTTTGGTATGGTAGATAGGCTAGTGATGTGGAAAATAAAAGTGAGCCTTCATGCTCACATGGATTTTAATTGTATTATTAATATGGTATTCACCATAAGGCTACAAGTTGGGGAGTGTGGAAGGCATATGGAGGAGTGTGTGTAGGTGCATAATTGGGAAAGATTCTTCTAGAATGCCTACATGGAAGAGGAGAATTCTGCCATGTGTAAGTGGGATCTCCACCTACATGCCACTTAGACTTGGCTATTATCTCATCACCCTTTCAAAGTCAAAAAGTCTTCAATTTTATAATCAATAGAAGACTTAGAACGCCATATTAGATAATTTGGGAAAATTCCCATTTTCGTTTGAAAAATGGGATCATGGTGAACTTGTCAAAACTCCCCCATGTGACATATCATTAGAAAGATCTTGAAGAGTAGAATCTAAATCTATGATCTCCGACAAATTTGAGTTGGTATGTTTAAGATATAGCCAAAACTATATGGAGTAATTGATTCCCAAAATATGAGATTTTTCTCAAATTATCTAATATTATTGACTTAGCCTAAGAGGACAATTGATGGTGACATCTACCCTTATGTCACTAAAGGGTTGAAGATTTTTATGTTGTAATTTGTAACAATGGAAGAGAGGGTGATTCTCCACCTATAAAAGGAGCCCTCCTCTCCCTTCCAAATCAATGAATGAAGCCTCCTCAATTGAGCATTTTGTGTCATTGCCATTCTCTTATCTTTCAAACCCTTATTCAAACACTCTCTTTACATGTGAATATCTCATTTAGCATTAGCTCCTCATGCTTAACCCAATTTTGGACCTCTTTGATAAGGGGGATAAGGAGTTATTATCTTGGTGGGCCTGTGACTTCTCAAGGTAGCCCTTGCCTTATTGCTGTCCTCCTTTGGAGGTACCAATGGTTTTAGCGGTAATGAGCATGTGGAAAGACTTTGGGGACCATAGGTAAATATTCCATTTGTTAAGGAGAGCTGGGCATGAGATGAATGTCTTCCAGATGTTAAGTCAATATATTCAATGTGCCCTTTAGTTTGGAACATATTATTAAGGACTTGGAAAGCTCTATTTTAGAGGAAGAGTGGGAGGCATATAGTAAATTGGTAAGTACATAAATTATAAATGAGGGATCATCACATTATGTTCACATGTCTAGCTTTGCCCTCTCCTCATCTAAAAAGAAAATCATATCAGGAAGATGGGATACATATTTAGAAGATAAGAGGATAAAGACTTGTCTTAATATATTCCCTCTATACAAGAAAAAGTGCAAGGTTGTTGAGTAATACTTTGGGTTTGTTGCTTATCTATTTCTTCATGCAGAGACAAAGAGGACTACACAAAGGATGAGCTGGAAGTTTAGAAGGGTCAAAAGGTTTCACAACATCATTTGTCACAAAGATTGAATTTGAAGATGAGATTATGGACCGATCATATGTGCATGGAGAGTGCTCAAAATCAAACTTTGCAATCCTTGGGCTGTCCTCCTTTCTTATAAATGGAAAGAATTATGTCCTTCTCTCCACATACAAAAGCTTTATAATTTGAGGGAGGATTATTGCCTTGCAATTATAGTAGATGGTTGTGAAGCTGCCAGAGGTATACTTGATGTGGAGAATAAACATAAATAAGAGTCTCTAACGTTGGACATCGAGGTGACAGAGAACTTCATTGAATCCCCTAGAGCTATGCCATTATGCTTTGACAAAGCCAAGGAGGTTGAATCTTCTCTTCCCACAGAGCTAGAATTTCAAAGTCTTCAAGAGAGAAGTTAGGAATTGCTGAAATGGAAAGAGAGCCCTTGCCTGAGCTTGATCAAGGAAATGACGAAGGCTCCATCAACCTTTGAGATGCATCCATGTCAGAAGAGGATGAGAGCCAGAAGGTAATTTACTTATTCTTGAGTGAGTTTATGTTATTGGTTGAGTTTATGTAAAATCTAAGTTCTTTGTCAATGCAGATAGAGCTTGATGATACCGATGGTTTCCTTGGACCTGGAGGTGCTACTCGTGCAAGAGTTGGGAAAGATGTTGCTCTTGCACACACTACATCCCATCTATTGACAAAGAACCAATGTGACACTTGAGCAGATGATCAAACACACGCATGAATACATGAGAAATACAAAAGTGGATATTCTTGAGTTTGAAGGTAATAATAGGATTCCATTCAGGGTCTCTCAAATGCATGTTTGGCTCACCTACCATGTTAGCAGACAAGACATCATCACGAACCCAATTGCCAATATCATATGATCCACTGTGTCATTCTCATCATCTTGATTCTCTAGCTTCCTCTTCCTTCTTGCCTTCTTCTATTTCTTTTCTCTCACCAATCTCATGCACCATGGACAAGGATTTGGGGTGTTAGCACCTTGTGAAGACCCAAGAAGGCACTTTATTGTCTTCAAGTCACCTCCTAAATGCTAGTCTACTATGTAAGTGTCCTTACCCTCCACTTCTAATTTCCCCCCCTAAATCTGTGCTTTGATGTATGACATTGGTAATCCAAGGTATCATATAAAACATCTAAGCCAACACTTCATGTATCTCCTTCAGTACATCATATGCCCTAAGCCACCATCTCTCCCTCTCAGATTGGGCACTAAAAGAGGAAAAATTTGACTTGCAAACCCTCTCCCTATCACTCATCTGATTTTCTAGGATTTTATTAGAACCTTCCAAAGGAAACTTAGTCTCCTCAGTCATGTTGATCTCACTCTTTGCATATACCATTTCCTCATTCATGAGTGTGATACTCATTCGTTCTAACCTCTTCAAACCTTTCACAATTTTACACTCATCCACTTTCAACATAGAACTTACCTTGTCACCTTGCATGACAAACAAAAGTAGGTAAGTTTTGGTGCTTAAAAGATTTTTCTACTAGCTCGCAGAAATGTAAAAAAATACTTACATTGTTTAGGGAGTCCAAAGAATAAGATCAGAGCTCTCTGAAGATGCTGTAGATCAACAAATATATTGTTGAACTCATTGTAGGGATACATGATCTTACCATTTGTGCCTCACTTTTTCCCCCAAGCTCCAATGGTTAATGTATTATTGATGCAATAGTATTCTCCAATTTTGTATTGCACATCATCATTGCATGTCCTCTTTGCTAATCTTATCTTTCTAAGTTTAGGAAAATATTCCTTGTGATGCCTTGTTTGCAGAGTGTATCTTTTAGCTTGATATCCTTTTGTGCTAATGCCCACTTCGTCGCATGCATTATGAATCTCCTTAATGCTTAGAAGATAAGTAATGTCATCCATTATCTCATTTGCGAGTACTTGACATATTGTCTTGTGGCATGGGTCTCGAATGATGGAAAGAATGTCACGTCTCCTCACACAACTACATAATATTTCCCCAAAATCTTGAGGACCATTATCACCACATGGTTCTTTCAAACATTTATTGTCACAAAACAATGAAGATTACCCAAAACACCTTAATATGTTGCTTAAAACAACCAAAAATACCTTAATCAAAATTACTTGCAAACAATAATAGACAAAGAACAAAAAAATACCTTGTGTTGTTGCATGGATTCTTTGCTTGTGAGATACAAGTTTTTGAATGTTATTGATTGCCCTCTTTCACTATCTTGCTACCATGGGGGTGCTCTTCATGCGAGAGATTGTGTCTTATAGCTTCATAACACGAGCCTCTTTCTCTTTGTCTCTTTTCTCCAACCCTACAATATTATTTTGTGCATCTTGTAGTGCATGTTGCACAGTACTCAAAGTTCTTTTTGTAAGCTTTGTATTTGTGAGTCGAGGAATTGAACTCTCCATGCATCACTCATGCTTAACCTTCTACAGTACCCAAGCAGCCCATTCTCACCCTCTCCAACAAACTGAATAAATGAAGGGAGATCAGTGAAGGGTGGAGGACAATGCGAAGAAGGATCATTAGAATGTAAATATCCATCAACCGAATGACCCACATTAGTTCGACCTTGTTGTCTTCGTGCATACTTCTCCTTTGCATTCACCATATTCATTCAATAATATAGGAACATGCAAGTCCAGCTTTAGTACTATTGTTGAACCTGAAATTTCTTTGTGTGCCATTCAAAAAATGGAAAAGACTATTCTGACCTATCCTATAGTATTCATAATAGGGTTGTCCTATTGTATCACAATGGGAGCTTGGGGGGAAGAGAGAGACAGGTGGAGAGAGAGAGAGAGAGAGAGACCTATTGTATTTACAATAGGAGAGGAGAACTGGGAAAAAAGGAAGAGAGAGAGAGAATCTTATTGCAAAGGTTGGTAGGAGACATGATGAATAATAGTAACGAGTGAAAGAAATGGGTTTGATGATGTGGAATGTGGCAGAAATTTCAAATACAACTATTAAAAAGGAGTAAATAAGATTGAAAGTTTAGATTTGCTACTAGTAGGGGTTTTAATAGCTAGAAAGAGAATCCTAGAGAGAAAATTAGAGAGATCTCCTACTTTTAGGCAAAAAAGTAGGCTTGATTATGAGCTTTGTCTCCTTAAGCCTCAATAAAATTAGTCTTAATTTTCTTAAAATTAGGGATCCTTACAAGGCCCTTTTTATGCTTAAATTTCCCCTAATGACATGGACCCCCCTGCGCCTAGCATATCTACGGTGGTATGATCGTTCCTAGAGGGGTCACATCTTATTCTAGTGTACCCATGAAACATCCCCTTCCTAGAGTGAGTGTGCTACCAACTCCTGCTATGAGACCAATTTCACCTCATGCCCACATGACGAGTACGTATTGGGGTGCCGATAAGGCACATACCTTATGTCGCACATCTATTCCCACCAAGGTTTAGAACAATTGCAAGGCCACGTGTCGCAACTCTAGATGCTCCTATCATTGCTCCAATTATGCCAGCACCAACTCTACCCAAAGACCCAGTTGCTTTTGCACAGGCTCTGGGAAGAGTGGTTGCAGAAAGCATAGCACGTGTTGTGAGAGATGTGGTCTCGACAGGAGCCATGGGAAGGCTACTCAAATAGCCAAGCCAACCCACAAGTTCATTGGTGATGATCCTAGGAGAAATTTGAAAGTTTTTGATCAAGTGTGTGACACCCTAGGAGAACAAAATGAGGTTTCCAATACCAATGCCTTTATTCTAACATTAGACATAAAGGTTGGGAATTGGTATAGAACTCTCAGGGTCAAGGAATGCTTGAACTTAACCGCTCTTAGGATATTTTTCTTAAACTTAACTGCTCAAGAGATTTTTCTTGAAGCAATTTGTGCGTGAAGGAGTCTTATGGGGTGTAGCTTCCTAGCTACACAAAGCTAAGAGAGAGAAAAAGAAGTTACTTAGAGATTTTATTAGCCGTCTCAAGAATTTGAACTCTCATTGCCTTCCACATGAACGCTATTCAAATAATCAATTGTTGGTTAGGTTCATCCATGGATGAACCTAACCATGAAGCGATCTATAATGGCTTAGTCATTAGAGGGATGACTACATGTGATGAAGTCACAACAAATGCCATCCAACTAGAGGATAATCTCATGGTTGAAGGAGATAACGCATTAGATTCTAAATCTATTACCTTCGGAGTCATGGGATAGAGCATTTCTACAATTAAACCCTTTGATCCAACTAGAGGATAATCTCATGGTTGAAGGAGATAAAGCATTAGATTCTAAATCTATTACCTTCAAAGTCATGGGATAGAGCATTTCTACAATTAAACCCTTTGTTAAAGACGACACAACGGATTTCATGAAAGCACTCCAAGAGGGAATTAAGGCCAATCGAGCCCCTAAAAATGTACATATGTACCTAGGGTGAGAGCTTCAATGGTGCTCAATCTGCCTGGCAAGAACATTCGACCAATGACTGTCCAGTCTCCTAAGAGAATGCTATAATGGGGTAATTGTACCTTTTGTGGATGTTATGGTCATGATGCTTCATAGTGTCTCTCATGCATTTGAAACCCTTTTTAATGTTTCTAGGCCTCAATAGTTAGATTTATTGGCTCCATCACAACCACAAGCCATAATTCTTGAAGCAACATCTCAACCCAATATGGATCAAAAAACACAAAAACCCATTGCAAGGGGGATTTACAATCTCATCTAAGACCCCGTCCAAGCCTCTATTGTACCAAATGTGTGAAATGGGGAGACCACGAGATTTCTAATGCTACCATCAAAAGGTTTCCTTGGCTCAAGCAATGCCCGCAAGTACTACCTGCAAACCCTAGGCAACCACTTGCTTTGCTAGCCCTTGCACATCACTGTAAGATTCCTCCCCAGCCTCTCAAAATGTCCAGCATCTTTCCCTTGTAATCAATTTCCTCTTCAGAAATATAAGAGATCTCATCTCTACCTATTTTGTCATAGAGAGAGAAAATATTCTAGAAAGAGAATATTCATATTTTGAATATTTTTGGATAGAAAAATATCTCATCTTATTAAAATGAATTCCCCTAAAATAGAAATTTAAAAAGAACTTTCCAATGTGCAATTGGAATTAATTGGAAATAGGTATAAAGAACCTTAGCCTAAGGGTCTAGATTTTCAGAAATCTTTGGATTTTGGTCTAATTAAGGTTCCTATGGGCCAATAAGATGAATCCATGTGTGGGGAGGAGATAATCCAATTTGTAAAAGAAATTATCCAAAAATGAATAAATGCTAGATCTCTATCTTGATAGTGACTAAACTTAGACTAGCTGGGTTAGCTCACTTACATTGTACTTAGATTTTTGGGCAGTGACTAACCTCAGACTAGCTGGGGTAGCTCATTTTCATTCTGATGTACTTATTTGATGTTTATATCATTATGAGTTTTCTCATTATTGAGTATCATTACATTTTAGTTGATGTTCTTGATTTTATTATATTTTTTAACACTTTGGCTATCATATTGTTTGTTGAAAATCTCAATGCCATCGTACCCAAACATGCTCTTATGGGGACCAAACTTTGCAAGCATGGGGAGGGGACCCACCCCCACATGCTTGCAAAATTTGGTCACAATCAGAGCATGTTTGGATTGGTAATTAGCACCCAGTGCGGGTTTTTCAAGTCTCTTGGTGCTTAAGAGGCCATGGAAAATCCGAGCCTTCCCCATACCATCGTACCCAAACATGCTCCGATAGGGACCAAACTTTGCAAGCATGTGTATACCATCGTACCCAAACATGCTCCGATGGGGACCAAACTTTGCAAGCATGTGGGTCCCCCCCACATGCTTGCAAAGTTTGGTCACAATCAGAGCATGTTTGGATTGGTAATTAGCGCCCAATGCGGGTTTTTCAAGTCTCTTGGTGCTTAAGAGGCCATGGAAAATCCGGGCCTTCCCCATACCATCATACCCAAACATGCTCTGATAGGGACCAACCTTTGCAAGCATGTGGGGGTGGGTCTCCCCCACATGCTTGCAAAGTTTGGTCACAATCAGAGCATGTTTGGATTGGCAATTAGCGCCCAGTCCAGATTTTTCAAGTCTCTTGGTGCTTAAGAGGCCATGGAAAATCCGGGCCTTCCCCATACCATCGTACCCAAACATGCTCCAATAGGGACCAAACTTTGCAAGCATGTGGGGGTGGGTCCCCCCACATGCTTGCAAAGTTTGGTCCCCCATCGGAGCATGTTTGGATTGGTAATTAGCGCCCAGTGCGGGTTTTTCAAGTCTCTTGGTGCTTACGAGGCCATGGAAAATCCGGGCCTTCCCCATACCATCGTACCCAAACATGCTCCGATGGGGACCAAGCAAGCATGTGGGGGTGGGTCCCCCCCACATGCTTGCAAAGTTTGGTCACAATCAGAGCATGTTTGGATTGGCAATTAGCGCCTAGTTCCGATTTTTCAAGTCTCTTGGTGCTTAAGAGGCCATGGAAAATCCAGGCCTTCCCCATACCATCGTACCCAAACATGCTCCGATGGGGACCAAACTTTGCAAGCGTGTGGGGGTGGGTCACCCCCACATGCTTACGAAGTTTGGTCACAATCAGAGCATGTTTGGATTGGCAATTAGCGCCCAGTTCCGATTTTTCAAGTCTCTTGGTGCTTAAGAGGCCATGGAAAATCCGGGCCTTCCCCATACCATCGCACCCAAACATGCTCCGATGGGGACCAAACTTTGCAAGCATCGGGGGGGGGGGGGGGGGGGGGCACTCCCACATGCTTGCAAAGTTTGGTCACAATCGGAGCATGTTTGGATTGGTAATTAGCGCCGAGTCCGGATTTTTCAAGTCTCTTGGTGCTTAAGAGGCCATGGAAAATCCGGGCCTTCCCCATACCATCGCACCCAAACATGCTCCGATGGGGACCAAACTTTGCAAGCATGTGGGGGGGACCCACCCCCACATGCTTGCCAAGTTTGGTCCCCATCGGAGCATGTTTGGGTACGATGGTATGGGGAAGGCCCGGATTTTCCATGGCTTCTTAAGCACCAAGAGACTTGAAAAACCCGCACTGGGCGCTAATTACCAATCCAAACATGCTCTGATTGTGACCAAACTTTGCAAGCATGTGGGGGAAACCCACCCCCACATGCTTGCTTGGTCCCCATCGGAGCATGTTTGGGTACGATGGTATGGGGAAGGCCCGGATTTTCCATGGCTTCTTAAGCACCAAGAGACTTTAAAAACCCGCACTGGGCGCTAATTACCAATCCAAACATGATCTGATTGAGACCAAACTTTGCAAGCATGTGGGGGGGACCCACCCCCACATGCTTGCAAAGTTTGGTCCCTATCGGAGCATGTTTGGGTACGATGGTATGGGGAAGGCCCGAATTTTCCATGGCCTCTTAAGCACCAAGAGACTTGAAAAATCCGGACTGGGCGCTAATTGCCAATCCAAACATGCTCTGATTGTGACCAAACTTTGCAAGCATGTGGGGGGGACCCACCCCCACATGCTTGCAAAGTTTGGTCCCTATCGGAGCATGTTTGGGTACGATGGTATGGGGAAGGCCCGGATTTTCCATGGCCTCTTAAGCACCAAGAGACTTGAAAAATCCGGACTGGGCGCTAATTGCCAATCCAAACATGCTCTGATTGTGACCAAACTTTGCAAGCATGTGGGGGGGACCCACCCCCACATGCTTGCAAAGTTTGGTCCCTATCGGAGCATGTTTGGGTACGATGGTATGGGGAAGGCCCGGATTTTCCATGGCCTCTTAAGCACCAAGAGACTTGAAAAACCCGCACTGGGCGCTAATTACAATCCAAACATGCTCCAATGGGGACCAAACTTTGCAAGCATGTGGGGGGGACCCACCCCCACATGCTTGCAAAGTTTGGTGCCTATCGGAGCATAGTTGGGTACGATGGTATGGGGAAGGCCCGGATTTTCCATGGCCTCTTAAGCACCAAGAGACTTGAAAAATCCGGACTAGGCGCTAATTTCCAATCCAAACATGCTCTGATTGTGACCAAACTTTGCAAGCATGTGGGGGGGACCCACCCCCACATGCTTGCAAAGTTTGGTCCCTATCAGAGCATGTTTGGGTACGATGGTATGGGGAAGGCCCGGATTTT
Organism: Cibotium barometz; assembly: GCF_041138505.1. Lineage (NCBI taxonomy): Eukaryota > Viridiplantae > Streptophyta > Polypodiopsida > Cyatheales > Cibotiaceae > Cibotium > Cibotium barometz. The sequence continues at coordinate 28,367,018 of NC_141057.1, read as the reverse complement.
CCATGGCCTCTTAAGCACCAAGAGACTTGAAAAACCCGCACACTGGGCGCTAATTACCAATCCAAACATGCTCTGATTGTGACCAAACTTTGCAAGCATGTGGGGGGGACCCACCCCCGCATGCTTGCAAAGTTTGGTTCCCATCGGAGCATGTTTGGGTGCGATGGTATGGGGAAGGCCCGGATTTTCCATGGCCTCTTAAGCACCAAGAGACTTGAAAAACCCGCACTGGGCGCTAATTACCAATCCAAACATGCTCTGATTATGACCAAACTTTGCAAGCATGTGGGGGGGACCCACCCCCACATGCTTGCAAAGTTTGGTCCCCATCGGAGCATGTTTGGGTACGATGGTATGGGGAAGGCCCGGATTTTCCATGGCCTCTTAAGCACCAAGAGACTTGAAAAACCCGCACTGGGCGCTAATTACCAATCCAAACATGCTCTGATTGTGACCAAACTTTGCAAGCATGTGGGGGGGACCCACCCCCACATGCTTGCAAAGTTTGGTCCCCATCGGAGCATGTTTGGGTACGATGGTATGGGGAAGGCCCGGATTTTCCATGGCCTCTTAAGCACCAAGAGACTTAAAAAACCCGCACTGGGCGCTAATTACCAATCCAAACATGCTCTGATTGTGACCAAACTTTGCAAGCATGTGGGGGGGACCCACCCCCACATGCTTGCAAAGTTTGGTCCCCATCAGAGCATGTTTGGGTACGATGGTATGGGGAAGGCCCGGATTTTCCATGGCCTCTTAAGCACCAAGAGACTTTAAAAACCCACACTGGGTGCTAATTACCAATCCAAACATGATCTGATTGTGACCAAACTTTGCAAGCATGTGGGGGGAACCCACCCCCACATGCTTGCAAAGTGTGGTCCCTATCGGAGCATGTTTGGGTACGATGGTATGGGGAAGGCCCGGATTTTCCATGGCCTCTTAAGCACCAAGAGACTTGAAAAATTCGGACTGGGCGCTAATTGCCAATCCAAACATGCTCTGATTGTGACCAAACTTTGCAAGCATGTGGGGGGGACGCACCCCCACATGCTTGCAAAGTTTGGTCCTTATCGGAGCATGTTTGGGTACGATGGTATGGGGAAGGCCCGGATTTTCCATGGCCTCTTAAGCACCAAGAGACTTGAAAAACCCGCACTGGGCGCTAATTACCAATCCAAACATGCTCCGATGGGGACTAAACTTTGCAAGCATGTGGGGGGGACCCACCCCCACATGCTTGCAAAGTTTGGTCCCTATCGGAGCATGTTTAGGTACGATGGTATGGGGAAGGCCCGGATTTTTCGTGGCCTCTTAAGCACCAAGAGACTTGAAAAATCCGGACTGGGCGCTAATTGCCAATCCAATTGGGTACGATGGTATGGGGAAGGCCCGGATTTTCCATGGCCTCTTAAGCACCAAGAGACTTGAAAAACCCGCACACTGGGCGCTAATTACCAATCCAAACATGCTCTGATTGTGACCAAACTTTGCAAGCATGTGGGGGGGACCCACCCCCACATGCTTGCAAAGTTTGGTCCCCATCGGAGCATGTTTGGGTACGATGGTATGGGGAAGGCCCGGATTTTCCATGGCCTCTTAAGCACCAAGAGACTTCAAAAACCCACACTGGGCGCTAATTACCAATCCAAACATGCTCTGATTGTGACCAAACTTTACAAGCATGTGGGGGGGACCCACCCCCACATGCTTGCAAAGTTTGGTCCCCATCGGAGTATGTTTGGGTACGATGGTATGGGGAAGGCCCGGATTTTCCATGGCCTCTTAAGCACCAAGAGACTTGAAAAACCCGCACTGGGCGCTAATTACCAATCCAAACATGCTCTGATTGTGACCAAACTTTGCAAGCATGTGGGGGGGACCCACTCCCACATGCTTGCAAAGTTTGGTCCCCATCGGAGCATGTTTGGGTACGATGGTATGGGGAAGGCCCGGATTTTCCATGGCCTCTTAAGCACCAAGAGACTTTAAAAACCCACACTGGGCGCTAATTACCAATCCAAACATGATCTGATTGTGACCAAACTTTGCAAGCATGTGGGGGTGGGTGCCCCCCCATGCTTGCAAAGTTTGGTCCCCATCAGAGCATGTTTGGGTACGATGGCATGGAGATTTTCAACAAACAATATGATAGCCAAAGTGTTAAAAAATATATATTAAAATCAAGAACATCAACTAAAATGTAATGATACTCAATAATGAAAAAACTCATAATGATATAAACATCAAATAAGTACATCAGAATGAAAATGAGCTACCCCAGCTAGTTTGAGGTTAGTCACTGCCCAAGAATCTAAGTACAATGTAAGTGAGCTAACCCAGCTAGTCTGAGTTTAGTCACTATCAACAGCAACCCAATCAAAATCGTCATCTCTAACTGCCGGTCGATGTGCGCGTAGAGGCTGCTGTGCACGTCGAGGAGGCTGTGCCGGCTGCGGGGGTCGTCGAATGTCTGCGGGGAGGTCTGCCTCAAAGGCAGGATCGTGAGCTGGTGCCGGTGTACTCGGGAGCTCACGAGTCCCAAAAGCTGCTATGGCCCTCTCTCTCTCTCTCTACGTCGTGCTAATGCAAGACGCCTCTGTCTGTAAACCCAAAATCTATAATCTGCAATGGTACGTGTCTGCCACTCTGCTCGTGTAAGCTTCTCTGCTGTAAGGACACGCTGCTCATGAGAAGCAGCACTGCTACTAGCACCATCACCCGATGTGCCACTAGGGCCAGCACCACCCGATGTGCCACTAGGGCCAGCACCACCCACGCTGCTCATGAGAAGCAGCACTGCTGCTAGCACCATCACCCGACTAGGGCCAGCACCACCCACGCGCTCATATGCTGTGACCTGGCTCTCATGTAGGACTCTCTGGTAAGCGTCGAACTCATGTGAGCTCCACTCTATCTCAGGAGGCACCTTAGGCTCCTGGGCTCTATCGTCGAAGGCGTCGAGTCCCAAGTCCATAGCTGATGTAAAGTCGACAGGCCTGCCAGTCCTGGCATCTACTCGAACGAGGCCTGGGTGAAGATCATCGATGCCCAATACCCTGTACATCGCTAGGTCGACGCGTGCACGGTAGGAGGGGCATGCTGAGAACCGAACTAGCTCCTGGGTGATGCAAGACAAGTGGAAAATATGTCCACATCCCAGGGCATATCCACCTGTACTATCAATGTCCTCGATACATAAAGAACAGCACGCATCACGTAGGAAGGGTGGTGCATCCTGCGGGAGAGGTCGTCGAAAAACCTCTGTGAGACAGGCCGTGGATATAAAGGTAGGTAAGGCACTGTCACGTCCGAGGATCTACGATACTCTCGAACATGTAGCATCAGCTGCTCTGCCCTGTGCTGGGCAATCTGCTCCATAATCTGATGATGCTGTGCCTCAGCTCTGGAGCTCTCTACCTCGGTCCGAGCCTACGCAAAAAAGCAAAGCATTAAAATAATTGATTAGTCTCTCATTAGGTATTACTTAAAGAAATTTATAACTTAGGACCTTAATTATAACTCTTTTACGTGCAAGAGAAACCTACTTGCTGGATGTCGGACTCTCTCAGATGCTGTGCCTCTGCAGTAGCTGCCTCTGCCATCTGTAATGCAGCTTTGAGGCGGTCAATCTCCGCTCTCGCCTCTACCAACTCCTGAGTGAGCCTCTCAGTGGTAGGTGTGGGAACCTACGTGACACAATCAACCATGCTGCTCATGTAAAAATATAGAAAAGTATATATAAACATGAAGATAAATGACCAAAAAAACTTAAGACGTAATATATATGTAAATACCTCCACATCTGTCGTCGGTATAGATCGTGAGAACAGGCGTACCATGTGCTGGATGCTCTCCGTGGTACTCCGTACGTCAATGCCGACCTGGGTGCCAAGAGCCTCTACTGTCGACAATGGCACAAATGAAGGATCTGTGGTAGGTGCTACACGAAGGGCTGGTGGAGGCCGCCTACCCTGGTCCTGGAGACGGCCTCGGCCAGCACCACCACCCGGACGATGGCTGGTGTAATCCACCTCCTCCCCTAAGACAAACTCCGCATATAAGTGCTTTGCGAAGTATATGGGAATCTGGCGGTTGTTCGGCATCCTCCCATATGCGGCAACATATCGACTATAGATATGTGCTGCCATACGAGGTTGCGAACACCGCGAAATAGTGAGGGGCTTGCCCGCCCCAGGCCTCATCCCACGACTATCGAGAAAAAGATCTAGGTAGGCACCATCCCTAATAGGAGCAAGATCACAGACCTGACGATATGTCAGGCCATGTGACACAGGAGCAGCGCGATGGTGGGCTATCCACTCATCTACATAAACAATATCGTGAAGGCTACGAAGGGACGCAAGCATCGCCTCCAAGTCTGCCACGATATGTAATGTAGACGGAGTGTCTCTAGCACTCCTACGGATAGCCGCTAACTCGCGGTCTATCTCCGCGATGAGGTCCGCAACAGATGAGCGGCCCTCCTCGTGGCCCTCCTCGTGTGACTCCATGCTAAAACCTAAGCCAAATGTGAAGGGTCCAATGTGAAGGGTCTAATGCTTAGTGCTAAGTAGCACTAATGAAGCTAAAAAACAAAGCTAATGGGCTCACTTATGCTAATCCAAATCAAGAGAGCAAGGAGAGTGAAAACGACTTGTGACAATGAGGCAAAAAAAAAAGTTTTCCGGTTTTATAACCTCGATCGAGGTTCGGTAACATCATGCAATTTAGGGTTTGCAAGATTAACGCTCTGGATATTAGGGTTAGTGCAACATACAGCCAAGATACACACCTAATTTTAGGGTTGGGGAAGGATCGACGGCTGAGATTTGATATTACTATCTCGTTCGAGGTACATGGACGGCCACGATTTAAAGGCATTACCACGACAAGGTATCTCGACGGTCAAGATTCATTATATACCTCGATCGAGATATTTAAATGGCCGAGATCGCATCTTCCAACGTACGTGAATGGACAGTATAGATTGCGTTTACGTATCTCGATCGAGATAATTGGATGGTGGATATTGCGTCTACGTATCTCGATTGAGATATTTGGACGGTGCAGATTGTATCTTTGTATCTCGATCGAGATATTTGGACGGCTGAGATTTGATCTCAGTATCTCAATCGAGATATGGGGACGGTGGAGATTGTATCCCATTACCTTGAACAATGAATGGTCGCGATTTGATGTAAATTTCTCGTTCGAGATACGTGGACGATGGAGATGTGCTAGTCAAATATGCCTAGGGGGATACAACGTGGCCTTGATGTGGATCCGAGTGGCATAGATATCTCGATCGAGATAATGTGGTGGCGGTGACATGTATTGGTGACATGGATGACGCCTGGAAACCCGGACCTGCTAGCATGGCATTAGTTGGCATCTCGATCGAGAAATGTCGATTTAGGCTCGGGAGGCACGTGTCGTCTTTTAATTCGCGGCACTATCACGATCGAGGTACTCCGCCCGAGATGCATGGATGTCCCAATTTTAGAGAGAGTGAACGAAAGTGAGTACCCTCATCTTGCAACCACCCACCTAACCAAATTCCTAATTGGATCCTATCACTATAGTGGTTGGGCAGTTGGCTAACCCATGGGACTGGGGATGGGGTTAGGTGGGACTGATGGACCCCTAAAATGAGACTCAATTCTGTTCTTGGGATCTTTTGGCCTCCTTTCCACTTTTGGTAGTGGCTTGTGAATTCTAAGTGAAAGAAGTTTTGGGTTTGGTTTAAGAAAAAATTGGGCAACCACATATGGGTGTTTTCCTCATAAATATCATAAATACCTTGGGTTGCAAGCAATACCTCCATTGCCACTTTGGTAGTGGCTTGAGATGAAAGAGGTTTGGGATTTGGTTAAGGAAAACTTGGGCAACCACATATGGGTGTTTTCCTTATAAATATCATAAATACTCCTTACAATGTGATGCTGCCTGTGATAGCCACCCATCTCTTTTTTATGGGTTTGGTTGAGATTGCTTTATCTTATTAGTAGGAGAAGGCTAGGATGTTGTAATTTAGAATCCATAGATAAGTGTTATTTTCATATTACCTTGATTCTTATTAGCAATTCTTGTTAGACCCTCCCTAATCCCTCAACTGGTGTAACTGAAACCCTTTCTTTACTAGTTAAATTATTAGTGAGAGAAAATCATCTTGGAGAGAGAAGTTTATGATTTGAAAAAGTACTTGGAGAGAGAAGTTTATGATTTGAAAAAGTACTTGGATATAGAATTTCCTTTTTTATCCTAGGAAATGAAAAAGGAAATCGGATCTCAAAACAAACACTCCACAAGTATTTGGATAGAAAGTTTCCTTTTTTTATCTGAGGAACTCAAAAACACAATTAGATCTTGGAATGAACACTTTGCCAAGTGGAATTTTTTAAAGTTTGAGTCGATAAATAGGAGTTTCCATAGATTTAGGCCCTTACATGGACCACTTGGAGCTATTTTAGAATAATGTAAGCTACTAAAAATATTGAATTTCCCTTGGTTATTTCGACAATGAAGTGGGAGTTTGCATTTAATTCCTCTCACCACCACAATATTGGTACGAGTTTGTTCAAGGATCTTTATGGTCAACAATATTAATGTTTTACTTCCCTAAATTAGTTAGATCCACTAATCAGGGTGGAAGTCTTAAAACAAATGCTTGATAAAATGGATAAACCAAATGGAATCAATAAAGAAGGATATAAAGGCTTGAAGTTCCCAAGACATGAAAAGCAAATATGACGATCTAAAGAGATCCAATAATGAATTTGAAGTAGGCAATATGGTTTTTCTTCATGTAAGGCCTAAAAGTCCTGATATATCTTTGAGAAAATGCAGGAAGTGGGATGTATGTCATCACAAGAAAGGTTGATCAGGCATATAAGCTTCTTCTTCCTCGTTATCTTAAAGTCCATAATGTTTTTTATGTCAGCCTACTGAAGAAGTATCACCAAAATCCTAAGTACATTTGAGAGGATGATCGGATCATCATGCTAGTTCAGGGATGAATAGAATTGAAACTAGAGGAGATCTTGGATGTTAAAGAAAAGCCTCTAAGGAATAGAATCTTAAGGAAATATCTAGTAAAATGAAAATTTATATTTCGTGTGTTGAAGATGTAACATAGAAGAAGGAGGAGGATAAAGAATATCTCTTGTTTTTCTTGAGATGATTCTTAAGTGCAGGAGAATGTGAGAGTATTTTATTAATATGTATCCTTTTAGTGAGAGAAAATATACTTATAGCATGTAGAAAGAAAGCGGAAGTGTAAATTCTTCATATGAAGGTAAGAAGTAGATAGGTGCACCATATTTTTTAAAGTCATAAAAATTAAATTAAGCCTTGAAGACCTATACACATGAGCATGAAACCATATTATTATTAAATAATAAAATGCAGACAATGAAATTCGAAAAAAATAAACTTTAAAAATGAGTAAATGGAGTATGATGGTTACTTCTCTATAGGTGTGTAGTTAAAAATTCAAAAAGAAGCCCCCTCAAAAAAATATTTAAAATACCTAGACTAAGGCGCGTGCACAAAATAATTAAAAACAAGTGAATTGTTAAATTAATCTAAGGTTTGGAAAAAACATGGTTTTATAAAAAGAGGTGGGAAAAGGTTAGTTGTTGATGGGAATGCTCAAACCATGATATTTATGGGTTTTCATGGTGATTTGTGCATGCATCATGAGGATGAGCCATGCACTTTTCCATTAGTTAACTAAAAAAAGGGTGAGTTCACTAAACCTTAGCCACAAAAATAGATGGTATGCATGATACACATGACCCATTAGACTCCGCCACACATTAACTAATAGAGAATCAACTAATAGAGAATCTAGGGTGTATGTATAGGCTTGTAAGGCTATAAAAACCTCCCCCACAAGCTAGAAGTCCATGAATTTTTCTATGGGAGTTTGAAGCTCTTTATTTTGCTAAAACCCACGCATAGTACCCCATACTTGTACCTTGGGTACATCTAACCACTATATAGCCCTCCTTTATACTTAGCATAGCCAAATTGGGGGATTCTGAAGCGTTGAGATAAATAATTTCAACTCGTGGGTTTCTAAAGGGTTGTGTAAGCCTATATCAACCTTAGAAATCTCTCTACTGCAAGTACATGAAGCACTTATCAAGGTACTTGATATCCTTTTTACTCCATTTTGTCAATTTCTCTCTATTTTGAGTGGATTTGCCTTGTTGCCTATTGGTATAAAATTGGTACTTTTTTATTAATCAAGATTTCAATTAAGACCTTATAGACCTTAAGAATTAGATTAATGCTACAAGAACCCATTTAGCTTTAGTTGTGCATATAAAAATCATAGTTTTGGTAAAATGTTTTTTTCTCAATCTATTGGGGGAATAGAATTATTCAAATTGAATTAAGTTTGGAAAAGAATTTAAATATAAGATTGTATCCTAAACCCCTAAACTTGTGGCCATATTAGTTCTAGACTTGAACCTTAATATACAAAAATTAATATATTTAGCCTAAATAGAAAAGGATCATTGTTGTGAGTAGAAATAAATTGTGAGTCTATGGCTAAAATATTGAGAAATTTAATTAGTAGAGGAAATTCAAATTTTTAGTGAGATGATCAATAACTAAAATCATAGGGAGATGACAAACCTTAGCTTAATTTATTAGTCTGGACCATAGGTTACATGGTCGATTGAATAAAATATTTTCATAAGGGTAAAAATACCCCTCTTTTGCATGCTTAAAATGATATGTTTAAGAGGTAAAAATTAAGGTAATGTTTTTGCAAATTGTAGCTATAGGAAGGATATAAATTCCTACTACACCTAGTTGTGCATACGAAGCATAAATTTTCATAATTCTCTTTTTAGATGCAATGACTATGAAATTAGGGATGATAAAAAAGATGTTATTTTAAGAAAACTATTATACCGTTCTCTCTTTCCCTAGAAACAGTGGAAGAAAAACTTGAGACAAAATTGTCATTACTTACAAGGAAGAATTGGAACATAGAGGGTTAGCAATTGACTAGGAATTCTAGCAAGAAGGATTAATTTCATAGTCCGTAATTTAGTTAAAAGTTGAAATGGGAATATAAAAGTTTGACTCGTATAGATCTAGCCTAAATTTGAATAAAAAATAGATTATGAGTTTTGTGCTTGAAGGGAAGCTAAACCTAAGTAACTCTTAGAAGACTTATTGTTTACTAGAAGATCCAAAAATAATACTTAAACCCCCTTGAGATTGTCTCTCAATAGATCATTAATAATTGGAGCTGCAAGAAATTAGATCCCCTATTGAGATTGTCTCTTAATAGATCTCTTAATAGATACACTTGAGATTGTCTCTTAATAGATCTCTTTAATAGCTCTTGCAAGTATACACACACACTCACACAAACCCTACAAGAGAACACACAAGGTGAGAGGCTGAAAATTCTTCTTCTTCTTGTTCACACAACGAAAGAAGTCTACCAGGAAGATAAATTGACTAACACACATAATAGAGTATATACAAGTAATCCATAATGTAAGCATGCTAGAGGAGTGGGTAAGTGTGGACTAGTGGATGTAGTCCAGCTATAGAATCTTTGGCGAAGATATGTCGGTGCTAGCTACCAAACCCGCCCACTGATGTAAATATCGAACGGTCATACAGGCGCCTCATGAGTGTCAGCTCATGTTGAGCTTGACATCTCAACATCCTTGAGCATGTCTCCGTTGTGCACATGATAAACTTTCTCTGTGGATGCCATGCGAGGAGCGTAAGGACTCCTAGGTGTGCGTGGTGTACTACTAGCTGAGGAGATGGGTGAATGCTGAGGAGATGGGTGAATGCTGATGTGTAGGAGATACTGCATCTATGCCACCACTCCTAGAATAATTACTACCCCCACCACTACTACGTCTATGTGTAGTCAAGTGACAACTAGGGGTGTGTGGTCCCCGTGTAATCGAGGGAGTGGGGATCGATGTGGTTGCACTGCTGGACAGATTAGAGGGCCCAACCCCCCATCCAAAGTACTATTGTGCTCTGTGCTCAAGGGTAGCCTATGAGATAAACTCAAAGAACTGATCTGGGCTACAAGCCTATGGTGTAAGCATAACACAAGTGTGGTGCGGCATGTCCAAGGGGTTGTAACCTCCCAGAGTATCGGCTGGCCATAATCCTAAACACATACATATAGTTAGTGTTTCAGAAGCATGCATAAAGCTTAATGCAAAGAAGTTTAATACATGGATAGAGCTAGATGCATTGAGCATGTGTGCAAGAAGCTTAATACATGCATAGAGCTAGATGCATTGAGCATGTCTGCAAGAAGCATGCATAAATCTTTATGTAAGAAGCTTAATGCATCTAGTTATTGCATCTATGCATATAGCCATTAGGAGAAATATGGACTCTCCATTTTTTCCCTTAAGGGCTTTCTCTCTCTTCCATGAATCAAAGAAAAGTGGTGAAAAAATGTTATAATATTGCCATCCTCTCTCCTCTTTTAGAATCAAGGAGATCTCTTTATACTATTTTTATAAGAGATTCACCTATTATTTTATTGTATTACTGTCCCATGTCCAAAGTTAGGACCACCTATCCTCAAAATTCTAAAAATATGAAATAATAATATTATATTTGATTTAAAAACGTGAAGCATCTAAGATGTGACACTCTTAAATACCCACATGACTTTTCAACTTCTAAATCCTTCAAAATAGATTGCATTTATGTTTTTCAAAATGGGAGAAGTTAAAAAATGGAATAACTTGATGTAGATATCACATTTTTCAATTTTTTTAACTCACACCTACCTCTATGGTCTAACAGTGTGGTTATTAAGTTTCATCATTTTTCATCAAGTATACAGGGGTTTATGAAGTTTTTCTTCATTTAGAGGCTTCTCTAGATTTTTAGTGTAGGTTTTTTAGTGTAGGGTGATTTTAGTATACTTTGATAAGATATGGTTTTTGTTTTTTCTCTTTCCCTCCTTTGTACAAAGAAAATTCAAATCTGTGTTTGTTTTCTTTAGTAGCTATGCTCAAAAGCTTTCTTTCCCTCCTAAACCACATCAATGACTTTAAATCTTCTCAACCATGGGGTTTTTGCTCTTCTATGATAGAGAAATTGAAGGGTATGCTGATTATTTGGTGCCATTTAGTTGGAACTACATATTCATCTTCCCCTTCAATCATCTTTCTATTCATTAATCTGTGCAAAAGAATCAAAGAACAAGAGAGCAATGGAGGTATGTCCAGCTTGTTATCTATTATGTTGTTTTTTTATGGTTTAATTTTTTCTAAGTTATTATGTTTTCTTTACTATTTTGACCATCTTATTGTTCTGAATGTGATTTAGTCACGTGTGAAATTGAAGATAACTGTTGAGTTTAATGATGTTATTTCTATGTTATTTGGATTGTTCACTAGTGAAATTCTGAGTGTGTTATTTCTCATTTAAGCTATGTTATTTGTTAGATTTTTGAGTTATAAAAATGTATAAAAGCTAATTTGGGGTTAATGGTTGTGTTTAATGATGCTTGCTTTCCTATTCTGACCATCTTATCTTTCTAAATGTCATCTAGTCATGTGTGAAATTGAAGTCAATAGTTGAGTTTTATGATCTTATTTCTATGTTATTTGGTTGAAACAAGCGTTATTTTGATTAAAAGTTATGATTTAGTTCTATGTTCTATTGAAGTTATATCTAGTTAAGATTATGTTCAATAATGTTATTTTTTGTTAAAGTTATGTTATTTGTTAAATTTTTGAGTTGTACAAATGTATAAAAGCTATTTTTTTGTTAACAGCTGTGTTTTGTCCAAAGCTAATTTTTAGTTAATAATTGTTTTTTGTCCAAATGCTAATTTTAGGATGTAGCCGAGAACAAGAAGAGAGACATTCACTTCCAATCGGGGCCGACGAGTATACACCACTATACAAGAGAACAAGTGAAAAGAAACCATAGCTAATGCAACAAGAGAGACATGCACGAAAAAAACATGTCGATCTTTGGATTGAGGAGTGTATTTATCCACTCGATCCAATTACCCAAAGTCTTCCACAACTTAGTGGGCTTACAGATTTCATTTTTTATGTGTGTGAAGGTAATGCAGGGTTATTGGGATACACTAGGAGGCTAGTGTAAGGACCCCTACCCGTAGGGCGGGGGAAATCCTTTTGATAGGCGGTTAAGTCTCGTGTTATTTTCAGATTGACGACACTTCGATCTCGTAGAAATACGAGGTTACGAACAAACAGAGGGACCTAACTCTATCTCGCAGGGGAAGCATAGTCATCCTAAAGGAAATTCTAATCCCCAGCACGGAATGTGCGTGGAGATGGAACAAGACCCACACTTGGTTCAAGGAAGCCAACGCCTTTTCCCCCGTATTTTATGAGGCACGGCCACTGGCTCGGTCCCCTAAAACAAGTTTTGTTCGGGACTCTACTATTCCCTAAGTATCGCAAGTTACGACTAGTAGAAAGCTACCCGACTGATCGGGTCCACCCATCCTTAGAATGGTGCCGTCATCAGGGCATCCATTCTCCCACTTTCCACACACTCACCCGTTCAATTGGTTTCTAATTAAGTCCTACCACACTGTGAAACACTTAAAAAACAAATTCCTTTGTTAATTAATTACACTTGATTCCTTAAAAGAAATCTTCCTTAGCACAACATTGAAATCAACAAACATACTTACAGTGAAAAATATTTACAAAGACCCTGGAGCCGGGCCGATATTCCAATCCAAACTTCCATGTCCCAAACCATAACCATAACCATAACCACAATCCAATCACAACCACAACCACAACCACAACCACACCGATGATCTAGAATTTGATCTTCCAGCCTCAACCAGCTGGGTAAACCTCACGGACCGACTCCCCTCGTGGCAGGCCAACCGATGAGGGCCAAGCCGTCCTGTCACCCCCTCAAGTACTGCCGCTTGTACCAAACCCTCTCGCCCTTCGGAGGGGACGTCTCCTCATGAGGTGGGGGTTAAGTTACCGCACTAGCCTGGACCCACAGAACTAGGTAGCATATATAGATCACCCTGGTGGTGAAATCCAATTCCCAGTGGCATAGGAGGGGATCGCCCTGGCCGACTCCCGGCCTCGCTATATCCTTGGCCCGGCTACGCAGGCAAGTACGGAGCTAGCTAAGGGGGGGAGAAGCTGTACCTGCATGTTAGCAATAACCAATAGTCTGCCTCAAAAAACTAAGGGGCCAATGACTCTCTACATTAACACTAAAAGAGCCATGACCCTCCCAAAAGGAATAACCACATCAATGAGTGCTGAATGCGTGCCATCTTGCATGTCTTGGTCGAAGCCGATGAGCCACTCCTGTCTCCGTACAAGTCCCCACCTCCTATACTTGAAGCAAATGCACAAAGTTTGTCTTGCAATGAAGTACATATCATAAAAAACAAGGAACAACCAACATAAAAACATAAAAACAACAACAAGAATCAACATAAGTACTTGTGAATAAAAGCTATAAAAAATCAACATAAGTGAAATCTTACCTAAAGGTAACATCTAACACAATGATTCTGCTTTCAATGATATCATCGTGGTGAGTTCTCTTGAGATGCCATGACTCACCTAGTAACTAAGTCATCCAATCCTCATATGGGCACTTGCATTGGTAAATAATCTTAGTTTTCTTACTCACAAGATTTAAACAAATGTGCAAACAAACCAAATGAAACAGACCAACTTAGATGCACATCTCTAGAGCTTATGGAGGGTTTAAATGGCACCATGAATTATATCAGTTTTTATCTCGACCCTACATGGTTTTGACATGTCTAAGCTGAGATTATACCATTCCTGGCTAGACAACGGTGGTAGCAGAATGTACTCCAAACTATGTCTCTCCACAACATACAGTGAATCATAAAAGTAAACATTTTGAGATGCCAATTTACTTTCACTCTTGTTGTCATTGATCAAGGCACCTATCTCTGCATGTAAAACATTTATCTTTCTTTTTAAACACTCTACATTTTGCCATTTATGCAGAAGTAGATGGATATAAAGCTGCAAGCAACAAACATGCTTGTATTATAACTCTATCTAATAACCATGGACTGAAAGCACAGAGATATAAACTTACTATTAGGCTTATGTCTTGCACTAAAGTTATCATGATACACTCAAATCTCTTTGTGCATATAAACATGCTAAATGAAAGCCTTTGTTATTGTAATCATACCATTGGTGCATCTCCTAAACTTTATAATTCTACCTTTCCATTGTTTGTTGGGGTTTGTTACATCTTTGAGCATGACCTTGAAACTCCCACTAGTACTTTGTTGCATTAAAATCCATTTTAACTTACTGTACTAATCAGGGATCCAGTTACCTTCATCATCTCTCCTATTAAACACCTCCACACTGTGTGAATATTATTGATATTCCTCCTCCTTGAAGGCATCTACAATAAAAAAGCAAAGCACTAAATTAACAAAGTTAGACCGCATCATTAATAAATATCTATGGTAAGATTGTAAGCAACAAATAAAGATTAAAACAATAAGAAATAAATAGCAATGTATAACCTTGTTTCTCACAACCTTGCTCCTGTGAAAATAAACATCAAGACATCAACACAAAACATAAACAAACCCTGCATCAATATGTCATAAAGCATAAGCTGAGCCACTCCTCTCATCGTAGGTTATCTCTTTTATTGTAAAAAAATCCATGTATATTAGAAATCAACATTAATACTAGTCCTAAACACATTAACAATGAACATTAGTGCTAACCCTAAACATATGGAAAACTTGGTTTATTGATTGTAGATCCAATTACCCTTATTATTTTTCTTATTTAAAATGTCCACCATCAACATTATTACTAACCCTAACCACATCTTATCTCCTCTGAAACCCTAAACAGATAGAACACTTCTATGAACATCAGCGAAACAACAATGTTTTAGAGCTTATAGTAAGCATCACCAAACAACCTAAGAAAACCCTAAAGAGAGCCTAAAACCAATGAAATGTAATAGAAATGATCATTACTCAGAGAGAATTTTTCAAAACTAGATGTAACTTGGGAAATAAAAGAAAATAACAAGTTAGCTATGGTGCAAAAAAAAAACACAGCAACAAAACACTAAAATTGGACTTGTGAGTTAGAACAATACTAAATAAAGATTGTACAACTTGAAGAGAAAAAACGCAGAAAAGGAGCTACGGTGCACAAAAGAGAAAGCTCACACATGAGAAAATGGACATAACTCAATGAGGTTTTTTTCAAATAAGGAGAAATTTTAGGAGAAGGTAGCTATGAGACGAAGAGGACGCTACCTGTAAAATTTTGTAAAGAAAGAAGCAGAGATGTAGAGGATATAACAAAATTGAATTTGGTCAAAAAAGATGCATAGAGCTTGATACATAGATCCTACATAGAGATAGATGCATTAAGCATGTATGCAAGAAGCATGCATAAAGCTATATGCATTAAGCATGTATGCAAGAGCCTGCATTAAGCTAGATTAAGCCTGTATACAAGAGCTAGATGCAAGAGCCTGCATTTATCATGTATTAAGCTTACATTAAACTTGTATTTAAGAGCTATATACATTAAGAATGTATGCAAGAGATTGCATACATTAAGAATGTATGCAAGAGATTGCATAGTGCTAGATGCAAGAGCCGGATGCATAGAGCCTACATAGAGCTAGATGCAAGAGCCTACTTAGGGCTAGATGCATAGAGCTTAATGCATGGTATATGCATATTATGTGTGCATATACTACAAGCCTAATGTGGGTAAGGTATGTATGGGTGGAATCATGGTGGTATGGGATGCTAGCAATTCCTCGCATATATTATCTTATAGGATAATTTGGACTCAAGATTGTTGCTTTGCTTACATCACTTGGCATGTTGACCTCAAAATTCAAAGACAATCACAATTTTTGACTTCACTTAAAGTTATAGTGTAAGAATTCTCTTGATAAGCTTCTTTTATCTATAGCCTGCATGTATTAATGAGTAATCTCGTCGGTATATTCATTTGTTGAAATATCTTTCTTTAGAGTCCAACAAGTTTATCTTGTTGTGTTTGGATTAAGGAAATTTGGATTCTTCCTTTGCTGGCATTTCTTTATCTAGTTCCTTACTTTAGGTGATTTATATAGTCCACCTGATACGGTTTATGGATGTACATATGTGACTCATCGAGATGTTGATGACTCTCTATGCTGATATGGGTAACTCGGGACACCGATAATTCCATGTGTAGATGTGGGTACATCAGGCTGCCGATGGATCCCTGGTTCTTGCTGTTATAATGCCATGCTTTTTTACTTTATTCTGAAAGGTTTACAATGAGGAAACTAATTTGAGTATGAATTCCTCTGATCATCCGTAGTCTGATGGAAAAACAGAGCGTGTAAAGAAGATCGTAGAGAATATGCTTCGTGCATATGTCTCTGGAAAATCATCATATTGGGAAAAATATCTTCCGATGATGGAATTTGCCTGTAACAGTTTTAAACATACGGCTATTGGTTTTAGTCCGTTCATGCTTATGTATGGGTATCAACCCAAGGCACCTATTGATGTCGGTCTTAAGGACATTAAGCTTGATGCATGGAGGGATTTCTTGCATGATATATAGGAAATGCTGACCGAAGCTCAAAATTCTATCAAGAGTACTCTGGATAGGGCACGGTTTTATGCTAATAGAGGACGCTCACCTCGGTCTTTTGAACCAAGAGTGTTGGTTTATTTAAAAGTTCTTAAAGATTCTCATAGACTTTGTCAATAGAAAAATTCTCGAATTATTTATCTCCTAGATATTGTGGTCCATTTTGAGTTTTACATCGGATTGGCACGGTTGCGTATGAACTAAAATTGCTTCCACAGGTTAGAGTTCATCCAGTCTTTCATGTCAATAGATTGAAAGGAAAAATGGGAGGTGAGGATAACACAGTTACTCCTCAAGAACTCGTTGAAGTTAAAAATTTATCCTATGTTTCACATGAACCTAAAAAGGTACTTGAATTCAGGGAAAGGAAACTTTCTAGTTGACTAATCCTTGAGGTTAAAATTAGGTGGAAAGATAGGAAAATAGAGGATTCGACCATGGAATCAGTTGAGAATGTTTAGCGTAGATTTCTTTCTTTTTCATTGCAAGAGTAATGTTTTGAGAGAGGAGAAATATGTTATATGCACATTATGTGTGCATATACTAGGAGGCTAACCCACATTAGGCTTGTGAGCATGGGAGCATGGGAACAAGCTCTAGTGGAGCATGGGTTAGAACTAACCTTAAGGGTTGAGGTTAGGGTCAAGCATCCAAGGGTCACACATGGGAAATGGAGAGTCAAGGGTCACTTGAGGTCCCTCCTATATAATAGGGGCATGGGGCACACTCAAGGGAGGCTGGGCTAGATTATGTTATGTTCTCTTGTGTAGAGGATTGTAACTACTCACCTACGATTTCACACTATAGCTACATGATGTTGGATTGGAGTCATACCTCTACGGGCCATCAAGGTAAAGGTATAAGGTACATCATTACAGTTTATGTGTGCATCCCTTGGGCTCAGGGGTGGGCGGGTGGATGAGATTATGCTTGATTAATGCATATTTATGAATAATAATTATCTAGAGAGATCGTAGGGTTTTAACAATGCATGCATAGACCTTTATGAAAGAAGAATGCATGCATTAAGCTCTATGCAAGCTTGCATGAAGCTTATGCATAGAGCATGAAAGAAGCCTATACGAGCTCTATGTATGAAAGAAGCCTATACAAGCATGAAAGAAGCCTATACAAGCTCTATGTATGAGCTTGCAAGAAGCCTATGCATAGAGGTTTCAAGAAGCCTATACAAGCTCTATGCATGAGCTGAATCTTGCATAAACTCTATATACAAGGAAAAAATCATATATGTAGTATGCTTTATCCACCCACATCCCCATCTCTCGGGTCCTCTTGTGTACAAGTAAAAAAAGAGAAAAATAACAAAAGTAGCAAGATTTTACGGTCCATACGTGGAAGTGAAGAGATTGTGTAAAGATCTTGACCTACAAATATACCCAACACAAGTAAACCAACAAGCGCAAATCAGCAGACCATTAAGCTCTATGCATCTACCTTAATGCAAGAAGCATGCATAGATGTAAACCTAAGCTTACATAGAGATTACATAGAAGGCTTGCATAGAGGTAAACCTAATCAAGTTCTTGCATAAACTCTATACATAAAAAAATCCTATACAACATGCTTTATCTACCCACCTCACCATCGTGGGGCCTCTTGTATATACAAGTAAAGAAAGAGAAAAAACAACAAAAATAGCAAGGGTTTACGGTCCATACCAGGAAGTGAAGAGATTGTGTAAAGATAGGCATACACATAACACAAGCAAACCAAAAAGAAAATCAAACCATTAATAGAGCTAGGGAAGGAAAAGGAAACAAAGGCCTTTGCTTTTGACACCATTACCTTGAGTAGTGAGAGGAGGAGATGAAGAAAAAAACTTGCAAAACAAAACAAACACATATAAATACACTTACACACACACACACACACACAAATTAGTAAATCCATGGCAACAAGGAGGGAAACATGAAAAAAAAGGAGGGGGTGAGGAGCCTTTCCTATCAGTCCAATTCTCCACTTCAAGAAACAGGAAAAATAGTCGCGACGTGACAGAGTTCTGTAATTTTTACGAGCGCCGATATTTGTGCTGATATTAAGCATTGATATACATGTCGGTAATAATTAAAATTATTTTTGGCGATTATACCGACATTGATACTAGCGCAGTTTACTAGTGACCGTAATTTTTCACAAACTTTGAATTAATTTTTTTTGCTCGCGCCCGATTTACCCGCCTGATTTACCACTACTTATACCATAATAGTCACCGGTAGCCAACTATTCCCTTGTAGTGAATCCTTCTCCTCTTCCCTCTCACAAGATCTCTCCTCTTCCCTCATCCAGATATCCCTACTATACTCTCTCTTTATCGTGCCATCCCCCATGGTAATAAATGTGGTCCATGATGCGAGGAGGGGAAAAAATCCTAGGTTAGGGATGAAATAACTCAGAACATAGTAAACTTGCCTCAAAGTTCTAAAGCCTAAGCTAAGCTATAGTCCTCATGTTGAAACAAATCATAGAGATAGAGAGATGTTCTGCTGGATCATCTCATTATGAATGCAATAAGTGGTGATAGTGTTGTGAGTAAATCAATAATTTTGCCCTCAACCTAGGTTGAAAATTACAACACCTCAAAATGCCAAGCTAGAAAAAGTCTATCGCATCGACTTCGACGTGATAAGAAATGTTCAAATGTCAAAGCTATCATATCATCCTCTTGGGATAATGCAAGTATCCCAAAAAGATGTGATTGACTCATATCATCCTCTTGGGATAATGCAAGTATCCCAAAAAGATGTGATTGACTCATCTACTATTGTGGCATCTCAAAGGAAACCTAGTGAAGTATTGTAAGTTTCATTTTCACAGCTGCATACTCTTATACCAAATGTGATGTGAGGTGGGATTTCTATCTGGAGGGACTTGGTGCCCGAGGGGTATGCAATATATTCGGGGCGGGCTAGCATACCCCTCGGGCACCAAGTCCCTCAGGATAGAAATCCCACCTCACATGTGAGACCCTTATCCCATACTAAAATAGAAACCATAGGAAAAGACTAGTCTATGGGTAGAGCGAACTCACTCGAGGCCTCCATACATCAATATCCTTTCGCTCAATAATCCAATAGCTTTCCTAATACAGCTTACTAGAATAGACCTTACGGTAGTAAAATGTTCACTTCATGATTCTTTCAAATAAAAGGCATCGACAGTTTCCATGGACTGGAAAGACTTAACTTAAAACTAAAAACTATGTTCAAACATATCATCATAAAAATACTGTGAATATATCATCATAAATCACTGCAGATCACTACAAAATCCATCAATACCGTATGTCAGAGTGTATTGAATATAGAGACTTTGTCATATATACAAAAGTTATAGGTGTTCACCCTTGAACTTACTAGGTACTATGTAGGCATCTATAAGACCTTTATAAAAGTCATCCAGATACGTATCAAAAGTGAAAAAATCAAGGACTAGTACCCCTTTGCTAAACAATATATTATTGTGCAACTGAGTGGAAATAAATATTTAAATGTGGAATAATGTTCCCGTAAAGATGTAGGAAAGAGAAACTCTTTATGAATCTTGTTTGTAGTGATAGCAGTCCATGAGACAGTCAAAAGTTGCACATGCAATAAAGATTCTAGATTAAAGTTTGAATATATAACAGAACTCTTTAAATCATGAAAAGTTAAGATTCCCTCTCCACCATTCCATAATGTGTATAAAGCATGATTCCTCATCACGAGTCACAAGTGTGCATAATTTGTACGTGCATTTAAGCTTGAACATTCATTCTAATGGTGTGACTAGAGAATAAATCAAAGCATGATTGAACTTTCATTCTAGCGGTCATGACTAGAGACTAAATCAAAGAGAAAATGGTGAAGTTTAGACCTTATATTAAGTTTGTTGAGCTACATTGTGCAACATGGCTTTTCAGACCGTGTACATCTACCCGCTCCCATAGTGAAAAGTGGTGGCATCTAATTCAGTACCCTCTCATGCAATTACTTTAAAAAGCATGAATTTTTTTTTGTTTTTTATGTGTATCTACATTGCTCTCTATTTTACGGGCATTGTACTCAAAGAGTATAAATCTTTTCCATCCAGTTGGTGTACCAAAAGAGAGTAGAGTGTGTAATTCTTTTAAAACTATGGAAAAGTTTGCTAGATGTCGATTAGAAGAAAATGTAAAAGTAAGCTGAAACCTTGAGAGGGTTGTGAAATACAAAGAGAGAAAAAAATTGGGGAAAACAAAGACCATGGTGAAACGTAGGCACAATTTATAAAGTTAAAGGATACAAAGAATGACGCATGGTGATCCTCGTGACTATTTGACACACCATGTTTCAGGAGGGATCTATGGTTGGAAAGAGGCATCGCCATTGGTATTGAGTCTGCACCATGGGATTCTAAAGGGAACTATGCGGAATAAACTTGAGGCGAACTAGGGGGTGAACCACGAGGGAACTAGGAGTGAACTAGGGGATGGGAAGATTAGAGGCGTGTCTGGTGACACATTCGGACGAGCCTTAGAGGTATAGCTTTTCATAATTTCAAACGAGTTAATTTCCCTCATGTCGTAGCACTTTCGCCTTTCAAATCAGTCATTTTACGGACGCATTAACGTATAGTTGATATGCTGCCACTGAATTTCTTCACGTGGCCAAAGCTGTCCTCACAGCAGTCCCTTCCAGCTCCTTCTAAGCACCAAAGTTTGGAGGAGGTGTCGAGATACTGCATCCTGTTTTGTCTTGTCAAAGAAGAGTAGGTTAGGTTTTCCTCTATCCAAAGTTTAGTTTAGGTTTTGACAGAAAAATGGACAGACTTTGCATGATATAATCGTTTGTAAAATGGCAGATTCCGCATGACTTGATTTTGTTGTTGACAGCAGCCAGCACCACAATTGAACTGAACTTTTCATTGTTGTTGTATCCTTTTGACAGCAGCCAGCGAACTAAAAGCATGAGGCCTCGTGTGACGTGGGCGTGATGATGGTGAGCTCTTCAAAGATCGATGGCTCAGCTTCAATTGATATTCGCACGCCGATGAAGACTGTAGATTGGACGGGGCTTGGACGTTGTAGCACTTCACCTCTCCATTGAAACACGGGTAAGGATGTCAAATCGTGTGGTTCATGTCAAATAATCTCCCATTTCTAAAGGTTTACTTTGGCCCTATATATTAATTTTTTTGTATAAGGCTTTCTTTTTTCCCCACTCTCTCTCTCACTCCTAAGGTGTTCTAGCTCCTCTTCTTCATGCAATTTCAAAGCCATATCATGGATTCTTCAAGCAATTCCAAAGCCACATCTGTCTATGATGTTCTTTTTACAACATCAAGATTCTAGCCACATGATAGCAAAGGGGCTCTTTTTTGTTGACACCCATGTCGTTTACTATCTCCAAGTCCTTGAGTAAATACGCTCACGAGATATTGCATTTAGTCACATGGATTCATTTTTCTCTTTGTAAAAAATTTAAGTTCTATACAATTGATGTGAATGCAACGAAAGATACTGGATCAAATGGGTATGAATTGACTATTGAATCTAATGACTAGGTCAAGTTTGGTTACACGCGCTGCATATTGTCTCTTATTCCTTGACCAAATCATCATGAGACAACCAAAGAACTAGTCATTGTTATCACATTGCTTAACATTACTCTAAAATGTGCAGTAACTTCTTTAAGCCATATCTTTGTACCGGGAAAATGTGCTTCGTGTAAAACGATCATCGAAAATCTTCGAGCTTCTCACTTGTAATGTCAAAAGATAGTCAAAGACCAAGTTTGTAACTTGTGTAATGCTGGTAAAGTATGTACATTTAGACTAGGAAAGTATTCTAGATCAACTTGTTAGGTTTCCATACATTACTTGGGTGGTCAGGGTATTGTACAAATGAGTTTTGTATAAGACATTTAGACTAATGAGAAAAGAAATAATAATCGCATTCTCACAATTAAGTTGGAGTCTTCTTGCTATCGTAATTGAAGTTGCTTGTATGCTCTCTCTTCTTCTTTATTACATGCATACCTAGAGATTGTGTGGGTGAGTGATGACATGTTGGTGTATGTTCTATTTTTCCTCTATCCTTCTCTTATTTTACTTTGAGGTCCTCGCTTACTGTGGCATCGAAGTAGAGGTTGAGCTTTTCGTAGCTCTCTCTCTCTCTCTCTCTCTCTCTCTCTCTCTTTACTTTTGCAAAGCTCATTTGTGGTGATAAAAAAGGAGGTGAGGACTCTAGCTCTTCACAAGAGATATTTACTCTATCAAGAGTGGCTTGAGGTGCAAGCGGGTAAGATCCTTGCAATCTTTTCTCCTTCTATCTATCTTGTAAGACTCGAGCATTCTCAATCAGTGAAAAATAGAACAGTTATACACTTATTTCTTTAAACTAATTGTAAAGATCCATTTTTTGTTTTCCTTCAAGGTTGTAGTTTTAGGCACTAACAATGTGAATGCAATAAAATATGACATGGTTTGTATAGAGCTCCACTATCTAAATGCAACAAAATATGGCATAGCTTGTATAGACCTCCACTATCTTCTTTTCCATGAGCCTTTTAAAGGCACCCTCAACCCTTATATCATTTATAATGTCTCCACTATCAATGGTTTAATGTTAGACGAAGTGAAAATCGGTAAGACCCTTGCAATCGCCTCTCTTTCTCTCTATCTTGAAGGCTCAAGTGTTCTCAATCGATGATGAATAGAACTAGCATACTATTATTTCTTTAAACTAATTACAAAGATTCATTTTTTTTGTTTTCCTTCAAGGTTGCAATTTCAGGCACTAGTAATGTGAATGCAACAAAATATGGTATATTTTGTATAGAGCTCCACTATCTTCTTTTTGAAGGTACTCTCAACCCTCATGTCATATATAACATCTCCATAGTCAGTGGTTTAATGTCAGACAAAGCCTACCCCTTCTAGTTTAGCCATGATTGCAACCTCATGACGTAGAGCTTCCAAAATCACAAACCCATTGAGATACCACATGGTTTTAAGAAGGTAACCAATCATCCTCGGCCTCTTGGGAGCCTACTCTTCTCTATGCTTTATGTCTTATCGATTTTGACTCATTGTTTCCTTTAGCTTTGGGGATCTTGAGGAAACTTCACTACAATCGTGTCCTAGATATTTAATTTCACCATGCACTTGGATGCAAACGGACCAATCATTCTACATCTAACATGCACTGCGAAAAGAGGAGAATGCTTCTAGCTATTGGTAGCAATCACCCAAGCCCTTGTTAATGTCCACATATGCTTCACAATAATTCATGTCATCTTACATTAACAAATATTATTGCAAACAACATCCTACCAAGAGCAATCCGATTCTGAGGATATGATGTTCTGAGAAACATAAGCAAAACTTTGAATATTATCCAACCGGACAAAGAGAGCGGAGTTCTTCCTTGAGGTCGAAGTGGGGGAGCCACGGCATGGAACCATGTCATAGGCAAAAAATTTAGCTCCCTTGCATAACCGCCCTTGCACACCAAGTCATAGTAGGCATTGTACATTCTCTTCTCTATTGTCTATGTACATCACTCCTGAAGCATTGATTTGCTGTCTATAATACACTTTCCTACACTCTTGTAAGTGGTATTCTACCCCAAAGAGCCAGATTTTAAATAAAAGAAAATGTATTCCAAACAATTCACATAAGACCACTTCAATTATATAAAGTATTCTCATTAGGTGTGACATTACTAGTTAATCATTGATATCTACAATAATGGAGAGAGCATGCAATTGAAGCAAGGGAAATGAATAAAGATGAGATTTACAATCATAGATCTAACATTTTGGAATGCTAAGTGCTAGAAATCGAATGATGTATTTATTAGGACTTTGGAATGTACCCAATAAAGTCTAGATATGAACCTTGCTATGTGAACCTTGGTATGATGCGGGAGCGAGATTGAGGGATTGGTAGAAAGAGGGCAAAGCATTGTTATGTATTCTTTGTTGAAGTACGTGGCAGGTGGTCTGGCCAGTTTGTGCTTAGGCTTTTTTTTTGGACCGATATATATATATATATATATATATATATTTATTATCAAAAAAGCTTTATACATTTCATAGGGAGTCTTCTTTTGCACTTGAGGCTTGAATGATGTAAAATCTGATATGATGTAACGATGTGCTTAGGCTTTCTATGCCTTTTCTAGTGGTGTTTCTTGTGTGAATAATTATTTGGTCCATAAAGATCATCTTATGAGTGAAGATGGTTTCTTCTGTCCTTGCCATCCATGGTGACAGGGCTATCTTAGGCTATTTGCTTCATCTCCTTGCTCTGATGGCATCTTTGTGCAAACACTCCAGCCTTTGCATCTCTATGCCCTCCTTAATGATGCCCTTGCTCTCTCCACAACACAGGCTTGTTCGCACCCACCTCGCTCTCCCTCAGCTTTGGTGGTAGCAATGTCCTTGCATGCATATGCTCCTCCCAAGGCTCAAACCATGTGGCGGGCTCCTACTCACAATAGTGCAACCATGCGCTCTATCACTGGCGGTGGGCTTCTCTTTAAGAACTGCCCCTCTCTCAACATTCTGTGCACTATGAAGTCCTTCTTTTTAGAGGTCTCCCTCCACTAGCTCTTCATCATATCGCAAACAATGGTCTTTCTCCTCAAGCTCCCTTCTTGTGCTGCCCTCTCCACGTCCGGGGGGCTGGTCACACAAAGCCCTCGCATTGCCTCTTCCCAATGATGGTTCTGCGGGCATTATACAAAGAACAACTATGCTGTTGTTGAGAGGCTGGGAATTAGATTAGGGAGGCTCAAAACAATTTCCATGATTAAGACATGTGGACATGAATGAGCAAACTCAACACAATATATTGTAATATACTTCTTATAACCATACAATGAGAGGTTTAACCAAGACTCTTTAAAATGTGGTATCCTTATCTCTTTATAAGTTGCCACCTTGTGTCCACACTCTACACTCTCTACTTTCTGTTTAACTTTATCAACATGTTTATCTTTAAATTTTTTAATTGTACTAAATGTGTAGTTTCTCTCTCAACAGTGCTCCTCAATCACATATTTGGTGTTACTATATTTTCTAATACACTTCCTTGGTGTCACAGTCCACTTAGATAAAGAGACTCTCATTGTCTCTCTCTTGTAGTTTTGTCATCACCACCTTGTTTACTAGATGATGTATAGCTGCCTTGCTGTAAAGTTTTACTTTTAATATCATTGTGATTTTTAAATCAATTCTTTGCATGTGTCCTAGTTTGTCAAATAATAGCACTCTATGCTATTTGTACTCTGATTTCTTTGCCAACCATTTTGGCTCCTTCAGCTTTCCTTGTCTAGACCACTCTCTTCCACCTGTGTATGATTTTTAATGTTGTTGTAAATCATTGGACTATTGTTGTCCATAATTTTGGCTTTTCTTGTCTAGAATGGTCTCTTCCACTTGTGAATGATTATTGTTGTTGCTGCTGTAAATCATTGGACTATTGTTGTCAATAAGTTGGTCACCACCTTGGCCTTGACCAGGATCTCTACATGTGTCTCTACCTGAATCCTTGTCTAGAATGGTCTCTTCCACTTGTGAATGATTATTGTTGTTGTTGCTGTAAATCATTGGACTATTGTTGTCTATAAGTCGGTCACCACCTTGGCCTCGACCACGATCTCTACATGTGTCTCTACCTGAATTGAAGTAGAAGGCTTGTTCTTATGTGTTCTTGTTATGTGTGAAAGGAGAGTGCTCACTTATAAGCTTTTCTTCTATGATCAACATAGACACTAAGTGTCGAAAGTTGTAAAAATTATCTCTGATTGCATGGAGGTCTTGAATGGTTTTTACTCTTTGCCAAACCCATTCAGATAGATGCTCACTAAATTATCATTTTCTATTAATACATTGATAGATCCAAAGAATTCAACAATGTTCTTGATCTTTAAAGCATACTCATTGATAGACACAATTTTCTTCTCCATGGTATACATGACCTGTTTTAGCTTAGTTTCTTACCTTTGTTTTGGTTTGAAATATCTGTACCAAGTTCTGCCATACAATTGCTGTTGTATTGGCATCTTATATGTGTCCTATCATTGTGTTTGGACACTGATTGAAAGCTAATACATGACTTTCCTTGCACCTTGGTTCTACTCCTTGAATGCCTTAATATCTGCTAGTATCCTCTTTAGACAACTCTGGAGGCTTCTCATTGTCTCCTTCAACATAGTCATAAAATCCTTTACTCATTAAGAAATTGATCATTCTGAACTTTCAAGCATGGAAGTTGTTCTTGTTCAACTTTTCATTGAAAATCTGATTAAGTCTGTAAGACATGCTTACCTAAAACAACTAGAAACCTACAACTTTTCATTGTTGTTGTATCCTTTTCACAGCCAGCCAGCGAACTAAAAGCATGGCTACTGCACCCTTTAATCTGTGGTCGTTGGAAAGACATCATGAGGCCTCGTGTGATGTGGGCGTGATGATGGTGAGCTCTTTAGAGATCGATGGCTTAGCTTCAATTAATATTCACACGCCGATGAAGACTGGGATCATCTGTAGATTGGACGGGGCTTGGATGTTGTAGCACTTCACCTCTCCATTGAAACACGGGTAAGGATGTCAAATCTTGTGGTTCATAATGTCAAATAATCTCCCATTTCTAAAGGTTTACTTTGGCCCTATATATATATATATATATATTTGTATAAGGCTTTCTTTTTTCCCAACTCTCTCTCTCTCACTCCTAAGGTATTCCTGCTTCTCTTCTTCATGCAATTTCAAAGCCACATCATGGCTTCTTCAAGCAATTCCAAAGCCACATCTGTCTATAATGTTCTTTTTACAACATCAAGATTCCAGCCACGTGATAGCAAAGGGGCTCTTTTTTGTTGACACCCATGTCATTTACTATCTCCAAGTCCTTGAGTAAATACGCTCACGAGATATTGCATTTAGTCACATGGATTCATTTTTCTCTTTGTAAAAAATTTAAATTGTGAATGCAATGAAAGATACTGGATCAAATGGGTATGAATTGACCATTGAATCTAATGACTAGGTCAAGTTTGGTTACACGCGCTGCATATTGTCTCTTATTCCTTGACCAAATCATCATGAGACAACCAAAGAACTAGTCATTGTTATCACATTGCTTAACATTACTCTAAAACGTGCAGTAACTTCTTTAAGCCATATCTTTGTACCGGGAAAATGTGCTTCATGTAAAACGATCATGGAAAATCTTCGAGCTTCTAACTTGTAATGTCAGAAGATAGTCAAAGACCAAGTTTGTAACTTGTGTAATGCTGGTAAAGTATGTACATTTAGACTAGGAAAGTATTCTAGATCAACTCATTAGGTTTCTATACATTACTTGGGTGGTCACGGTATTGTAAAAATGAGTTTTGTATAAGACATTTAGACTAATGAGAAAAGAAATAATAATCGCATTCTCACAATTAAGTTGGAGTCTTCTTGCTATTGTAATTGAAGTTGTTTATATGATTTCTCTTCTTCTTTATTACATGCATACTTAGAGATTGTGTGGGTTAACGATGGTGTTGGTGTATGTTCTATTTTTCCTCTCTCCTTCTCTTATTTACTTTGAGGTCCTCGCTTACCGTGGCATCGAAGTAGAGGTTGAGCTTTTCGTATCTCTCTCTCTCTTTCTCTCTCTCTCTCTCTCTCTCTCTCTCTCTCTCTCTCTCTCTCTCTCTTACTTTTGCAAAGCTCATTTGTGGTGATAAAAAAGGAGGTGAGGACTCTAGCTCTCCACAAGAGATATTTACTCTATCAAGCGTGGCTTGAGGTGCAAGCGGGTAAGATCCTTGCAATCTCTTCTCCTTCTATCTATCTTGTAAGGCTCGAGCGTTCTCAATCAGTGATAAATAGAACAATTATACACTTATTTCTTTAAACTAATTGTAAAGGTCCATTTTTTGTTTTCCTTCAAGGTTGTAGTTTTAGGCACTAACAATGTGAATGCAATAAAATATGACATAGTTTGTATAGAGCTCCACTATCTAAATGCAACAAAATATGACATAGTTTGTATAGACGTCCACTATCTTCTTTTCCACATGAGCCTTTTAAAGGCGCCCTCAACCCTTATATCATCTATAATGTCTCCATGATCAATGGTTTAATGTTAGACGAAGTGCAAATCGGTAAGACCCTTGCAATCTCCTCTCTTTCTCTCTATCTTGAAGGCTCAAGTGTTCTCAATCGATGATGAATAGAACTAGCATACAATTATTTCTTTAAACTAATTACAAAGATTCATTTTTTTTGTTTTCCTTCAAGGTTGCAATTTCAGGCACTAGTAATGTGAATGCAACAAAATATGGCATATTTTGTATAGAGCTCCACTATCTTCTTTTTGTCGAGTCTTTCAAAGGTACTCTCAACCATCATGTCATATATAACATCTCCATAGTCATTAGTGGTTTAATGTCAGACAAAGCCTACCCCTTCTAGTTTAGCCATGATTGCAACCTCACGATGTAGAGCTTCCAAATTCACAAACCCATTGAGATACCACATGGTTTTGAGAAGGTAACCAATCATCCTCGGCCTCTTGGGAGCTTACTGATCTTCTCTATGCTTTATGTCTTATCAATTAAGTTGGAGTCTTCTTGCTATTGTAATTGAACTTGCTTATATGCTTTCTCTTTTTCTTTATTACATGCATACTTAGAGATTGTGTGGGTGAGTGATGGTGTTGGTGTATGTTCTATTTTTCCTCTCTCCTTCTCTTATTTACTTAGAGGTCCTCACTTACTGTGGCATCGAAGTAGCTCTCTCTCTCTCTCTCTCTTTCTCTCTCTCTCTCTCTCTATGTTTGCAAAGCTCATTTGTGGTGATAAAAAAGGAGGTGAGGACTTTAACTCTCCACAAGAGAGATTTACTCTATCAAGACTGGCTTGAGGTGCAAGCGGTAAGACCCTTGCATTCGCTTCTCCTTCTATCTATCTTGTAAGGCTCGAGAGTTCAGTCAGTGGTTTAATGTTAGACGAAGTGCAAATTGGTAAGACCCTTGCAATATCCTCTCTTCCTCTCTATCTTGAAGGCTCAAGTGTTCTCAATCGGTGATGAATAGAACTAGTATACTATTATTTCTTTAAACTAATTACAAAGATTCATTTTTTTGTTTTCCTTCAAGGTTGCAATTTCAGGCACTAGTAATGTGAATGCAACAAAATATGGCATATTTTGTATAGAGCTCCATTATCTTCTTTTTGTCAAGTCTTTCAAAGGTACTCTCAACCCTCATGTCATATATAACGTCTCCATAGTCAGTGGTTTAATGTCAGACAAAGCAACCCCCTCTAGTTTAGCCACGATTGCAACCTCACGATGTAGAGCTCCCAAATTCACAAACCCATTGAGATACCACATGGTTTTGAGAAGGTAACCAATCATCCTCGGCCTCTTGGGAGCTTACTCTTCTCTATGAATTATGTCTTATTGATTTTGACTCATCGTTTCCTTTAGCTTTGGGGATCTTGAGGAAACTTCACTACAATCGTGTCCTAGATATTTAATTTCACCATGCACTTTGATGCAAACAGACCAATCATTCTACATCTAACATGCATTGGGAAAAGAGGAGAATGCTTCTAGCGGTCGGTAGCAATCACCCAAGCCCATGTTAATGTCCACATATGCTTCACAATAATTCACGTCATCTTGCATACACAAATATTATTGCAAACAACATCCTACTAAGAGCAATCTGATTTTGAGGATATGATGTTCTGAGAAACATAAACAAAACTTTGAATATTATCCAACCAGACAAAGAGAGCGGAGTTCTTCCTTGAGGTTGAAGTGGGGGAGCCATGGCTGCATATTGTCTCTTATTCCTTGACCAAATCATCATGAGACAACCAAAGAACTAGTCATTGTTATCACATTGCTTAACATTACTCTAAAACGTGCAGTAACTTCTTTAAGCCATATCTCTGTACCGGGAAAATGTGCTTCGTGTAAAACGATCATGGAAAATCTTCGAGCTTCTGACTTGTAATGTCAGAAGATAGTCAAAGACCAAGTTTGTAACTTGTGTAATGCTGATAAAGTATGTACATTTAGACTAGGAAAGTATTCTAGATCAACTCATTAGGTTTCTATACATTACTTGGGTGGTCACGGTATTGTAAAAATGAGTTTTTTATAAGACATTTAGACTAATGAGAAAACAATTAATAATCGCATTCTCACAATTAAGTTGGAGTCTTCTTGCTATTGTAGTTGAAGTTGCATGTATGATCTCTCTTCTTCTTTATTACATGCATACCTAGAGATTGTGTGGGTGAGTGATGACATGTTGGTGTATGTTCTATTTTTCCTCTATCCTTCTCTTATTTTGCTTTGAAGTCCTCGCTTTCTGTGGCATCGAAGTAGAGGTTGAGCTTTTCGTAGCTCTCTCTCTCTCTCTCTCTCACTCTCTCTCTCTTTATTTGTGGTGATAAAAAAGGAGGTGAGGACTCTA
This sequence comes from Cibotium barometz, assembly GCF_041138505.1. Taxonomy (NCBI): domain Eukaryota; kingdom Viridiplantae; phylum Streptophyta; class Polypodiopsida; order Cyatheales; family Cibotiaceae; genus Cibotium; species Cibotium barometz. The sequence goes on along the minus strand of NC_141057.1, from coordinate 28,335,876 downwards.
GCTCTTCACAAGAGATATTTACTCTATCAAGAGTGGCTTGAGGTGCAAGCGGGTAAGATCCTTACAATCTTTTCTCCTTCTATCTATCTTGTAAGGCTCGAGCATTCTCAATCAATGAAAAATAGAACAGTTATACACTTATTTCTTTAAACTAATTGTAAAGATCCATTTTTTGTTTTCCTTCAAGGTTGTAGTTTTAGGCACTAACAATGTGAATGCAATAAAATATGACATGGTTTGTATAGAGCTCCACTATCTAAATGCAACAAAATATGACATAGTTTGTATAGACCTCCACTATCTTCTTTTCCATGAGCCTTTTAAAGGCACCCTCAACCCTTATATCATTTATAATGTCTCCACTATCAATGGTTTAATGTTAGACGAAGTGAAAATCGGTAAGACCCTTGCAATCTCCTCTCTTTCTCTCTATCTTGAAGGCTCAAGTGTTCTCAATCGATGATGAATAGAACTAGCATACTATTATTTCTTTAAACTAATTACAAAGATTCATTTTTTTTGTTTTCCTTCAAGGTTGCAATTTCACGCACTAGTAATGTGAATGCAACAAAATATGGTATATTTTGTATAGAGCTCCACTATCTTCTTTTTGAAGGTACTCTCAACCCTCATGTCATATATAACATCTCCATAGTCAGTGGTTTAATGTCAGACAAAGCCTACCCCTTCTAGTTTAGCCATGATTGCAACCTCATGACGTAGAGCTTCCAAATTCACAAACCCATTGAGATACCACATGGTTTTAAGAAGGTAACCAATCATCCTCGGCCTCTTGGGAGCTTACTCTTCTCTATGCTTTATGTCTTATCGATTTTGACTCATTGTTTCCTTTAGCTTTGGGGATCTTGAGGAAACTTCACTACAATTGTGTCCTAGATATTTAATTTCACCATGCACTTGGATGCAAACAGACCAATCATTCTACATTTAACATGCATTGGGAAAAGAGGAGAATGCTTCTAGCTATCGGTAGCAATCACCCAAGCCCTTGTTAATGTCCACATATGCTTCACAATAATTCATGTCATCTTGCATACACAAATATTATTGCAAACAACATCCTACCAAGAGCAATCCGATTCTGAGGATATGATGTTCTGAGAAACATAAGCAAAACTTTGAATATTATCCAACCGGACAAAGAGAGCGGAGTTCTTCCTTGAGGTTGAAGTGGGGGAGCCACGGCATGGAACCATGTCATAGGCAAAGAATTTAGCTCCCTTGCATAACCGCCCTTGCACACCAAGTCATAGTAGGCATTGTACATTCTCTTCTCTATTGTCAATGTACATCACTCTTGAAGCATTGATTTGCTGTCTATAATACACTTTCCTACACTCTTGAAGCATTGATTTGCTGTCTATGATACACTTTCCTACACTCTTGTAAGTGGTATTCTACCCCAAAGAGCCAGATTTTAAATAAAAGAAAATGTATTCCAAACAATTCACATAAGACCACTTCAATTATATAAAGTATTCTCATTAGGTGTGCTTTTGACATTACTAGTTAATCATTGTTGATATCTACAATAATGGAGAGAGCATGCAACTGAAGGAAGGGAAATGAATAAAGATGAGATTTGCAATCATAGATCTAACATTTTGGAATGCTAAGTGCTAGAAATCGAATGATGTATTTATTAGGACTTTGGAATGTACCCAATAAAGTCTAGATATGAACCTTGCTATGTGAACCTTGGTATGATGCGGGAGCGAGATTGAGGAATTGGTAGAAAGAGGGCAAAGCATTGTTATGTATTCTTTGTTGAACTACGTGGCGGGTGGTCTGGCCAGTTTGTGCTTAGGGTTTTTTTTTTGGACCGATACATATATATATATATATATATATTTATTATCAAAAAAGCTTTATACATTTCCTAGGGAGTCTTCTTTTGCACTTCAGGCTTGAATGATGTAAAATCTGATATGATGTAACGATGTGCTTAGGCTTTCTATGCCTTTTCTAGTGGTGCTTCTTGTGTGAATAATTATTTGGTCCATAAAGATCATCTTATGAGTGAAGATGGTTTCTTCTGTCCTTGCCATTCCATGGTGACAGGGCTATCTTAGGCTATTTGCTTCATCTCCTTACTCTGATGGCATCTTTGTGCAGACACTCCAGCCTTTATGTCTCTATGCCCTCCTTGATGATGCCCTTGTTCTCTCCACAACACAGGCTTGTTCGCACCCACCTCGCTCTCTCTCAGCTTTGGTGGTAGCAATGTCCTTGCATGCATATGCTCCTCCCAAGGCTCAAACCATGTGGCGGGCTCCTACTCACAATAGTGCGACCATGCGCTCTATCATCACTGGCGGTGGGCTTCTCTTTAAGAACTGCCCCTCTCTCAACAATTTGGGGGAAGCCCTGCGGCTTCTGTGCACTATGGAGCCCTTCTTTTTAGAGGTCTCCCTCCACTAGCTCTTCATCATATCGCAAACAATGGTCTTTCTCCTCAAGCTCCCTTCTTGTGCTGCCCTCCATGTCCGGGGGGCTAGTCACACAAAGCTCTCGCATTGCCTCTTCCCAATGACGGTTCTGCAGGCCGGGCATTATACAAAGAACAACTATGCTGTTGTTGAGAGGCCAGGAATTAGATTAGGGAGGCTCAAAATAATTTCCATGATTAAGACATGTGGACATGAATGAGCACACTCAACACAATATATTGTAATATACTTCTTATAACCATACAATGAGAGGTTTAACCAAGACTCTTTAAAATGTGGTATCCTTATCTCTTTATAAGTTGCCACCTTGTGTCCACACTCTACACTCTCTACTTTCTATTTAGCTTTATAAACATGTTTATCTTTAAATTTTTTAATTGTACTAAATGTGTATTTTCTCTCTCAACAGTGCTCCTCAATCACATATTTGGTGTTACTATATTTTGTAATACACTTCCTTGGTGTCACAGTCCACTTAGATAAAGAGACTCTCATTGTTTCTCTCTTGTAGTTTTGTCATCACCACCTTGTTTACTAGATGATGTATAGCTGCCTTGCTGTAAAGTTTTACTTTTAATATCATTGTGATTTTTAAATCAATTCTTTGCATGTGTCCTAGTTTGTTAAATAATAGCACTCTATGCTATTTGTACTCTGATTTCTTTGCCAACCATTTTGGCTCCTTCAGCTTTCCTTGTCTAGACCACTCTCGTCCACCTGTGTATGATTTTTAATGTTGTTGTAAATCATTGGACTATTGTTGTCCATAATTTTGGCTTTTCTTGTCTAGAATGGTCTCTTCCACTTGTGAATGATTATTGTTGTTGCTGTTGTAAATCAATGGACTATTGTTGTCAATAAGTTGGTCACCACCTTGGCCTTGACCAGGATCTCTACATGTGTCTCTACCTGAATCCTTGTCTAGAATGGTCTCTTTCACTTGTGAATGATTATTGTTGTTGTTGCTGTAAATCATTGGACTATTGTTGTCTATAAGTCGGTCACCACCTTGGCCTCAACCATTATCTCTACATGTGTCTCTACCTAAATTGAAGTAGAAGGCTTGTTCTTATGTGTTCTTGTTATGTGTGAAAGGAGGTGCTCACTTATAACCTATTCTTCTATGATCAACATAGACACTAAGTGTCGAAAGTTATAAAAATTATCTCTCATTGCATGGAGGTCTTGAATGGTTTTTACTCTTTGCCAAACCCATTTAGATAGACGCTCACAAAATTATCATTTTCTATTAATACATTGATAGATCCAAAGAATTTAACAATGTTCTTGATCTTTAAAGCATACTCATTGATAGACACAATTTTCTTCTCCACGGTATACATGTCTTGTTTTAGCTCCGTTTCTTTACCTTTGTTTTGGTTTGAAATATCTGTACCAAGTTCTGTCATATAATTGCTGGAGTATTGGCATCTTATATGTGTCCTATCATTGTGTTTTGACAATGATTGAAAGCCAATACATGACTTTCCTTGCACCTTGGTTCTAATCCTTGAATGCCTTAATATCTGCTAGTATCCTCTTTAGACAACTCTGGAGGCTTCTCATTGTCTCCTTCAGCATAGTCCTAAAATCCTTTACTCATTAAGAAATTGATCGTTCTGAACTTTCAATCATGGAAGTTGTTCTTGTTCAACTTTTCATTGAAAATCTAATTAAGTCTGTGAGACATGCTTGCGTGAAACAACTAGAAACCTACAAATAGATAATTTATGTATGCAACTTGTAATACAGTAGTATCTTTTGTAACTACAGCAGTGGTACTTTTACACAATTTATATATCACCAGATGTAACTAGAGTACATGTACATATACCTAAGATCAAAAATACGTGTAAACACTTTCTTTACTCCCAAAATGCGTTGCTCTACTACAATCTTTCAATTTCGACCAGAAACATTTCTCAAACAGAACCACTCGAAATGAAAACATCTTATAGTAATTGAAAGGAGATCGAAACGTATTCGAAACGTGATTCTAGCTCTGCAAAACTTCATTACAAAGTATTACATACCACACAGGCATCTCTAAGCTTGCAAAGACGGCTCCCTTGCTTGGTGTGTTCTTACCTCATCTCTCACACAAACCGGAGCTCTAATATCAATGCCATTCATTACCTATGTCCTTAGGAGCCCATTAAGTGTGCACATTGCTTAATTGGGTAATTCTCACTAAATTATTAATGAATAAATAGCTTCAAGTGCTTCAATATGATTGTATATATTATTACACTACTCCTATGAAAATAGATGTAGTTTATAGCTTCAAGTGATTCGACATGATTGTATATATTAGTATACTACTCCTATGAATTTACAATAGTAAGAAAGTGATGAAAAAGCAATGCTTTTTAGCATAGATATCTACTAGTTATCTAAAAACTAATAGAAAATAATTAAAATTTATTGTCTAAAAAGTGTTAAATAATCAATGTCCTTTATAACATTGATATATCCTAGTTGTCTAAAAATTTTCAATAAGAAAGTGACAAGAAAGTCAATGCTCTTAGCAGATAATTAAACTTTGTGTAGATGTTCATTAAATAGTGAACACGTATCCCTTACATGAGGAAATGTGAAGGGAAATGTAAGGTTCATGCCAAGGGTTTTGTGATGGCCGTCGCCAACAAGAAAGTGTCAGTACCTCATCGATCTAAGGAAGCTACATGCTTCAACAACCTCACCACACTAATGATACTTTGGAAGGGTGAGGAGCAAAGTGAAAAATAGCTACAGAAAGCTTAACCTCCACCTCAATGCAAGCTCAATGCCTATGTGCATGCAAAGAGAGGGACAAAGACGAAGATGGAGAGGGAGAGAAGCAAGCAAGCATACAACTTCATGCACGTACTAGAATACACAAACATGTAATCAGCAAGAGAGATAGAAATATAAGAGGGAATTCGTGTAAGAAATTACCTCGAGATCAAAAATTCCATCTCAAATTATGATAATGGGATTGTGTCCTTTCCTTTTATCTACAAGTGCCTAGTCATTCAGGGTACCAGGGGCCCAAGAGCTAGTTAAGCTAATGTCTAAGTTATGTATATACAAGCTCCATCATCACAGCCAGCACAATACCCATGTTGTAGGATCTATTAGATCCCATAATCAATAAGAATTAAGTGTATGTTGTTATTACAAATGGCAAAAACAAGTGGTGATCGTGCATCCTTGAAGCAATGTCAACAATGTGGAAATGTTATATCACAACTTTTTTAAACCATTTGCTTTGGTTAAGGACTTGAACAAGTTCATAATGATGTTTCAAACCTGTTGCAAATGTGATGAAATTAAATGTTTTGTGAAGGACTTGAAGGAAATCCATAAGGTTATTTTAAACATGTTACAAAGGTGACTTTTCTCCAATCTTTTACCATACTCCCTGGTAGTAGCCAAGGACTTGCTTAAGGAATTGAAGAAGTTCATAAGGATGTTTCAGACATGTTGCAAATGTGATGAAATTATATGTTTGGTGAAGTACTTGAATGAAATCCATAAGGTTATTTCAAACATGTTACAAAGGTGAATTTTCTCCAACCTTTTACCATACTTCGTGGTAGTAGCCAAGGACTTGCTTCAGCATTAGATTTTGGTTTATGTCAAATTTGAGGCATTACTACCTTTATTTCAAACATGTTGCAAAGGTGATAAGACATGAACCCTTTTATCATTCTCCATGGTGGTAGCTAACAACTTGCTTTAGTGTTAGACTTTTACTTATGTTAAATGCAAGGAATTAGGGTCCTTTATTGGAGAGGACTCCATCAAAATAAGTATAAGAATCTCCATGAAGAACTCATGCATTATTTGTTAAGTGATTATGGTATGTGAAGATGCATGATCAAAGTTAGATTAAAGTGTCCACTGCCATTGAAGAGGCAAGTAGTTGAAGCATGTGCACATGGATCTTTGGAGCATTCCCTAGTTTAGGGTTTTGTATTATTACTAAGGTGATTTGAAAATGGGGATAGCTTGTGATGGAGAGGCTATTGGTGTTGTCATTGGTGTGGTTGGTCCATGGAGAAGAAAGGGATGCAATGTTTGACTTTATTCCCACCATTACTTGTGAATAAAATTGGTGGAGAGGCTATTGGTGTTGTCATTGGTGTGGTTGGTCCATGGAGAAGAAAGGGATGCAATGTTTGACTTTATTCCCACCATTACTTGTGAATAAAATTGGTGGTACTTGAAGATCAAGGAAGTTCTTATGTCTACACATTAGAAGTGAGTTAAGGTGATGGGTTGTACCATGGATTAGGCTTACGCACACTATGGCCCCCTATCTACTAGAGATGTACCTAGAATATTATTGATGATGAGGCTATGGTGCAAGTTGTTGTGTATGCAAGTGCCTAACATGCAAGATATGTTTGTGAAAGTTCTAAGCACTTACTAAATGATGAGTTGTAGCATAGGCTGTGCAGGCTAACGGTCTACCCAGTGTGTTCTCCTTTAGTTCTCAACCATTTCTCAATCCCATAGTTTCTGCATAGTCCCATGCATAATTTCTTTTTTTTTGTGGCTTCTGCATAGCCTCGTGCATAATTACTTTCTTCTTCTTATCTCCTTTCTTCAATCCTACACTCTTCGACATTCACACCTCATCTCTTTTCTTGGGGAGTCAAGGTCATGATTTTGTTGTGTCTCCCCTCTCTAATTGAAAATTTTTCTTAAGAGTTTGGTAGGATTTGCCAACTTAGGATTGGTGAGGCATGTCATTATGAGACCTCTGATGTCATTTATGATTTTAAGAGTGATGGAGAGGCTGGGTTACCTACGGTACATAGGTTTTGTGGTAGCTACTCAATACATCTTAGGATTTTTGATAGCTTGCTTATTGTCTCCAATTGCAAATTGTGGTTGCACAGTGGATGTGGAGGGAATATCCTTCTACTGTTAAGTACTTGGTATTGGGCATTCATGTTTGGGATTTTTACACACCTTTCTTTTGCCATTTTGACCGAAATTGGTTGTGTGAGTCTATTATAGGACCATGGTACATGGAGATTAGATTATTCTACAAAATTTAATAATAAAAAGAATAAACCATAAGATCATAATTGCATAAATGAAGAGCATGAAAATCAAAGAACAAAAGATTGGGTGCAATCTCCCCCCGACGTGTGGCTCCACTTCCACATGCGGTATTTAAATCATATTCATAAATTTTAGCCCTTGGAGCCATAAATAGCATAGATTTTTCAAAATTGTGCTTTTTACAAAACTGAACCTTCATCCAATGCTTTTAAACAATCTCATAAAAATAAACATTGTCCAACATATGTGCAATGGACTAAACCATATAAAATTAAATATTTAGCACACATGTTCTTGGCTAGATAATCTCGTCCAATGTCCACCTTGGTCGAACTCATGATCTATACTCAACATAGTCCATAATGTTAGATCATAATTACTTTGGAATCACTTTTACAAAAATAATTCTAACAAATGGAAATCATTCACTACCATGCTTCACACATGAACCATGCCTCACACAATTAATTGGATTCACTTCCATGATAAAATATTCTAAAAAATCTCACTCCCATGATAGTCCTCCCATTTGAGAAGAAGACCGTCCTCAGTTTGTAACTATCAGCATACATGAGTGATCAAACACATTAATTGTTTCCACATTGGATTCACTCACAATTTCATTATGTATTTAAGTGGATTCACTCCCACATATCCTCACTCATATCACACATGTCATAAAGTTGATCGGATTCACTTACGATCAAATTCATAGAACCTTTACATGCGTCACATGTGTCTTAGAGTTGATCTAACTCACTCACAATCAAACTCATACATTGGATTCACTCATAATGTTTTCATACGTGTCACATGTATTCACAAAGTATACCACATGCTTCACACGTATCACAGCTACTTGAACTCACTCACAACCAACTAGGGTCACCCTTATCAAGAATTAATTCAAAAGAGTTGATTGGATTCACTCAGAATCACACTCACAACCTACTAGGGTCACCCTCATCAAGAATTAATTCAAAACAGTTGATTGGATTCACTCAGAATCACACTCACACATTTCTTACATGCGTCACACATGTCACAGTTGGTTGGATTCACTCACAAACAAATTAATCACACTTGGATCACCCAATAATAAAGTAATTACCATAACATTTCACTCTTGTTTGGGTCACAGATAGAGTCCCTCTCAATACTAGGTTGTGATAAGTTATCCGTTACACAAATAAATATCACTTAGATTATCCGTCTCATGGGCATCAAAAGATTATCTTTCACATACACCAACATGAGTATCTTTCACATACACTAGTACAAGTATCTCTCATAGACATCTAGTTAACCTTATTTAAAATAGAAAAGAGAATAATTTGAAGAAAGTGTATTAAATGAGGTGTTAAAGTTTAAAGGTTGAATGTGAAATAAAAATACGTTACATATATTCTTCAGTGATCAGTCAAAAGAACATATGTGCATCATTGTTAGTTCACTCAAGTATTGATAGTTAATGATCTAATATGTATTTTCTTCTGTGTATAGAAAGTACATATCAATCATTGAACTATCTTGACCAATATATTAGAATTTAACTATAGTTTCTATATTAATAATAAAATTAAGCAATGCTTAAGTATGAGTTTTAGGCTTACCTCTCTCTAGTGGTAGAAATCATGGTTGGGAGTATCCCCTTATTTAGGTTGGTCGCTTTTGTCTTCGTCTTCAATCACGTTCATGATCGTAACTCGATTCTTTTTCTTTTTTGAACACTCATATGCATAATGCTCTTCTTTATCACATCTGTAGCATGTAATCACATGTGATTTTTAATCTCCATTATTGGTCTTCTTTTGTAGCTTCAGTATTCTTTCCATTCACTTATGGACCATTGTGCTTCTCTACTTTGTCTTTGTGCTGAAACTTCTCAAAATGTGTAGATGGAGAAGAAACTTCTCTGGTTTCCAATGTGTTATGGCCTTAGAGAGCCCCCTCAAAATTAGGCTTGCAACCCACACATTACAACTAAATGTGCTCCGATGGTGACCAAAGTTTCCCAGAGTCACAGTGGGGTCCACACATACACATTTTCAAAGTTTTATCACCATCGGAGCATATTTGATTGCAATGTTTGTGCCATTTTCCTAGTTTTTAATGTGTCACAACCTTAGAGAACCCTCTCAAAATTGGGCATTTTGGCTTGCACATTGCATTCAAACGTACTTCAATGGTAACAAAACTTTACAACAGTGTGGGTGGAGTCCACATATGCACACTTTCAAATTTTGGTCACCATCAGACTACATTTGGTTGTAATGTTTGTTGGAAAGGACCAATTTTCAAGGGGCTCTCTATGGGCATCTCTATGAGCACAACACATTGAAAATTGGGTCTTTCCAATGCACATTGCAACCAAATGTGGTTCGATGGTAACCAAGATTTGCAAGAGTGTATATGTGGACCCCACTATCACTCCTCTAGAATTTGGTCACCATCGGACAACATTTGGTTGTAATGTGCTTGGAAAGACCCAATTTTCAAGAGACTGAACACATTGAAAATTGGGCCTTTCCAATGCACATTGCAACCAAATGTGATCTGATGGTGACCAGACTTTCACGAGTGAGGCTAGGGTCCACATATATAATCTTGCAAAGTTTGGTTACCATCGCACCACATTTGGTTACAATGTATGTTGGGAAGGCCGAATTTTTCAGGGGGCTCTCCAAGGCCACAACACATTGAAAATTGGGATGCACATTGCAAACAACAAATATGGTCGGACTTTGCAAGAGTGAGGGTGGAGTCCACATATATACTTGCAAATTTTCTTCACCATCGAAACACATTTGTGTGCAATGTGTGTTGGAAAGGCTCAATTTTAAGGGGGCTCTCCAAGACCACCACACATTGAAAACTAGACCTTTCCAATGCACATTTTGTAAATACATGTGGTCTGATTGTGACTAGAATTTGTAAGAGTGAGGGTAGGGATTAAGTTATTAATCTTGCAAATTTTGGTCATCAGACCACATTTTGGATGCAATGTGCATTGGAAAGGTGAATTTTGAGGAGGCTCTCTAAGGCCACAACATGTTGGGCCTTTTGAATAAATATTACAAACAAATATGGTCGAATGGGTTACCAAGCTTTGTAAGAGTGAGGGTGGGGTCCACATATTGACTCTTGCAAACTTTGGTGACACCATCGAACCACATTTGGTTACAATGTGTGTTGGGAAGGCCAAATTTTCAGGGGGCTTTCTAAGCCCACAACACATTGAAAATTTGGTCTTTCTAATGCGCATTGCAAAAAACATATGGTCCAATGATGACCAAAATTTGCAAGAGTGAGGGTGGAGTCCACATGTACACTTTTGCAAAGTTTCTTCACCATCGGATCACATTTGTGTGCAATGTGTATTGGAAAGGCCTAATTTTCAGCTTAGGGGGTTCACCTCACAGAATGTTAGTGTACCACGTGAGTTCAGCACAGCAGGAGGGGTTTTTTAATTAGATACATTGAGAAAAATTAACAAGATTACATTAATAAGATGAGTTTTTAATTCAACTTTATAAAAAAATCCGTTAGTTCATAAGTAAAGAGGGGTTGTTTTATTGGGGGGAAAATTTTAGGTAAGGGGTTTTTTAAATACCTCTTGAACGCATTTGATAACATAGGGTTTTCCAGTAGTGCACCTGCCAAGATTTTCAAGGGGCTCTCGAAGGTCACAACACATTGAAAATTGGGCCTTTCCAATGCACATGTGGTCCTATGATGTTGACCAAACTTTGTGAGGGTATATATGTGGACCCCACACTCATGCTTGCAAAAGTTTAGTCACCATTGGACAACATTTGGTTGCAATGTGCATTGGAAATGCCCAATTTTCAAGGGGCTCTTTGAGGCCACAACACATTGAAAATTGGGTCTTCCGAATGCACATTGCAACCAAATGTGGTCCTATGGTGACCAAACTTTGCAAGAGTGTATACGTGGACCCCACCCTCACTCTTGCAAAGTTTGGTCAACACCAGACCACACTTGCAATGTGCATTGGAAAGGACCAATTTTCACTGTGCTCTCTAAGACCACAACACATTGGAAATCGAGTCTTTCCAATGCACATTGCAACCAAATGTAGTACAATGTGATCAAACTTTGCAAGAGTGTACATATGGACCCCACCCTCATTCTTACAAAGTTTCGTTACCATCGAGCCTTATTTGGTTGCAATGTACGTTGGAAAGTCCCAATTTTTAGGGGGCCTCTAAGACCACAACACATTCAAAATCGGGCCCTTCCAATGCACATTGCAAATGTGGTTTGATGGTGACCAAACCTTGTAAGAGTATATATGTGGATGCCACCCTCACTCTTGCAAAGTTTAATCACCACTGGACCTTATTTGGTTGCAATATGCATTGGAAAGGCCCAATTTTGAGGGGGCTCTCTAAGGCCACAACACATTGAAAATTGGGCCTTTCCAATGTACATTGCAACTAAACATGGTCCAATGGTGACCAAACATTGCAACAGTGTATATGTGGATTCCATCCTCACTCTTGTAAAGTTTTGTCACCATCGAAACTTATTTGGTTGCAATGTGCATTGGAAAGGCCCAATTTTTAGGGGGGCTCTCTTAGGCCACAACACGTTGAAAACTAGGGAGTTCCAATTTACATTGCAACCAAATGTTGTTCGATGGTTGACAAAACTTTGCAAGAGTGTATATATGGATCCCACCCTCACTCTTGCAAAGTTTGATCACTGCCATAGACATTTTTTGGGTGCAATGTGCATTGGAAAGGCCCAATTTTTAGGGGGCTCTCTAAGGCCAAAACACATTGAAAATTAGGCCTTTCCAATGCACATTGCAACCAAATGTGGTCCGATAGTGACTAAACTTTGCAAGAGTGAGGGTGGGGTACACACATACACTCTTACGAAGTTTGATCACCATCGGACTACAAGAGTGTATATGTGTACCCCAACCTCACTCTTGCAAGTTTTGGTCACCATCAAATCACATTTGGTTGCAATGTGTGTGACCAAACTTTGCAAGAGTATACCCCACCCTCACTCTTGTAAAGTTTGATCACCATTCAACCACATTTGGTTGCAATGTGCATTGGAACGGCCTAATTTTAATTAAATCTATATGATATATTTGGTTAGATTTTAAAATGGAAAGAAATTTAATATCATATTTATTTTTTTTAAATATTTAAAATGTTTTTTTTAAACAAAAAAATATTTTTTTAAGAAGAGAACATGCAAAATATGCTTCTATGGACTATAAAATAATACATTATTAAATTTATATATATTCTTTATTTTTAAAAAATAAAATTTATTATTTTAAACAGTAAAAATAAACTAAAAAAGTACCTTGAAATTATATGTATATATATATGTATATATACATATATATATATATAATAAATTAATAAATATCTAATTTTTAAAAATATCATATAGGTGTAATAATATATTTACTAATTGATGTATATTTTTATTTAAAATAAATAAATATCATAAGAGTATTTCACATACATATGCATGGATTATCTATAAATTATATATATATATATATATATATATATTACATGTATGTGAAACCATGAATGGATGCACCCAGCAATGGAAGGTGATGATGACATGGAAACTTGAGTTGATGAATGCGACATGATAAAAGGCTGACGTGGCATACACGTGTGTGATATATCCATGGTAGATGTTTTGATGACATAGACTAATGATGTGGTAATTTGAGTGAGGTGACAGCTCTCCCTCCTTCTTCAAGATGTGTTAATGCATGTGACATTGCATCTAATAAGGTGGCATAATGAGGGGGCATGCCATATTATCACAATGATGAGGTGACATAGTGAGGTGTCATGCCATGTCATCAATATTGAGGTGGCATAGTAAGGTGGCACATTGAGGTGGAATGCATGCCATGTGCAGGTGACATGTTAGACACGTGGCCACATGCATGGCCACCTAAGGGGTCTCTACCTAGGTTTAGTACATTACCTAACCTACTTAACCAAGCCTAGTTAGACTTGGGTTTAGGCTTGGAAGGGAACTTGGAAGGGAAGAAACTACTCAAGTAGAGCTATTTTCACATAAAATGAATAAAAATGGACCTTTTCTTACTCAAATTAAACCAAATATTTTTCTATAGATTCACCATGATTAGAAATACTTAATCACATAAAATTATTACATAATCACATAAAAATGATTTTTTATAATTAATTTACCATTTACATTCAGCTACTCTAAGACTTTGGGGTAAATTTCCAATGGAGATCTTGAAAAATCAAACCGTTAAGAATGAAATTTGATCATATGGTCACATTGACCTCATAATTGTTTATCCTTAGATCATTCAATCAAGTAAAAATACATATTGTTGGATAAAAAGGTGTTCTATACAAAAAAACTACTCTGTTTATATACTTTTAAAATATATAATAATTAGTTTAAAATAAAAACTACATACAAAAATTACTCAATAAATCAAGTTAAGATCTCCATTCCATGCCTTCTTTGTGTGCAAATGGGATGTAATTGGAGTTAAATCAAGAAGTTATTAACATTTTATGATCGTATTGTCTACGTGTCTAAGTTTGGGACATGCCATATGTCAGGCGTTTTTCTAAAAGGTGTTTTGGGTCCGTGTACATATGGGATGCATGGTTTGCGAATAAACTTTGCCTTGAATGCCCTGGCAAAAGTACAGAGAGAATGGCTTTGCAGTGAGCTAATACATGTGTGTTGTTTTTTTCGGGAGCAGGTGCTTGAGATTGGAAGTTTTTTTATTGCAGCAGTATGGTGTGCGGGTGGTTGCCAAATGCAGGGCACTGACCGATTCGAAAGAGAGCCGCCTTTGGAGCATGGGCAATGGTCATGTTTGGGTAAGTTTTTGCATCCGTTTTGGAAAGTCATGTGGTCGCCGCACGTGCAGGTGAAGCAAGGTAAAGAAAAGTTGGTGGTGGCCATCATTGAAGCTTTAAAAAAATATATAAAAATGATATCCATGTGGCCAGCTTGTAGGAGACCACATGGAGGTTTATCTCGCTGCCAGCGTGAGGTTCAAGAAGGTTGGCGAAGCGTGGACGCGAGGAAGAAGTGGAGTCGGGTTGTAAAAAGGAAGTTGGCGGCCTTGTGCGTGGGGGCTCTCAGGGAAGTGAAGGCCTGGCTCTGGTGAGTCTACAGAGAGACGCAGACAAGGTGAGAGTGTTGCCACCTTGTGGGAGAGAGCTTGGAGCGTGCGACCAGAGGGTGGCTTTTTGCTTGGGTGATCATGCAGAGGCTGACAAGTAGGCACCGCAAAGGGCCAGGCGAGAGTTGGGGAGCCACCTTGGTGATGAGAAGCGCTGGGTACGTCAGCGAAAGAGGTAGCAGCTCTGCAGGCACTGCAAAGAGGGAGCCGCCAGAAGGAGTCATCAGTGACAGTGAAGAGAGTGTGGCCTTTTGTTTGTTGTGTGTGGCTAGGTGCAGCCGCAAGCACACGGGGATGCTTCTCTTGGAGCCGCAGCGCAGCAAGGCAGGGGAGTAGCGTGGACAGCTGGCTGGCGAGGGACTGTAAGGAAGCCGTCTCAGGTGTGGCTGGCGACAGTCAGGTGAACAGGTCTGGTGGACAGCGTGGATGAAGAAAGCCGTCTCAGGTGTGGTTGGCGACAGTCAGGTGAATAGGTCTGGTGGACAGCATGGATGTGTGCAGTAAAAGAAGAGAGGGGACAGAGTGAAGCAGTGAAGGAGGGTTGCTGGTGGGGCGCCCTCTGAAGAGAAAGAGTGCCTTGGGTGTTTTGTGTTGGCTGCAGTAGAGGTGCTGATGTGTGGGTTGGAGACAGGTGAAACTCGCCTACAACACTTGGCAGGCAGCAGCTGGACAAAGAGTAGCTGGGCTACAGAGGAAGGTTAGGGTTGCTGGTGGGGCGCCCTCTGGAAGAGAAGCAGAGACCGGGAGAGAGGCTTGGTTGTCAGACGCAAGGGTGGATTCCCTTGGCAGTAAATCCAAGCCAGAGTCTTGGTTTTTGGTGAAATTGCTAAGTTTGTACAGTGTGGATGGTGCTATGTATGTTTTTGCTGAATGATCATTTGCCTATCGTGGTTTTGAGCTATCTTTCTGGTGTGGGTGGGTGGTGAAGTGTGAGAAGTGTTCCAGCCGATGGCTGGTGGTGCCCCCGTTGTTGTGGTGTTTATCAAAGTTTGGGAGGTGAAGGGCTATAGAGGCATGGTCTTTTTTCTTTTTTTCACCTCACATGCTTTCTGGTGCCCCCACACTGAGGTGAGCTCAGGTATATTTCTCTTGCCTACGAGGGTGTATGCCCCAGAGTAAGAGATTGAAGGAAGGTGTTTCCAGTGTTTTTCTTGGTCTGAAGGTGAAGCTTGGGGATAAAAATGATGTCGTATCCAGAGTTTTTTGGTGGTCCTTAATGAAGATGTAGCAGATTTTCTTGAGAGGTTCGAGGTTGCATGCATTAGCAACCTTGTTGATAATGAAGAGCAGGTGTTGAAACTTTTGAGGATCTTTTTGAAGAGTGATGCTAGAGATTGGCTCAAAGGTTTTGAAGCAAAGGAAGCTAAGGCTGTACCACCTAGTGTTTTGACATTAGACAGGTTGACAGAGGCTCTTTTGGAACGGTTCTAGCGAGTTGAAGACTCGAGTGTGCTATGGCAGGAACTCAATGATTTGCGACAGGGACAAGGACAAAACGTGGATGATTTTTTGCATGTGTTCACAGGGTTGTGGGATCGATGGTGCTTTTCTTTGCGGAGTGAGGCTCCCCCGATGTTTGTGAAGAAAGGATTGTTTGTAAGTGGTTTGCTTCCTGCGTTGAAGCTCAAGATCAAAGGGAAGAAACCCAAAACGTTTGAGGATGCTGTGCAGATTGCAAGGGACAAGGAGTGGAAGATGAAGAAGATGGCAGAGCTCAGTATGCATTCAGAGGGTGTGCATGAGGATCTCTTTAATGCTGTAGAGGATGCCAAATGTTTTTTGCTGGAAGGAATGCCTTCAAGGCCAAAGCAGGTGAATAAATGTATGCTTGATAAACCATCAGGGTTCTTTTTCGTGGTTGAAAGGGTGTCCGAATGAGGATTCCATACAAGTTAAAAAGCCAAAGCAAAAGGAGTGCTTGACAGGTCTTGAAGAGAAGCCATCATTTTTGGAAAGAGGGGTTATCGACGAAGACGTTATTATGCCGAATGAAGAGATGGAGGTGCCAATTTGTGTAGAGGAAGAGATGTCCTTGCAATCGTATGTCGATGCTGTTGTGGAAAGTGATTTGGAATGCTCTTTTGGTGATGACTTGATTGTGGCTGCGGATGTTGAACATATGTGTGATGACACACCCATGTGGGGGGATAAGCAGGTTCTTTTGGCCAACGAAAAAGATGCCTTTTATAATGATATTTGTTTTGATGATTCTTCTATACAAACCATTACCAAGGAGGACAGGGTAGAGAGCTTTTCACTTGAGGATGATGATGTGAGTGCTTATATGTGTGGACAAGATGTGGACCATGAGTTGATTGCTTTGAAGAATGAAGAAGAGTAGGACATTGCGGACTTCTTGGATGAGTATGTTTATGATTGTGAGAATGTGATTGATGCTGTGGATGTTTCCTTGTCTGATGAGCCAAGTGATATGGATCTTATGCATGAAGATGAAACCTGGATGGGCATAGACAAGAATGTTATGGATGATTGCTTTGATGTGACTTTGGACAGGAAAGATGATGCTCCCTTGTATGCTTTGGTTAGAGGATGGTGTTCACAAGTGGTCTTGAATTTGATGATGAGTGCTGCCATACAACAGGTTAGACAAATGAGTCTATGCATTGTGGGTTATCACTTATGTGATGCTTTGAAGCAGGAATCGACCAAAGTTTTGGACAAAGAGGATAGGATGTGTGATGAGGATGTTACAAAGGGGTTTTTAGCTGCTATGGGTGAGAATGGTGTGGTGATAAAGGAGAACCTTTCAATGAAAAAGATGGATACATGGTCAAAACAGGTACTCTTGGATGTTAAAGTTGAATGGTGGTCTATGCATTTTGGACATGGTTTGCATTAGCCGATTTTAGTAAAAAAAATGATCGTTTTTTGGCTATAAAAACTTGGAAGATGATCCAAAGTGAGGAACCTTATTGTAAAACCACCCGATGTCAAGTGGCTTTTGAAGGAGAAGTTTGAGATGAAGGATTTGGGTGAGTTGTAGTAGTTATTGGGCATAGAGATGATGAGATAACCTCATGGCATTTTGTTATTATTACAAAGGTAGTATGGCTTGGAAATATTATCCAAGTATGGTATGAGAGGCTTTAAGCCTGTTTTAGTGTCATTGGAGAAGAAAACAAATTTATCCATATGTACAAGTGAGCCTTTGGAGGAGCCCACTACGTACAGGTGCATAGTGGGTAGCTTAATCTACATGACCATTTGTTAGATATCCGTAACGCCGCTACGGGCGTTACCACAGGAGGGGACGGCCTCTGGCTCACCACCCAGCCATAGAGGAAGAATGAGGATTGCCCCTCATCCATATAGTGTGTGGCCTGCCGTCCACACTAGCCTGGCCGCCCATGACTCCGCATGGGCATCCTCTCCCACTGAACCCCGGACATGGCCATCCGGTCTGCCGGTCGGTCATCACAGGCATTACAGCTTACGTGACATTACCCCCCCTTAAGAAGAGTTTTCGTCCTCGAAAACAAACTGGGGAAACCTTTTGGAAATTGCACTACGGCCTTCCCAGGTTGCCACCTCCTCATCCCTATCTGTCCATTTAACAAGTACCTCCTGGTACACTTTATGTCGGGTTTGTCTGTCACGATACTCTAGAATCTTTTCAGGTTCATGTGGTATCTTTGGTGGCTCTATCAAGTCCACCAAAATCTTTGGAGAAACTGCGTTCTCTAACTCGTTAACTGATTTCTTCAGTTTACTGACATGGAAGACAAGATGGACTTGAGAACTCTCCGGTAACTCAAGTTTATATGCTACGTCCCCAATCTTCTTAAGGCTTTTAAAAGGACCACAATATCTTGGAGAAAGTTTATCACACTTTCTCGTTTTCATGGTTTCTGACTGTGCAGGAACCTTGAGGAATACAAAGTCACCTTCTGCAAAGGTCACCTAATTTCTTCGTCCTTTATCCACATAAGTTTTAGCGTGATCCTGAGTGCTACGAATGCTCTCACGTGCGGCTCTGAGCATATCATTCATATCTTCAAGGAAATCCTTGACAGATTGAATCTTCTCCTTTTCTAGGCCTACAGCCATCGGAGATCTCGGCTAGAATCCATACATTAACATGAATGGTGTAAATCCAGTCGCTGAGTGTTTGGAGCTGTTATAGGCAAACTCCAATAAGGGCAAGTACTCTTCCCAATTAGATTGCTTCTTACTAACATAAGAACGCAACATATCCTCTAGAATTTGGTTAACTCTTTCAGTTTGACCATCAGACTCCGGATGATCTGCCGTACTCATACTCAGAGTAGTATCCAACTTTTTGAAGACTTCCCTCCAAAAATGACTATTGAACTTTCTATCTCTATCCGACACTATATCTGCAGGCAGGCCATATAGCTTGTAGAGATGTTCAATAAAGAGTTTTGCCAACTCTGACGTTTTAACAGTTTTCTTCGTGGCGATAAACTTTGCCATTTTAGTTAACCTGTCCACTACCACCCACACCGAGTCATTCCCTCGACTCGTCTTGGGTAAACCAGTAATAAAATCCATGGAAATGCTTTCCCATTTCCCTTGAGGAATCTCCAGCAGATGGAGTAGTCCTCCAACCTTAAGACGTTCATGTTTATTGACCTGGCACTTACTGCATTTCAGCACATAAGTTTGGACGTCCTTAAACAAACTAGGCCAATAAAACTGTCTTTTTACTAGTGCATAGGTCTTCTGAATCCCAGGATGACCCGCACTTGGACTATCATGACTTTCTTTAAGAATTTGGGCCCGAAAGTCACCAATAGTTGGTACACATATTCTACCCTTGTAGAGTAAGTACCCGTCGTCAATGGAGTAATTAGCATATTTCTCCCCCCGACAAAGTTTATCACTCCCCTTTGAAGCCGTGGCAGTCAAAGGTGATGAAGGGCCTACGTCAGAACTCTCTGGCTCCAAACTATACCCAGAAGACACGGCTAGTCTCTCCGGACTAACTCTCGCTTCCCTTCTCGTTGCACCTTCGGCCAGTCTCTCCTGTACACAGCTCCATGGAGGAAATAAGTGGTGTGGCAGGGACAATACGGTCACCCTGCAGGGTGATGACTCTACCTCCGTGCTCAAAACATAGCGTATTATAAGTCAATATTAGATAAAGTGGGAAAAATCCCATTCCCATGAAAAAAGTGGGGGTATGGTAAACTCATCCAAAATTTTGTCAAAACATATTCATGTGACATATCATTGGAAAGAGCTTGAAAAGTAGAATCTAGATCTACTTTGTCCGACAAATTTGGAGTTTGCATGTTCAAGTTATGGCCAAAACAAATTTTTTAAATACATTCCCATTTTGAGAGATTTTTTCCATTTTATCTAATATTGACTTTTATGTAAGTAATTCCGAGCTATACTAGGGCCCAAGCCATACAGCCACTCCTTGCCTAGATATATGTCTGCTCTGGCTAAGTGCATGATCTGAAAGTCAAGCAGAGCCTCATAGTCCTGCATAGATAATGGAACCCCTAATACTACGGTATTCCATACCGTTTTATCATATCCGTTGTCTAGGCCAACAGTATACTCATGATCACTCTGGGTCTCAATCAACCCCAACTTCTTGACTAACGAGTAGTTCAAGAAGTTGTGGCTAGCTCCATCATCAATAAAAACTGTGACTCTACGGCCACCTATGGTGCCATACATGCGCACCATGTCATGCGGACCTACAGTAGGCTGCCACATTGCTGGTGTCACTGAACAAGCGTGATGCTCATCACAATGACACACTGTCACCTCTCTGAACTCTGTGGAACTGAGAGGGAGTCTCTGCACTCTATGCAACTGCCTAGAAGATTTACCATCTTTTTTGGGCTCGTTGCCACTCGTGCTAGCTTTAGGCTTTGGACACTTAGCCTTCGTGTGCCCTACTTCATTGTAATTAAAGCAACGATTTTCCTTTCGTGCTTTAATATATTGCTCTTTCTTTTGGATTTCGCTGTCTCTTTTCTTCTTGGATGGTCGCAGTTTTTTAGACCAATGACAACCCTGTCCTTCCTGGTCCGTCCTATCCCCTTGTTTATCACTGCGAAACCCTTTTCTTTTGAGGCCTCACCTCCTCTTTTCACTACCCTCGGCCCTACTAGAACCACCACGCGCACTACGGCGCTTGATGTCATCAAATATTTGCGCATACTTAATTGCCTCTGCCAGGTCTTTAGGCTGTAAGGGCTCTACGTACTCAAGGTAATCATCTTTGAGGCCTCTCTTAAAGCCTCACAATGTCTGGAATGCATCTATTCCCTTTAGCTTGAGTACTATCTCCCTGTAGTCTGAGATGTATTGAGTTAGGGATTTGTTCTCCATCGAGCACTTATCCCATAACTCTGAGCTTCTCTCTACCTCATTAACAGGCTAAAATTCTTTTCGAAACATTGTTTCAAATTTTGTCCAAGTGGCAGGGTGAGTTGTCAAACTCATCCACCACTTGTACGCTTTGCCGGTTAATGAGAGGCTAGCCTCTACGGGCTGTATACGGCTAGGCTGCTGTCGCAACGCGTGCAAATCTGACCACTTCGCTAGAAACATATTGACCGAGTCCTTGTTTCTCTCCTTCTCCTCGCCACCAAAACTAGGCGGCTTTAAGTCTTTTAATAACGACGAAGCTGTCGCTACGGATGGCCCCGCAACAAGCGCATCGGCCTGTTCTCCTGCAACCACTGGTGAGGCTATGCTCACCCGTGCCACAGGAGCTCGGCTACCACGAGGAGGCGGAGTACTAGCCGAGGCGGCTGTCAGTGCATCTAACCGTGTGGATATGCTTTGTAGCATCGTGACTAAATCAGCCTGGACTTTATCCATATTGTTCAGTTTGGCATTCAGATATTTAAACAGTCCACTAGAGAGCTCCGTCTCTGTCAGGACATCAGCAGGGTCCAATAGGTCGTAATCGTCGTCGTCATAATCCAAGAGGTCCTCCTCGGTCCCCTCGACGACGTCGGTGTTCATGTCCTCTGGCTCGTCGGCCAGAAAGGGGTCATCTGCCAATGCGGCCGCTGCGGGCTCGTTGGGTCCTAAGGAGGGGTCAATCATTAGGAACTCAATGGAGTCTTCTTGGGCCCTTTAATTTGGACGTTTAGTGAAATGCTTAAAATGCTAATCCATCTTTGACCAAGCCTAGAAGCCTAGTCCTAAAAGCATATATTTGATTTTTCACAAAAACAAAAAAAAATAAAAAAAAGGAGATATTCCTAGATCTGGCCACCTAGGTGACTTTAAAGCTTTGTAATGGGCTGTCAGTCAGTAATCATAGCCTGCAGCAACCTTTTCGAACTCCAAACATTCCAAAAATTCGTCACTTTCTTCCCCCCTTTTTTGTGTGTACACCAGATCTCTTTCTCTCTCTAAATCTTCTCTCTAAAACGCCCTGCACTCCTTCTCCATGGAAAAAAGCGTCTTTCTCTACTCCAAAAGCCATAGCTAACAGATCTGTACTCCTAAATGAGCCTTCTCTCTCCAAACCCACAGTAGTAGCCATGGCTTGCAGGGAAGAAGCTTACCATGAGCATTCTCTCTACAGTACTTGGTCCTCTCTCCATAGCTAGCAGGTCTGTACTCCTAAATGAGCCTTCTCTCTCCAAACCCACAGTAGTAGCCATGGCTTGCAAGGAAGAAGCTTACTAGGAGCATTCTTTCTACAATACTTTGTTCTCCCTCCAAACCCACAGTAGTAGCACAGAAGAACCTTTTCATGAAGTATTCTCTCTCTATATTGCTTAGCAGCCATAGCTTGCACTAAAGAAGCTTCCCATGATGCATTGTCTCCTTTGCATTTTCGTCTCACCATTGCCAACCCTCTCTATGTTTCTTTGGCTCCCTTTCTGGCTTCTTTCTCTATCCACAATGCAGCTCTAGAGAAGCAACCCTCATCTCCATTCTTCCCATTATTTTTTGATACCATATCCTGCTCCTTCCACTCTTATTCAACCCAAGCTTACAAGCCTACTTTCTTGTAGATGGCACTACAAGACATCACCAATAAGCCTTCTAAGATGGGTGCGTCTATTTAGCGAGCCAAGAGCAGTGAGCACAGAGCAGTGAGTAGAAATAAAGTCCTTGTGAAAGTGAGCAAGTAGGGGCATGGTATGATGTTAAGCGAGCATGTAATGTTAAAGAGAAGAGTGAAACCATAGTGCAACTCTATAATGAACAGAACAAAGAAGACTAAAAAAGTTTAAAAATGACTATTGCAAATAAAGCATTTTCAAATGAATGGTGCGGATATAAAAAATCACTACAAAACTCATACTACTTGGCTCGCTAAAAAGACGTTGAATTGGTCATTGAGCTACTAATAGAAACAAACTATTGTTTGCAACCACATGGAAACCACAGCGACTAGAGAGCATAGAAATCAAGCCATTAAGATGCACACCAATTTTAATAGCCATACCACTGACACAACAATATAATACTCTTTAGAAACCATAACCATAGGATTTAAAAATTTTATAATCCAAATAAAAATTGTCCAACAATCAGCTACATGCTATTGTAAAAAACATTCAGAAGCATAACATCCATCAAAACATTACTTCCAATAGTCCCAAAAAAATGATTGTCTCAATTAAAAAAAAGACTATCTCTAATGGCATTCTGATGTAGACATGTGATCCTCATAACTGCAAGAGACACAAAGAAAAGAAAATAAGCTTTATCAATACAAAATTATTCTCTACTAACATATTTATCTTTTCAACATGCATACCTTTGCTGAGTATGGTTCTAACAGGTGATCATAGATCCGCTCATCCTTGTCTAACATTATGACATTGCGATCCATAAATGCTGCCACTAGCCCAAGAGTTCCAGTGCCAGCAAACAAATCCAAAATCGTGTCCCCAGGACGACTGAAGACGGAGACGATGTATTTGCTAAGCCGCTGACCTCTCTGACAACCGCCCCGCCATGGTCTACCCTTTCTCTTCACCAGATCCTCCGATGGCACTCTTGAAAACGCACACAAACCATTAACCATATGCCATAAAGATCACCGAAAATCATTTTAAATTCTATCTTGATTTGAATGCATACATACATGTCAAAGATAAGATCTTGCCCTACATCAAGATCATCACCTAGTGCCAAATCCCTTAGTTGATCCCCATGCATCACAAAGCTTGTAGAAGGAGATGTTGAGCGAACAAAAATAGCCAATATTAGACAAGTGACCTACAAGCAAAGACACATTGGTTGTTCATGCATTTTCACCTTAAATGGGACAAAGAAGATTTACACAAATGACAGCCCCAAAGAGAACAACACCAATACCTGGGTAGTAATCATTTGCCCCATCTTCTTCCCAATAGGTGGAGTACACCTCACAACCTGTCTATGATAAATGCCAAACCCAACGCTCTGTGCAACCTGCTCAATGGTCACTCCTTCTTCCATAGTGTAAAGGCATGTAAAGAAGCCTCGATCCGAGAGACAAGAATCAACAACTTTAAAAGTAGAGTCATACATGCCATCCCCAATCTTATTCCAATATGGAACCTTGTTTGCAACACAACCTCCAATGATGATATTTGAGGGGAAGTCTGCAAATATCAACTCCACACAGTAATCGGACCCTCTACTCTTGACATTCCCTACTGTGCAAATAACATTCATGGCATCAAGCACTTGCTTTCCCAATGAGGATGCATCCTCCATGTTCACAAAAGTAGCTGCAAGGTCCTCAATACTGACATTGAAGGCATAAATGGTTCCTATAGACAGGTTTTTGACATTTAACACACATAGTCTCAAGTCAAAACAATCGGATCACGATAGAGATGAGGTAGGAAGCTCACATACCTGGAGCTTGCAATGTCTTGGTTATGATGTCAGTTGGTTGTATCCCGCCTGCACTACTATTGGATGTCTGTTGTTGACTCTGCTCCCTATTTGCTTCCATTGCTCGATTCACCTCCAATGCACGATTCACTATTTCCCTCCCTAAATTCACTGGCAATGACTTACGAAAAGAAGCCGATGCAATCGATGTTGCATGTGATGTGGATGTGGCCTCATTATGATCAATTTGCTGGCTACGAAGCTCCAATATAGACTTATGTTGGCGATACAGATCAAGCTCCTCCTCAGGCACATGGTTTCTTTCAAGGTCCAACCACCACGGGCAGAAACGAGACTCTATGCTTGACATGGCCTGTTCAATGACAAACATGGGTAAACACAACTCACCCTCAATATGAACATGTTTCTCAATCATGGATTCAAAATGACAAATTCAATCACTTACTCTTCCAAGCTTCAAATCGGCATACATATAAGATTGATTGTCAACACAAAGCCACACACTAGCGAGAGGGGGTAAAATATCCAATTGGTGCTCCTCAATTTCAGAAAGCAACCATCTGCAAGCCAAAGCACAAATGATAAAACAACACACAGAAAGAAGCATGCATGTTTTTTAACAAGGAATATCTTGGTTATGTTGGAGGAAAACCTATAAACGACTCGCCGTGTAGCACTTTGTAGGCCTGGTTGATGGTCAATATCATGGCTAAATTTTATGCCTCCTTCGTGCACTTTGAAAGCCCTTTTGAAGTACTTTCTTCTGCATAGAACAACAAAAGAGGTGAATCGGCTCTCACCTGGCAACCTGACTCGATCGGCATTTTTAATATCATTTTGGATTCTCAAACCCAGCTCCGTGATCTGAAGCCAGTAGGAGTACATGTGCAGCCATTCCCTAACCTTTGTCTTATCATTTGGCATACCCTCAAGTGATCGCACTGCAGCCTGAGAGTTGTCCAATAGCTTGACAATGTGAGCCTTATCTGTGTCTCTGCTGATGCAAGCAGAACCTATCATATTGAGCTTTTCCTCTGTGGCCACATGATTGCTTGACGCGTGCCATGGGAGGGAGAGCACTGCACACCAAAAGGCCTCACCATTTTGGAGGGATCAGCAATCCTTGCATATTTTGATGTTTTTCCTCTGTAGAGAACTTCTACCTTTCGAGTCACATTCTCCCTAGCAGACTCGGCAAGTGGTCCATTTGATGCCTCATCAATTTTTTGCTCCATCTCATCCTTGAACAAGAGCCAAGTCATAATCTGGATTGGCAAATGAAGCCAACTAGGCCTTCCTCTGGCAGATGCACTCTGCATCTCTCTCTCAACCCATAGCTTGTCCTCATTGTCCAAATGTGCCATGAGAGTTGTTAGGTCGGACTCTCCCAATCTTCTTAGTTGAAATAAACGATCACCAAATGTGGTTGGCACAAATGCATAATCATGTGTCCTACAAAACAAAGAAGAAATATGTTAATATTCTTGAGTACAAACAACTTACTTGACATAGAAGGAGACTCTGATGACAAATTAACTTACTTGTTCAACCTGGACAATGAAAACAAAAGCTCACCCACATCCCTCCGCTCGAACACATAAAATTTACAGAGAACACAACAATGCATGGACAAATCCCCTTGAAACCCTGTAATAAAACACAAAATTAGGAAGGACAAAGAAGCATAAGAAACTATAACATCCCAATGAGAACTCACCTGTAGAAATGCAGTCCATCCAAGCATTGTGTCGATTATTACCATCAAGAATATGCACCATTTTTCGGCTCAAGTACGGACCCCACTCGGGGTCAAGTGCAAGAGTTTCCTCAAATTGTTGATTCACAGTCCTCCAATGCTCATCCCAAGATTCCTCCCTCTCTTGTGTCAATGGTGTCTCCTCCCCTTCCAAGTCCATAATTGATACTGTGAAAGCTCCCATGCTCTCAATGTACCCACCTAGTTTTTTGAAGCTTCGAGTAAGAGATTTATCTGTTGAGGGAGAAACCTTTCGGAATGCCTCCGTCTGGATCATCCTACAGAGAGGAACACGTGGAGGTGGAGACCTAAATTTGACTCCTATCCTATCTAAAAAGGCTTGTGGAGTAGATGTCTCTAGAATCTTCCCAAAAATATCAACCTTATTTTTTTTCTGCTTGCTTCCTTCAGTTTGGGTTGTGACAACTGTTTCTTCTTGATCCTCTAGTGGATGTGTGTTCTCTTCCCCCTCTATCTCTCTCCCAGTATCCTCAGTATTCTCACCTTCATCCTCATTATCACCACCTTGAGTATTCTCACCCTCATTTTGATCACCTTTATTTTCCTCAATTGCCCCCACTACATTTTGTCCATCCTCCTCATTTCTTTCATCACTATGTAGATGCTGCCTATCCATATCCACCTCCAGGTTAGTGTCATCTATGATATGTACCGCATGCTCTGTAGTAGTAGGGTTTGAGGAGGCGGCTTGCTCCAAAGTGCTAGAAAAATCAGCTTGCCTCCTTGTGTGTCTCGATGAGCTCTCACCTGGGCCAACCTGCACACTCTTTTTCCTCTTAGCAAGAGGTAACTCATCCATTTTTGCACAACAAGAACCTTTCAAGCAAGATGCTCTAGTGAAATGACTCGAACTCATTTGAAAACCAGATAGCCATGCAAAAATACAAGAACAAATCTTCAAATAGTATTGTACTCGTATTGTATAATTAATTGATTATTTTAACAGCAAATTCAGTAATACGACACAAACTTAAAGAAAAGGTGGCACATTCACTAAAGAGATTAAATTCAGTACTGCAACACAATCATCAAACAAAGGTGGCACATTCACTATCCAACAAAACGGCCAACTCATTATAACGAACAGAATATCTTTGAGATTATCATATGGAGTGCTTTGGCCCAAATTCCAAGGCATTCAAAGCCGTATTGAATATTTTAAAAAAATCTCCATTGGAAAATATTTACGGAGCCCTTTTCAGGTGTTCAATTCAAGGCATTCAAATTTATTGGAAAATATATAAAGATTCGGTAGCCCAAATCTGAAGGCATTCAATATTGAGTACTAAGAAACTTTAGAAGTGATATTTCGCAATCCAACACTTTTTTAAGGACAAACTTTTTTCTTTTTGTGCTATTGTTCTTTAGATGCACATGTTTGCTGGTCTCCTCTCTCGACTGTGTGAGCCGTTTCTCAACCAAGAAGACATCAAATGTGAGTTTTTTGAGCTTCTTGTATACACAAAGTCTGCATAATATAGACAGTAGTAAGAGAGACAGTCTATGCAATGTGTTTGAGACAGCACCATATAGATAGCATGTTCTTACACTACTCTCTCCAAATTTCTGCCGCCGGGGGGATCCAAGGGGGGCCGGCCCTTGGCGGGGGAGTTCGGGGGCAGCGCCCCCGAAGCTTGAAACGAACTCAAAATCGTGATGATTTTGTCACTGCTCGGCAGCAAAACATCCTATTATTTTGTGCGCTGAGCGCACAAATTAATTCAAGAAAAATAGCAAGAGGTAACGCCGCACATCTCATACTGTGTGTGGAGTGTGGCAGCAGCAAAACATCCTATTATTTTGTGCGCTGAGCGCACAAATTCATTCAAGAAAAATAGCAAGAAGTAACACCGCACATCTCATACTACTGTGTGTGGAGTGTGGCGGCAGCAAAACATCCTATTATTTTGTGCGCTGAGCGCACAAATTCATTCAGGCAAAATAGCACAAATTCATGGATGATGATACCTTTCTGTGTCTCTTTGTTGGGGAGAAAGATTGGAGTGGGGAGAGGGCCCTGCGCATGAGATCAGCGTTTCTTTGCTGGGGAGACGTATGATGCTTCATGATCGCTTCTCTGCGTGTGTGTTCGAGGGAAGATGCTTCTGTGTGGAGGACGACTAAAAGCGTTAAGTAATTGCTTCATAAGAAGTAGCCAACTACTAAAAACCCTAAGTTAGGCACTGGACAAATTTTTTTATCCTAACACTAATGAATTTCAACACTAAAACTTAAGGGTTTGGTCAATATTTTTCCGATTTATTTAAATCTATAGCACAGTTATGCTATGGCATCCAACTGGTAGAGTTTTTGAAATCTAACAGGAGATTATGAAAAAGCGCAAGAACTAACACAAAGCAAATATGTGTGTGTGTGTGTGTGTGTGTGCGTGTGTGTGTGTATACATACACACACGTGTACACACAAACATATATACATATATACATGTACTCTTTTTGATACCCTTCATTATGACTATTTTTGCAATAAATATTTTTATTTGCTTCTACCCATAGTCTTAAAATGAGCCTGGTAAAATTGTATTATGGCTAGTATATGCTATTGATTAGAGCAAGAACATCTAGTATTAAAATATTTTTGGCTAATATTCAATGTAAATTCCTTAATTGTTGTTGTGATTGCATTATGCAGGGAGGCTCGTGTTTTCCTCCATTCTACAATGGGTGCATGCATCCGAGTCCCCTTCTTGAATGGCAAATGTCTTGTGTCAATCAACATGATCCGGGGGAAGCTTGGAACTATTGGTGGGATAAATGTGGAGGCCTTACTTGAAATTGGAGGAGAGTATGAGCCCATTTGTCCTTTACACTTGTATGCAGGGATTGGAGACGAGGCATATTTTATCTTGGAGCATTCATTGTCCTCTGTATATATTGCCAAATCAGAGAATTATTTTGAGACCCCAGAACAAGGCCCCTCAACTATATTTCCTCCCGATTCTCGAAAGAGTACTCCAATGTAAGTGGCATTAACTTTGACTTTGACATTTTTTGTTTTGCATTGCGCATTGAATTAGAGAGCATTGTGCTTTACAGTGACTTGGACACTGAAGAGATAGAAGAAATCAATGTCCAAGCACATGGGTCATTGCAAGAGGAGATAGAGGTCTCTCCTGTGGAAAAGTGCTTTCAACATTTGGAAGAGGAAGATGTTCAGTTTGATACTGCGGTCTCTTGCTTTCAAATAATCCGCATGTTACCTCCTACTGATGTCTTGCACACTTTAATCCATGATTGTGATTACAAAGGCAAGGTAAAAGAGCTTCCCAAGGTGTACCCAGAGTTCAGTACATATGAGCTTGAAGGTGGGAAAGGTATGGAAGGGATGGAGCAAAAATACGAGGGCAACATTTGGACAAAGCCACAAACGCAAACTAGGGCCAATAAAACTTTTGTTCTTAGGAAGAGCTTCTGCGGGGGAACCTTCCAGTGCATGAATAAGCACTGCTCCTTTAGGACACGTATGAATCAACCAAACAAACTCCATTGGAATGGGCAGCTGATAAAATCTCCAAAATATGGGAATTTAGCAATTGGGAGCTTCGGGAACCTTGAGTGTTTTTTCTGCAAGCATGTGCCAATGTGTCTTAAAGAATGTCCTGCCTGTGTCTATTATTTTATGCCAAAAGAATCAATGCATAGCAGACTATTTATTCATTATGGCAAACATACACACATGGTTTCCAAGGGAATGTGCCGAGCATCGATACGAAATATCAAGGCCTTTGTAGCACGTGCAGTGGGCATCGACCACAACGCTGGGCCCAGAAAGGTACAAATGATTGTGGCAAGGGAGGTGGTTCTAAGAGCATTCACTGATGATGACAAGGCACAGGGAGAATTCATGACAGAGAGGGAGCTACAGGAGATGTCACAAGAGTTGCAAAGTTTGATAAATGTCAAAAAGTACGTAGGAAGTGCAATTTAGCAAAGAATAGTATGCAATTATCATCTTTAATACACTAAGTATGCTTTATGAATGCAGGGTGAAGCAGATGGTAATGCAAACACGAAAAACAACACGGCCTCTGGGTGAAGGATATGAAGCCATTCTTAATCTAAAAAGAACATGCCATTTTGAGTTCTTCCATGGTTCTCGATTTCCATTGCAAGCCACCACTACTACTGAGCGTTGCTTTATCTTTAAGATGTCTACTACTGGACCTGGTTCTGGGATTGACATTGTTCGGCGAATGGACAAGGATGGTAATGGGGATCTTAATCAAGCATGGGTCTGCTTTGATCATGTGCATCGAGTGGATGGATGGCATACAATGGGAGCACATGTTTATGACCACATGTAAGTTACAAGCGGTAGAGAGCATTGCTTAATTTGTCTTTAATATAACTCTGTTTCCATTTGTGGCATGCAGGATTGGTGAGCTATTGACAATAGCAACTTGTGAATTTAGAGAAGAGGATGAGGATGCTCAAGTCATGTTTTGGGAAAATATGAATTTGGTAATGGTGGAGCACACAGGGAAGGTAGCAAATTTTTTTGGGTTTATGGCGGATGACGCTGGCGCTAACTGGAATGCAGTGAGACGTGTCTTCAACGACGGAAAGGAGATGATTGAAAGGGAAAGGTCATGTTTATGGCATTGGGAAGACAACCTTCGTGTCCACACGCAGAGGTACATCTATAGCCCACATCAAGAAAAGCACAGGGAGATGTGTGAGAAGTGGAGGACTGCCCCAAACAAAGAAAGTGCCCTTCAGCAATTTCGCAGGATACGAGCATGGTGGGCAACTGGCAAGGCAGCTGATAGAAACATCCCTAAGCTTCTTAGCTGGTTGAGTTGGTGGCACTATAGGGTTAGTCGATGGGGTCATTTCATTTTAAAGGTAATGTTTGTAAGAGATTATTCATTGTATTATTGTGTGCCTCCTACTTATGTGCACTGCATTGTTTTTAATCAATTTCTACCACTCTCTTGTAGGATGGAGAGCCTATTGTCAATGCTCTTGTCCCAAGGACAAATATGTCAGAGACCAAGCATGCAAGCTGGTTGGCAGGGGAGGGGTATAGGCAAAAGATTAGTCTTTATGATGCTTGTGTGACAGATCTAATCAATGCTTACTTCCAATGTGCCAGACAACTGGCTTTCTTGGAAGGAAAATACACAGGTTGTGGGCCTACATTGGAGCTTTTGGTTGAGAGAGCTCTTTCTCGACAGAAAGCAAGTCCATCCCCAATAGCTACCTCACGAGCAGTGGATGATGCAGTGGCGGGGACCCCTATGTTTTCAAATAGGGTAAAATTCAAGGGTGAGAATAAAACTATTCGAGCCAAAAGGCCACTACACGACTCGACAGAAGAAAACTTTGGCAACTCTAGCCATAGGCCTGAGTTTAACTATGTGACAAGAGAGAGGTTAGAGCCTGCAATAGAGGTCGATGAGCAATGCAAAGTTTTAGAGAGCCTTGAAAGTGATGTGCATGATACAAAGTGGGCCTTGCGGAGGATACCAACAGTGAATCGAGTTGAGTGCAACCACTGGGCATCAGGGAAAAAGTGTAGCTCAAGGTTGCGAGGGGGTGATGTCAGTCCTTGTTTTTGGAGTGATTGTCAACTATCCTCCTGGAAAAAGGAGAAGTATTGCTATTTTTGTAATACAGATGTTAGGCACACTTGGAAAATTACAAAGACAATATTACATCCACCAGAGGATGTCCCTTGTGTTTGGCCCATTGCTAAAGGTACCAAGTTACAAGTGAAAGAAGCCTACAAGCTTATTAGAGCAGGATATGACATTGGTATTCCTCTTGAGTTTTTTCTAGAAAAGGAGCTTGCAAAAGGCACTAGCGAGATAAACAAGGAGGTGAAACAATTTCCATATCGACGAGGAATTTCAAAGGCTGCATTTGGTCAAATCACTGCAGCCTTAGATATGCATGCAGAAGTTGTAGGCAGCCATATACATATAGAAGGGGTAAAGGAAACATTTAGTATTAATCCATTGACCAATGGGAGCCAAGACACATCTCTGATAGAGGTCACTATTCAGAAGAATCCAATGTGTTCATGTGTGGAGTTCAGAGATAGAGTGGCCAAGAAAAGACCATATCTTGCATGCAAGCACATATACTTTGTGTTCTTAATGATTCTTGGACAGGATGTGAACAACAATATGCATATTCATCAAGTTTGTATTTCTGAGAGAATTGTAAAAGACATGCTAACTAAGTCTATTAGAAGTCATCCTCAACAGCTTTAGGAACCTGCAACCCACTTTAGTTGAAATATGTATGGGGGTCATGTCATACCAGCTGAACCGTAGTACTTGTTTTGGAAATGTTTTGGTTATTTTATAAATTTTCCTGTCTATTGTCTTTTGTTTGCTAATGGCTCTCCAACATTGTGAATACTATAGATTCAATATCTTTTTAGCGAGCCAAGCAATATGGGTTTAATAGTGATTTTTTGTATCTGCACCATTGGTTCGAAAAAAAAATTATTGCAATGGTCATTTTAGAACATTTCATGTCTTCTTTGTTTGATTGCTACAGAATTGCACTATGGTTCCACTCTCTCTTTAACATTTCATGCTCGCTTAACATCATACCATGCCCCTACCTGCTCACTTTCACAAGAACATGAGCTCTACTCATTGCTTTGTGCTCGCTGCTCTTGGCTCGCTTTTTGACCACCCCCTCTAAGATCCGCCTTCAGGTTGATTTGGAGACAGAATACGCAACCCTACGCAGTAGGCATGTTGCACCCAATATTTCATACGATCAGCTTCGAATGCAAGGAGCAAAGGCCATTGATCTTTGGATTGATGGAAATCTTTATCCACCAGATCCAATATCTGGTGCCCCTCCACCATTCAAAAGCATTACAAGTTTTCTTATGTTTGTTGGTGATGGTTTCAATGGGCTTCTTGGCTATTGTAGGAGATTACACATGTTGTGGCTAGATGAGGCAGCTGAAAAGAGGCAAACACAATTTGTCTTCGACCAGCTTCAAGCGGCATCGACTAAGCAGATCAATGGTTTGATGCAGAGGAATAAAGAGCTCTCAGAGGAGCTTGAGGTGCAGAAGAATAATCTAGCGGATCGTGTGCGCACAATAAATCAATTTACCGATAATTATGTTCGTCTTCAACACTCCACTCGTAATCTTCGGCGTCGTGTTCACCATTTCACTCATCTTCCCATGGGATATCACGCAAGGCAAAGAAAACGTAAAGCTGTTGGGTTGCTTTCAAAGACAGCAGGCGCATGCAAGAGGCGTAAACAAACAACCAGGTAAAAATTTTTGTAGGAATTATAGCAGCTTTGAGAAGCAATTAATGAATAAAGCATCTCTCATGGTTGACCATTGTGATTGTAGGGCTTGTGCAACAGCTATACTAGGATGTAACAATGCTGAGGACAATGTTAATGCCTCCCTTCTTCAGCATGTCCTTGAGGAGAAGGATATTATGGAAATGATAACAGGTTCTGGTAATGATAAGCTGCGGGAGACCCTTCGTCAACATTTCTTGAAGGAAATCAAAGAAATTGTCACCCCCAAAGAGATGCTTGATATATGTGACTCAGCAGGTATTAGCCAGAAAGGTTACAGAGCAATGTACAGGTCAATCACTTTAGGGTTGCGAGCAAAGGGAGTTACGCAATCCTTGCTTCCAACACTTTATAGCTTACAGATGGCAAAGAAGTGTGCTAATGGTGATATTGCATCCATGTTCGAGGGTGGGTACAAGTGGGTGGAGGATATTATGCCAATGCCAACAATCAAACCCTTTGAATACAATGCATATAACAATGTCTACATTGACATGGAAGTGCTACAAAAAGCAATGATTCAGTACTATGGCCTCACACTTGAAGAGACAGGTGGAAATGCCGTGTTTGTCTTTAAGCTGGATGAATGTCAAGTGGTTAAAGGTCAAAGATTGGAGCGTGTTAGTTTAGCCTTGATAAGCCGAGCACTTAGAGGAAGGCCTTTAGAGACCCAAGAGTTGGATGCAACTGAAGACAGCAACAATAGGGGTCAAGGGCATAAGCAAGACTACTACGGCATTCAATCAGAGAAGAACATCTGGTGGCAAGCAGCATGGGTCCTCCCAAAAGAGAACCATGATACCTTGAGGTGGTATTTTGAACGGTCTGGCATTCAACATGTCGTCTCTTGTCAGGTCAATGGTCAGAAGCTTGATGTTCCCGGAATAGGCTGTTTTAACGTTGAATGGCACTTGGGTGGCGATCTAAAAACCTTAAAGTGTATGTTGGGTTGTAAAACAGGTGCGAATACTATATTCTCATGTGTTTACTGTTGTCATTCCAAGACAGCAGTAGACTCAAGAGTAAAAGGGAAACAACCTAGCAAAGGCAAAAGTCAAAAACAGGTGGGTGCAAAAAAAGCAATCGTTTTTTATGCTGAACAGAGGAAAGGATCAAAGGTATGGCATAATGGCATATTAAGTTGTGACCAGAGCAAGCCACCTAGTCGTGACCAGGAGGACAATGCTTGGAACCCAATCTTGGAAATTCCACTATGTCAAGTGCATGTGTGCACATTACATGCAAGACTGAGGATTTTGGATAAGCTATTGATGCTCCACATAAACTATGTCTGGAACATGGAGCCCGAAGATCGACGAGAAGAGTCAATACGTGCACTAGAGGGTGTACTTTCCTCTATGGGATTACATGCTGGAGCAGTGGTCTTGACAAAGGACAGAAAATCAAACCCTACACAAGACAACCCTAATAAAATTTGCATGGGTGGATCAAAGGCAAGACACTTGCTATCAAACCACTTGGGTTCTCATAGCCACACTAACTTTGAAATTTGGAAGAAGATATGTGATGTCACAACATATCGAGGAAATGATGCCAGGCTTGGCCTAAAACGTGCACATGTATGGGAGGTGTGTAATAAAATGGTCGATCTTCTAGAGCGACCTCACCTGGATGACCATGGTATTGAGGCACTTAAACAAGCCACTTGTAGATTCACAGAAGAAATGGTCGAGGCCTGGGGAGAAACACACATTACTCACTACATGGTAATGTTGTATTTATTGTGTCCTTGTAGTATGTTCTTCATACTATTTGTTGACTTTTTGTAATTTTCTATGCAGCATATATTGTATGCACATGGGCCATACTTTCTCGATAGATATGGCTCTTTAGCACTTTGGAGCAATCAAGGCATGGAGAAATCACATTACCAAGCAAAGGCCGTGTATTTTAAGGGCACTCGCCATGGTGGTGGCAAAGTCAAGAGTAATGCACTCCATGAAATGTTCAACTGGTTCTATCGCGTTCTGGTTGGCAAAAAAGGCAGAAAAGTCGCGGTAATTTGTCTCTTAGGCGTCAAATAATGAAAATTGTTAATGCAAGAAGAACTGAAGGATACAACAGATCAAATGCTAGGGAGAGACTACGGCAGTGGGTAGCAAGCAAGCGTCGGTGTGGTTCCTCATGGGCTTAAACTCTCTGATTATAATCTTTTTGTGTTTTTAAATTTTCTAAAAGTTTTAAAAAATTATATTTATAGACATATTTAAGTCATTTTTCATTTATAGAAACCACATTTCAATTTCTTCTTTGTGCTCTACTCTCTCTTGCCCTCCCACTATCTCTTGCACTCGTAAATACCTAGGCCATGCCAGAAGAACAGGAGCAAGACTTGCGGTTTTTCGATCAACTCGGCCCACTACCTGCTACAGCAAAAAGGACAAGTCTACCTATCGTAACAGAGCAAGAGGCAAAGGAGGTGAGAGAAGAAGAGCGCAGGAAGGAGGCCGAAGAAGCACAACGCAGGAAGGAAGCTGAAGAAGCAGGGCCTAGTAGAGAAGCAGAAGAAGAGCGGCGTCGAAAAGAAGCCGAGGAAGGTCAAGGGCAGCCACCGGAGATTGTTATTGAGGCCGACACCCTAGAACAGCTAGAGGTTATCTTACAGAACAGGGAGGTCGAGCTCTTGTCCTACGGCATCACGAAAGATACCATTGACAAAGAGTTTGCTCTTGTGAGGGCAGCTTGGGAGACAGAAATGCAAAAGAGACAGCAGCCCAAAGAGGAAGCAAGGAGGGCAAGCCTGTAGATATGTCCCTAGCCCTACGTCTACGTTTAGAGCGTAGCCTTCTACCTCAATAGGCTAACCCATTTTGTAATTCTCCCTACAAAATTTTGTAATGTTCCCAGATTCCTTTTTAGCTTTTTCACACATTAATGAAAACTTTGTGAGTTGTGTTACATTCTTTGTTGAGTCCATTTTTTTTGTATGCTCAGTGCCAATGAACATTTCATTTAAAAATTATAAAAGCACTATACACACAGGACAAAACACACACAAACACACACACACACAAATATATATATATACACACACAAACATATATACACACATATATATACATATACAAATATATATACATATGCACATATATATATATATATATATGTACACACACACACACATATATATGAATATTTATATATACAAAAAATGTAGATCCTATAAAGTCAACTAGAGAAACTTATAGAGTGCCTTATGAGCCTCAAGGCAAAAAAAATAAAAAAAAATAAAAAAAATGCCATGTGCGCTACGGCGCGTTAATCTCTAGTTTGACCAGGTCAAAATGGAGATTTACGTGCCGTAGCGCACATGGCATTTTTTTTATTTTTTTTTGATATCTATGGTCTGGTGAGGCTCATATGACCATTATAAATGCACCTAGAGACCCTTATAGAGTGCCTTATGAGCCTCAAGGTCAAAAAAATAAAAAAAATAAAAAAAATTTGCCATGTGCGCTACGGCGCGTTAATCGGCACTTTGACCAGATCAAAATGTCGATTTACGCGCCGTAGCGCACATGGTATTTTTTTTATTTTTTTTTGATATCAAATGGTCTGGTGAGGCTCATAAGACACTTTAGGTGCCCTAACAGCCCTAAAATCTTATATATTTATATAAAATATTATATATATGTATATATATCTGATAATAGCCTTAAAATCTTATACACACACACATATACACACACACATATATACACACACATATATATATATGTATATATATACATATATGTGAGTGTGTTTACATCTATAAATACAATATTTTTTCATACCGCTCTAACCCAATCTCGATTACTTTTTTTAATCACGATCACAATTAAAAAAAATCCTAAACAATTTTTCCTATAAACACATGAACAAAATCTTAAAATTGCGAGGCTTGAAATGGTATATCACAAGTACGCCAGGAAAAATCACAACTTACAATGCACAACAAAAATTTTTTATTAAACTTGGAAGAGAAGTTTGCATTACATCTTTTTAATAAGCTCTTGGAAGAGCTCAGGAGAGAGAGTTCTAGAGGCTGGTTTCTGGCCTAAGCTTTGGAATACATCACTCGGCTCATTGATTCCTTGAGCCTGAGAAAGGGCACAATGGCCTAAAACTGAGCCGGGATGGTTGCCCGTGAAGCAATACAAGGCAGCTTCCCTAGCTACCAAAATACATTTATTTATGTTCGAGGCTAGGGGGTTCTCCGACAAGACAGCACTAAGTGCTTTACATTTTAGGAGCTCGGCATAGGCGATCTCTGCATATTCTAAATGAAAAACCCGCACTATGTCGGCCCTGAGGGCAGGTATGTAGTGCCAAAGGGATGCATCTCGACCCTCTGACTTTGGCCGCGTTCCTCCTACGCGCATAGCAAACTTGTCCACTTCAAAAGCAGTCTGTCAACATGTCAATATAGAAGTTAGGAAGCGTGAAATGATACAAAAAATAATTTGCTTTACAACTAAGAAGTAAGGACATACCTCAGTTGCCTCGTCACTTGCAACTAGTTGCTCATTCGTCAGGTTTATGCTTCCTTGGTCTTGAGCATCGCCAGCAACCAAGGGCATGTGTGGTTCAAAGGCAGCTACGCTCTCATAGAATTGCACTTCATTCTTTATTTCGACGAGCGCTTTGGCCACTACAACTTCCAAGGTACTGCTACCAATATCATATGCAAGCGCTTTTGTGAGGTTGTCATCTTCAAAAGAAATTTTTACTTTTCCTTTGTCTTGACCCCCAGCATTCACGGCAATAATAGAAAGTGCCTCATCCTCACGTAACCCGAGTGTCTTGGCAATGTCATCCAAAAACAAAAACTCTTTCCCATCAATAATGATTGGATGCAAAGACATGATAACAAGGTCTGGGACCTCCTCGAGTACTTCATCGCCCTCTAGAACTAGGTCCGGAACCTCCTCGGGGACATTATCTTGTAGAGCCACCAATGCCATTGAGGCCTCCCATTGTTCTGTAACATTCTCTTCCTCAGCATGGGCCTCTTGGACCTGCTCCATTAGCTTTACTTTGCCCTTTTCTTTTTCCTTGCCACTTTCTTTCGCCACACCCTCTTGTAACAGAAGGACCAAAACCATGTCCCAGCTTAGGAAAGAAGTGCCGATGTTGCCCATTTGTAGTTCCAGGAGTAAGTCTTCCTCCTCATTTCTGTAGTCCTTTTCTGTGAGGGATTTTAAAAACCTGGATAGGCGAAATCTAAAATTCTTCTCTTCCCTGAATATGTACTTGATGAGGTCAACTGGAACCCATAAGCCCTCATCACCCTCAAACATGATGGAGTACGTGCTGATGTGTTCATCCATATACTGAATGACATCTGTAAAAGCATCCGCGTGTAGATGCATTGTTGCACGTACATCAATTGCCCCCTCAAACATAGGGATGATCTCATCAACCCTATGAAGTAACTCAAGCTTTCCTAGCTGTGCAATAAGTGCATCAAGTAGAGGTGCCATGCTATGAGTGATTGGAGGAAATAGAGAGTGTGTGATACAGAAAGGTGTGCGAAATTGAGAGCAAGTGTTAGGAGAGAACGATAATTGTCAATTGATGTAAATGAGTAAAGTATCGTTTATATATGGGCGACCTTGTTATAAAATTTTTAAAAACTTTTAAAATTTGTAAGTACCAAAAAATTTTTAAAAAATGGTATGCGAAAGCAAGAACGTATCCTTCCATCGCAAGGTCATTTCCAATTTACTAGTGGCTCACGCCACAGATGCTTCTGTGACCAACCTTACACTATCACAAAAAAATAAAACTGCACAAGACAATTGAAAAACCTTAATAAGACAGTGAGGCAAAAAAATTGAAATTGTATTTACTTCAATTCAAGATTACATATCCAGTGGTTATCTGATAGCTACACAGCCAGGGAAAGTGATTTCTCTACAAAGAAAAGATCATTCCTGCCTTTTGTGCACTACTCTACCATTGATTATCAAAGCAAAATCACCACTGAGTGAGAATCGAAGAACTAAGTAGTCACGTAAGTTGGCAAGGGACCAGTCATCATTCACAGTAACATCTTCTACATCCCCACCTTGCATGGATATATGTAGCACACCCTGTTCTGTAGAGGTTGTGTCGGAGTCTAACGCCTCCCATTCTCCATTTGTAAGCTTCCATCGCCTGTAAGGAAACGCAATGGACAACTGTTGCTTGGCAATATGATAGCGCATCACAACCTTCTCAACAATTACTCCGCATCTGATGGTGTCTCCATTGTGTTGAACAACTTTTTTATCCCATGCAGGTGATAAGAAACAAGTCAGAGCTCTCTCCCCCTTTGCAATCCATAAAGTTGGGGTACGATGTGGGTCACTTGTACGGAACAGGTACACAAAGAGGTGTAGAGGTATGAAGCAGGTTATGGTTGCTTTGTGAGATCCATATGTGCACTTCATAGCATTTTGCACCTTGCTTTCGATCTGCAAACAAGCCATGGCCACTGAAGCATTGTTTGGAATTGGCCATTCAATAGATGTGAGAGTTGGCGTAGGTTTTGGAACTAATTTTCCAGTACCATTTACTGTCGTGGGAACCACATATGTATCCTCATAGAAGAAGATGTTTCGTGCAAGAAGTTGTGCAGCTGGACACCCTCCAAAGATTAAACTTTCAAGCTCCACATGGTATGCTTCAAAGGTTCCTGAAATTGTCTCCATAGGCTCCCATTCACTATAGTTTGAGGGAAAAATATCTACGCACAGGAACCCAAGAACAATCAACGCAGTGCTCAGTATACCATTATTAGCACACAATTGATTTAAAAACAAGAATATAAAGTGGTGAAATAACTTACAATTTGCAGGAAATCGTTGACGTTGGTCATGGTCTGCTAGTTTCAGCTCTGTTGCCTTGTAAACATGTTGGACCTTAGCTAGCTTTTTTCCATCACGATTTTGTTTGAGCTCCAATATCCGCCCTTTCCAATGGTGACTTTGTATATCAACGTATCGCTTTGACACCTTGTGGCTTCCTCTTGTACTAGGCTGCATCGTAATCCAGTTCCACTTCTCGTACTATTTGATGTTCCAGTGCCCATCCTCATCTTGACCACTGCTACAAGAGAGAGATTGAATACTGATCGGAGGCCTTCGAGCTCTAGAAGAAGACATCAGATGTATATATTAGAGAGATTATAAACCTTGATGGCAAAGAAAAATAGAATGGTGAGAAAAAAACTTAGACTAGGGAGATGTAAAAAAGAGAAGGAGTTGTAGAGCAAGTTCCAAGGACTTGGCTGTGCTATTACTGCACTTTGAAAGAGGATATTGGAGGGGATGAGAGGAGACAATGAGTAAGATTATGAGAGCCAAAGCATTTGCAACTCAAGCTTCCATAGCTTGGCTCCACTGTTACACTCTGTAAAAGGAGGTTGGACAAGGTAGAAGGATGTAAGTGAGGATCAAACTTCCCTAGCTTCTGAGAGGAGGTTGCAGATCAAGCTTCCATAGCTAAGCTCTGTTGTTACACTCTGTAAAAGGAGGTTGGACAAGGAAGATGGATGAAGTAAGGAAATGTAAGTGAGGATCAAACTTCTATAGCCTCTGAGAGGAGGTTGCAGATCAAGCTTCCATAGCTAAGCTCTGCTATTACACTCTGTAAAAGGAGGTTGGACAAGGAAGAAGGATGAAGGAAGGAAATGTAAGTGAGGATCAAGCTTCCATAGCTTCTAAGAGGAGGTTGCAGATCAGAGGATCAAGCTTCCATAGCTTCTAAGAGGAGGTTGCAGATCAAGCTTCCATAGCTATAGATCTGGGTTTCTGAGTGAAGAGAGAGGTAGATCAAGATGTAGATAGCTAAAAGAAGTAGTCTAGAGAGTGAAAAACGCCTTGCTATGAGAAAGGGGGAAGAGAGAGCGTTTTGGAGGGAACGTGGGAGAGAGGGATAGTGGAAAGTGAAGGGGAATGTGCATTGAATGCATGGGAACTCGTTTTTGGGCCTCTATCACTTTGGAGGCCTTAGTTAATGATGGCTGCAGGCTGCTGGAGGCTGCAGCTATCTTTTTCTATATAAAATAGGAAAAAAATGCATATACGTTTTGAATTTTTGAGTTTTAGTTGATTTTGAAAATTTAAAAAGAGCCTATTTAGCCTATTATTCTAAGTTTGATCACTACCTTCTAGGCTCTTACAAACCATTGGTGTCAGTCCACATGTAATCTCCCTATTTGTTTATTTCTTAATCACCTCCATTAGGCAATGGCAAATTAAAGGGCCCAAAAAGACTCCATTGAGTTCCTAATGTAGGCGAGGAGGGCGCTGGCGGATCACGGGTGATCGACGAGCGCACTCCGGACCGAACAACGCTCGGGCGTGTATGGCCTGACAATTCGGTCGGGGTCAAACCCATGACCGAGGACAAGAGACTTGAAAAACCTAGAGAAGTAGAAGGCGGTGGGGACACACTACGCCTAGCAGACATCTTTAATTCTTGCAAAAAACAATGCGAGAACTCGAAAATTACTAAAAAAAATGCTAATAAAAATGAGCAGTGGTGGAGAGAGAATAATAGTCACCCCCCTTTATGGTTGCCTGTCGATTTGTGTTGCACTGTGAGCCTCCAGACAGCGCCGCTTCTCCGGGATGCTCCGATCCGAGAGAGAAAAAAATGCCTGCAACTCATAACAAAAATAAATTTTTGTTTGGGAAGTTGTGCCTGAAACAATCGGTTATCCCTTGCCGAGATTATCCCTCCCCAGCCGAGAGAGGATTCGTTTGAATTTAGTTTCATTTTTTAAAAAAATTAAAAATGAATAATTAAAATATATTAAAAAATAAATATTTTTTTTCTTTTCTTTTTCTTCTCATCTCGTGGCATTTGCTAGGCTGGTCGGCTGCCTGGTGGTCGTTGCTGCCGCCTGGCTGGCCGCCTAGTTGGCCTGGCTGCCCACTGGGCTGGCCGCTTGGGCTGGCCGTCGGGGCTGGCCTTTAGGCTCTTCCTCTTCAACGCAGGTCGCCCCCCGACGATGGCGCTCACGCAAGGTTCTTCGACAACGGTTCTCATGCAAGGCTTAGACGGCGCAATGGTGCTTAGACAGCGCACAATGGTGCTCACACGGCACAATGGTGCTCAGACGGCACACAATGGTGCTCAGACGGTGCCCCCCTCAAGTTCTTCGCTGGTTTTTGCCCCCCTCAGACACACCGTGTTTGCTGGCCGCCTTAGACTCTTCGCCTTTCCAAGGCAAGCCCCCCCTTGCACAACAGCACTACGTGAGGTAGGGGGCTGCTGTTCGCCCCCCCACACACAGTAGCTCCCACACGGAGCTTTAACGCAGCTCGTGGGGCTGCCATTGCCGTGGGGCTGGTCTTCGCCCCCCCCACCCCCACACACAGGCTTCAACGTTTTCTTTCGCAAAAACAAAACAAAAATTGTTTTTGCTTACCTGCATTTTTGCTTGCTGTGTGTGACCGGGGGGGGGGGGAGAGAGAGAGAGAGAGAGAGAGAGAGAGAGAGAGAGAGAGAGAGATTTCTTCCCTTCCAAATCTTGGCCGCCTCCCTCCACACACACCCTTGTGGAGATAAGGATGAGGAGATGAATGGTCGAAAACCATTGAGAGTGGGCTCCGGTCCCCCGATCACGCGCGCGAACCCTGACGACCCCATCGAACCATGCTCTGATACCAGTGTTAGATATCCGTAACGCCGCTACGAGCGTTACCACAGGAGGGGACGGCCTCTGGCTCACCACCAGCCATAGAGGAAGAATGAGGATTGCCCCTCATCCCCCAGGCTATATAGTGTGTGGCCTGCCGTCCACACTAGCCTGGCCGCCCATGACTCCGCATGGGCGTCCTCTCCCACTGAACCCTGGACATCCGTAACGCTGCTACGGGCGTTACCACAGGAGGGGACGGCCTCTGGCTCACCACCCAGCCATAGAGGAATAATGAGGATTGCCCCTCATCCCCCAGGCTATATAGTGTGTGGCCTGCCATCCACACTAGCCTGGCCGCCCATGACTCCGCATGGGCGTCCTCTCCCACTGAACCCCAGACATGGCCATCCGGTCTACCGTCGGTCACACAGGCATTACAGCCTATGTGACACCATTACTAGGCCAGACTTGAGCTATGATGTTGGACTTGTAAGTCAGATTATGTAGGCCCCTAGGAAGCCACACTTGCATGTGGCTAGGCAGATTATTAGGTACATAAAGTCCACAATTGATTTTATGGACTTTTCTATGAGATTGGTATAGAGATACAACTACATGGGTACATAGATGCTGATTGGGCTGGTAGTGTCATAGACAAGAGGTGTACTAGTGGCTTTATGTTTTCATTTGGAAGTAGTGTTGTGAGTTGTAGCAGTAAGAAACAATAGCTGCTTTGTCGAGTTTAGAGGCAGAGTAAAGGAG
Source organism: Cibotium barometz (assembly GCF_041138505.1). NCBI lineage: Eukaryota > Viridiplantae > Streptophyta > Polypodiopsida > Cyatheales > Cibotiaceae > Cibotium > Cibotium barometz. The sequence goes on along the minus strand of NC_141057.1, from coordinate 28,291,844 downwards.
TGCTATTATGGTAGCGTGTGAGGTAGCTTGGATTTAGAAGCTACTTGGTGATATTGGTGAGCTCGTGGATAGGGCTGTTGTCATTTATTGTGACAATATGAGTAGTATACAATTGGCCAGTAACCTAGTATACCATGCTAGAACAAAGCACATTGAGGTGCATTATCACTTTGTGACAATGAGAGAGAAGGTTCTAGTAGCAGGTGATGTAGATATTGTATATGTCAACATAGAGAATCATGTGGCTGACATCTTCACAAAAGGCATTGGGCATAGAGAAGCTCCAAAAGTTTAGGAGCTTACTTGGAGTGCAATGTTTAGAGGTAAGCTTGAGGGGGATTGTTGAGATATCGAGCTCAACTAGTGTTGTGAACATTGATGACCCACATGGGTGATAGCTTCCGCAGTTACGCTACTGGCATGGTTGGTGAGATTATGGTAGATATTGTGCCAGTCGTTAACAGGCTGTGTGGTGACAGCCACTTTGGACTACTAGAGTTATGGCATAGTTATAGCACTAACTCATATAGTCAAGTTCACACTATGGACCGACCATTGTATGTTATTGTAGGAGAGTATCTTTCCTTGTAGTATATACTTTGTTGAGATATCGACCTCAACTAGTGCTATGGACATTGATGACTCGCCTGGGTGATAGCTTCTGCACTTATACCACTAGCATGGTTGGTGAGATTATGGTTGTTTGGAGTATTAGAGTTATTGCATAGTTATAGTGCCAGCTGAAATAATTGAGTCGACACTATGAACCAACCATTGTATGTTATTTTAGGAGAGTACTTTCCCTTATAGTATGTACTCTTATCTTTTTAATTATATAGTTGTAGAGAAACGAAGAAGATATAAAAAAATTTAGCCATCCATATCTCTCTTATGTAACTAAAGTGAGAAAATCAAGGATTTGATACCTTGTGGATAATCCACATTAGTAATGTTGATATTGTTCTCCCTCACTTTGTACCTTGTCATTTGGTATTTCTCGGTAATATTATATTTTTATCACAATGTTTTATGGTTTTTGTTTTATGCTTTTATACTCTTTTGTTGTATATATTTTTTATATTTATGCTTTTAAATTGTTGTATATTTAGGTCTTCCATCTATCTTGTATGGCCTTAATCCTCACTCGCTCCCATTCACTCTTTATGAAATCCTCACTCTATAGCTCTTGAGGTAAGCTCCAATCCTAAACCCAATAATTTTTTTAAATGCTTCTATGTTTTCAATATTCTCTACTACAAACAAATGAGGTAGAATGAGGAGAAGCATCTCCCTTATTCTGTCTCTATTTTTTGGCAGTATGCAATGGCTATGCAGCACGAAGCTATACACGAGACTATGCATGTGGCTATACACAAGGCTATATGTACAGGTATACACAAGGATATACACATGGCTATAATCATGCACCTATGGTCCTATGTATTGCTACATCACACAATTTTTCATTTTTATGTTTCTTTTGTTCTTGCGCAGCTCTAGACATGGCTATGCCTTCTTTCTCTTGTAGTGTGACCAATTGTTCAAGGAGTTGAAGATAACATAGAACATATCTGTAAAAACTTTAAGCATGACCTATGCAAGGCTACTTATTAGATTCAATATCTAAATCAATTCCATTTAATACACTGTTTTTTATTGCATTCACATTGCAAGCGTGCAATTATAACTTTTGCACAAATGAAGATAGTTAAAACAAAACAAAAGTATAACTAAGCATGAGAGACTTATGAGCCCTTTCTATTTAGATTGAAAGCATGCAAATGTGACTTTTACACAAAAAAGAGTAAATAGTTATTTGATGAAACAAGGGTATAACTAAGCATTATAAGAGACTTATGAGGGCTTTGTATTCCATTATTTTTCATTGCATTCACATTGAACTCCATTCATTCCACTACTTTTCATTGCATTCACATTGAACTCCATTCATTCCACTACTTTTCATTGCATTCAGATTGAACTCCATTCATTCCACTACATTGAAAGCATGCAATTGTAACTTTCGCACAAAAAAGAAATTGATTCTTGTTAAATAGTGAATACGAAAAAAGAGTATGACCAAGCATGAGAGACTTATGAGCCCTTTGTAATGATTCTTTTGTATATGAGAATGCATCGAGTTTCGTAGATTCTTTTGAAATTGAGAAAAATGAAATTTCCGAGTAAACATGAGAGGCTTATAAGCCCTTTGTATATGATTTGTAGGTATTTACTAAACACAAATGAGGAAAAAATGGCACCCAAGCCTATGCATAGTCTCTTTGTATATATGCATCTTTTGTATATGAGAATGGATTAAGTTTTTGTAGATTCTTTTGAAATTGAGAAGAAAAAAACTTTAAGAGTAAACATGAGATACTTGTAAGCCTTTTGAATATGATTTGCAAGTATTTAGTGAACACAAGTGAGAAAAACCTCGCACATGCACACATTTTTTTTAAAGGCCTTGTGGCTTATTAGAGTGGTTACAAACCCTGTGCGGCCTGACAACAAAGGAAAATTTTGAAATAGGAATAATGGAGTAAGCGTTTGCATGTAATATATCTATGCAAACTAGAAGAAGAGCTAATAGATGTTATTCAACAAGTCTTTTAAAGATGTCGAAATGCAACTCCTAGTCAGCCACCTTATTTTGCAAGACTTATGAACGCTTAATTAGATGGTACTAATCCACCATACTCCTCGAAGATAAACGCATCCAGCATTCTCTTTAATGCTTCCAATCCACCTTCTCCGGTCTCGCCCTGCAATAAAAGAGCCGTCCGTGCAGCACTTCGCTATTATGGGCCGCGGGTTGATAAACAAAAACGTTGGAAGCGTAGAAGAAAATAATCAAAACGAGGAGCTAGAACACCATAAGATTAGTTGTAAGCAGCATACTTTATAGGTCGACAGTCATGCAGGAGGACCTTGGCAACTATGAAAAGAGGATTATCCTTTGGCGCCATCCTTACCCGTGCTTCAATGGAGTGCATGTACGTCTCATTCTCTGCGCAGAGGTTGAGAGCTACAACATCCAAGCTCAGATCTTGTAAGAGCCGCAATAATCTACCTACGATACCAATGTTCTTTGGCGTGCGGATGTCAATTACAGTAAAGCCACTCTCTGAAGAGCGCACCACCATCGCCGCCCAGCTCTGAATTGACGCAGTAGTTTGAGGTCTTTCCACTGACCACAGATTAACGGGTGCTGCCATGATTTGAGCTCGATTGTGCTGCTGGGGCGGCTGTCAAAACGGTACAAACAAAAATTCACAAGGTTCTAGCCCTACGTCATGCAAAATCTAATTGTACCGGAACAGATAGGAAAGCAAAAAAAAAAAAAAAAAAAACAACTCACATTACACTGTCGACAGGCTTCTTTCACAAGAACAAAAAATGCAGCAGAGACTCCAAATGAGAGCTGAATTTTCAGCTGGAGATGAAGAACCTCGTGGGGGAGAGACTGCCCATGTGGCAAATATTAGTCGCAGAACGTATCTACTAAAGTTTGATGCGTCCCGGGAATATAATTGATCTGAAAAGTGACTTCTAAGGCTCCTATTAATGCGTACCCTTGATGCTGGACAAGACCTTTGTCGTCTGGGCATGCTATATAGCTTTGTGCATTGAAATTTGAGCCTATTGGGTGGGCGAGGCTCACGAGTCCCGGGTAATAAAATTTGCACCGTTAAAACCAAATTCAATTGATGTGTGAATCTTTATTTTAAGGGTTAGATTTAGTATAAACCTTAATTTTCAAAACAATATTTAATATGAACTTTAATTTCTCGGATAACAATTCATATACACCTTAATAAGTGTGCCTTAGTCCAATTACTTATTAGTAAATTTGAAATATCTTTAATGTGCCACACTGCCATGTTGAGCCCACCTACCAGGAGGCAATAAGTAATAATACATATTAATGATTTAATTCACCAAACTTCCTTAATGCAGCATGCCATGTGGTTGGCTGCATGCAGTTCTCGAGTTCCAAATTCCAAGTTCCAAGTTCCAACGTCTCTCTCACGAGTCACACCTTACAAGTTTATTTTCTCAGAAAGGTAACCACTGCAAGGTGAGCAGCAAGCTAGCGTGCTACGTGCTGTGTTCCTAGGGAGGCTGCGCAGCAATGTTCCTGGAGGCTGGGGCCTGGGCCGCTGGAGTGGGAAAACTGGTTCACCTTCTCACTGGAGTGTGACTGTGGAGTCGACCAGCACATTACTTACAAGTTGCGGCGCACAGGGTAAGCCACCTCCTGCTTCTTCTTTTTCATTCTTCTTCCTTCAAAAGTCAAGACTTTTCTCAGGGGCGCCTGTTCTGTATCAATGCTGCCGCCTGCGTGCAATCAGTTGTGCACAGCCTGCATGCAATCAATTGTGCACAGCCTGGGCGGCTAGGCCCTATACCTAGCAAGCACACAAGCAGCCCACACTATATGTCCACGGTCCACCGTCTACGTCCTCCTGGGACCTGGACAGCAGACACATTACATGATACATGATGCTGGCTTGGCGAGTAAGCAGCTGAGTAGCTCTGTTCTAGCAGCGCCGTGTGATGGGGAGGGAGAGAGTGGTGGCTCGCTTGCGTCGAGAGTAAAACGACGATGATGGTGAAAGCTATATTTAATGCAGGCTGGAGAGAGCCATGCTTTGAAAATGCACCTGAAGGCTAGCCGTTAGAACTTTCGTGAAGTGTCGAGCAGCCATTCTTTGATTATGCATCTTTACATACCGACGTACCGTAAGCACTTAACAAAGAATGCATGAGCTTGACTCATGCACATATATATATATTATCTAAGTTTAGTTGTTGCCACCATCATAAAGTTCTCCATGGAGATTCTCATACTTATTTTGATGGAGTCCTCTCCAATAAAGGACCCTAATTCCTCGCATTTAACATAAATAAAAGTCTAACACTAAAAGAAAAGCTTATAAGTGAGCACTCTCCTTCACATAGCAAGAACACATAAGAACAGGCCTTCTACTTCAATTCAAGTGGAGACACATGTAGAGATCGTGGTCGAGGCCAAGGTGGTGACCGACTTATAGACTATTGAAAATACAAGTGAATAGGGTGTGTGCGAGAACAAGCCCTTGGTTAGAGGCTGTAAAAGAGGATGAGTAAATGTGAAAGAACCTATGAAAAGGTGAGAAGAATCTACTGAGAGAGAATAAAGGGTAGCATGAGAAGATTTAGGAAGTGTGGAGATATTCTGGGAAGTGTGGAGATATTCTGGGAGATATTCTGGGAAAAGTGAAGAGGTGGAGAGAATCAGGGAAAAGAGGTGGAGTGAATCATGGAGAAATCAGTGGGGTTAGATGCTTGATGTAAACTCTATAAATTGAGGCATTGTCCTAATGAGAATTTGCTGGTTTTTGAGTATCCATGCCTACATTAATCTATTTGCTAATTACCCACTAATTACATCTTAATTATTTGTTAATCACTTTGTTAATGATGTTGATTCTAGTGTTTGATCCACCATAGCTCATCATTATGCTCAAATTTTAACATGGTATCAGAGCCATGCCTAGAATCCATCAGATTTATGAGTCCATTATCTAATTAATTAGAATTAGTAGATAATTAGTAAATAATCAAAATTTTAGTTAGTTTTCACTTCACCCCTTCACCCCCAGCTGGTGGAGGAGCCCTAGCACCTTGCAAAACCATTCTAGCCCAAGGTAGCTAACCCAAAGGGGCTCCAGCCTATGCAATCAGATGCGCAAACCGCCACGAAGAACTGTCGATTTTCGCTGATTACTGGGCACCGTTTTCTGAGAAGTTTTTGCCATTACTGCTTCATCAAGTCAAATCTCTCTAATTCCTCTTAACCCAAGGTGTATTCAAGCATGCTCTATAAGCTGGTGAAGACAAAATTTAGTTTCATCAAGTATACAGTGAGATCCAAGCTCTTCATCAAATCTGCAGGTGACTTTGGTAAAACAGAGATTAAACTCTCAATATTTGGTCAAATCTTGTGTTTTTTGGCTTAATCCTCTACTAGACTCATTGCTATTGATGCCTTTGAAAACATTTGAGCTCATTTGAAGTCTACGGCACCAGATCTGGACTCCCCGCTTACTCTGTTTTTTGCACACAAAATAGAGTATGAATTTGCTAATCAATAATTAATCAATACTAATCACTATTTTTTGGTACAATTGAGGGTTCAAATTAACATACAGATCCCTATAGCTTCAGATTGCAAATCGGAGTTGGTTTGATACTCCAACCATCCCGTACAATTTGGTTACCCTTAATTTAATGTCATTTTTGGTGATTTTATGCTAATAAAATTGTTGTAATCATCTCTTAAACACCAGATTGAGTTGTAAAAGTGTAGACACTACCCTTGAATCTTGAAATTGGATCAAGAGGTAAGACCCCTTTCACATCACCATGAGTTCAGCACAGGAAATAGCTAAATTTAATGGGGAACAGTTTTATACATGGCAGATAAAAACCATATATTTACTGATGAGGAAAAATCTGTGGGGATTAGTTGAAGGGAGAGATGAATGCCCATAGAGAGGGGAAAATGAGTGGAAGAGCAGGAATGAAAAAGCATTGGGACTTATTGCACTCAGTTTAAATGATGAAATCATTCATCACATCACAGGGATACAATGGGCGAAAGATGCATGGGATGAACTCAATAAATTATTTGGTACACAAGCAAAAAATTCAAAGATAAATCTTTTAATGCAATTCTACAAATTGGACATGAAGGAAAGTGAACCTTTAATCACACACTTGAACAAATATAAAAGCATTAAGCAACAGCTGGCAGCTATTGGCAAAAAGGTAGAAGATGATGAGGCACTAGCAGTGCTTCTGAAGAGTGTGGACAAAGGTGATTATGAAAACATTGTAGCAACACTAAAGAATGTACCTGAATTGAAGCTACACGAGATAGAAGCAGCTCTACTAGAGCAAGAGAGCAAAGGCAAAGAGAAGAAAGGGCTCGACTCAACAGCAGGAGAGGAAAAAGCATTCTTCACCCGAGGAGGATTCTCTCAAGGATGAGGACGAGGAAGAGACAGAGTAGGAGGAAGGACCTTCACTTGCCACAAATGTGGAAAGCCAGGACACATGGTGAGAGACTGCTACAGCAAACCCAGTGAAGACGGAACAACATCGGCAAACTTCATTGAGGCTCCAAAGGAAGTGGAGTCGGATCATCTTTTCTGAGAGAGAGAGAGAGAGAGACCCCACAACCCAATGTAACCTGCCCCAACAAAGTAAAACCACCTCTGAGCCACCGAAGATTTAGGCCACGTGGTAGATGTATGTGTGAGCACTTTAGTGAAGGTCGCGGGCACTTATAGTAGCCTTGGACACATAGAGAGAGAGAGTGTCAAGGACTATGGAGTTTAGGGACTTGAGGCACTGGTCGCGGGCTATCAAGTAAGAGAAAAACTTGGTATAGGGTCCAGGTGTGCTAGGATTATTCACTTAAGGAGAGGTGTTGGAAATACAAGTGAATAGGGTGTGTGCGAGAACAAGCCCTTGGTTAGAGGCTGTAAAAGAGGATAAGTAAATGTGAAAGAACCTGTGAAAAGATGAGAAGAATCTATTGGGAGAGAATAAAGGGTAGCATGAGAAGATTTAGGAAGTGTGGAGATATTCTGGGAAGTGTGAAGATATTCTGGGAGATATTCTGGGAGATATTCTGGGAAAAGTGAAGAGGTGGAGAGAATCAGGGAAAAGAGGTGGAGTGAATCATGGAGAAATCAGTGGGATTAGATGCTTGATGTAAACTCTATAAATTGAGGCATTGCCCTAATGAGAATTTGCTAGTTTTTGAGTATCCATGCCTACATTAATCTATTTACTAATTACCCACTAATTATATCTTAATTATTTACTAATCACTTTGTTAATGATGTTGATTCTAGTGTTTGATCCACCATAGCTCATCATTATGCTCAAATTTGAACATAGACAACAATAGTCCAATGATTTATAGCAACAGCAACAATAATCATTCACAAGTGGAAGAGACCATTCTAGACAAGGATTCACGTAGAGACACATGTAGAGATCGTGGTCGAGGCCAAGGTGGTGACTGACTTATAGTAGACAACAATAGTCCAATGATTTACAACAGCAGCAACAATAATCATTCACAAGTGGAAGAGACCATTCTAGACAAGGAAAGCCAAAATTATGGACAACAATAGTCCATTGATTTACAACAACGTTAAAAATAATACGCAGGTGGAAGAGACTGGTCTAGACAAGGAAAGCTGAAAGAGCTAAAATAGTTGGCAAAGAAATCAGAGTATAAATAGCATAGAGTGGTATTATTTGAGAAACTAGGACACATGCAAAGAATTGATTTAAAAATCATAATGATATTAAAAGTGAAACATTACAGCAAGGCAACTATACATCATCTAGTAAACAAGGTGGTGATGATTGACAAAACTACAAGGGAGAGACAATGAGAGTCTTTTTATCTAAGTGGAGTGTGACACCAAGGAAGTGTATTAGGAAATATAATAACACCAAATATGTGATTAAGGAATAGTGTTGAGAGAGAAAATACACATTTGGTACAATTAAAAAATTTAAAGATAAACATGTTGATAAAGTCAAACAGAAAGTAGAGTGTAGAGTGTGAACACGAGGTGGCATTTTATAAAGAGATAAGGATACCACATTTTAAAGAGTCTTGGTTGAACCTCTCATTGTATGTTATAAGAAGTATATTACAATACATTGTGTTGAGTGTGCTCATTCATGTCCACATGTCTTAATAATGGAAATTATTTTGAGCCTCCCTAATTTTATTCTCGACCTCTCAATAGCACAGTTGTTCTTTGTATAATGCCCGGCCTAGAGAACCGTCATTGGGAAGAGGCAATGCGAGGGCTTTGTGACTAGCCCCCGGACATGGAGGAGGTGACTAGGGCAGCACAAGAAGGGGGCTTGAGGAGCAAGACCGTTGTTTGCGATATGATGAAGAGCTAGTGGAGAGAGACCTCTAAAAGAAGGGATCCACAGTGCACAGAAGCCATAGGGCTTTCCACAGATTGTTGAGAGGGGTAGTTCTTAAAGAGAAGTCTGCCAAGTGATAGAGCGCATGATCGCACTATTGTGAGTAGGAGCCCGCCACATGGTTTGAGCCTTGGGAGGGACATATGCATGCAAGGACATCACTACAAGAGAGGCACCAAAGCTGAGGTAGAGCCAGGTGGGTACGAACAAGCCTGTGTTGTGGAGAGAGCAAGGGCATCATCAAGGAGGGTGTAGAGACGCAGAGGATGGAGTGTCTGCACAAAGATGCCATCAACGAGGAGATGAAGCAAACAGCCTAAGATAGCCATGTCACCATGGATGGCGAGAGGACAAAAGAAGACCATCGTCACTCATCAAATAATCTTTATGAACCAAATAATTATTCACACAAGAAACACCACTGGAAAAGGCATAGAAAGCCTAAGCACATCGTTACATCATATCAGATTTTACATTATTCAAGCCTCAAGTGCAAAAGAAGACTCTCCCTATGAAATGTATAAAGCTTTTTTGATAATAAATATATATATCTATAAGTCCCAAAAAAAAAAAAGCCTGGCCAGACCACCTGCCACATTCTTCAACAAAGAATACATAAAATGCTTCATCCTCTTTCTACCAATTCCTCACTCTCGCTCCCACATCATACCAAGGTTCACATAGCAAGGTTCATATCTAGACGTTATTGGGTACATTCCAAAGTCCTAAAATAAATACATCATTCAATTTCTAGCACTTAGCATTCCAAAATGGTAGACCTATGATTGCAAATCTCATCTTTATTCATTTCCCTTGCTTCAGTAGCATGCTCTCTCCATAATTGTAGATATCAATGATTAACTAGTAATGTTAAAAGCACACCTAATGAGAAGGCTTTATATAGTTGAAGTGGTCTTATGTGACTTGTTTGGAATACATTTTCTTTTATTTAAAATATGGCTCTTTGGGGTAGAATACCACTTACAAGAGTGTAAGAAAGTGTATTATAGACAAAAAGTCAATGCTTCAGGAGGAGTGATGCACATTGACTATAGAAGAGAATGTACAATGCCTACTATGACTTGGTGTGCAAGGGCGGTTACGCAAGGGAGCTAAATTCTTTACCTATGACATGGTTCCATGCCATGGCTCCCCCACTTCAACCTCAAGGAAGAACTCCGCTCTCTTTGTCCGGTTGGATAATATTCAAAGTTTTGCTTATGTTTCTCAGAACATCATATCCTCAGAATCGGATTGCTCTTGGTAGGATGTTGTTTGCAATAATATTTGTGTATGCAAGATGACGTGAATTATTGTGAAGCATATGTGGACATTAACAAGGGCTTGGGTGATTGCTACTGATAGCTAGAAGCATTCTCCTCTTTTCCCAGTGCATGTTAGATGTAGAATGATTGGTCCGTTTGCATCCAAGTGCATGGTGAAATTAAATATCTAGGACACGATTGTAGTGAAGTTTCCTCAAGATCCCCAAAGCTAAAGGAAACAATGAGTCAAAATTGATAAGACATAAAGCATAGAGAAGAGTAAGCTCCCAAGAGGCCGAGGATGATTGGTTACCTTCTTAAAACCATGTGGTATCTCAATGGGTTTGTGAATTTGGAAGCTCTACGTCATGAGGTTGCAATCGTGGCTAAACTAGAAGGGGTGGGCTTTGTATGACATTAAACCACTCACTATGGAGATGTTATATATGACATCAGGGTTGAGAGTACCTTCAAAAAGAAGATAGTGGAGCTCTATACAAAATATACCATATTTTGTTGCATTCACATTACGAGTGCCTGAAATTGCAACCTTGAAGGAAAACAAAAAAATGAATCTTTGTAATTAGTTTAAAGAAATAATAGTATGCTAGTTCTATTCATCATCGATTGAGAACACTTGAGCCTTCAAGATAGAGAGAAAGAGAGGAGATTGCAAGGGTCTTACCGATTTTCACTTCGTCTAACATTAAACCATTGATAGTGGAGACATTATAAATGATATAAGGGTTAAGGGTGCCTTTAAAAGGCTCATGGAAAAGAAGATAGTGGAGGTCTATACAAACTATGTCATATTTTGTTGCATTTAGATAGTGGAGCTCTATACAAACCATGTCATATTTTATTGCATTCACATTGTTAGTGCCTAAAACTACAACCTTGAAGGAAAACAAAAAATGGATCTTTACAATTAGTTTAAAGAAATAAGTGTATAACTGTTCTATTTTTCACTGATTGAGAATGCTCGAGCCTTACAAGATAGATAGAAGGAGAAAAGATTGCAAGGATCTTACCCGCTTGCACCTCAAGCCACTCTTGATAGAGTAAATTTCTCTTGTGAAGAGCTAGAATCCTCACCTCCTTTTTTATCACCACAAATGAGCTTTGCAAAAGTAAAGAGCGAGAGTGAGAGAGAGAGAGAGATAGAGAGAGAGAGAGAGAGCTACGAAAAGGTCAACCTCTACTTCGATGCCACAGTAAGCGAGGACCTCAAAGTAAAATAAGAGAAGGATAGAGGAAAAATAGAACATACACCAACATGTCATCACTCACCCACACAATCTCTAGGTATGCATGTAATAAAGAAGAAGAGAGAGCATACAAGCAACTTCAATTACGATAGCAAGAAGACTCCAACTTAATTGTGAGAATGCGATTATTATTTCTTTTCTCATTAGTCTAAATGTCTTATACAAAACTCATTTGTACAATACCCTGACCACCCAAGTAATGTATGGAAACCTAACGAGTTGATCTAGAATACTTTCCTAGTCTAAATGTACATACTTTACCAGCATTACACAAGTTACAAACTTGGTCTTTGACTATCTTCTGACATTACAAGTGAGAAGCTCGAAGATTTTCCATGATCGTTTTACACGAAGCACATTTTCCCGGTACAAAGATATGGCTTAAAGAAGTTACTGCACATTTTAGAGTAATGTTAAGCAATGTGATAACAATGACTAGTTCTTTGGTTGTCTCATGATGATTTGGTCAAGGAATAAGAGACAATATGCAGCACGTGTAACCAAACTTGACCTAGTCATTAGATTCAATAGTCAATTCATACCCATTTGATCCAATATCTTTCGTTGCATTCACATCAATTGTATAGAAATTAAATTTTTTACAAAGAGAAAAATGAATCCATGTGACTAAATGCAATATCTTGTGAGCGTATTTACTCAAGGACTTGGAGATAGAAAACGACATGGGTGTCAACAAAAAAGAGCCCCTTTGCTATCATGTGGCTGGAATCTTGATGTTGTAAAAAGAACATCATAGACAGATGTGGCTTTGGAATTGCTTGAAGAATCCATGATATGGCTTTGAAATTGCATGAAGAAGAGGAGCTAGAATAGCTTAGGAGTGAGAGAGAGAGTGGGGAAAAAAGAAAGCCTTATACAAAAAAATTAATATATAGGGCCAAAGTAAACCTTTAGAAATGGGAGATTATTTGACATGAACCACACGATTTGACATCCTTACCCGTGTTTCAATGGAGAGGTGCAGTGCTACAACGTCCAAGCCCCGTCCAATCTACAGATGATCCCAGTCTTCATCGGCGTGCGAATATCAATTGAAGCTGAGCCATCGATCTCTGAAGAGCTCACCATCATCACGCCCACGTCACACGAGGCCTCATGTTGTCTTTCCAACGACCACAGATTAAAGGGTGCAGCAGCCATGCTTTTAGTTCTCTGGCTGCTGTCAACAACAATGAAAAGTTCAGTTCAATTGTGGTGCTGGCTGCTGTCAAAAGGATACAGCAACAACAAAATCAAGTCATGCGGAATCTGCCATTTTACAAACGATCATATCATGCAAAGTCTGTCCATTTTTCTGTCAAAACAAAGAGGAAAACCTAACCTACTCTTCTTTGACAAGACAAAACAGGATGCAGTATCTCGACACCTCCTCCAAACTTTGGAGCTTAGAAGGAGCTGGAAGGGACTGCTGTGAGGACAGCTTTGGCCACGTGAAGAAATTCAGTGGCAGCATATCAACTATACGTTAATGCGTCCGTAAAATGACTGATTTGAAAGGCGAAAGTGCTACGACATGAGGGAAATTAACTCGTTTGAAATTATGAAAAGCTATCTCTAAGGCTCCCAGACACGCCTCTAATCTTCCCATCCCCTAGTTCACTCCTAGTTTCCTCGTGGGTGAAATCCCCCAGTTCACTCCTAGTTCCCTCGTGGTTCACCCCCTAGTTTGCCTCAAGTTTATTCCTCTAATTCACTCCGCGTAGTTCCCTTTAGAATCCCATAGTGCAGACTCAATACCAATGGCGATGCCTCTTTCCAACCATAGATCCCTCCTGAAACATGGTGTGTCATATAGTCATCACGAGGATCACCATGCGTCATTCTTTGTATCCTTTAACTTTATAAATTGTGCCTACGTTTCACCATGGTCTTTGTTTTCTCCAATTTTTTTCTCTCTTTGTATTTCACAACCCTCTCAAGGCTTTAGCTTACTTTTACATTTTCTTCTAATCGACATCTAGCAAACTTTTCCATAGTTTTAAAAGAGTTACACACTCTACTCTCTTTTGGTACACCAACTGGATGGAAAAGATTTATACTCTTTGAGTACAATGCCCGTAAAATAGAGAGCAATGTAGATACACATAAAAAACAAAAAAAAAATCATGCTTTTTAAAGTAATTTCATGAGAGGGTACTGAATTAGATGCCACCACTTTTCACTATGGGAGCGGGTAGGTGTACACGGTCTGAAAAGTCATGTTGCACAATGTAGCTCAATGAACTTAATATAAGGTCTAAACTTCACCATTTTCTCTTTGATTTAGTCTCTAGTCATGACCGCTAGACTGAAAGTTCAATCATGCTTTAATTTATTCTCTAGTCACACCATTAGAATGAATGTTCAAGCTTAAATGCACGTACAAATTATGCACACTTGTGACTCGTGATGAGGAATCATGCTTTATACACATTATGGAATGGTGGAGAGGGAATCTTAACTTTTCATGATTTAAAGAGTTCTGTTATATATTCAATCTTTAATCTAGAATCTTTATTGCATGTGCAACTTCTGACCGTCTCATGATTGCTATCACTACAAACAAGATTCATAAAGAGTTTCTCTTTCCTACATCTTTACGGGAACATTATTCCACATTTAAATATTTATTTCCACTCACTTGCACAATAATATATTGTTTAGCAAAGGGGTACTAGTCCTTGATTTTTTCACTTTTGATACGTATCTGGATGACTTTTATAAAGGTCTTATAGATGCCTACATAGTACCTAGTAAGTTCAAGGGTGAACACCTATAACTTTTGTATATATGTCAAAGTCTCTATATTCAATACACTTTGACATATGGTATTGATGGATTTTGTAGTGATCTACATTGATTTATGATGATATATTCATAGTATTTTTATGATGATATGTTTGAACATAGTTTTTAGTTTTAAGTTAAGTCTTTCCAGTCCATGGAAACTGTCGATGCCTTTTATTTGAAAGAATCATGAAGTGAACATTTTACTACTGTAAGGTCTATTCTAGTAAGCTATATTAGGAAAGCTATTGGATTGTTGAGCGAAAGGATATTGATGTATGGAGGCCTCGAGTGAGTTCACTCTACCCTTAGACTAGTCTTTTCCTATGGTTTCTATTTTAGTATGGGATAAGGGTCTCACATGTGAGGTGGGATTTCTATCCGGCGGGACTTGGTGCCCGAGGGGTATGCTAGCCCGCCCCGAATATATTGCATACCCCTCGGGCACCAAGTCCCTCCGGATAGAAATCCCACCTCACATCACATTTGGTAGTATAAGAGTATGCGGTTGTGAAAATGAAACTTACAATACTTCACTAGGTTTCCTTTGAGATGGCACAATAGTAGATGAGTCGATCACGTCTTTTTGGGATACTTGTGTTATCCCAAGAGGATGATATGAAAGCTTTGACATTTGAACATTTCTTATCGCGTGGAAGTCGATGCGCTAGACTTTTTCTAGCTTGGCATTTTGAGGTGTTGTATTTTTCAACCTAGGTTGAGGGCAAAATTATTGATTTACTCACAACACTATCACCACTTATTGCATTCATAACGAGATGATCCAGCAGAACATCTCTCTATCTCTATGATTTGTTTCAACACGAGGACTATAGCTTAGCTTAGGCTTTAGAACTTTGAGGCAAGTTTACTATGTTCTGAGTTATTTCATCCCTCACCTAGGATTTTTTCCCCTCCTCGCGTCATGGACCACATTTATTACCATGGGGGATGGCACGATAAAGAGAGAGTATAGTAGGGATATCTGGATGAGGGACGAGGAGAGATCTTGTGAGAGGGAAGAGGAGAAGGATTCACTACAAGGGAATAGTTGGCTACCGGTGACTATTACGGGGGTTGGTATAAGCAGTGGTAAATCGGGTGCGAGCAAAAAAAATTAATTCAAAGTTTGTGAAAAATTACGGCCACTAGTAAACTGCGCTAGTATCAATGTCGGTATAATCGCCAAAAATAATTTTAATTATTATCGACATGTATACCGATGCTTAATATCAGCGCAGATACTGGTGCTCGTAAAAATTACAGAACTCTATCGCGTCGCGACTATTTTTCCTGTTTCTTGAAGTGGAGAATTGGACTGAGAGGAAAGGCTCCTCACCCCCTCCTTTTTTTTCATGTTTCCCTCCTTGTTGCCATGGATTTACTAATTTGTGTGTGTGTGTGTGTGTGTGAGTGTATTTATATGTGTTTGTTTTGTTTTGCAAGTTTTTTTCTTCATCTCCTTCTCTTCTTCTCCTCTCACTACTCAAGGTAGTGGTGTCAAAAACAAAGGCCTTTGTTTCCTTTTCCTTCCCTAGCTCTATTAATGGTTTAATTTTCTTTTTGGTTTGCTTGTGTTATGTGTATGCCTATCTTTACACAATCTCTTCACTTCCTGGTATGGACCGTAAAACCTTGCTATTTTTGTTGTTTTTTCTCTTTCTTTACTTGTATATACAAGAGGCCCCACAATGGTGAGGTGGGTAGATAAAGCATGTTGTATAGGATTTTTTTATGTATAGAGTTTATGCAAGAAGATCATGGATAGCGCTTGCATAGGCTTCTTGCAAGGTCTATGCATAGGCTTCTTACAAGCTTATGCATAGAGCTTGCGTAGGCTACTTGCAAGATCTATGCATAGGATTCTTTCAAGCTTGCATGAAGCTTATGCATAAAGCTTGCATAGGCTTCTTGGCAAGATCTATGCATAGGCTTCTTACAAGCTTGCATGAAGCTTATGCATAGAGCTTGCATGAGCTTCATACCAGCTTGCAAGAAGCCTATGCATAGCCATTGTACAAACCCTATGAAGCCACTTGATTAGGTTTACCTCTATGCATAGCCTTGCAAGCTCTTGATTAGGTTTACCTCTATGCAAGCCTTCTATGTAATCTCTATGTAAGCTTAGGTTTACATCTATGCATGCTTCTTGCATTAAGCTAGATGCATAGAGCTTAATGGTATGATTTGCGCTTGTTGGTTTACTTGTGTTGGATATATTTGTCGGGTCAAGATCTTTACACAATCTCTTCACTTCCACGTATGGACCGTAAAATCTTGCTACTTTTGTTATTTTTCTCTTTTTTTACTTGTATACAAGAGGACCCAAGAGATGGGGAGGTGGGTGGATAAAGCATACTACAGATATGATTTTTTCCTTGTATATAGAGTTTATGCAAGAAGCTCATGCATAGAGCTTGTATAGGCTTCTTGAAACCTCTATGCATAGGCTTCTTGCAAGCTCATACATAGAGCTTCTATAGGCTTCTTTCATGCTTGTATAGGCTTCTTTTTCATACATAGAGCTTGTATAGGCTTCTTTCATGCTCTATGCATAAGCTTGCATAGAGCTTAATGCATGCATTCTTCTTTCATAAAGGTCTATGCATGCATTGTTAAAACCCTAAGATCTCTCTAGATAATTATTATTCATGCATTAATTAGCCATAATCTCATCCACTCGACCACCCCTGAGCCCAAGGGATGCACATATAAATTATAATGATGTACCTTATACCTTTACCTTGATGGCCGGTAGAGGTATGACTCTAATCCAACATCATGTAGCTATAGTGTGAAATGGTAGGTGAGTAGTTACAATCCTCTACACAAGAGAACATAACATAATCTAGCCCAGCCTCCCTTGAGTGTGCCTTGATGAGTGTGCCTTGATGAGTGTGCCCCATGCCCCTATTATATAGGAGGGATCTCAAGTGACCCTTGACTCTCCATTTCCCATATGTGACCCTTGGATGCCTGACCCTAACATCCACCCTTAAGGTTAGTCCTAACCCATGCTCCACTAGAGCTTGTTCCCATGCTCCCATGCTCACAAGCCTAATGTGGGTTAGCCTCCTAGTATATGCACACATAATGTGCATATAACATATTTCTCCTCTCTCAAAACATTACACTCTTACAATAAAAAAGAAAGAAATCTATGCTAAACATTCTCAACTGACTCCATGGTCGAATCCTCTATTTTCCTATCTTTCCACCTAATTTTAACCTCAAAGGATTAGTCAACTAGAAAGTTTCCTTTCCCTGAATTCAAGTACCTTTTTGGGTTCATGTGGAACATAGGATAAATTTTTAACTTCAACGAGTTCTTGAGGAGTAACTATGTTATCCTCACCTCCCAGTTTCCCTTTCAATCTATTGACATGAAAGGCTGGATGAACTCTAACCTGTGGAAGCAGTTTTAGTTCATACGCAATCATGCCAATCCGATGTATAACTCGAAATGGACCACAATATCTAGGAGATAAATAATTCAAGAATTTTTCTATTGACAAAGTCTGAGAATCTTTAAGAACTTTTGAATAAACCAACACTCTTGGTTCAAAAGACCAAGGTGAGCGTCCTCTATCAGGCCCATCATGAGGGATTTAATATTCACGTGATCACAAGATTTTTTGTGATAAATAATAACACATGTGAACAAGTTATTCACATGTTCTCATGTTACCGTTCACAAAATAGCAAGTCACTTGTCATTTGGGAACCCCTTAAAAGCTTGGCTACATATGGGAATAAGCTATTCATATGTTCTCATGTTACCATCTTCACATAATAGCAGGTCAGTGGCCACCTAAGAAGATTTTTTATGCCCGACAAAGATAATTTTTTTTAGGTCCTTGTTGTGAAAGCTTTGTGAATATAACATGTGATCACAAGATTTTTTGTGTTATTAACATATGTTATTAGCATGTTCACATGTTTTCGTTTACGTCAGTGAAATCCCTGCCCATCATGGCCGCCTCCCCTTCTTTCACCATATGGATTAGTAGCACTCGCTATGCTCACCTTGGAGATCAAATCTACTCCAGCTTTTGCAAGAGTTTAAATCTTAAGGTTACCATTACCACCCTAGACCCAAACTCCACCTTGTTAGCTGCATTTTGCACATCAATCAACAAATTTCACTACTAGAGGTTTAGGGCATACCGACATTAGAACACCGACGTAAATGTCGAACATCGGTATGTACGTCCTAAACTTGGAGGCAAAAAGTCAGGCGGGTAATTTGTAAAAGTGCGTATACCGACGCATATATCGACGCGTATACCGATGGATATTCTGACGCAGACATCGACGAACATACCGACTCAGATACCGACGCCCGTTTACAGCCGAGAACCTATTATTCTCTGTTTTGCATGGCATCGAATATCTAGACAAGGTATGCGTGCATCTCCTTCAAGCGTTCGCCTTCTTCCATTCAACCCACTCTTGTTGTGTGTGTGTGTGTGTGTGTGGAGAGAATTAGTGAAGTGTGTGTGTAGATCTCCCTCTCTCTCTCTCTCTCCTTGGGTGTTTTGCCTCTCCCCATCTCCTCATCTTCTTATGGCGTTTTGCCTCTCCCTCTCTCCTCATCTTCTTATGTGTGTGTGTGGAGAGATTAGGGTAAATGTGTGATGCGTGTGTATATCTCATTCCCCTCTCTCCATCCTTCTTCTTACCTTCTTAATTATGTATGGAGAGAAGATTTGTATGTGTGTGTTGTGAGAGATGTAGAGAGTGAGAGAGCTTGTTTATGTGCATCTATTACTAATGTATGCAATGTGTGTGTAGGTTTGTTTCTCCCACGTGTGTCCTAGCTTACAGATCTGTCTCGAACACGCACTATCCAATCCACATTTGAGAGGTAAGCACATTACCAATTATGTTATTTTATTACTTCTCTTTTTGTTATGTTTTAATTTGTTCTCAATTTGTAATTATTAATTGAAATTGAGTATGCAAGCTTGTTGTTTTATGCACATATATGCTAATATTAGCATATATGTGAGTGCATAAGAAATTAATGTATGTGCTTATTTGTCTTTACACACGCACACACACTTTGCGAGAGAGAGAGAGAGAGAGAGAGAGAGAGAGAGAGAGATTTTCTTTTTGGCGCATACCCAAGGCGTTTCGGTCTCTTTTTCGACTTGAAATCTAATGTTTAAGACATGCATGTCAACGCTATGTCTATATGTATATACTCTAATGTAATTGCCTAAAGCACATATCCATAAGCTAATGTATATGCCTAAACATCGCTAATGTATACTTGATCTCCCTCAACGACTGGGAAAAAGAAGGCCGTTTGACGCTTTAAATGTTATTTTTAAAATCTCCCTCAACGGCTGGGGAAAAGAAGCCCGTTTGACGCTTTAAATGTTATTTTTAAAATCTCCCTCACGGCGGCGGCGGCTAGGGAAAAGAAGCCCTATTTTATGGTTTACATAATGCTTTGTGTAATGCGTAATGATTTGCATTTAATGAGCTACATATACATGTTATCCTGCTAGATGGAGCCTCTCAATCTTGAAGAGAGAATAGCGTGTCCATGCATGCGATGTAAGTACCAAATATTTCAAAAACGAAGGATTTGCAACCAGCATATTCATGACGCTGGCATATTTCCAATGGAGCACTTACAAAATTTACGGTTTCAATCGTACAACCAAGCAAGTGTGCAACCACGTCTTGATAACATTGCGCCTATGAATTCTCACTATAAGAATGGTCTATACATAGCGACCCTCATATAAATATGAAGAAAATAGTGGGGGTCGCTTTCGTGGATGCTTATGCGACCTTTAAAATGCTGTTGTATATGCCACTGTAGTAGCGACCATAGCAAACTGGAAATAAGTGGCATATGCATCGAAATTACAATGCATAACCCACGTTATTTTTTGGGTCGTTTATGAGACCACATCTTTAAAAAAACACAACGTGTATGTCAATTTCCTTTCGTGTTTTGCACGCACTATAGCAGCTTCAAACATTCGATTCGTCTCACAATCCCAAGTTCACGGCGGCGCGCACTGTAGCAGCTTCCAACATTCGATTCATCTCACAATCCCAAGCTCACGGCGGCCAACACAGGTAACGTGTGTGTTGTTGGGGTATCGATGGCACCAAAAGGAAAGGCACAGTGTGTGGACAGCATGGTAGTTAAGTGCAGTTTTTAAGGAATTTTTCCAAGGTATCTTGTCCTGGCAGCAGGCCAACAGCCTTCTGGACTGGTCGACCAGCTCCCTTCCTCACATATATATAGCACAAGTCATTTTCATCAAGAAGCAAGTCAATTCATTCATTCATCAGTCTAGCCATCAGTAGAAGTCATGTGAAAGGCCAAGGGTCACCCCCTTTAGGGCTGACCTAGGGCTCAGTCATGTACATACATTCCTCTCTCTCTTCTCTCTCCTGTCTTAATCATGTCACCCTGACACCAATCTCTGTCTCATCAAGTTCTGACACTATACTTATTTGACTAAACACCTTTTTGAAACTCTTTGGATTGCCTTAAGAATTCATTACTTGATATTATGTCCCATTGTCTAGACATAACAAGGCTAGCATGGAGGCCAGATAGTTGATTTTAGTGTGATTTGGATTCTAGGGTGCAACTTAGTTTTAAGGGAGTTCCTGTGTGGCAATTAGACCTTGGGAGAGGGGCGTCCATAGGACCCACAATTGATTAGTCATGTCGAGCATTAGTTTTGGTTTTAACTATTTATTTCATAGATTGACAATACTTTGATTATTATGAACCAAGTGTGTGGGTTCATGTTGAAACCATAAATTGATGATCGGGCAACCAAATAGAGGCTTCTTACTTAAGAGTATGATTAAGCTGTGAAGGGAAGTTCAAACATGTGAATTATCTTAATTCTCTCTCTCTCTCTCTCTCTCTCTCTCTCTCTCTCTCTCTCTCTCTCTCTCTCTCTACCTTAGTTAGACCCACCCTTTCACGCTACCTAAAACGCTCTTAAACCCATAGATTAACCTCTTATGTGCAAAAGGAGCGCACTCAGGAGGTCAAAAGACGATGTGCTGATTTGATTTTAGATGCAAGTATGGATGCAGAGGCTCAATATGTTTTTGATACTCTGAAAGAGGACTTCCATCAATCTCGCCAGGATTGGAGCGAGCCTGTTCCTCAGGTTACTTATAAATTGCAGCTGCCATCTCTGGTACAACCGCTTAAGAAGCTTGCACAAACTGCGGCCATTATCTTCTTTCTGGGAAAGATACCATCTGCCAATGATGTTGTGCAATGGATTCAATCTATCCTTGGTGGCTCTTTTGTGGAGGGGGTGTACTTTGCCTCCCGTGGGTTTTATGAAGTTCACCTCACCGATGCCTTGCAGAAGCAGCGTGTGCTTGAATTTTCTCCTTTATTCAAATGGTACATGCTATGCCATGGCCCCCAATAAGGACTATCAAAGTCTCATACGACATCATTGTCCTGTCTGGGTGGAGGTGGTTAATTTCCCAGACTATATGCGAGAAGAATTTCCAGGATTGGCCGCTGCATTGGGCCAAGTTATCTGCCCCCCTCGCCCTACTGGGAATCGTAATAGATTTTGTTTTGTGGGACACAGATACCCCTACCCTCCCCTCCATTGCAGTCGAGGTTGAAGGTTTGCCAATGGGCCAAAAGTACTTTGAATTGAAATGGGGAATTTTTGCAGGTGCTTGTTTTTCATGCCATAAGTACGGGCCTCGGGGGGTGCACCTCAAAAAATGTAAGTCTACCACGTGCGATCATTAGGTGGGGTTTTTTAAATCTAAAATATTGGGTAAATTTACAAAAATACAATTACAAGAGGGGTATTTTAATTGTACTTTGGAAAAAAACCCGTAAGTCTATAAAGAAAAAGGGGTAGTTTTATTAGCTCAAAATTCACAGATTAGGGGTTTTTTAAATACCCCTTGAACGCACGTCATAGGAGGGGCTTCCATATAGTGCACCCCCCAAGGTACGGGCATCTGGGCTCTGAATGCCCTACTGTCTTGCATCCCCCTCCAGCCACCACTGCTATACCTTCTCCCCTCGTTCAGCCCACTCATAAGCAAGAGACTATTGGGTCCAAGAATTTGGATAAAAATGCCTCCAAAGTTGGGAAAGCGGTTTCGCAAATGCTAGCCATAGCTAAAGGCAAGGACAAAGGTAAAGATAAAGAGAAGGCCCCTGATAATGATGTTTTTTTACAACCCAAGAGGGTGTTGAGGCAAAGACCCCTTCAATCTCGCCACTAGGATGCATCTACTCCTACTCCAGGCCAAGCCTCTACCTCAGCCACTCCCTCAATTCTTCTCAATTGGGTTGGAGTTCTCAAAAAACACATTCCTATTTGTGAGTCTGAGGAAGGGCTATCCTTTGACCCTGGGAAGGAAGGGCTGCAGCCCATGATGGCTGATGCTTAAGCACTCTTTGGTTGTATATTCTTGGTCTCCTCCTTTGTATATATCCTCATGCTTGACAAACTCCATTGTGTCACTCTTAATGTATAGGGCCTCTGCAATCCTTCTAAGTGGAGGCTAGTGTGGAATTATGTTTTAACCAGGCAGCCGGACATTCTCTGTTTGCAAGAACATAACCAACATTCTATGGCTAGCTAGGCTGGCTATTTTGGGGGCTATGATATCCACTATGCAGGTACTAAGCATTTCTCGGGTCTTTGCATATTGGTCAGACATGAACTGCAGCCCCAGCTTGCCTTCAATGATTGTGATGGCAGATGGATGGTGATTCAATGTGATGTCAATGGTGATATTTGGGAATTTGCCTCTGTTTATGCCTCGCAAACTTCTGCTTCCAGAGCTTCCATGTGGCATGCCATTGCTTCTTACCCATGGTGATCTTGTGCTCTTCTTGGCAGAGACTTTAATAACTCTCACATGCCATCAGACAACACTACTCATAGATCTCATATGATCCCTTCTGAAAAGCGATCATGGGAGGAGTTACTTACCATGACACATGCACAAGATTTATGGACAGCCATGCACACTGGAATAGTGGGCTACACCTATCATCATAATGCCTTTACTAACTACTGGGCTCGCTTGGATAGATGGTATTTACTGCATGCTCAATAATATACAGATTTCAGTCTTCATATTGAGGTTGATCACTCTCTTGGTCTCTCTGACCATGCTCCTTTATGGCTGAATATTCAATTTGGTCAGCCCTGGGATGACATGCCTTTACATTTCATTCGGATGAAACATATCAATAAAGGATACCTACAGCATGCACAATTTCAACAATTGATCCAATATGCCATAATTCCTCTTATAGCCCATGTCCATTATGACTGTAATTTTGCATGGCAACGCCTTGTGGACAGGCTTCAGCACATGATATTCATGAATATGGGAGTAATTTCATGCCTGACTGGAGAGCTAAAGTTCAGCATGCCAAAGCAGTACCAATCCCAAGAACTATCATCCGTAACTCCATCATAAAATTGGATTCTTGCTTATGTTGAGTCAGATTTCCTCTTAGTCATGTTTGAGGCCTGTCAATATCAATAAAAGACAGTAAGTACATATATAATTATATTCTCATTAGCAAGAAGTATGTGTACATTGACGTGTAGGAGTTAGATCCTAGATCTTCCTACAATGCTAAGAGATTTGGACTCAAGTCTAAATCTTCAAGACATTTGGAAATCTATAGACATTGAATGGATATTTGGACTTGAGTCCAAATCTCCTAGCCTCATAGGGAGATTTAGACTTAAGTCAATGCTAAGAGATTTGGACTCAAGTCTAAATCTTCAAGAGATTTGGATGGAAGTCCAAATCTATAGACATTGAATGGATATTTGGACTTGAGTCCAAATCTCCTAGCCTCATAGGGAGATTTAGACTTGAGTCCAAATCTCTAATTGAAGGGAATCCAAATCTGTATGAACTGAAAGAAGATGGGGAGATTTCAACTTAAGTACAAATCTAAAGTCATTGGAAGAATATTTGGACTTGAGTCCAAATCTTCTAGCCTCACAGGGAGATTTGGACTTGAGTCCAAATCTCTTTGCCTCACAGGGAGATTGAGACTTAAGTCCAAATCTCCTAGCCTCATAGGAATATTTGGACTTGAGTCCAAATTTCTTTGCCTCATGGGGAGATTTGGACTTGAATCCAAATGTCTTTGCCTCATGGGGAGATTTGGACTTGAATCCAAATGTCTTTGCCTCACAGGTAGATTTAGACGAGTCCAAATCTCCTAGCCTCACAGGAAGATTTTGACTTCAGTCCAAATCTCTTTGCCTCATGGGGAGATTCGGTCCAAATCTCTAAGTGAATGGAATCAAAATCTATAGGGCCAGGAGAGGATTTGGAATCAAGTCCAAATCTCTAAGGGAAGGGAATCCAAATCTAAAGCGCTTGGAGAAGATTTGGACTCAAGTTCAAATCTTTAGGGAAGATGGAGAGATTTAGACTCAAGTCCAAATCTATAAGCATTGGAAGGATATTTGGATGTAAGTCCAAATCTCTAAGCCTCATGGAGAGATTTAGTGTTGAGTCCAAATCCCTATCATGTCCAAATCTATTTGGACTAAAGTCCAATTCCTAAGCCTCATGGGAAGATTTGGACTCCAGTCCAAATCTATAGGCATTATTGGGAGATTTGGACTTGAGTCCCAATCTCCCAACCTCGCAAAATAATAAGATTTGGACTCAAGTCCAAATCTCCCAATAAGGCTAGGAGATTGGGACTCAAGTCCAAATCTACCAACAATGCCTAGGCAGTAAAGGAAGAGTAGGCCTTGCATCAAAATCTTTAAGTCTCACGGGAAGATTTAGACTCAAGTCCAAATATTTAGGGAAGATGCAGAGATTTGGACTTAAGTCCAAATCTTTAGGGAAGATAGAGAGATTTGGACTTAAGTCCAAATCTTTAGGGAAGATGGAGAGATTTGGACTTAAGTCCAAATCTATAGAAATTTGAAGGATATTTGGACTTAAGTCCCAGTTTATAGAAATTGGAAGGATATTTGGAGTTGATTCCAAATCCCTATCATATCCAAATCTATTTGAACCTAAGTCTAATTCTTAAGCATGATGGGAAGATGTGGATTCAAGTCCAAATGTTTAGGCATCGAAAGGTGATTTGGACTAGAGTCTAAATCTCCAAGTCTTAAAGGGAGATTTGGAGTCAAGTCCAAATCTTTTAAGCCTCTGAAGATTTGTACAATAGTACAAATGTACACACGCATTGTAGGGAGATTTGGACCCAAGTCCAAATATGAAGCCTCATGGGAAGATTTGGACTCAAGTCCAAATCTATAGCATTGGAAGGAGATTTTTGCCTTGAGTCCAAATCTCCAAGCCTCATGGGAAGATTTGGACTTAAGTCTAAATCTATAGCATTCAAAGGAGATTTATACTTGAGTCCAAATCTCCAAGCCTCACATGGAGATTTGGACTCAAGTCCGAATCTCCCAACTTATTGTTTATGGCTTTTTCCTATTAAAAAATCAAATTCAAAACTTTCCCTCCAAAATTTAAAATTTGAATCTTCCCCCCAAAATTTCAAACATGAATCCACAACCCCTTCACCTGCAAGGATTATACCAAAGGGCCAAACAGAAAAACAAGATTTCTATTCATCTACTAGGTTGTAAAACAAGGTTTCAACAAGATTTTTTTATTTGTGTATTCATGATTCTTAATTTTGTTCAAATTAAATAAAAAAGTATGTATTTAATCTAGGCTTTGAAGTAGGGTTTGTAAGTATAACTAAGATTATGCATTTAGATTGTTAACTCGGGGGGTGCACTTCTAAAAAATCATATGTACATATCACGTGCGTTCAAGGGGCATTAAAAAACCCCTTAACGAAAATTTTTCCCCTAATAAAATCACCCCTCTTTACTTATGAACTAACAGATTTTTTTTTGAAGTTGAATTAAAATACCCCTCCTGTTATTGTAATCCTGTTAAAAGTTTTCCAAAATTTGAATTAAAATACCCCTCCTTTTGATCGCATGTGGTACACTAAAATTTTTTGAGGTGAACCCCCAAGATTGTAAATTAAGTTTCAAAATATAATTATGGCTTTTTTAATTAAGAAGCATGCTAGTTAGATTAATAAGTACATAGTGTTTAATATTTTTATTAGAAGATTAGAAAAAAAGTTTAAAAAGCTCTATTTTGTTCAACTAGATTAAGAGAAGTAGAGGGAGAAGAAGAAGAAAAGAAGAGGAGAGAAAGAGAGAAGAATAAAGAAAAAAAACATTGTCTTTTATTTTTTTAAAATTTAGGGTTTACAGAAAAAAAGGATTAAGATGAAGAAGAGGCAGAAGGAGACAAAAAGGAGGAGGATGAGAAAGAAGAAGAAGAGGAGGAGGAGAGAAAAACAGAGAAGAAAAAGAAGAAGAGTGGGGAAGAAGAAGAAGAAGAAGGGAAAAAGAAGAAGAGGGGGGAAGAAGAAGAAGACAGAAGGGAAAAAGAAGAAGAAGAAGAGAGAAAGAGATAGAGAGCACCTGCTAGGGTTTCGTTGCTCGTTTGTGTTCCCTCCTGCTAGGGTTTCGCGGTGCGTCTAAGTTCCCTCCTGTTAGGGTTTCACAGCTTTTTGTTCTCTTCTTTTCTCTGTGGTGCGAAGAGATAGGGTTTTGTTTTGTTTTTGTTGTTGCCCATTTTTTTATGTTCATTGCTTTTCTTTTACGTTTATAGTACTAATTAATTAGTATATAATATAGTTAATAATAATTATTTAATTAATATATCATATATATAGTATAATTAGTTAATATATCATAGTATATAGTATATTAATTTATTAGTATAATAAATATTTAATAATTAATAAAAATAATAATTAATTAGTATACACTATAGTAAATAATTAGTATACTAATTAGTTAGTATATAATATATATATATAGCATAGCCTTCTTGTGAGATACATATTTTGGTGTGCAAGGAGGTGCACAAATTTTGTGCATTTTCAAGATGTGTATGCTTGCTAGTATGCTCGATTTCTTTAGCGATTGGGTGATCGACTTTCATATTGATCATATCGTCTCGCAAGGGACCCCGTCATTGGGGGTGTTGCCCCCAGACCCGCCGGGGGCTATCGCCCCCCCCCCCGCACCCCCACTATCGGGGGGCTACACCCCCCCGAACCCCTTGCCTTGCGTGGCACCTACCAACCCACCCATAAGAATAAGTTTTTTCTCCTTAACAAGACTAGAAAGGATACAAGTGTAGGATTCCAGGTTAAAGGTCTCTTTGGTACACTTGGGTACCTATGGTTCACAGTAGGTTGAGAGCAACAATTGGAGCAAGGGATTTTGGTTGACTTTGAAAATTTGGACTTGACTCCAAATCTCCAGTAATTGGAGAGAGATTTGGACTTGAGTCCAAATTTCTAGGAATTGGAGGGAGTCCAAATCTTTACAAATTATAGAGGAAATATTAGGACTTCTATCCAAATCTTAAGGTATTGGAGAGAGATTTGGACTTGAGTCTAGACATAGAAGGTACCTTTGGACTTGAGTCCAAATCTTTAGCAATTAGAGGGAGATTTAGACTACAGTGCAAATCGCAAAGCATAGAGAGGAGATCTGGACACTTAAGTCCAAATCTCCAGGAATTAGAGAGAGATTTGGACTTGAGTCCACACATACAAGGGAGATTTGGGCTTGAATCCAAATCTCTAAGAATTAGAGGGAGATTTAGACTCAAGTCTAAGTCTCAAAGCATAGAGGGGAGATTCAAAATTGAGTCCAAATCTCTAGGGTTTAGGGGGGAAATTTGGACTCAAGTCTAAATCTCAAAGCATGGAAATCTCCAAGGTTTAGAGGGGAGATTTGGAATTAAGTCGCAATATCTAAGAATTGGAGGGAGATTTGGACTTGAAAGTCCAAATCTCCCTGAACTTGAGTCTGAATCTCCAAGAATTGGAGGGAGATTTGGACTTGAATCCAAATCTCTACGACTTGGGGGGGGATTTGGACTTGAATCCAAATCTCTACGAATTGGGGGGAGATTCAGACTCAAGTCCCACATCTTAAAGCATGGAGAGGAGATGTGAACTTGAGTCCAAATCCCCAGGAATTGGAGGAAGATTTGGACTCAAGTCTGAATCTTGAAGCATGGAGGGGAGATTTGGACTTGAGTCTATATCTCTAGGAATTGGAGAGAGATTTGGGCTTGAGTCCAAACATACAAGGGAGATTTGGACTTGAGCCTACATCTCTAGGAATTGAAGGGATATTTGGACTCAAGTCTAGACTCCAAATCTCGAAGCATAGAGGGGAGATTCGGACATGAGTCTAAATCTCTAGAAATTTGTGAGAGAGGTTTGGACTTGAAAGTCCAAATCTCTAGGAAATTGAGGGAGATTTAAACGTAACTCCAATTCTCTAGCAATTGGAGGGAGATTTGGACTTGAGTCCAAGTCTCTAAGTATAGAGAGGATATTTAGACTTAATTCCAAATCTCCAGGCATTGGAGAGAGAATTGGACTTGAGTCCAAATCTCTAAGCCTCCCAATGAGATTTGGACTTACGTCTAAATCTCTAAGCCTTACAGAGACAAACCTCCAAGCCTCCCAAGGATATTTGGACTAAAGTCCAAATCTCTAAGCCTCCCATTGAAAAATTATGGATTTGTACATGGTAAATTTGTACTCAAACAAATCTATAAGATTTGACTAATAATTTACGGATATATTAAGAGTATGAAACTCCATCCTAAAACAATATTGATTTTTTAGAATGGTTTCCATTCTTATGTGACAGGTGAAATGGCCCTTCCATTTCAAAGTAGAGAATGTGTTGATATGCTCATCAATGGAGATATAGTAGCTAGTGGGAGAGTCCCCATGTAAGCTAAAAATTATACTTTTTAATTTCAAATCTATGATTTTCTAATTCTTTGCTGTTTGTTTTTGTTGATTAAAGTGAATCTTAATGTTATGCCTTGATGAAAACGCCACCCCCTTATCTTCCTTAATAATTCAGCCTTTCTTTATTCCCTAGAATGAGTAATAAAGAAATTGATTAAACTTTTCTTATTGTTTACTCACTATAGAAAGTGAAAATTAAGTAGATTAGAGTACTTTTCTTATTGTTTACTCATTATAGAAAGTGAAAATTAAGTAGATTAGAGTACTTTACTTCAAATTGGGATTAATTTTAAAGTGATATTAGAATGTTAAAAATTAAAAAATGGTCAGCCATACAAAGGAGGTTATGGAAAAATTTTCTTGAATTTTGTAGAAAATAAAGTTTATTTTTATGTTATTCTAAAAGAGTAATCCCCATAGTTTGTACATTCTAAAAGAAATATTTTTATTTAATCCATGTACATATTCACCTATGAATATGCATGGATATCATTGATATTAATTATTGAAATTAATTTCTATGCATGAAAAGATGCATAATAGAAATATTTTTATTATAAAAGTGTTATTTTCATTGAATTCAATTTCTATGCATGGAAAGATGCTTAATAGAAATCTTTTTATTATAAAAGTGTTATTTTCATTGAATTTAAATTCTATGCATAGAAAGATGCATATTGGAAAAAATAAAATTTATTATAAAAGTGTGATTTTCATTGAATTTAAATTCTATGCATGGAAAGATGCATAATAGAATTTGTTTTATTATAAAAGTGTTATTTTCATTGAATTCAATTTCTATGCATGGAAAGATGCTTAATAGAAATCTTTTTATTGTAAAAGTGTTGTTTTCATTGAATTTAAATTCTATGCATAGAAAGATGCATATTGGAATTTTTTTATTATTATAAAAGTGTTATTTTCATTGAATTTAAATTCTATGCATGGAAAGATGCATACTAGAAATTTTTTATTATAAAAGTGTTATTTTCATTGAATTCAATTTCTATGCACGGAAAGATGCTCGATAGAAATCTTTTTATTATAAAAGTGTTGTTTTCATAAGAGAGGAATTTTAATCGTTTCATATTCACTCGGATTGTAAAGAAAAAATTCAAAAAAGCTATCGAAGTCAGAATTTCAGATAAATGATTAATTAATTTCTCATCAAAATTCATGATTAATTTAGAAATCAGTTAAGTGAATATTCAATGAATGAAATTCAGTAAAATAATTACTAGAATATCACACCCTTTTTGAGAAAGATAGTTCAGGAAAAACCTTATCAGAGTCCCAGAAACAGACTACGACCAAGACCAAACTCTTTCATCAGTTTCGAGGAAAGAAGATGTGACCACTTCATGAAAATACATTCAAATCTCCCACCAAATCTGAAACTAAGTTAAGACCCTTTGAATTGATCTATGGATCAAGTTGCAAAATTCGATGAATTCTGTTATGAAATTCAGACATATGATCAAGAAGTTTTGGGGATACTGATTTAAGATATACTCATTGTATTCAAAAGAAAATCAAACTGAAAACTTGCATAGAAACCCTATTTTCTTAAAGGACTTTCTTACGCCAGAATGCTAGAGGGATCATTTGGTATATGTGTTTTTCTAAGGAAAATTCGGTTGTAAGCTGGCGGGGAGTGTTCAAAGGAGAGCTCATGCCACAAAGCCTGCCCAGGTCTTGACGAGCCTCGATATAGTTAAAATGGTACGTTTTTGATACGATGGACGAGGGCCGATGAAGCGATCCCTGAGTGAAGTGCCAGGACACCTAAGGAGGATCCTGGAGGGTTCTGACTGGGCGATGCACTGGATCGCGATACCTAGGACACCCATGCATATGTCATGGAAGATTTGCATGATGAAGCAATGATTATGGTAATCTGTTATTACTGGATCTCGTTGGCTGACCAGCTAGTCTGAATGGAGAGTCCAAAGTGTTACTATTTTTTTTTAGAAACAAGGATTGGATAGAAATTTTGAGTTATAACATCTGTAATTAATAATTGTTTGTCAATGGATTATTTTATAAGTTAAAGTTTAGAGATGGGTGTGTGCATCTATATTCGAAAGCCAAATTTAAGAAAGGCATTCAATTGTGGGTGGGTGAGTAATTGTCTGGTTCTACCAATTCCAGTGGTTGGGCGGTGGCTAACCCATGGGCCGGGTGGGGTTAGGCCGGAATCAGTAGAGTTTTAATAATGAAATTGAATAATAGGAATACGCTTAGAACTCGAGTAGTTAAATAAAAACTTGAAGACTTCTCAAATTAATAGATCAACGGTTATGCCTAATTCAGTTAGGAAAAAAGCGTTGATTTCTTCAAGTTAAGTCTGTAATAGTTTTCCTTCTATCTAGTTTAATTAGATGAAGGTTAGGTTAGTCTCTTGACCCCATTAGAAAATTCGTTAAGAAATTTAAAAAGATGGAATCGTCCCCGTTTTTCGAGCAAGGGAAATTTTCCCAGTTTTGGTTTCGGAGTGACCACCAAATTAGTCTTGTGCCCAGACATTCGAGGGTGAGGTCCCGAGTGGGAAACTCTGCCCTGCACAAGAGGAAGCTACTTCCGCTGCTACCACAACTGGGAATCCGGTGCGTGATAGGGGTCTCACAGCTGGTATCAGAGCACTATTGTAAACTTATGAAACAACAACAAAAATTGCCTAAAATTTTAAGGTAAATCTGGGAAATAAAGTTTTCACTTGCTAAGATTATGTTGAAATGAATTCATAAATTGAAAACTCATAAATTGAATTGGATTTTTAGATGGATACCCCAAATCTGTCTAGCATTCGTAGACTTTCCCAGAGTCAGGATATGATCACCTTTGCCTTCAAAAATCTCGTCAACTCTGCTACAACCAGAGAAAGCAGAGTGAGGCTCGCTCGTCACTTTGAGGATATATTCTTCCCTGATCCAGTAGAGCGACGTCAGCACATGTGGTTCTCTAGAGGGCAATGTATTAACATCAATACCAATCAGCTTCAAACAATCAGGCAAAATATCTCACTAGCCATGATCTTGATAAGGCTAGGAGTTGTTCATTATGTCCAACTCTTTAATCATTCGCCTTGAAATTTTAGAAATTCTTACCGAATTTTTACACTTCTACGTCGCTTTATTCCTAGAAGTAGAATTACAGCACCTTTATTAGTGATAAATCATGTATATCATAGCATGTCCCCATTGCAGTATCGCCTTTTTATGCGTACACGATTGAGGCAGTGACTTTTGGAGCCGAGACACTTTATGTATATATCAAAAACTTTTGATAATAAATGATGTTTTGCAAAAGATTCCAAATTGTTTTTGTGGTTGTGAATATTGGTTACAAAATTATCAGAGTGAATCTTATTTTCAAAAATTATGATGGAATATTTATTGTTTAAGAAATAAATCTCAAAAATTAAATAGTCATAAAGCTAAGTTCACAAAAATCTCATTTTGTCAGAATCATGAGGCACGTGGCCCATGCTAGGCAGCCGGATCCTCTTACTGATGACGAAGAGTTAGATTTCGACGTTCGTAAAGCCATGCACCCCGGTCCATTCAAGGGTGAAGGGGAACAATTAGGTGAAGAGGAGCAAGATGGCTCTTGCTAGATTAAAATTTGTGGAAACGGCCAGGGTCGCATGGAGGAACCATTGCAAAACAAACCGTCTCGATCGAAATACCCAAACTTGGTCAGATCTTAAAGCATACCTCGAAAAGAGGTTCTGTCCTCTGGGCTTCCTCGAAACCAAAATGAATGAGTTCTTAGAATTGAAGCAGGATAGCCAGACAATTGAAGAATACCATCAGGCATTTGCCCTTCTCCTCAAATATTCTCCACTTTTGGATGAAGAGCAGCTGGCCAGATTCATTCAAAGAATAAACGAGCCATTAGACACTTAAGTGAAAAATGCCAAACCAGTCTCAATGGTAGAGGCATTCAGAATGGCAAAGGACTTTGCCCGAAGCTTTTGTTGTCAAGGTCCCACCAAAGCCTGCACCCTCAAAATTAGAAAGGTTCCAAACCCCGGGAAGTACTTCAAACTTTCCACCCCCAAAGAGGCAGCAAGGTCCCAATCAGAATCAAGATGCTAGTAGATTCAGAAGTGAAGGAAGACCACCTTTTTCAAGGACTCAAAGGGATGAGCTTAGAAGTGATAACAGATGTTTTGGATGTCAGGGTTTCGATCACTCACCATCTTAAAGACTGCCCAACTCCTACCATGTCAAGAGGATAGGGAAGTCAAGGACCCAGAATGCAGAGACCAGCCCCTTCTTATCAGTCAAATCAGGGTCCCGACTTGTCAAAATCAGGGAAATCCCAAGAGGAATCCAGCTCAGTCATCTGCCTCTGTTCAGAGTAATCTTAGCCATCTACCTCTGTTCAGAGTAATCTCAGAACTCCCTCCCAGAACTACGATAACCAAAGAGAAAGAGTTCCGCCACAATCTGTAGCAGCAGCCAGAGCAGTTACAATAGTAGAAGTAGTGGAAGAGGAAAGAGGTTAGATTTATGCCGCAATTGAAAACCAAGGGTCAAATCGTCAATTCTCTCTCATCCATACTCCAGCTGAGTATAAGGGTAATTCATTCAAACTTTTGATTGATTCAGGCAGTACTCATTCATTTATTTCCCCTGGATGCTTGCGTAAGCTAGTCTTAGAATAGAAATCAAGGAAACCTATGCGAGTTGAATTGGCTAGTGGTGGGAAGATCCTTTTCACTCACCATGAGACAGATCCTATTCAGTTTAATCTAGATGGGACTATACTAACTGTCAGTTTAGAGTCCTACCTTTGGGAGTTTTCGACGGCATCCTTGGAATGGATTGGATCCAAAAAAATCAAGCTGACATTCACTATCACAATGGAACCATTTCCTTCCGTGACCTTCATGGAAACAAAGTTCAAGGAACCAAAATTCCAGGATCCCCAGGTCTGCAATTAGTAAAACCTTCTAAGTTACTGAAAGGACTTAGAAAGAAGCAACTCATTTACGTTGTCAAAATGAGTCTGGTAGACACAAGCCTAAAGGCTAAAGAACCAGAATGGTTAAGTGAGTATGATGACTTACTCCCAACAGAACTAACAAAGATGCCTCCAATTTGGGAAGTAGATCATGTGATAGAATTGACCCCGAGAGCCAGTAGACCATTGAACTCAAGGAACAGCTTAGGTAACTATTAGAACAAGGGTCTGTAAGACCCACTATTTCACCTTGGGGAGCGCTAGTTCTCTTTCAGAAAAAGAAAGATGGAGCACTAAGACTCTGTGTAGATTATAGAGGTCTCAATCAACTGACAGTTAAGAATAAGTATCCTATCCCCAGAATTGATGAGCTTCTGGAGAGGCTAAGTGGAACCCAGATCTTCACTCACAAAGATAGATCTCAAATTAGGGTATTACCAGATGAGGATTAATGAGCAAGATATCCTCAACCATCAATACTTGATATGGGCACTATGAATTTACAGTCATGCCGTTTGGATTGACAAATGCCCCAGCTACATTCAATCACCTAATGCAGGACATTCTCAAAGAATACTTGGATGATTTTGTTCTTGATTTCTTTGATGATATTCTAATTTACTCAAAGAATGCAACTGACCCATGAAGCTCACGTACGAAAAGTTCTTGAGATTCTAAGGAAGCACCAACTCTTTGCAAAAAAGAGCAAATGCACGTTCTCTGTCGAATACTTGGGCTTCTTGGTATCCAAAGACAGAATTTCTCTAGATTTCGCAAAAGTTCAAGCGGTCATAGATTGGCCTGAACCAAAGACAGTGAAAGACGTCAGAGGATTCTTGGGATTAACTGGTTGGTATAGAATTTTTATACCTAAGTATGCTCTCATAGCTTCCCCCTGACTAATCTTCTCAAAATGAATATCCCGTTTCAATGGTCTTCCAGGTGTCAATGCGCTTTTGATAAGCTAGAGACCGCCTTGGTAACCAATCTCGTTCTGAAATTGCCAGATTTCTCTCTACCCTTTGAGGTAGAGACACCTTGGTAACTAATCCCATTCTAAAATTGCCATACCCTTTGAGGTAGTATAGCTGATGCCAGTGGTTTTGCCCTGGGAGGTGCACTTGTGCAGGAAGGTCATGCAGTGGCCTATGAATCCCGAAAACTCAGAACACATGAGAGAAATTATGTTGTCCATGACCTCGAGCTACTTTTAGTAGTCTATGCCTTGAAGTTGTGGAGACATTACCTACTAGTCAAAGATTCACTTTGATGACAGATCATTAGAGCTTAAAGTGGACTTCACCCAGAAGGATCTCAACATGCACCAAAGAAGGTGGATGCAGACCCTACAGGAATTTGATTTTGAAATCAAGTACTGCCCAGGCAAAGAAAATGTGGTAGCAAATGCCCTCAGCAGAAAAGCCTCCTTGCTCGCAATCACAGTGGTGTCAAATCCATTGATTAATGAAGCAAGAGAGAAGATCATGCAGGATAGATTCTTTGGCCCTATTGCTACCCTACTTATGCAGGAAAGAAAAACTCCTCCTCAGGAGTTGAACCGAGTTCAAGGGTACAGCCTGGATGAAGGAGTTATGTATTACAATAGCAGACTATGCATTCCCAATGATGAGGGAACTAAGGGTCAAATTTTGAATGAAGCCCATGACAGCCTTATAGCAAGACATCCAGGTTTCATCAAGACCTACATGTCTATAAAGAAAAGCTTCTTTTGGCCTGGACTAAAAAAGGATGTACTTGATCATGTACGTCAATGCCTGATTTGTCAGAAAGTCAAAGCAGAGAAAGTAAAAATGCCTAGGAAGTTACATCCATTAGACATCCCCCAGCAGATGAAGTGGGAATGTATCAGTAATGATTTAATTATTGGACTACTTTCAGTGCAATCAGGTTACAACTCCATCTTTAGGGTGAACCAAGTAATTGAAGATATACTTCAGTCATGCTGTGGTAGGGAACCCAAAAATTGGCTAGGCTATCTGCACCTAGTCGAGTTCGAAGCATCGGGGGATGAGCCCTTTCAAATCTCTGTATGACAAGACTGCCTAATGCCATTAACTTGGTCCGACCCATTGATTAGGGTCGATATGTCCACACAGATGCTTGACATCAATCCGTAAAGATTTAAGAGCTGCCCAGGATAGACAGAAGCAGTATGCAGATACGGAGAGGTCAGACAGAAAATTCGAAGAAGCAGATATGGTCTTCATTCGAGTACGCCCCAAAAGAAGTTCTCTGTCTCTTGGGAAGTACAAGAAGTTATCCCCGAGGTACTGCGGGCCATATTTGATTACAAAGAAAGTAGGTGACTTAGCCTATGAGGTTCTTATGCCTCCTCATCTCAAAGTACATAATGTATTTCATGTCAGCCTACTTAAGGAGTATGTATTGAGCCCGAATCATGTGCTTAATGATGAACTCTTTACTTCTCCAACCCAAGGGCTGATGGAACTCCAACCTAAAGAAATCCTTGATGTTCGAGAGAACGTTCTCAGGAACATAACTCTAAGAGAAACCTTTTGAAGATGCCACCTGGGAGAAAGAAGCCGAACTGATGCGAGATTACCCCCAGTTTGCGAGATGAGGACATCTCAAATTTTTCAAGTGGGAGAGACTGTAAGATTCCTCCCTAGTCCCTCAAGATGTCCAAGATCTTCCCCTGTAATCAATCCCCTTTTCAGAATAATAAAAGATCTTGTTTCTACCTGTTTTGGCCTAGAGAGAGAAAAATATTATAGAGAGAGGTAACTCAGTTTTTAGATATCTTTGGATGGAAAAATATCCTTTCTTATTAAAATAAATTCCCTCGAAACAGAAGTTTAAAAAGAATTTCCTAAGGTACATTAGACATAAATTATAATCTGCTCAAAAGACCTTAGCCTAAGGGTCCAGATTTTTTGACAATTTCGGATTAAGGTTCTAAGGGACCAATCTGATTAATCCAACTATAGGGAGGAAATAAATTGAAGAAATAAAGGAAAACCCCCCCAAAAAATGAGTAAATACTCACATAAGATGAAGAGTGGACTAAGGACCAAAGGAAACTTTAAAAAAATGAATTTTTGACACCTCAGAGAGTGGGGATTCCCCCTCATGAAGGAGGTGTCTATTTCACATGTGTGGAGGAGTTTTAAACTAAAAAATAATAAGATATTTTCATCTCTCCTCTCTCCTATTTCAAGTCTAGTTCCAAAAGTAAGCTAAACTGACCCAAAAATGGTCAAAAATGGACCAAACTGATCTGGAAAATTCTAGAATCGGTTTGCTTGGTTAGAGGCTCACTTTTTTCTATAAATAGAAGCCTTTCCTTGTGAAATCTTAATAGTGTTTATGCACTGTTACTCTACTCTTACCCGGAGCTAAACACATTAAATTCTCTTTATGATTCAATTATTTTTGACTAGTAAATCCTCTCCAAAGAAATTAATGCTACTCTTGATCCAAACAAGAGTAGAACCCTCAATCCCTCAAGCCAAAGGAAAGCTCACAAAAATCCATGTAAGCTAAAAATTCTACTTTTTAATTTCAAATCTATGAGTTTCTGATTCTTTACTATTTTTTTAAAGTTGATTAAAGTGAATCTTGATGTTATGCCTTGATGAAAAGGCCACCCCATTCTCTTCCTTAAGAATTCATCCTTTCTTTATCCTAGAATGAGTAATAAATAAATATATTAACCTTTTCTTATTGTTTACTCACTAGAAAGTGAAAATTAAGTAGATTAGAGTACTTTACTTCAAATTGGGATTAATTTTAAAGTGATATTAGAATGTTAAAAATTGAAAAATGGTCAACCATACAAAGGAGAATATGGCAAAATTTTCTTGAATTTTGTAGAAAATAAAGTTTATTTTTATGTTATTCGAAAAGAGTAATCCCCACCGTTTGTGCATTCTAAAAGAAATATTTTTATTTACTCTATGTACATATTCACCTATGAATATGCATGGATATCATTGATATTAATTATTCAAACTAATTTCTATGCATGGAAAGATGCATAATAGAAATTTTTTTATTA
This sequence comes from Cibotium barometz, assembly GCF_041138505.1. Taxonomy (NCBI): domain Eukaryota; kingdom Viridiplantae; phylum Streptophyta; class Polypodiopsida; order Cyatheales; family Cibotiaceae; genus Cibotium; species Cibotium barometz. The sequence goes on along the minus strand of NC_141057.1, from coordinate 28,253,633 downwards.
TAAAAGTGTTATTTTCATTGAATTCAATTCCTATGCATGGAAAGATGCTTAATAGAAATCTTTTTATTATAAAAGTGTTGTTTTCATTGAAATTAAATTTGATGCATAGAAAGACGCATATTGGAAATATTTTTTTATTATAAAAGTGTTATTTTTATTGAATTTAATTTCTATGCATGGAAAGATGCAGAATAGAAATTTTTTTATTTATAAAAGTGTTATTTTCATTGAATTCAATTTCTATACATGGAAAGATGCTTAGTAGAAATCGTTTTATTAGAAAAGTGTTGTTTTCATTGAATTTAAATTCTATGCATAGAAAGATGCATATTGGAATTATCATTATTATTATAAAAATGTTATTTTCATTGAATTTAAATTCTATGCATGAAAATATGCATAATAGAAATTTTTTTATTATAAAAGTGTTATTTTCATTGAACTCAATTTCTATGAATAGAAAGATGCTTAATAGAAATCTTCTTATTATAAAAGTGTTGTTTTCATTGAATTTCAATTCTATGCATAGAAAGATGCATATTGGAAAAAAAAATATTAAAAAAGTGTTATTTTCATTGAATTTAAATTCTATGCATGGAAAGATGCATAATAGAATTTGTTTTATTTATAAAAGTGTTATTTTCATTGAATTCAATTTCTATGCATGGAAAGATGCATAATAGAAAATGTTTTTATTATGAAAGTGTTATTTTCATTGAATTTCAATTCTATGCATGGAAAGATGCATAATGGAAATTTTTTTATTATAAAGTGTTATTTTCATTTAACTTAATTTCAATGCATAAAAAGATACATAAAGAAATTCTTTTTTATTTTAAAAGTGTTATTCCTATTAAATTGATTTTATGCATAAATAGATGCATAAAAGGATTTTCTTTTATATAAAAGTATTATTTCCATTGAAGTTGGATTTTATGCATAAATAGATGCATAAAGAATTTTTATATCAAAATTAGATTTCTCTTAATTCTATGTTTAATTTCTATGAGTATTTGATAAGTGAATAAGTAAATACTCTGAGAGAGGAATTTCTATCGTTTCATATTCACTCGGATTGTAAAGAAAAAATTTAAAAAAGCTATCGAAGTTGGAATTTCAGATAAATGATTAATTAATTCCTCATCAAAATTCGTGATTAATTTAGAAATCAATTAAGTAAATATTCAATGAATGAAATTCAGTAAAATAGTAACTGAAATATCACGCCCTTTTTGAGAAAGATAGTTCAGGAAAAACCTTATCAGAGTCGACAGACTATGACCAAGACCAAACTCTTTCGTCACTTTCGACGAGGAAAGAAGATGTGACCAGTTCAAGAAAATACAGTTAAATCTCCCACCAAATCTGAAACTAAGTTAAGACCCTTTGTTTTGATCTGTGGATCAAGTTATAGAATTTGAGGAATTCTGTTATCATGAAATTCAAACCTACGATCAGAAGTTTTGGGGATAGTGATTTAAGATATACTCATTGTATTCAAAAGAAAATCAAACTAAAAAACTTGCATAGAAACCCTATTTTCTTAAAGGACTGTGTTATGCCAGAATGCTATCCACACCAACTCAGCCTACCTCCCCATCCACACAATGGGCATGGAACTTGTTCCACCAAGAATAGCAAAAGAACTCAAATATACAATTAAAATTCCCAAGATTCAATTCCCACCCTATCCTTACTCAGAAGAAATCATGATAGCCTAAACGATATCCTTCAATGCCAAATGCTCATATCCGGCCATCATCACCACCATCTAATTCTTTAACCTCATCATCACACTATTGGCATAATTTCAGGAGGGAGAGCTTGAGAGGGATGGAGTTTCTGCAGCAATGGAATGCTTGGTCTCACACAACCTTGTGCCTAGACCTAATTCTGGTGAGCTGGGACTGTGTAGGAGGTGGATGCTATTCCTCAAAAAGTTCATCCCGTCTAAAGAGCACAGACCTGCTTTTGCGCTCACCAGGTCTAGTGATGAGATTCGTGTCAGACATGGCCGGCCTAAAAGGTTGACAAAAGTGCGAGCTCTCTTTCTCTCATGGGGGGGATGCCCTCCCCACCTTGACGGTGATCATGCCAAAGCGGAAATAGAACCAACGGAAGGAAAAACGGTGGAAACGACGAAGCCGCCACGACGGCGAGCCATGCCGAGCCGATGGGCCGATGAGGCCGGGCCGGTTGGATCCATGCACGAGCAAATACACCTCCTCGATCTTCATCTCCTCACTAGTTCCCACGCCTGGTCTCACATAGCCTTGTGCCTAAACCTGATTTTGGTGAGAATTCAGCTCTTCATTGGTGGCTATGGTGGTCACACTCTACCCTATACTTCTATGCTAGCCATTGCAATCTCCTCTATGTTTAGTTACCCTCCTGATCTTGCTAGTTTTGTTCTTCCCTCACTTTCCTACAAAGTTTAGGTTAGATCGGAGAAGGAGAAGAATTAACGATAAATCAGATATATAGGATCAGAGCATTAGGGGTTATGCAGTTACTTGGCACAACAACGTGCCACAATGGAGTAGATCTTTAGTGCCACCAATAGCAAGGTTGGTTCAGTAGATACCTTGCGCAAGACGTTACTGAGTTGTTGCAATATTGTTTTGACTGGAGTGAGGTAACTTCATTTTTTGGAACAACTTAAAACCCTAAATCCTTTGAAAAACTAGGGCAAAAGCTTCTACTGCCTTGAAAACACCGATCAATCCTCTTTTTAGCTTCAGTGCCTAATTTTCTTTAGCGCCAACCCTGAAAGCTTGAATCCTCACAATTCTCCTCGGCCATGGACTGCCTTACATGCTACGGCATTTTCCCTTCCAAGGCAAACCGCATCTTGTCAAGATATAAGCCCATTGCGCCCAAGCCTGTAACTCTTGCCTTACCATCCTTGGTACTCGAATCTGACCTTGTATCCCCTTCAAGGATTCTCTAGGTTTCAGACTCTTTCCCCTTGCATAGATGAAAAGCGGGAGTGCAAAGAACCTGAGCAGGAAATGGTGGTGTTTACCAATGTTGCCAGCCTCCAAGAGAGGCCAAGCAGAGCGGTGATGAATTGGACAGTGATAGCCTCGATGCATAGGTACCCATCATGAAGAGGAAATGTCATAAATTGAATGTTAAAATTGAGAAATGGTCAGCCATACAAAGGAGGTTATGGCAAAATTTTCTTAAATTTTATGGAACTAAAGTTTATCATTAGGTTATTCTAAAAGAGTAATTCCTTTCGTTTGTGCATTCTAAAAGATTTATTTTTATTTCAAAAGTGTTATTCTCATTAATTTTGATTTTATGCATAGAAAGATGCATAAAGGAATTTATTTTTATTTCAAGAGAGTTATTTTCATTAATTTTGATTTTATGCATAGAAAGATGCATAAAGGAATTTATTTTTATTTCAAGAGAGTTATTCTCAATAATTTTGATTTTATGCATAGAAAGATGCATAAAAGAATTTATTTTTATTTCAAGAGAGTTATTCTCATTAATTTTGATTTTATGCATAGAAAGATGCATAAAGGAATTTATTTTTATTTCAAGAGAGTTATTCTCATTAATTTTGATTTTATGCATAGAAAGATGCATAAAGGAATTTATTTTTATTTCAAGAGTGTTATTCTCATTAATTTTGATTTTATGCATAAAAAGATGCATAAAGGAATTTATTTTTATTTCAAGAGTGTTATTCTCATTAATTTTGATTTTATGCATAGAAAGATGCATAAAGGAATTTATTTTTATTTCAAGAGAGTTATTCTCATTAATTTTGATTTTATGCATAGAAAGATGCATAAAGGAAATTTTTTTTAATTCAAAAGTGTTATTCTCATTAATTTTGATTTTATACATAAAGGATTTATTATTAAAAGAAGGAAATTTCTATCGTTTTATATTCACCGAGATTGTAAAAAAAAAATTCAGGAGATCTATCGAGATTGAAATATTCAGATAAATGATAAATTTATTCCTCATTGGAATTCGTAATTAATTTAGAAATCAGTTAAGTGAATTTTCAAAGAAAGAAATTCGATAAAATAGTAACTCGATTATCAAGCCTTTCCGAGGAAGCTAGTTCAGGAAAAATCTTATTAGACTCGAACCTTGAATCAGACTATGACCAAGACCAAACTCTTTTAAGGAAAGAAGGTGTGACCAATTTAGAAAAATACTCTCAAAATCCCCGAAAAATCTGAAACTAAGTTGAGACCCTTCGAAATGATATGTGGATGTATGTGAAAAAATATATGTGGATTTGAATGTGATGGATATGAATTGAATGTGATGATATGGGATGTGAATGGATGTGATGTCATGTGAATCCGGATGTGAATGAATGATATGGGATGTGAATGGATGTGATGTCATGTGAATCGAGATGTGAATGAATGATATGGGATGTGAATGGATGTGATGTCATGTGAATCGAGATCTGAATGAATGATATGGGATGTGAATGGATGTGATGTCATGTGAATCGGGATGTGAATGAATGATATGGGATGTGAATGGATGTGATGTTATGTGAATCGGGATGTGAATGAATGATATGGGATGTGAATGGATGTGATGTCAAGTGAATGGAAATGTGAACGAATGATATGGGATGTGAATGGATGTGATGTCATGTGAATCACGATATGAATGAATGATATGGGATGAGAATGGATGTGATGTCATGTGAATGGGGATGTGAATGAATGTGATGTGATGTGATGTGATGCGAATTGGGTAAATATGAATGGATGAGATGTGAATGAATGTGATGTGATGAGATGTCGATATGGGTAAACGCGAGTGGATGAGATCTGATGAGGATATTTGAGGAAAGAAGTGATGAGATGGAAAATGATGTGATTGGATGAGAATGGGAATTTATATGAAATGAATGTGGATTAAGTAATGTTGATTAATGTGGAAAGACAAGATTTTGTTATAGAAACTGTATTTATGGCCTATTTTAAAATGATTGTTTTATGTCAAGAATGCTGGGGAGGCATTTTGACCGTCTTGTGAATGAGGTCATGAGACCTATCTGATAAAGTTGCAACAGTTGACGGAGAGTCAACGGAGGATATCTCGCGTAGCAAGGTCAGCCGAGTTCTCTGTTCGATTTAAATGGTGAGCTTCCGGTACGATGATGGATGAGGGACCAAGCAAGCGGCCTATGAGTGAAGTGCTACGTCACCTGTGAAAGATCCTAGAGGATGCTGACCATAGGGTGCTCGGGCTCTGGGTCGCCGACGATACCCACACATGCGTCGTGGAAGATATTGGAATAAGGAGTAAGAATTATTTTCTGAATTCAGGCATAGATCTGGTTGATTGACCTTGCTGGTCCTCCTCAACGAATGAGTCCATGGCTCTTTTATATGGATCCGTTGGTTGATCTTGGTGATCTTCAACGGAGATTCCATTTTTGATATGTTAATATTTACCGGTTACTATGAGCTAGGAACTATCGAAAAGGCCCCTGAGTGGACAGGTGGTGAGCGTTCTGGTTACCAATGATGCCATAGGTACACCAATGAAGGAATGATTGGAAATAAGGATTCAACCGGAGATTTTGAGGATTATGATCAGTGACACAATGGTTTCATTAAAAGATTATTTTTAGAAGATGCTGATTCTGTGAAAAAGGAAATTTCATATTGGGTGTGTAAGTGGTGTGACTAGTTTTAAGTTTGCATGAATATCCAGCTAGGGGGCCTGGGAATTCTTTTCCCTGGTACCCAGGACAAAACCTAACCAAATTCTTAATTGGATCCCATCACTACAGTGGTTGGGAGGTTGGCTAACCCATGGGACTGGATGGGGTTAGGCTGGATTGATAGATCCCTAAAATGAGACTCAGTTCTATTATGGTACGATAGATGAAGTAAATCTCGGATAAAAATTGTTCTATGGAAAATAATCAATGGCTGTGCCTCTCAATGAGGAAAAAAGCATTGGTCTCTATGATCCAAGTGCAGTCTTCTCCTTGATATGACTTTGATACTACGGATTCGGTCAGATTAGTTCAATTAGTTAAGGCTTTTGACTGCATTAGAGAAAAATTTATCCTGGAGGAATCGCCCGTACTTTCCGGGCAAGGGAAGTTTTTTCGGGTTCGATTTTGGAAGAACCGATGGATTAGTCTCTTGTTCGGATATCTGTGGGGGAGGGGCGAGGCCCCGAAGTGTGGGACCCTTCCCCATGCAAGAAGTGCTACTTCCACTGTTAGCACCCCTGAATTCGTTGCGCGATGGTGGGGACATGGATCTTACAGCTGGTATCAGAGCCATTTTGGCTGAAGTGGATCAACCGAGAAGCCAAGAATGTCATAAATTTATGAAGTAATAGTAAAAGGTTAAAATTGTGTGATGAAACTCATACAAATTGTTATTCAGAATGAAATTCTTAAATTGATAATTGGGTCTTTAGATGGATGTACTACAATTGTATAGAATCCCTGACTTACTTGAGGCCTAGACATGATGGTATTTACCTTATAGTTCTAAGGACCGTGACTACCCATATATACCGAGGGTATAACTATAGCTCTTTATTGGTAGTATATACGAGTAAATCTAAGATCTTAAAATTATATACGAGTAAATCTAAGATCTTAAAATTATAAGCTAAAATGCTATCCAAATGATGAATTCGAATGTGGTTGATATGATTTTAAAATTCTGGTTGAGAACTGATGAGTTGAATTGGATTTTGATTGAAAAATGATGATTCCTGAATTTTTGGTTGAAAAGCGCTAAACTGAGCAAAACCACAATGAGGATAAATGGGACGAGTCCTTGTGTTGATGTTCATAACTGGAATGACGTTAATGACTTCAACAAATCACTATGAGATTAGTGGATTGTGCTGACAGATTGCTACTATTAACTCTTGACCCAGTGGATCAAGTTAAGGGATGGCAAATTAAAAATCTATAAAATTGAAATCCCCCATGGAGTACTGTTCAGATGAAAACTTTGGTCTAATAGACCATTATTGTGTTAAAGATATGAATGATATGTTTTGAATGAATTGTTATCTGATTTTTTGATTCTTTACCTTCTTGCAAAATTTGTGTAGCTCTCAAAGAAAAGGCTTGGCCACCAAGGGGAAAGGGTAATCTTCAAGAGAAGAGGTTTAGTGAAGCACCAAAGATTCACAATGGAGGGCCAATGAAGAGAGAAGAGGAAAATACACTAAATTAAAAATTACACTAACATAGAATTACTCTAAGATGAAAATACAAAGGAATAGGGATTTATTTATAGAGGTGATGGAGGCCACCAACCAAGTCCAACTAGAATCTAGAGGTTTCTAGCTTCAGTTTGATACAATTTGGACAAGTTTTAGACCAATTAGGCTCACTATTCTGATCTAGTTTGAAAAAGGTGAGAGGAGAGATGAAATATCTCATTTTTTTATTACAAAATTGAGGTAATCATGAGGATTCTAGGTGCCTCCTTCATGAGCTCCACTCACCCTCTTGAGGTGTCAAAATTTTATTTTTTTACAATAAATCTCTATTTTTTTACTATCAAGCGCTTGTACTAGTCAACTCTTCATTTTATGTGAGAATTTACTCCTTTTGGGGGGATTTTATTTTATTCTTACATTTTTCTTATTCCAACACTTGGATTAACCTCATTGGCCCTTTAGAACACTCTTTGGACCTTAATCCATAATTTTCTGAAAATTGGCACCCTTAGGCTAAGGTGTCTAATGCATATTAGAAAATTCTTTTTAAACTTTTGTTTTAGGGGAATTCATCTTAAATAAAAGGGATAACTTTATATCTCAAAATATCTCAAAACTCTATTATCTCTCACTAGAATATTTTCTCTCTCTAGGCCAAAAACAAAGGAAAATAATGTTTTCTTACATTCTAAAATAGGGGATGATTATAGGGGACTGAGAGGAAAACTTATACATCTTTTTGGGGCTAAGAAAGAACCTTACATCCATTCTGAAGGGGGGGAATGATTACAAGAGACTGAAGGGGAGATTCTTATAACTTTACATCTCAAAAGCTAGAGGGAGGAGTCTTACAAATAGAATATGGTTCACGCCATGAAACTAAGTGTGGTTCACGTCGTGAAATGCTTCGCTGCTATTTCACATGATAATATTTTTTGGTTTCGCTATGTCATATATGTTAGGATATAACGACTTGATTTTAGTAAGGCAATCCTAAGATTTGCGGTGTTGATTGCGGAAGGTGTTTTACACCATAAAGTAGCAGGCTATGTTTCACGTCGTGAAACGTTTTTTGTACTTTCACATGTTAATATTCGCGTCGACAGAATGATGTTATAGGGTGATTTCCCTATCCAAATAATCCAAACAGGTTGTGCTAAGGATGAGGAATGCAATGCAAGTTGTAAATCACAAGCGATGGTCCTTTGTTTTTGTAGTTTTTATGATTTAAAAAAAAACAATACAATGCGGGTCACTAATTGCTAGCTCACATTGTAGGAATTGGTGACAAAAAATAACAAAATTGAATGTAACACTGAGTGTAGCTTTCCTCTAGGTTCTCCCAAGTACTCACCCACACTTTCAACACACGATTTTCTATAATTTCTTCTCTACCACTCAAACCTTATCTACATCATTTCTTCACAAAATGAACCTTCCAAATCCAAAGGCAATAGTGAATCTTGCATAGTGGGAATTGAAGCTCTAAGAGGATGGAAGAAACAAATGTGTTTCCCCGGTAGCGGCCCCAAAAATGTTATGGACTACCACATCTCCCAAGAGGGAACTCCACAAAATCGCAAATGGGAGAATCAATAGACACAACAATCGTTGGGCACTTACCAATGCTTCGAGCTCACGTCCTTGAGGCTCCCAAGCTGGAAGCTCCACTCCTCCTATCTCCACCTCCATGTTGTCACCACAGAGTCGCTCGCACCACATGCAAGGAAATCTACCTCTAACTTTCTCACACATATGCATGAAAGAGGAACATGCACTAGAGTACTCTCTCTCTCTCTCTCTCTCTCTCTCCCTCTCTCCCTCTCTCTCTCTCTCTCCCTCTCTCACTCACTCAAGATAAAGACAAGAGCTCCCATAGCACAAAGGGGGATTGTGTCATTTCAGTATGAGAATTTACCTTTTATACAATTTCCCTTATTCACACTTGGGTACCCAAAACTTACTAAGGCCTTGGGTGGCCAGTATCTTAATACAACTTTTATAGTGCCTTTACATGACACTTATTAATGTCCTCGATTGGAGGAGCATCTTTGTTTATCCGAAATGGGTGGCCAGTATCTCAATATAACTTTTATAGTGCCTTTACATGACACTTATTAATGTCCTCAATTGGAGGAGCATCTTTGTTAATCCAAAATGGGATTAACAAAGCCACATAAAAAATAGAAAACCTAGGAACTAAAAATGAAAATCTAAAGTTGATACTATAACTGAAAGCATATATCTATATACCCTCATCCTAATATATCCCTCATCAAGAGGTGTTGCATGGTGCTCAAGTTGGTGGGATTAAGCTGGCAAGAGAAGATCCTCCTATGGTGGGAGATGATGACCACGATCTACCTGAAGTATGAGGGTCATCGTGGGCGAGGCCCATCATGTGGGCAAGAGAAGATAGCAGGGAAGGAGTCAGTATAAAAGGTTTGTGCATGGCTTCTTTAATGAACAATCCGTGTGTGGTGTCTTGGCTTTGTGGAGGATCTTAGAGCTCTTGTGCTCCCTCCCAAGTTCGAGACATGTGTCTACGCACTTTTGGGGTGTGATGTTTACACAGGGGTGGTGGTGTTCATCATGAGTCTTTGATAGCTTCCATTGGTGTGGCTTGGTTGGTGGACCATAGTCGTGTATTGGGTGGCTTCTTGTAGTTGCTTCTTAGTGGCTTCTTATGATCACTCTCTAGTGGTTGTTTAGTGGTAGTTCTTGTACACAATAAAACTATGTGAACTCTCTGACTTGGCCGAGCTAGGACATCCGCTATTTTGGTAGATTGGTTTTTTTTTCGAAAAGAAAAAAAGCCAAAAGCTTTTCCCGTTTTTGGAATCCTCCCATGAGGGGATTGTTTTTTCATGAGAAGTAAAAGAGCTCTTAAGTCTTCAAAAATGACGATCCTTTTCTTGAAGAGTATTCATGCACACGTGGTACTTGTGTGTGCGGGCTTCTCGACATCACTTTCTAAGGACTATTGAGGGACTTGACACTATCATTGGTGGTAGGCATGTAGACTAGTTGGGGCAATACCCTCTAACACCTCCATGAAGAAAAATTAACATTCACATAGATCCTCAAATGCATCACATTTTTGGTGCAGTAGTGTGAGCGTGGATTCCTTTTTGATGTGGATTGATATCTTGTATTAGTTTCTAGTGTTTCCTCTATCTTTTTCTAGCATGGATGGTGATGTGTTTTACCCTAATGGTCCTTTGTCCATGGATGTCTTTCTTGCAAAAAGTATATGCATATGAGATAAATGGAATGTTGAAGAATACATAAAAAACTTCAAATTTTATCTTAAAGATGATGCTCATGATTGGTGCTTTTCTTTGCCCCAAGCCATTGGTTAGGATTGAGATGCACGAGTATAGGCTTTTTGCACAAGGCCTAAGCTGGTTAAGAGCCTTATATAGTTATGGACAGAAATCTAGAATTTGTTAAAAGCTCCTACGAAATCTGTGCAAGAGTTTGTAGCAAAGTTTAATCGCAAATATTTTTGCTTTGAGCAAGCAGTGGCTCAAGGGGACAATAAGCGCGGTGGGGCCCAACCCACTACTCCTCGCCCTAAGGCTATTTTGTGAAGCTAAATCACTTTATTGATGTTTTTAATTGTGTGTTACAAAGCAAGGTTCGAGGACAAAAGCCACCACTCTTCAAGATGCAATTTGGATTGCCAAGGAGAAAGAAAGATGTGATTGGCATTATGACCTCAACCATCGTATGCAAATGTCGGTTGTTTCTCCTCAAGGTGAGAGTCCCATAGATCCTTAAGTTAATGATTTTCTAACCTTTGAGTTCAATTATTGTAACAAAAATGACCATGAATATTTAACCTAGAGAAGGGGGGTAGCCCAAATGGAGTGTTTTCATTATTGGGAATGTGGCCATGTTGGCTCTTGATGAGAGTAGTATTAAAATCCATTTTGAAGCTCTTGAGTATCACAATTTCTTAATTGATAATATATACTTTTTTTAAAAAGAGTTCATTATGTACAGATGAATTTCAAAATATCATTTGAATAAGCTATTTAAAAGTTATCTAATTTTGAAAAATAATTACACACTCATTTTTAAAGAAGATGTGTCCTTGATGTGACAAAAAGGGGTTAAATGGTAACTTTAGTTATTGAATGAGTTTAGAAAGGATGAAAAAGCTTGTTTTAAGAAATAACAGTTTATACTTTCCAAAATACTTTTTTTGTAAAATATCAAGCAGGGCCTTAGGTTCGAATCTTACTGATGGTAAGGATGTTTTAGCTGCAACATTTGCAGCCAACTTAATACTGAGTAAGAACTTCTCAGCTAAGAATTGATGTTTTTCATCAACTTGATACAAAACATTAACTTTTATGAAAATTTGATATTTTGCATCAAGTTAATGTAAAACATCAACTTTATATGCAAAGCATCAACTTTCTATGCAAAAGATCAACTTTTTTACAATACTTGTTGTTTTGTATCAACTTTATGCAAAACATCAACTTCCCACAAAACTTGATGTTTTGCATCAACTTTGATGCAAAACATCAAGTGTGGTGGAAAAGTTGATGTTTTGCATCAACTCGATGCAAAACATCAACTTTTAGGCTAATAGTTGATGTTTTGCATCGAGTTGATGCAAAACATCAACTTTTCCACACAACTCGATGTTTTGCATCAAAGTTGATGCAAAACATCAACTCTGCCACAAAACTTGATGTTTTGCATCGAGTTTCAAATGCTCCGGAGAAGAAAGTTGGAGCATCGAAGGTCGATTTTCACAAATTGCTTGTTTTAGCGATTCCGTCCTAAATGGCATGCTCAGACTACCTATTTTACAAATTTTGAGTACCAACACGACTATGTTTTGATGCGATGTGCAGACATCACAAAGCGATTTAGTGATGTAGTAAATCACTTTGTGATGTTTGCACAAAATTTACACCCATAGGCTATATGATGTTTGCCTCTAAAATTGTCCTGCCAAAAAAATATTTTAATTTTCTACTCTTTTAACATGCTTAGGTTTACACAGAGCCTCTGTAATTACCATCTTCTACATATATACATGAACCTCTTTAAACTCTTAGCATCGGTTGTATATCATGCCCACTATCTTCTTATAAATAATAGAGCAAATAATTATGTCATGCAAACTATCAAGGTAAGTGTATGCTAAAGGCTTTGCTATTTGGGTCTAGAAATACACTCAAGGATGTTTGTAGATTTTTTCATAAATTATGGAGCTTATATTGTTATGTACTCTAATATTTTTGAGTTTTTGTCAAATAATGCGCATATTTATGCATAGTGGTAGAATTTATCCCAAGAAAGTCCATTAAAAATAGTGTCTTACATTCATGAAATTTATAAGTCAAATTTATTTTTATGCCACAAACAATAGTAGTTAATAAATCTATGAAGGTCACACGTGTTCTCAATCTTGAAAAAATAGTAAAATTCATATAATTTTTATATTTATATATGGAATTCTAGATGTATTTTCAAAAAACTATGTTTTTAAGCCATTTTTGAGATTTCACACATTTTGGGAGGGAATCTTTTTAGGTAACCCTCGTTAGTTACCTATTTTGCTCACAACAGTGTTACCTCCTTCTCACTCTTATGTTCCTTCCTTGCTAAGATGTTGGCAAAATGGTCGCATGTGTGGAGTCTTCCCCCAAGAATGAGAAATCATACTCGTGAAGCTCCATCAACCACTTAGGAAAGTTTCTCGAGACGAAGTCATCTTTCTCACCAATAAGATATAGAAGCCAAAATAGTAGAAACTATAAAATGATTGTGAAGAATATATGAACAAAGCTTCCTTACTACCACAAAGAGAAGAACCAAACTAACCTTCTCCATATCCATATACTTCATCTTTGTATAGGAAGCATCACACACCCAATGTAGTAGATTAGCCTTATAAAACCTTGTTCACTTTTTGTAATAGAGTAACACCAATTGCCTCATTGTTTCCAACACTCAAAGACACATAGAACTCCTCATCCCAATTAGGATGTGTAAGGATAGGAGCCTCCGAACAATATCTTGCTTTTCATTGTCTCAAATAGAGCTCGATGTGCATTGGTCCAAGCGAAAGCATGTGGTTGAAGAGTAAGAAGATGAAGAGGGTAGAGAAGTGCAAGATCCTCCAAGAAACATGTGTAATACTTAACTTTCTTAATGAAAGTCAATAATGTGCGAGCCAAATTTGGGAATATGTAGAGACAAAATAGCCTCCACCTTCTCATCAGGATCCATGGGAATACCATCGAAAGAAACCACATGGCCAAGCACATGAAACTTAGCTTTAGTGATGTGTCACTTTGAAGAGTTGAGAGATCCTTGAGCCTTAACAAGATTCTCAAAAGCCTGATGAACCTTCTCAAGGTGCCTAAATCTAGAAGAGTAGATGCAAAAATCATCCAAATAGACATGAAGAAATGTACCAAGATATGGCTCAAAAACAACATTCATAAAGCATTAAAATGTTTTCTAGCACATTTGTCAATCCAAAGGGCATCACATGTCTTGGAAAGGAAGAGGATGCTGATCCCTTTTGGTGCAAGTATTAAGAGGTAAAAAATAAAAACATATGTGCCACTTAGTTCCCTTCTTTGGAGACACCACCATCAATGGGTGAAACCCATTCCGAATTCTCCAAGGGAAAGATAAAGCCCTCTCTCAAAAATGGATCAATTCCTATCTTCAAGGCATAATATTGCACTCTCCCCAATCTCTAAAGTCATCGTGCCAATGGCTTTATCTTGGGATTCAAATCTATCTTATGCTCAATCATAGTCACTTGTTTGAAGATCCGTGTGCTCCGTAGAAAAATGAGTTGGGAAAATTGTCAAGCATATCAAGGTGAGCCTCCTTTTCTTCCTCTATCAAAGAGGATCGAAGCATCTTTGCATTGTTAGTCCTCCTCTCATGTGGTGGCATGGCATCCCTATCCAAAACATCAAGATGAACACCAAACCCATCCATAGAAATATTGTTGAGTGGTGAATCCTCTTTGCATTAGAATTATCCAAGGCTCTCAGAGGCTAATCCATCTTCTATGCGCTATGAGCTAATGTTTTGGGCATGTTTTAATGAGATAGCTTCAAAAAAACCACCAAACAAGTCGAGGTGGAGGTTTTTATCGGTAAAAGCACTCATGCCTTGAGTGGAGGCGGATACGAAAGAGGTTGAGACTTCTCATATGAGGCTTAGAAAAGGCTGAGACTTCTCATACAGCACAAAAATTTAAGAACAAGAGCTCGATAAGGAAGATCGAATTGGATGATTTTGAGCTTGGCCATGGAGTCAAAGCCTATGACTTGATGGAGGATCTACAAACACTGGCACATGACGTTTCTATAGCTTTTTTCTACTCTCAGTCCAAGCATGAGGAAACACTGGTCAATGAGAAATCAGCACAAAGTCGTCCAAGCAAAGGTAGTTCACAAGGCTAGTGTTGTGTACGATCCATTTGCATGATGATTTTAGGGCAAAACCATTTGATGAAGGAGCAATTGTGAACTTCATGAGTCATGAATAGGTTATGATAATTAAGATAATAACTGTATCAAGATAATGCTTTTGTAATATAATCATATAAATAAATTTTTATAGTTGCACTCTGTAGCACATCCTCAATCATGCTAACATGGCAGATGACCCAAGGAGTCTATGCTTCAAGTGTATACATGGAAGAAAAAAAATGTATTTATGGATAGTGAAGAAGAGGATGCCTCGTCTACCTTCTCGGGGGGGAAAGGTACATCAACTAGTGATGGTGTAGCAATGATTATGAGCAATCATAACTATGGCATAAGCTATATGTTTAGAAAATAGCTTCTTTTTATAGTTGTATCATTTTTTTAATGGATTGAAGATGGAAATAATAAACATTGTCTCTATTTTGGCACGTTTTTTGAAAACTTATTGTTAGATTTTCAATTATAATCTCAAACAGTATGTGAGACCCCTGCCCTCTCTCCGCATCGAACTCTGGAGTGCTAGTAGCGGAAGTAGCAACCTCACGCGTAGGGCAAAGCTTCCCACTCGGGGCCTAGCCCATGAATGTCTGGGCGCAAGGAACTAGCCCAGTGACTCTTCCAAAATCGAACCCGGAAAAAACTTTCCTCTCCAGAAAGCATGGACGATTCCTCCGAGAAAATCTTCTAACAAAAATTTATCTAACAGGGTCAAGAGTGTAGGCTATCCTTCACTCGGATGACTGACTTGAAGGAGGAACAATCTTTACACTTGATTCATAAAAACCAACACTTTTTTTCCCATCAAAAGAGGCATAGCCGTTGATCTAATCTCTTAAAACTGATTGTCCAGGTTTCTAAGCTACTGATCACATCCTAAACGAACTCCTATCGAGATTAACCTTTATTATTTAATTTATAAAACTTTCACCGTTCCAGCCTAACCCCATCCAATTCCATGGGTTAGCCGACTGCCCAACCACTGTCCTTGGTGGAATATTTAGTTACTCACACACACACAATTAAAATGCCATTCTTAGCTTTAGCTTTTGAAAATAGTTATGCACGCACACCTCGCACACACACCTCGCACACACTCGCACACACACACTCCTCTTTCAAAACATGGAAGAGTAACCAAATATCACACCAATACATTGATTGCAAAATATCATAACTCGAAAATAATCAAGTTCCATTGTTTTCCAATCAAGTGTCATCCGGACTCTCCGTTAAGACCGGCTAGTCAACCAACGAGATCCAATTTCATAGTTTCCAATTTACTTAAATATATACATAGTATACCGCTCCAACTCCTTGAAATCTCCCTCGACATACACCAGGGTGTCCGCGGTAATCGCGAGCCCGAGATGACGGGGTCATGCGTGTTAGGTCCGAAATACCGTCTGGACAAAACCCTCTAGGATTGTCTCCTTAGGTGTCCTAGCTCTTCACTCAGAGGTCGCTTTGTCGATCCCTCGCCCATTGCACTAGGAGCGCACAATTTTTAACCGTACCGAGGCTAGTCAAGACCTTGGGCAGGTTTCGCCGAGACGTCCTTCATTGACTAAACTCTCCTTAGATTAAACAATAAACCAAATGCTTCCTTTAGCATTCTGGTTAGCATTCTAAACATCTGTAGTATTGGTTTCACAGGACCTTTCATTCAAAAACCCAGACTTTCTCAACGAAAATCACGAATCTCGTATCTCGCCGGGTGATCCATCCATCAATCAAAACAAATTTCTAACTTATTTCTAGATGATTTCAAGTCTTAGGGAAAACTTCTCTAAATCAGGCGGGCATCCCTTCTTCATAGTGAAGAAATGGGAATGATTACAAGTCTTTAGCTTAATTTATGATTCAAGAGATGGACAGGCATCTACTGTCCCACCAGCATCATTGTTTAGGCTTACCCTTGCTTGATTCTTTATCTTGCAAGGAGATGTGTAGCCCTCAAGGAAGAGGCTTGGCCACCAAGAGAAGAAGAGGTTTAGTGAAACACCAAAGCTTCACAATGGAGAGGCAAGGAAGAGGGATGATGGAAATACACTAAAATGAACTTAACACCAACATGAGAATACACTAGAATGGAAATACAAAGGAATAGTGTTGTATTTATAGGTGAGGGAGTCCATCAACCAAGCCCAACTGGGATCTAGAGGCTTTCAGCTTCAGTTTGGGCCAAATTGGACAAGATTTAGACTAGTTATGCCCACTTTTTGATCTAGTTTGGAAGAGGAGAGATGAGAGATGAAATCTCCCATGCTTTTAGAGTATTTTTAATGGGGGTTTGATGGGACTTCTAGGCGCCTCCTTGAAGCATGCTTCCCACTCCCCTGAGGCGTCAAAAGGCCAACAAACAGTCTCTTTTACATATCAAAAACTCATGATTATGACATCTCCACCTCATGTGAGTCTTTCTTTACTATTTTCTTGTGGATAATTCCAAATTTTTCTATTTTTCTTTTAATTCTATTTTCCAACCTTATTGGATAAGGATATCATATTTTTAAATTCAAAATAATTTAATAAGGCTTAGAACTTTGAACTAGGGGTCTCCTTGGTCCACCCACCGTCCAAATCTAATGCAACTTAGAAATTTCAGACTAAAATTTTGTTTCAAGGGATCACTTCCTATTGGCTGGAAGAAAATACTTATCCAAAAATATTTCAAATTTTTATCATCTCTCTCTAGAATATTTTCTCACTCTAGGCCAAAAATAAGAGAAAACAATGCCTTTTTGCATTCTGAAAAAGGGGATGATCACTGGGAACTGAAAGGAGAACTTACATATCTTTAGGAGCTGGGAAGGAATCTTACATCTTCTCCCACTTGAAAAACGTGAGATGCCCTCATCTCGCAAACTGGGGGTAATCCTTTACCAGTTCATCTTCTTTTTCCCAATGGCGTCCTCTAAAGGGTAGAACTTCCACTTGACCAAAAATTCTCTAATGACTTTGTTCCTGAGAGCCTTCCCTCGAATATCTAGGATTTCTTTGGGTTGGAGGTCTATCTGACCTTGAGTCGAAAAAGTGCTCATCATCTAGCACATGACTCTGGCTGGGTACATACTTTTTAAGCAAGAGAATCTCTCCTTTTCCCAAGGCCTAGATGGCTTCTTCTTTTGCTCTCTATTGTGAGGGTTTGCAAGCTTCTACTAACCTTTTTGAGAGGCTTTCTTAGGCATGGGCAATAATGGAGGTGGTGGAGGCCTCTCTTGGTCTACTGGTTGCTTTTATCTCTTATGACCTTTTGGAGAGACTTTATGTGGAGGCCTCTCTTGGTCTACTTGTTTCTTTTGCGGTGTAGAATACTTCGATGGGAAAATTGCAGTCAAACATGTGTAAAATTTTTGGTTGGTGATGATGCTAGCAAACTTTGCGCAAAAGGTTGAACAATTTCTCCTCATCAGGGGTTTATTTAACATCAACATCAGGCTCGATATCAATTTCCAACGGAGCCATGTAAAATATAGAAAGGTAGAAAAATGCATCAACATGCAGGAATCTCTAATGACGAGCAACATTGAAGGACAAGAAAAAAAGATAAATTAATACAACACGATAAAAGGTCTTCGTGATCCTTTAGAGGTAGCATATTGTGTTGTAGTGATTTGAATAGAAAAGGATCCCAATAGCACAATAATGCATTAATTGGTGACAAATGACATTGAAAATAACAAAAAAAATAAAGATCATAACAACGCGATATGAGGTCATCAGATAAAATCATCATTCCCTTCTTGCATTGTAGTGATTTGACACAACCATCATTCAACCTTACATTCTAATTATTTGCTAAAAAGGTAAAAAAATTATGCATCAACAAGTATCCAGAGACATATAACTAAATGGGACTGAAAAATGGTAACGATAACGATATGAAGAAAATTTTAAAATGTTTGAAATATTTTTCGAATCAAACGTTGAAGACTTTGAAACACAACAAACGCAATCTTTCCCTCCCCGACAAATGCAATCTTTCGCTTCCCAAGAACATCAAGCTTCACCACCCCGAGAAGACCAAGCTTTCCCTAAGAACAACAAGCTTCCCCTCTCCCACTTCCTAAGCCACATAGCATACTCCTAATTTTGGGAACAAGGCTATGATCCAATGTCAAAATACAAAATATTTGACAATGTAAAAATATAAAATATTTGACAATGTAAAAACGTATTGATTTTGCTTGTATTGCTCTTAAAAATACAAAATGGTTTCATATGAATGACGTAAACAAGGCATTAATCCTTTGTAACTGTTTGCCATCAAGAATACAAGAGGCTCTTTTCGAATGTCTCCAATATGTCTGTCACATATGTATCTCCATGTTGTAATGATTCTTATAACATAGTCAGTTGCACCAAGAAAATTTGTTTCTTAGTAATGTCTTTACATGAAACGCACCTTTCTTTTCTCCTTGGTGCCTATTTTCAGAAATGATAATTGTATGTAAATAATAATAATTTCCAAGATTTGAGTGATTGCCATACCTTACGGTCATTGCATTTGAACACATAATCATCAGGCACTTGTAAGTCCTCATTTGCCAAAAGTCTACTCTCACTTGACGCAGGGAGACATTTGACCTAATATTGAGTATTGTCAAGAGCTCATGTTCAAACCATACCTCTAATAAGATCAATGGATTTTCAATTTCATCCTCCAAGTGCTACAAGATTTCCATTGACATAATGCCATCTCATATAATGAAAGGCTAATATATAATTCTAAGATCCAATCATAAATTTACAAACAATATTCCGTTGGATTTTGCAAGTAACCCCATTTAATTCTTTCACATCCCAATTTTGATCTAAGAAATCCATAGAAGAAGTCAACAAAAACATGCAATGGCATAAAGATAACAATTTTCACTTGGTGATTTGCTACATTTGGTCTCATACATATTTCCAGGTCTTGGTATATCTTTAATCTAAAGCACTCATTTATTTCTAAAGTGGGTATTGGCCATTTTGGACTTTCAAATGAAGGTAGTGGTAATGCTTCCAAAGATCCATAACTTATAACACTATGATGTATTGTGTAAAATTTATCATAAAAGAAAACTCCCCTCTTTGTCAAAGACCTGCTTGATCTTTCTTTGTATAGCTCCTCTCACCAATAGAAGCATGAAACACATTGAATTGACATAATGCCATTTCATATAATGAAAGGGTCATAAATTTACAAACAATATACTTCCGTTGGATTTTGCAAGTAGCCCCATTTAATTCTTTCACATCCCAGTTTTGATCTAATAGCACCACTCTCAAAGAAAAACATAAAATCTGCTAGTAGATATGTTATCCAAGATTCTACCAGCCCAATCTGCATCAGTGTATCCATACACCTACAACTCTATACCAGCCTCATAGAAGAGACCATAATCCACTGTGGACCTCATGTAGTGTAGTGTGTACCTCACACCACCCAAATGTGGTTTTTCTGAGGAGCATGCATAAATTAGCTCTCCAACTCAACTACATGTAGATTAAGCTACCCATTATCTTCATGTACATAGTGGGATTATCCAACATCTCTCTTGTATTCGAATGCAGCTTGCCATCCTGATCTAGTGGTGGTATAGAAATGGTCTTATAGCTAGCCATACCATATTTGTAGAATAAGTCCAAAGCATACTTTCACTATGATAGCCATATGCCCTTGGGCGTCCTCAAGACCTCAATGCCAAGAAGGTATCTCAGCTTACCCAAATCCTTCATGTCAAACTTCTTCTTAAGGATACCCTTCACATGCTCAACTTTCTACTCATTGTCATCCCCAACAATCAAGTCATCCACATAAATGGTAATGAGACGGCAATCCCCTTATCACTCTTTTGCATATAGAGCAAATGATCTACATTTGCTATATTAAAGCTAACGGTGTCAAGATACTCTACCATTTTATCATGCCATGCTCTCAGTGCCTGTTTCAAACCATACAAGGCATTATGCAGCCTGCACACATAATCTAGGTGACTCAAATCCTCATAACCGGGTGGTTGGTCCAAATAACTTCTTCTTTGCAACTCACCATGCAAGAATGCTTTCTTTACATCCATATGATGTAAGACCCAACCTTTTGACGTAGCAACCACTACAATTATAGCTCTCATGGTTGCCATCTTGGCAACAGGGTTGAATGTCTCCTCATAATCAATGTCATAGGTCTGAGCATAACCTTAAGCAACCAATCTAGGTTTGTATCTTCTAATACTTTCATCTGAGTTGTGCTTCACTTTGTACACCAATGGCCTTCTTTTATCCTCAGGCAAAGGCACCAATTCCTACGTCTTATTTGCATCCAATACATCCATTTCTTCATCCATGGATGTATCCCAATTCGCATGCCCAACAATACCTCAAAACATGTGGGTTCAATATCTTACATAACCTTTGCTATGTATGCATAATGGTGAGCTACATAACCATCATACATCAATCTCTGAACAGGGTTTCTCACCCTATCGACCTGCATGGTCTTGGATCTATCCTTGGTGTCCTTGTGGCTGCCTTAGCCTTCCTTACACCAGGTGTCTTGATAGCTAAAATCCAAAACTCCTCGTCAACGCTTTGCTCTGAGCCACTAGACTCTCTAAAAAATGAATGCTTGACTGAAATGTTAGGCATACCAAGGGTCTCATCAACCTTCTCTTTACCTTTACGTGATGCACTTGTTGAATTTGCAGGACTGGCATTCTGACATAACCTGCCACTCCATGGTCTATCAACAGAGCCATTGCTAAAGGACTCTCTCGGTCCACTTAATGACTTTGATTGTTGACTTGCATTTTGTGCAACCACCTGTTCTTGTGCGTTAGCCTAATCGAAGCTTTTAAATTAGCATTCTAGCTACTCATCGCATCAAATATAGCATCCTTGCTCACCATCTCATGTGTGATAGGATTGTAACATCTATACTCCTTTTGCTCAAGGGAGTAACCAATGAGAACACATTTTTAGCCTTTGGATCTAGCTTACTGCATAGCTCATTAGGAATATATACATATGCAATGCATCCAAAAACTTCCAGGTGTGACAAATCTAATTTTCCAACACAGTACTTCTCCTTTAGAGTCATACCATACACTGTGGGGGTCTTGATCATAATATAAATTGCAGTCATCTACTTCAACCCAATAATGATGAGATATGCTCTTCTCAGTCCCATTAATGCACAAGCAACTTCTACAATGTGCTTGTTCTTCCTCCTAGTAACACCATTTTTTTTTGCAGAGTGTATTTGAATGTAAATTGCCTCTGAATTCCATCCTTTTTCATATACACATTTTTCGAGCCTTTTAGCCACTCAATAGGGCTCTTCTCTCATGCCTCGAGGAGCCTAAACTCCAACCCAAATCCAATATGCCATGGAAAACATGCAATGCATTAGTGAGGCAACTCTCACTTACCTCTATCTCGTTTGCTTGAATCGGGACTCCTCGTGGTAGCTACGTCAATGGAAGCACGCCGAAATAGCTCAACAAAGCCACCACCACCACGCCTCAAGTATAGTCACTGCTCTCTCACTCCCTCCCGCACACACACACTCACACAAGTATTGAAGGCAAGAGATAGGCAAGGTTTGAGAGAAGAATAGAGCACTATCTTCACTTGAGAGCATACAAGAGTGCATGTACTCAACGTGGACCACCATAGATTGGCCTAATCAATTTTTTAATTAGCACTAATACAAAAAACTAGGTATAGTCAAAAAGTAATCTAAATTTAATTCTCCCATTAATCAGTCACATAGATAAGTGTTATTAGAGGAAATCCATGGCCAAAAATTCAATTTCGGGATCTGTTTTTCCAAAATGTACCAATTTCATGCCCAATTTGTCATTTTCATAAGGGATCCATACACCAAAATCAAGCATAATTCTCACCACTTTACATGCACACATAACCAAACATACTAATTGACATGCTCCGAACACGATGGCAATGTTAGTTTTTCCCAATAGCTAACAGAGAGTTTTGGCTCTCTTTTTTGCAAAAAACCAAAAAAAATTATATAACAAAACCCTTTTCTACATATATCCAATTAAAGCTCATATTTTGTCAACTCATGCGTACACACATACAAATAGACTAATTGGCATACAACAACACAATGGAGGGGTTTCCATGATTTTGTGCTCCATTGAGCAATTTGTTTTTCAATTTTCTTGAAAAAAGAGTGCAAAATTGAACAAAAATTAACAAAATTGATCAAACAAACTTGAAATTGTAAGGATTAAGAGTAACAAGAAGTGATTAGAAACATGAAAAACATAAAATTGATACAAAAAAAACAAAAACACTTGATTTTAGGAGATTTTTGTTAATTGAATCATTCCTTTCCTCATTAATGAAACCACTTCAAACAAGCAACTTATGCAAGATGCTTGATAAGAGATTGGTGTCTTGGAAATGGAACCATTTGCCACTTAATGGGACTCTCCTCTCATGCCTTAGGGACCCTAACTCCAACTCGAACCCAATATGCCATGGGAAACATGCAATGCATTAGTGAAGTAACTCTCACTTACCTCTATCTCGTTTGCTTGAATTGAGGACTCCTCGTGGTAGCTACATCAATGGAAGCATGCCGAAGTAACTCAACAAAGCCGCCACCACCATGGCTCAAGTGTAGCCATTGCTCTCTCTCACTCCCTCCCGCATACACACACTCACAGAAGCATTGAAGGCAAGAGATAGGCAAGGTTTGAGAGAAGAATAGAGCACTATCTTCACTTGAGAGCATACAAGAGTACATACAAGAATGAGGATTTAGAGTTACAATTTGACCTTTATACTTGGCTCATAGTGTTCACACTTGGCCGACCAATGTTAAAAATGAGGTCCTAGTGCATCCAAGACTACCTAAACTAGTACAAACACCTTATCCTAGCTAATAACTCTAACCTTATTATCCCATGGCGCGCCTTTCATATACAAGCAATGATTGTATATGTAAAATAATCCATTACAAGAGAAATATGAATTCTCTAGTGCCTAGGCCAAGGAATGACAAAATATGTGGTGGCTGACCACGGTGTCATAGAAGTCTTCGATAGCACTTAATAGCATTAAACTCATTGGACATATATTCTCCCCCTACATCTGACCTCAGGCACTCAATTTACAAACTTGTTTGTTTTTCAGCCAACATTCAGAAATTTTGAAAGTAAACACTTTCCTTTTCTCTTTCATGAAGAACACACACACCTTTGTGTGGTCATCAATGAAAGATACATAATAGCGACATTCAGCCATTGATGCCATCTTTCTCGGCCTCCATACATCTGAGTGCACCACATCAAGTGCCCTCTTACTTACATTTCTGTCATGTGAAAATACATTTTTTGTTAGCATCCCAAATTGACATGCTTCACAAACTTTATGCATTCCATCCACCTTAAACTTTGGTAAACCTGTAACACCTTCATAATTTTACACAGACTTCAATCGTTGTTCATTTACATAACCAATACATTTATGCCAAATATATATATGACCACAATACCTGTACCTTATGCAAACATAGCACCTTTGAGCTCAATAATGCTTATATCTAAAGTAAACATTCTAGCCACTCTCTTGCCGTTTGCAACCAAATGACATTTGTTCTTGAAGTCCTCTACATAGGAATCATCGGGGTTGAAGCATACCTACAAACCGTGCTGAATCATCTACCCAGCAAAAACTAGATTCTTTGTGGGTGGTGTCTCCAAAGAAGGGAGGTAAGTGGTGCATATGTTTTGATTTTCAACCTCTTAATACTTGCACTAAAAGGGATCATCATCCTCTTCGTTTCCAAGATAAGATTCTGGACCATGTGGCAGGTCATGAGATGTACATAGTGTGTGATGGGTATTCAAGCTACTTTTAAATTCGTATTACCGAGGAGCACCAATTAAAGACTACTTTCATCACACCATAGGGATGCTTTGCTTATCGTGTGATGCCCTTTGGATTGACGAATGCACTAGCAACCTTTCAATGCTTTATGAACACGATATTTGAGCCGTATCCTGGTACGTTTTTTCATGTCTATTTGGATGATTTTCACATCTACTCTTCTAGGTTTAAGCACCTTGAGAAGGTTTGTCAAGCTTTTGAGAATCTTGATAAGGCGCAAGGATCTCTCAACTCTTCATAGTGTCACATCATTGAAGCCAAGGTTCATCCGCTTGTTTCTTTCGATTGTATTCCCATGGATCCGGAGAAGGTGGAGACTATTCTTTCTCTACCTATTCTCAAATTAGCTCACACATTGTTGACTTTCGTTAAGAAAGTTAAGTATTACACATATTTCTTGGAGGATCTTGCACAACTTCTCTACCCTCTTCATCGTCTTACTCTTCAACCACGTGCTTATGCTTGGACCAATGCACATCAAGCCGTGTTTGAGACAACGAAGCAATGCAACCGTCACAAAGATTCACGTCACGATACTACTGGCCTACTATGCATAAGGATACTCATGAATGGTGTCGTACTTGTAAGGAATGTCAACTCTTTGGACGTCAACAATTGGTGAGTGGACCTTTGCATCCTATACTTGTGTTTGCAACATTCAAGAAGTGGGGGGTTGATTTTATAGGACCACTTCCATGCTCCTCTACCGGTAAGGCATACTTGTGGCTACAGATTACATGACACAATGGGCCAAGGCTAAGGCTACCCATAATGCTATTACCAAGACGGTGGTAAAGTTCCTTGTGGAGCATGTGTGCTCTCGTTTTGGTACATGACCTTTGGAGATTCTTATGACAATGGGTCAAGTTTTCAAGGTGATCTTTTGAGAGAGTTGATGACGAAACTTTCTATTAAACATCGATGCTTGTCTCCTTCCTATCCACAATGCAATGGGTTAGGTGAGAAACTAATGGGATCTTGTGTGGAATTATTTTCAAGATTGTCAAGGATAAGCCTCATTAAGATGAAGCTCTTCTTCATGCTTTGTGGACTTACCACATATTGCATTGGCACAATCAGATTCTTGTTCAGGTGATATGGATAGCAAAAGGCGAAGTCCCACTCATCAAAGACAGTCTTGACGAACGAAAACTTTATTTGATCTTGGATCAAAGACTTTGTAGGCCTTTGATTTAGAAGAGTAGCCCACAAAAACGAGCAACTCACTCCTTTGGCTTAGGCTTGCCCCTCGTGTCATTCGGAGCGAGTGTGTAAGCACGACAACCAAAGACACGAAAATGGAAAATAGTCGGTTTCTCGCCATAAAATGCCTCAAACAAGGTCCTATGAGGGACAACGACCGTAGGGCAATGGTCCAAAAGGTACTTATGGTTTATTTGTAAAGGAAAGAGAATCGATGTTTTTGAAAAAGCATGGAGAAGGATTAATAATCAAAATGATGTGTTTTCTTCAACATATGCATGAGAGAGAGAGAGAGAGAGAGAGCGCTTTAACATGATGTGCATAGCGAAGATACCATAAGGAGAGCATCATTACCATCATCAACACCCCGCTATCATCAAGGACAACAAGCAAGAGCAGAGAGCGGATAGCAAGGAAGAAGTCGGTATACAAGGTTTGCACATGGCTCCTCTAACACGCAAACCGTGTGGTGTCTTGGCTTTGTGGAGATGCTTAGAGCTCTTGTGCGCAATTTCGGGTTCGAGCCACGCTGTTGGGATGTGGTATTCACACAGTGGTGGTTGTGGGTCTTTGGTAGCTTTCGTTGGTGTGGCTTGGTTGGTTGACCATATCTGTGTATTGACCGGCTTCTTGTGGTTTTCTCGCGGCAGCTTCTTGTGGTCGCTTCATGACGGCTATCTACTGGCGGTTCTTGCGTAACAAAGTTGTGTGACCTCATAGGCTTGGCCCCTAGCAGACATCCACACAACCGTTTTTCTTTATCATTTAAATGAGCTCTTTAGTCCACAACGCGACGACCCTTTTCTTGAAGAGTGTTCACGTACACTTGCTACTCGTGTGTGCGGGCCTTCTCGACATCGCTTTCAAGGACTATTGAAGGATGGGACACTATCAATGGTGGTGTGCATATGCAGACTAGTCGAGGCAATACCCTCTTGGCGCTTCTACGAACACGCATTCACACAGATCCTCAGACCGTCACACAATAGAGGCACTAGATTACCAGACAACTAGGACATTTTTAAGTGTGTGGGATAGAGATGGGGACACTAGATTCTTATGCAATTGAGAGACAACTGGGTTAAGAGCCCTATATAAGTCAAAACCACTATAGAGAATAATCGTTTTTTCTTCTATGTAGCTCCTAGCAGAAAGTATTCCTTAGCCATAAACATTCTGCATCTTCTCGGGATCAGCATTTATTTACACACCTTCAAAATTCTGGAATTCCACGCCAGCCCACACAAGTCAAGAGGGTTGGGCTTCTACTCATTTCTTTCGCAATGTGCAACAAATTCTCATGCGCCCATGTAAGAAATGCATTGCGTGAGCCTGCATACCCTCTCAACCCCAACGCATATATTTCAACACATTGTGTATGGTAGAAACACGGGTGAAAAACTCATGATATCCACACAAGTTTTCCCTCACATAAAATCCTGCATTTGTCATTACAGATAACAAGAGTGTCTGTTGATTGGAGAATTGGGCTTAGCTTGGCAACTCATTCCATCAGCTACCACCTCATGATTTGTGACTTCTTGAAGCTGACCATAACCATGGAAAGGTTACTTTAACAATATTGTGGAGTGGAATCTAGCACTACAACTCTAGATCTGGATCATCTGGTTGGGGAAAAGGATGGGTACACTAGTACACTCCCGAGACCAGCATGTATTAGCACATGCTAAGGCTTCCAATCAAAGAGAAACCCATCTGTACACCTCTTCTGAAACCATTACATTTCCTCCACACTGAGTACAAAACCACACGGACATATTTTAGTCCGGATGCCAGTTCGTTCATCGTAGCTCTGACTCTCTTCAGGAAACATGTGTTCATGTTTTGTATGTTCAATGCTGATCGGCTTCTTGATATCATCAGTATCATCCCTATGATTAGCCCTTTGGCTCTCAAATAATGGGACAGCCTGAGCTTTCCCACCATCCTCAGCAATCGAGCCGTGAATCAGAGCTTCATGAGAAACTTGATAAGTAGCCTGCAAACGATGCCTTGTGGTAACAGAGCGCAACAATTGGCACCACCTTGCAATAGCTTGGCTTTCTCTCTTCTTGTCTGCTTCAACACTTCTCCTGTATTCCTCTTCAGCATAAGCCTACATGTAAGACAATGCAAGCCTTTATTGAACCATGATCATCAACCCCATAGAAAAAATGATAGATTATATGAAGAGATGAGGACATATTATACCTCTAGCAAAGCAATCTCATACTCCTGACACACAACAATGCCTTCAAAGACTGGCACGGATCTCCGATTCCGAATCTCATAGCCGACCATTGCTGGTGCAAAATCGATCTCCAGCTTTTTGGCCACATGCACTATCCGTGGGAGGCTAATGTGTACTGTACCGGGTGGCAGGCACTTCTCAGACCAGACCTCCACATTTCCTCTCTCATTCTACGAAGTAAAAATCAACATCTTAGAGCATTGGATTTGTGTCACGTACAGAAAAAGAAGGAATTTGGAGACTGTTATGAAAAAGAGACGAAGAAAAGGTTGCAGTGGCCTACATACAATTCAGCTTACACAAACAGGTGGGACTCTATTAGATAAGGCCCAATGACACCTAGGCAGAGATTCCATCTGTGAGGTCAGAGAGGGTATGGGTGTGGCCGCCCAAATCTCCCATCTGTGTCTGCATGCTCCTTTCTCATGTATCTATACTTTCCATCTAGAGTTTGCACTGCCCCTTGGGGATGGGAAGTATCTGCACTACAACCGCACACAAGAAGAAGGTAAGGCAGCCAGAAGCGCGAACAGCAAATACCTACACCAGGAGCAGAAAACAGGGCAATTTTCCAGAAGGTGAGGCAGCCAGAAGGGTGAACAGCAAATACCTACACCAGGAGCAGAAAACAGGGCATGGAACATATAACGTATATACAGTCCCCTGCCATGTAGTTGAGTGGTTAGGGGGTTGAAGTCCCAATGGTCACTGCAGCCAGGAGTGATACGTTGAATGCATAGAACGGGCTGCATAAAGAAAAACTCTCTCAAGAAAAAAGGTCAGCAGACAGTGCGACTCCAGTCACACGCGCTACCCAAGCTCCCCCCCATTGTCGTCGGTTCCTGCGCCCGTCGCGTGTTTCGCCTCCCCCTCCTTCGCTTCCGTGTGCCATCCGCCCCCTCGCTGCTCCTCTTGGATTCGCCCCTTTGCCTCTGCCCGCCCTCCCTCCTCTGCTTGCGCAGAGACCCCTTTGCCCACCTCTTCCTTCGCTCACCCTCACCTGTCCCGTACCAGGTGGAATTCGACTTGTCAGCAGCGTCAGACCGGGTCAGGCAGCTGAGTCCCCTTGCACTGCATACGGCGCAGGCCTTCTTTGCACAGTAGCAGGACGGCTTTGATTCTGCGTCTGACCCACTGGCTAGCGTTTCGTGCTTCCCAGTGACAGTTTGCTTTCCATGCCTTAAGGAGTACCTTCCTTTTCTCCCGGTGCTTGGTGGTGCCATCGGGCGAGTGATGGGAGCCCCCCCCCCCCCCCCCTGCTGCCTCGGTCCTCACGCAGGCAGCTACGATTCCATCTCTCTGCATTTGTGTGGCCTCGCCGGAGTTTGAACCGCATTGTATATCTTTTCCTAGCCTCTGAGGTGACCCCATACAACAGCAAGTGGAGTACTCACGCCTCCCAGGCCAATGTTTCATTTGCAGGCAGATGGGCCATCTAGCCAGAGCTTGCCCTCGGCTGCAGGCTAGGAGGCCACCCCCAGTTGTTCCTCCCCCCGTTTCTCGTGCTGATCCTCATCAGGGGGCAGGGAGAGAGGCTGGCCCTCAGGCAGCAGAGCCGTAGGCCCCAACTCTGGATGACCCAGCCACCGGAGAGTGGCGGATGGCTAGCCCATGCCCGGGCCGCCAAACGACCACCCGAGCTGAGTGTCGCCGCCACGTACGCCAGGATGGCAGATCTCAAGAGGATTTGGTTCTGTTATAGAACCGTTATGAGCATTTATCTCAAGATTTTCCCGTTGGTGGCGCACGCTCACTAGTCCCAAAGAGGGCCCCTCCCGCCCCACCAATATGGCAACCGATCCCTCGTTGAGACCCCCCCCCCCTCTCTACCGACCGGCCCCTCTGAAACCCGGTGAGCCCGTCCTCACAACCGTCCTCTCCAATGGATGTCTCCCAGCAGAACCCTTCCCCCACCTCTCCACCCCTCTGCCTCCCTCACCCCCTCCCCCCCCCCCCTCCTCTCCCTGCTCCGTCATCTCCTTTACCCACCACAGTCCCCCCCCCCCTTCCCTTTCTGCCTCTCGAGAGCACTCTCGTCGCTCCCCAACAGCCCCCGACCCGCCGGAGTGGAGGCAACTGGCTGGATCTGTCCGTCGCTTGATACACCATTTCTCTGACCCAGTAGAGATGACCATTGCCGCTCCCCCCGTGAAGGCTCTTCCACCAAGAGTCCCCAAGTGGGGCTCCCAGGATCCTAGGACAGCTAGTGGATTATAGTTTCTTCTGATGTCTGCCGACGAAAGGGACCGACATTTTCGAGGAGACAATAGCCCCTGTTGGGGTATGTGTGGTTTTTCACCACTCCAAGCCCTCTACGCCAGATAATGGTGCAATGATCTTCTCTTTCCCCTTCACTGCAGCCCTGGGGACAGAGTGGGATACCGAGATGGTAGTAGTTGCCATCCAAGGCCAGGCAGTCGAGCTCTCCCAACACCTTCAGGAGCTTCGTATCACAGACATTCTCACCCATTTCTGGCCTTTGGCTAGAATGGAGCTTGGAGGTTCTGCTCACCGAGGCCAGGAGGTGCTGCTTTTGTTCTTCATGCATACTTCTGTCGCGATACATCTCCCCCCCTCTTACAGATACCTCTATTGTGATAGATGGATTCCGAAGCATGCATATGCTCGCACTCGTACAGAGTGGAGTTACATGGAGGATAAGATTAGTGCCCACCTAGCACGCCTTCGCCCCCGCACGGATTGTGATTATTCCCCATCTAAACCCTCGCCCAAGACTCTTCGAGTGGAGGGTAGTTCCGCTGGTGCTGCATCACGCAGAGACTGATATGCGGATCCTTACTTGGAACATTTAGGGTTTAGGGGGGCCTCAGTGCTTTCATAAACGAGGTGTCCTACGAGGCGAGCTCTAGAGAGCCATGGTTGGGGGACCCATTTTATTCCTCCAGGAGCATCACCTCTCAAAGGGGCGCACCCGCAGATGCGGGAAGATTCTTCGAGGCAGGAATCACACTTTCTGGTCCCCTTCTTTCGACCCCTCTCGGACGCAGGGACGGGTGTGTGTTTCAGTCAGTGAGCAGTTGCTGCCGGCAGTATCAGGCTCAAGAGTCACTATCCCCAGGCGTGCACAGTGGATTACCATTACTATCGGAGAGGATATCGTTGGCTTCCTTAACATTTACGCTCCAAACGCTCCTGCAGGTAGAGCCCTCTTTTGGAGCTCAATTAGACAGGCCCTCCCTCAGGCTCACTTTTGGTGCTTGGGTGGTGACTTCAACATGATAGTGGCAACACAGGAAAGACTTGGGAGTGGCACGGCCATGGTTTCAAGAGCAAAGTACTCAGCCTGGGAGGAGATGGTTCTTGCAGTCAGGGGACAGGATCCATGGCATCTTCCAAAGTTTGGGCATAGTGCAGGGAGCCTTCGCTTCTCGAGATCGGATAGGAGGAGGACCGGCCACAACCTCTCCAGACTCCACAGATTTTACGTGGATGAGTGGGCTTGCAGCCGAGGGGGTATGATTGGTATTTTGGCAGGCAGTAAATTTTCAGACAACGCCCCGGTTATTTTGTCCTTAGAGGACCCCTGGAGGCATGACAGACAGATGAGCTCGAGCATCCCCGACAGCCTCATTCAGGACCCAGAGATTTGCAGCAGGATAGAGTAGAAATGGACGGGTTTGGATTTTCTTTCAAGCTCTGCTGCGCGCACGGTGCATGAGGGCTTAGGGGAGATCAATAGTTTTTTGCATGAGGCAGCCCAGAGGGTTTCTGGTAGCAGGAGATGATTTTGCAGAGAAGTCTTGCCTCTCTATACAGCAGCTTCAGGAGAGGTCCCGGGATAGCTAATGGATCAAGAGTCAAATTGCTGCCGCTTGCAAGGAGATTAGATCCATAGAGGAGAGGAGGGTGGAGTACAAGTATCATGCCAGGGCCTCTTTATGGACTCAGGCAACGATAGAGTCACAGGGGATTTTTTTGAGATAGCCGGCCCCCACAGGAGGAGAAACAGTATTCCTTTTGGCCTTGCAGTTTCTAGCGCTTGAGTTCCGGCCAGCTACCCGGGTTTTTCCATCGCTTGCGTGGTCCGTCCGTCGCTACTTTGAACTTCCGTCAGCTGCACAGTCTGTCCGTCTGGCGCTGGCCTTCCGTTGCCTCCCCAACCTCCGCTCAGCCTAGCAAGCCACACTGCCCTTCCCAGCCACCGAAACGGGCGACGATAGTGGAGAGGGCTCCACCACTGCCCCGCCCACAAGCGGCGCTCGCAGGAGAGGAGGTGGCCCCCGACGGAGCTCCGTCTTTCCCCGTCGTCGTCACCGGTCCAATGGTGCACCCGTCCGGCAGCTGTCCGTCGACTTCGCCGTCGACACTGTGCCTGAGCCAGCCTGGCATCGCCGCCTTTTGCTCGAGCCTGCCTTCTAGTCTTCCACTGACTGCACGCTATTCTCTGTCCAGCTGCTTCGCTCCCTCCCAATCGCTGTCGGCTACTTTGCTCCCCCGCCGCTATGGATTAAATGCAAAATCAGCAGGGTCCATCAGACCCAGACCCAAACCCAGTGGATCAAACCATAGCTGCCTCTTAGCCTTCACTGGCTTGTCGGAGGCAGCTCGCATGGCCATAGAGGAGAGCATAGAGGGAGAAATCGGGAGAAGTGGTGGCAGGAGCAGTGGTCGAAGAGAGAGAAGAAGACAACAACGCCTTAGAAGCTACAGCAACCCTTCAAAGTCAGGTAACTGTTCTTAGACTCAAATCAAAGGGCTTTTGTGAATTCATTGCTTCATTGGAACATTCAAGTGCAGGCAGCAATGCAAGGCACAATTAGGGTGCAAGATTCACGGAAAAATTTGGGGATTTGTCAGATTTTGGGGATTTTCAGAATTTGGGGATTTTTCAGAAATTGCACAATTGCATTTACAGGACACACATAAAATTGAGGCTTTTGTGGAATCATTTCTTAATTGCAAAATTAAAGCTCATTGATACACAAATTTTTAGGGTTTTTGTCAATTATGTGCAATTGACACACAAATTAGCCCATTGGTGCTCAAAAATTTTGGGATTTTCAGCATTGCAGCTTGAAATTTTGGGCAAAACATTTGTGCAGGACATTGTGGTTGTCTGGCATTGCACTCCGGTGCATTTTGGATTTTGCCTGTAGGTGCTTTTTACAACATATTTGGTTGCACGTGTTTGCATCTCTCTTGGTGAAGAGATTTGAGTAAATGGCTAGAAATATGACCGACATATTCGGGGTTTTGTCCCAAGAGGACAAATTGGATGGCAGTAATTACTCCCTATGGAGTTTCATGGTCCGAAATCTACTTGTGGCCAAAGGATTATGGGGTTGTGTCAGGTGAAGATGTGCGCCTTGTTTTGACATAGCACCTAACATGCCTGGCCGTGGTGCTCAACAAGCAACACTACCCACGTCTCCCTTACAGGAGCAGAAAAGATGGGATACTCGAGATGCCCAAGCGATGGCTTTGATTGCTTTGTCAGTAAAGCGACCAATCATACCGCATATTCGGTCTTGCGGGACCTCACGGCGAGCTTGGGATGTGCTTGAAACCATGTATCAGGCAAAGAATGAGACCAAGGTTGCATTTCTCCAGAAAGAGCTTGAGAAATTGGACATGAATGAAGGTGATAGTATGGCTGATTATCTTACAAAGATCCAGGATCTTCGGTAGCAGCTGCTCAACATTGATGAGGTTATTTCCGAAAAGGTTCTATGCGGACACCATCTTTTGGAAAGCATCTATACTTTGTAACCTTTATCGATGACTACTCCAGATTTGCATGGGTGTATCCCTTGAATGCCCAATCTGAAGTATTTGCATGTTTTCAGCATTTTGTAGCACAAGCTGAAAATCAAGCAGGTTGCAAAGTGCAGACCCTCCGTGTACAGATCGAGGGGGGAAATACATGTCCATTGCTTTCAAAGCATTTATGGCAGAGATAGGCATAAAGCATCAATGCACGATGCCATATTCTCTTCAGCAAAATGGTGTTGCTGAGACAAAGAACAAGTCTTTGATGGAAATGGCTAGATGCATGGTTAAAGGCAAAGGATTGCCTCACAAATTCTGGATGGAGACAATAATGTGTGCTACACATGTGTTGAACAGATGCCCCACCAAAGCATTGAAAACCATCACACCATATGAGGCCTGGCACGAAAGGAAACCTAAAGTTGACCACTTTAGAGTTTTTGGATGTATAGCATATGCACATGTGCCTCAGCAGTTGAGAGGTAAGCTTGATGACAAAGCTACTAAGTGTATATTTGTGGGTTATAGCAGTGGCAGTAAAGGCTACCGTCTCTTTAATCCTTCCACACAAAGGATTTTGGACAACAGAGATGTTGTATTTGCTGAAAATTCAGACCAGCCATTGGCTGAATTTTTTAGACAGCCACCTTCCGGCCCACATAACATATTTGAAGGACTTCTCCCGTTGGGAATTGATGGCTCTACAGATCAGCCATCAACTTTGCCCAATGGACAGCATGCAAAATGAGATGGATTCTATCCATAAAAACAACACTTGGGATTTGG
This sequence comes from Cibotium barometz, assembly GCF_041138505.1. NCBI lineage: Eukaryota > Viridiplantae > Streptophyta > Polypodiopsida > Cyatheales > Cibotiaceae > Cibotium > Cibotium barometz. The sequence goes on along the minus strand of NC_141057.1, from coordinate 28,219,070 downwards.
GAGACTTGCCTACTAGCAAGAAGCCCATTGGCACAAAGTGGGTTTACAAGTTAAAAAGAAAGTTTGGTGGTACCATTGACAAGTACAAGGCCAGGCTAGTAGCCAAAGGATATGCCCAGCAAAAAGACATTGACTATGATGAGACTTTCGCACCCACTTCTCGTATGGGCACAGTTAGATGTGTTGTTGGATTGGCTGCCCATCATGGATGGAAAGTGCATCAATTGGACATAAAATCAGCTTTTCTCAATGGGCATTTGCAGGAAGAAGTGTATGTAAATCAGCCCATTGGTTTTGTGTTGCATGGTCAGGAAAACAAAGTATGCAAGCTTCGAAAAGTGCTTTATGGTCTCAAACAAGCTCCTCTAGTTTTGTATGAGAAGATCCATACTTATTTGACCACGCAGGATTTTGCAATAGTCCAACGGAGAGCACCCTCTATGTGAAAGAGGATCATGGTACTTTGATTATGCTCATTCTTTATGTGGATGACATGTTGCTAATTGGAAATGGATAAAATTTCAGCATTCAAAGCTGAATTGCATTCGTCATTTGAGATGACAGATTTGGGATTGTTGCATTATTATTTGGGCATACAATTTGTGCAGACAAATGTTGGGATTTATGTACACCAATCAAAGTACATTCAAAAGCTGTTGCATGAATTCGGGTTTCAAGACTGTAAGCCCATCTCTACTCCGATGGAGCCAGGGCTAAAATTGAGCATGTATGATGTTGGAGAGCCTTTTGATATGAGTGTTTACAGCCAAGCAGTGGGCTGCCTCATATATTTATGCAACACACACCCAGATATTCAATTTGGGATTTCCCAGTGTAGCAAATTTATGCACAGCCCAGGTACAAAGCATTGGCAAGCAATGAAGCGGATGTTCTGCTATCTTCAGGGCTCCCTGGATCTTGCATTGGTATATCCTAGGGGGAACAGCTTGCAGTTACATGATTACAGTGATTCAGACTGGGCTGGTGACTATGATACATGGCAGTCCACCAGTGGGAATTGTCTCTTTTTGGGGCATTCATGCATATCGTGGCTTAGCAAAAAGCAGCCCGTTGTTGCCACATCTACTTGTGAGGTTGAGTACAGGGCAACCTTTACAGCCACAGTAGATTGTGTATGGCCGAGGAGATTGATGACTGATCTTCATGAGTGTCAGAAGACACCTACCACCATACTCACTGACAGTCAGAGTACTATAGCCGTGGCACAAAACCCAGTGTTTCATGCACGCACTAAGCACATAGAGATTCATTATCACTACGTCAGAGAGGATTCATGCAAGGGAGATCACATTATCTTACTACTCTACACAGGACCATGTTGCATATATGTTCACGAAGGCATTGCCTCGAGAGAAGTTTGAAGCTTTCCGCAAAGCTTTAGGCTTACTCTCCTACAGAGAGTGATCTGCTATTGACCTTGTACAGGTTCACATTGCCACTACAGGGGGGTTTATTGGCATATATGCTATGAGTTATGCCACATATGCTATCAGTAGTGCCACATGTGAACTTGGGCTAACCAAGGGCACTTTTCTCCCTTTGGGTTTTGGATATTAGGTGTGAAAGGACACCACACTTATTTGATTGTATTATGATATTGTGGAGTCAACTCCCTTGCTCCACATATCTTGTATCTATCTACTTTTGAGTAGCAATCACCATCTCTCTCACTCTCTTGAGAGCTTGCTGCTGTGTACATCTACGTGTGTGTGTGTGTGTGTGTCTTTGTTCTCTAAAACCCTAATCCCCAATAGTCATCTCCTGGTTCTATTTGTATTTTAGAAGCAAGCTCCTGCGTATTTTCATGTGGGACACGTGCGTACGTGTGCAGACACACACACACACACACACACACTGATGAGATCAAAGAATCAAGAAAGACCAAGAAGCCTAGAATGATATCACTAACTATGGCCTATAGCAATGATCAGATGCAAAGGGTGATTACTCACTTGAACAACAACATTTGTGGTCCACACACTCAGCGGGGAAAAGTTGGAACATACATGCACATACAAGTAGCCAATACTCTGGCGGAAGGATACACGAGATGCAAGAAGTGAGGAACATGATCTAGATTCCCAAGTGATTTAACACGAGGGTGATGCGGCAAAGGCTAATATATGTTGGAAATCAATGTTCCACCCTCAACATTGTGACTTTGTGGATGACGATTTGCTCTATTTTGGAAGGCCCCTTTATGATGAGTAGCCGGTGTGCGTTGAGCAAGCCCAGGTGCGCGACAATGCACAATTTAGACACTCAATGATGGGCATAGGTGGCCGATGACTATGGGACTGTTTATGCAGACTTGGCACCATGCCAAGTAGGATGCATGTGAGATAGACTGTACTCTAGGGAAGGAGATCTTCCCGGGAAACTTTGTGTTGGAAATCAATGCTCCACCCTCAACATTGTGACTATGTGGGTGGTGATTTGCTCTATTTTGTAAGGCCCCCTTTATGAGGAGTAGCCCGTGTGTGTTGAGCAAGCCCGGGTGCATGACAATGCCCAGTTTAGACACTACATGTTGGGCATAAGTGGCCAGATAATTGTGGGTCTTTTTATGAAGACTTGGCACCATGCCAAGTAGGATGCAATATGCATGTGAGATAGCCTATACTCTGGGGAAGAAGGAAATCTTCCCGGGACACCTTGTCCTTAGTCAGATCGCGAATAGACACCTAGAAAATCTCGAATGGACCTAGAAGTTGTGCCAAGACTCACGGTCTCTTGTTTAGTCTATTATTGTCCAAGTCGGGTGATGTGGTCAATTCAGTCCATTGGACCAGTTGTAGGATGGCCGATGACGGGTGTCGACCTACGATATGACCAATAGGCACTATATGTAAATGCATTTGGCAGCCTCTCTATCATATTGAGATCATCTAGTTTAGATCTATATTCACTATGTTGTGTGTGCTTGCCTAGTGCATGACAACCTCAGTCTCCGGATGGTTCGTGGATCATCGACAACAAAGTGTCACCGTACATGACCAGTTTGAAGGATTGATACAGCTCCCTAGGCCAGTAGAGAAGTCCATCCTGGTAATAGTCGGGTCGAGAATGGTGCCAAATGCCTAGCAAAAGGTACAGGTACTATTTCTTGTGTGTCAAGTAACGGTGATACTAAAAAGTTGTCGTCGGATGCCCTCATGTGCCGAATATCAAGCGAAATCTACTATCAATTGTGGCCATCGTGGATCGTGACTTGAGGGTTCACTTTGATCAAGCTGGCCCAGTCATCTTGGATGCCAACAGCAATGTCATGGAAAAAGGAACCACGCGCAGCAATTTGTATAAATTGTTGGCCTTTACTACCCCAGCCAGCCGATGAGAGCACTAGTAGGTTGTGGACTGGGTTAGGATTTCTATTGATTTTTAGGTACGTGAAAATCCTAGATTCTCACGGCATGAAGATTAATTCTCACACACATGAGAATGTAATGATGGTTTGATTTTGATCTTTCTAGTTGCTCCAATGATTCACCCCTTGCCTAATATGAGACTCGTATTTTCAGGGATGTGAGAATCAAGACTTATTTTCATGAACGGCAGAATCAATTCTCACATGAAATGAAACAAGATTCCTTTGGATAAGATGACCCTAATTTTAGTAAGGTAATCCTTGAAATCCCAGAATGTGTTAGAGATTTTCACAGACATGAGAATGAGATTCTCACAAGCCTGAAAATGAAGTGATTCTCACGTGCATGAGAGGGTAGGTCCACTACAGAATGATGCTTTTTTGGTGTTTTGTGAGGTCCATCCGGAATAGGCACTAGTTGTAACAACCCCGCTTTCTTCCCATGCAACATTTTTACTTTCTGACAAACCAGAGAGCATTGCACATTAAGTGAACACATGGCACCTCATCCGTGGCCAACAAAAATGCCTCTCCAACTTCTCCAAAGTGTATAGTTCATGCCAATATGGCCACCAACAATGGTGCCGTGGGCATCGTGGAGAAGAGTTGCCCCTCACGTTCTTCAAGATACAGAAGCGGCCTTTAAATAGAAGCCAACCATCTTGTATCAAGAAATAGCATGGTCCGAAGCTTGGGCCCACTTTGCATACCAAACTCCTCACAATCCGTGTACTTGTGCTTCATGTCCTCGAATTCCTTACTCACAAGCTCGATAAGTGTAGTCCGGACAGTCAAAACTGACCCTTTCCTGCTAAGTGCATCGAATACTGGATTGGCCTTGCCAAGAAGGTACTCAATCATCCCACCATACTGCTAGAATGGCCGCAGTGGTGTTGATGGTCATTCCAATGTGAACTCGACATCATTTGAAGGCAGCGCAACGGCTAGTGATGTATGCAAACCTAAAATTTGTGCCCATAAAGAAGGTGCTTCCAATGCTTAAGAGCTTGGATCACTACAATAAATTCCCAATCATAGACTAAGTAATTCTTTTCTACTGAGTTCAGCCTACGAGACATGTAAGCTACCGGATGCTTGTTCTGCTGCAAAACAGCCCCGGTTGCATGTTACTCGTGATGGTGATAACCTAAAACAGCTCATCCCAGGAGGCAATGTTTCCCCCTCCCCCGATCGTATGAGATAGCGTTCTCCTCCTAGAGCGGCAAACTGATCAGCCGGAGGAGAAGAGCATCCTCCCTCTTTTATGCATCTTACTCTCGATTCCCATTTGAGGACGAGTTTGTAAGCTACCGGATGCTTGTTCTGCTGCAAAACAACCTCGGTTGCATGTTACTCGTGATGGTGATATTCTAAAACAGCTCATCCCAGGAGGCAATGTTTCCCCCTCCCCCGATTGTATGAGATAGCGTTCTCCTCCTAGAGCGGCCAACTGACCAGCCGGAGGAGAAGAGCATCCTCCCTCTTTTATGCATCTTGACTCTCGTTTCCCATTTGAGGACGAGTTTGTATGTAGCCATTTTGGTTGTCTTCTTGGTAACTAATAGAAAGATCTTTTTCCCAGGAAAAAAAAAACAAGTAGGCCACTTATGAGCCTTGGGCGCCTCACCGGCCACAATTTAAGTGTGTGAACACTTATGGCCTTGTACATAAGTTAGTTTTTGTCACGTGCACGCTCTTCTGAGTGTGATTCTACCCATTGGCCATTGAGTACGTGGCCAAATTTATATGTTTGTAAGGGCTATTGTGCCAATTCATTGTAATATTATCCAGGCGTCCAATGAGCAGCCAAGTGTGGACATAGTTATTGGGTTATTGACTTAGTTAGACATTATTATTAGGGTTGGTAGAGTTGGTAGCCAACTCACCAACATTAGACTACTATAAATAGGAGTCTAGCCCTTCGTTATATTCATTCATTGATCAATCAATCATCATTGAGTCATTGAGCGCTCCAGAGCTCTGTTGCCATTGAGTAGCTCAATTCAACATTGCACATACTTCATGCTAGTAATACATGGTAGATTAGGCCATCTTTCTCTACTATATATTGACCATGAAGAAGAAGAAATTTTTTGTGCATAGGTTTAAGTCTCTAATTAGACGCTAATCGCAATCAACCAATTCATAAACACGCTTCTGCAAGCACCCATGTTACATTGGTATCAAAGCATCACGTTTTGACGACAAAAAGTCTACAATTTTTTCTCTCGCGTAAACGTGTAGCGATTCATCATGAAGAGCCCCATCATCATTTGTGCCTCACTCAGGTTTGTGTTTTTTTTCATGAAGGCTACGTTTCGCAAATTCTTGTTAGGTTAGGGTTGCACAGAAAACAGAGGCACACATAGAGAAGCACACAGCAGCAAGCACTCTCAAGAGAGTGAGAGAGAGAGATGGTGATTGATGCTCAAAGAAGATGGATACAACGTGTGGAGCAAGAGAGTTGACTCATCAATATCAAAAAATATAATAAGTGTGGTGTCCTTTCACACCTAATAGCCAAGGGGAAAAACCCAAAGGGAGAAAAGTGCCCTTGGTTAGCCCATGTTCACATGTGGCACTACTCATGTCATGTGGCATAACTCATAGCATATATGCCAATAAATGTATACATGCTTTCCAAAAGATGGTATCTGCATAGGACCACACATATCATTGTGCACAAGCTGTAATTTCCGGACCGCCCTTGTTGATCCATCTTTTGGGAATGCATTTCTGTGCATCTTACCCAATATGCACCCTTCACATACATGTTTTGATGGCAACTCTACATGAGGCATATCCTGTACCATTTTATGCCTTTGCAACAGCATCAAACTGCCATAATTCACATGTCCAAACCTGGAATGCCACAATTCTGCCTCATGCATGGTAGGTGTATGGGTGGTAACAATATGAGCATCATGTTCTCTCCTGTCAAACCTGTCAAGCTGATATAACCCATGGTACAATGTGCTGGAAAAGTGACCAATGCATAGCCACCTTCACGGTCTTTCATTGTGCATCTGTTGTCTTCAAAGTTCACTGCATATCCTCTTTTAGCAAAAGAGGAGACAAACAGCAAGTTCTTCTTAATCCCTCGCACATACAAGACATCTAGCAAACACCCTGAACTAGATAAGAAGAACTGTTTGCACATGTTACCCGCTTGCCTTCAGGGGCAGCCATAAGCTTCTCAAACAAATCCCTCTGTGAGGTAATGTGTTTAGAAGCACCACTGTCAAAGTACCATGTGTCGTGTCTTTCATTGACACTCAGAGACATATGCTCCAATGATGCATCATGACTGTAAGGAAAGTCCAGTCATCCTGCACAAGATTTACTGATGCATCATCTTTCCCTGCACAGGTGATGAAGAATCTACAACCATGCCGCTTTTCTTTTTCTTCTCTTTTGCAAGCCTCTTTCTGCACTCATTCAAGTAATGACCTGGCTTCTTGTAGTGGTGCCATTTGCCCTTTTTCTCGGGCTTGCCTGCATCATTTTTAGCCTTTTGTGAAGGCTGTCCTGAATTAGCCTTTGGCTAAAAACACTGTTTGGCTTTTCCTTTACCCTTATCTTGGGCAACAAAAGCCCCATCACTACCACGCATGCTCGAAGATTTGTTCTTCCGATTCTTCTCCTCCTGTAGTAACAAACCAACCAACGCTTCAAACAAGATTGGTTCCGGGTTTCCCCGCATAGATAGAGTGAGCAATGTGTGGAAGTTCAAGTAGGTTTCTGGCAAAGATCATAGTGTCCTGGAAAACAACTCCTTTTCGGAAATGACCTCATCAATACTGAGCAGCTACTCTCGAAGATCCTCGATCTTCGTAAGATGATCAGCCATACTATCACCTTCATTCATGCACAAGTTCTCAAGCTCTTTCTTGAGAAATGCAACCCTGGCCTCATTCTTTGCCTAATACATGGTTTCAAGTACATCCCAAGCTCGTCGTGAGGTCCTGCAAGACCGAATGTGCGGTATGATTTATCGCTTTACTGACAAAGCAATCAAAGCCATTGCTTGGGCATCGCGAGTATCCCATCTCTTCTACTCCTGTGAGGGAGGAGTGGGTACTGCAGCTTGTTGAGCACCACGGCCATGCGTGTTAGGTGCTATCATCTATGTCAACAGGACGTATATCTTTACCTGACACATAACCCCATAATCCTTTGGCCACAAGTAGATTTCGGAGCATGAAACTCCATAGGGAGTAATTACTGCCATCCAATTTGTCCTCTTGGGACAAAACCCCGAATATGTCAGTCGTATTTCCAGCCATGTGCTAAAATCTCTTGCAAGAGAGATGCAAACACGTGCAACCAAATATGTTGTAAAAAGCACCTGCAGGCAAAATCCCAAACGCACCGGAATGCAATGCCAAGCAACCACAAAGTCCTGTGCAAATGTTTTGCCCCGAGTACAAGGCTGCAGATAAGCAATGCTGAAAATCCCCAAATTTATGAGCACCAATGGCTTGGTAAAACCAAGGTAATGGTCTTCAATACTTCTTGCCCCTTCCCATCTAGATTGAACTTCACATATTGTCACATGCACTCTGCACTCAGTGCATGGTGACAAACTGGCTCATCATCAGCAGTGCAACATTTGTATATTATTAGAACCTAGTAGGATGATATTTGTCGTACGTCGTGACCCCATTGTACATCATCAGTACAGGATACGTCAGGCACGAGCTACGTAGGTCATTCCTCAGCCTTAGCAGGTCAGTCAGTCAGTCACGTCCCTTAACCCACTTGGAGAGAATCATTCATGCATATAGAGTCAGTAGAAGCCTTAGGGTTTGCATCAAAAAGCACTCTGCATTTTGAATAACAAGCATTCATATGCCTGTGCATCATTTAGAACATCAGAGAAGCCTTAGGAAATTTACTAGGATTTATCTGGTATTTTTCCAATATTTTATGGTATTTATTTAGCATTTAATGTCATTTATAAATATAAACTTTATTAAATAAATGACCAGCCAACTTGACCAGCCCCTAGTTAGTATAAATAGGCTTGCATAGGGCTTAGTTCTCCCATTCAGTCTTCAGGAAGCTAGGAGCCTTCATCCTCAGCATTAGGAGCATTCCCCGCCTTTAGTCCTAGACTAATCCAACTTCATTGGAGCTTCTACGTTTTACTTCTACAGCCAGGAGGTATTGTGCTTGCTTCAATTAGTCCCCTGCAGCTTAACGCAGCAAATCAGCAGTCTTTCACAACAGTCGAGCAGCTCTTCAGTCCCCTCCAAACCTAGACGCCTGCATTCAGCACTCTTTCAGGCCCCAGATCAGCATCAACACCTGCGTTTCTGCACATAACAGAGCCGGCTGCAGTTCAGTCCAGTCCAGCCTACCTTTTCAGTCTTGCATCAGTTCTACAACAATTTACCTTGCGTTTCAGTTCTACAGCAGTTCCTCCACCTTCTGTGCATCATCCATACATGCTACAGTCATCCGGTGAAGGTAACATATCATTCATAAGCATTTTCAGCATATTTACATAGCTTAGAATAGTCCACCGCAATCCTCTCTCAGCCTCAGATGTGTAGCCCTTCCTCATGCCCTTGGGAAGAGTGCATAGGCTTGAGATCAGTTCATTGAGGTGTTTCTACAGCCGTGTACAGTTCAGCCAGCTTCCGATCCTCCGAGATCTTGCGTTTGGCTTATCTACAATCCACAGTCATTCTCTCTAAAGTAATAAAGCAAATACTATAGGGGGCCCTTCAGTGGGTAATTCGGGAGTGTACAGTTCTCATATATCTCTCTCTCATCTCTTTAGAGTTTGAAGTATTAAAGTGGATTGCTAAACTCACGAAACTCAGGATACAGGAGACAGTGCGAGCGTTTGTGTGACAGGATCTTCCAATACGATAGCTATGTTTATGTTTTATTTTCCATTCCATGATGAGATATGCCATGGACATCATTGTATCACTTTGGCCTCATAGGCCCATTGGGTCTTTAGTAGATGCTTAATCTCTCTCTCTCTCTCTCTCTCTCTCTCTCTCTCTCTCTCTCTCTTGAGAGGGAGGGGATCAGAGAGGGAGAGACACCTATAGAGGCAGATTACAAACTTCTTTCCACCAGAGATTGAGCAGTCAGGCCAGCAGGCATTGCAGCTAGCCCCAGAGTATAGCCGCACCAGAGGTACACTGATTGATCGGGCTATAGAGCTGGGGCGGTCCAGGCGCCCCAAGATGAGAGGCCCATCTCGACACCGGCGGAGACTACAACAGAGGATCAGGACCATACTAGCACGGCATGGGAGACGTCCAGTCAGAGTACTCACCATGGAGGACATTGAGGATATCCGCCATCGACCGATGAGAGACATCTTTGGATAGTGATGTGTATGATGCTTACCTTTGTTGCTAGAGTTTTCCTCCCAGAAGTTATCCATTAGGAGCTCCTAGTACAGTACTTTTCCTCATAGTTGTCTCAGTTTCAGTTAGTTGTTTAGTTGTTTTTAGCTTTTCTTACACAAACATTGTATCAGATCCACCAATTGTTGTAACCTTTTTGGTCTCATAGGTCATTTTGGCCTTCTGAAGACGTTAGTATATCATTTCATTTCATTTCATTTCTCTCTCTTACATTGCCTCTGCCGAGTAGCCTATGGTCCGGGTATGGTGGGTGGATCGGCCCTCAGAGTGCTGGTCTGGAAGAAATCGGTGAGAGCTCTCTATGTGCTGGTGCTCGAGCAAGTATAGTTGATTTGGATCTCACTAAGGACTCCCTATGTCTGCAGAGCTCTAGAAGAAAAAGTACCAGGCATCTCTGATCGAGTGATCCTAGAAAGTGGTCCGAACCCAAGTGGTACCCACGATGATGTTCCTCATGGATATGATGTAATCTTTTCGTCTCATAGGTCATTTGGCCTTTTGAAGACATTAATACAACTTTCTTTCTTTCTCTCTCTGTCCCAAACCAAAGATGCCTGGGGCTCTTCCTTTTGGGGCTCCACAGACACAAGGAATCCCTACTGCGGCCCAAATCAGCTGCACGCGCCCGAGGACCAGCACAGAGAGCTCTCACTGACTTCTTCCAGAATAGAGCCCCGAGAGCAGATCCACCCACTCCCCCCAACCTCCAGGCTAATGCAAGAGCCTAGCTGAGAAGAGTGACATTAGACAGAGCCACCAAGCTGTGCAGAGCCCGACGCACCCATTATAGTGGCCGCCACCCACGCTCACGTCACCTTAGGAGGATCAAACCATCATTTCCCACCACCGCAGGACTTTCTCCCGCCCTATCAGCCTCACTACATTGGGTACCATGTTGCAACGCCCTATGCCAGATATTCTTGGCTGATGTGAGAGCTTGAGGCTCTTTGTTTTTTTTCACGGCGGATATTTTCTTTCAGTTTCTTTCAGTACCATGATGATGTATTCCATGGACATGATGTAACATTTTGGTCTCATAGGTCATTTTGGCCTTTTGAAGACGTCAAGATTTACTGTTGATTTGTGGATTTCTGCAAGGCTTTCGACACTATACCAAGGGCCCGCCTCTTTCACAGACTCCAAGAGCTCCGCTTGCTAGAGGAGATTGATTTGGGGAGTCATGACACTTTATGAGTCTGTAACAAGAAGAGTGAGAGTACCAGGAGGGCTGTCCGACATGGTGACGAGCACTATCGGGGTGAAACAGGGGTGCCCTCTCGCACCCACTCTATTTGGATTGTACATTGATTAGTTTCGTGAGTTTATAGACAGATTAGGGGGGCCGGGAGCCACATTATATGATACAGTGATACCTCTCCTCTTATATGCCGACGACATGGTGCTGATTTCAGATTCAGTGGCTGGATTGCAGCACCATCTAGAGGCTTTGCAGGTCTTTTGTGAGCAACGGGAATCTGGGCAAGACCAAGGTTATGTTTTTTAACACATCCAGGCCCACAGTGAAAGCCATGAGGAGTTTTGTTTATGGGGGTGACACAGTGGAGATTGTAGACTCATGTGTATCTTGGAGTCACATTCACGGGACCCATTTTCAACAGGAAACCAGCTGCCTCGGCCTGCCTCATGAGGGGATATGCAGCCCTAGCCCGCCTAGAGAGACTGTTTTCAGGCCCATTTCCAGGAGCCCAGTACGAAAGGGTGGCTCTTTGACACTCGTGATACCGGCAGCCATGTATGGAGCAGCATTCTGGAGACCAGATCTTGGGAGGATGGAGTGGAGTACGGTGGAGAGGCTGCAGGTCATGATGTACTCGAGGATGATCAGAAGCAAACTCTTCCAGACAGTGACATATATACAACAAATCTACACCCTGAGCCATGATAGACTCCCACGCTTAGCACTTGAGTTATCCAGGAGACTCGCAACAGCTGGTCAACTCACTTCATGGTATGCTAGGGTGTCGAGATGGTTCCAGATACATGGTTTCCAGATTGACCGTCTTCCACCCTTCAACTATAGCTTGGATGCCCCCCTCTTGCCTCTCACACGTCAGGAGATTAACCGCCTCATACGAGCTGACCTCTCACAACTGGAGACCCATATCACATGGCAGGCACCCGAGCATGTTGGGACCAAGATGCAACAACTCTACAGAGAGATTTTCCTACGGCTCACAACTAATGGCTTCATTCAGAAGCCTGGGTACCTATTCCGACATATGTCACATGCCATGAGGATAGCTATTGGGCAGATCCGGGTCTCTTCACATAGGCTTAGAGTGGAGACGGGGAGAGCTGAGGGTATTGATAGAGTGGACCGCATATGCACACTTTGTTCACTGGAGGTGGAGACTGAGGAGCACTATGTTTGCAGATGCCCTATGTAGTATGAGATACGTGGGATTCCACTGTCTGTTCAGAAAGGGTTTTCGGTCATTATCCAGAGTCATTGACTATCAGGATCAGCGTTGTCTTGGGCTCTACTTGCTGCAGATGGGTAGACACAGTGACCAGCAGCTTGGATCACGCTGACAGTGTCCGGGCAGAGATACCTCACAGCCTGGATCAGCTTTTTCTCCCACATCCAGGAAGCCTCTCGCCACCGCCTGAGAGAGGAACCCACCCAGGACCCCCCACCTCTCAGACCAGTCAGACAGTGCACAAGAGCCTCTCCGTTTCCCGAGGGTTGCCATAGACCAGGCGGTTCAGATGCAGCGAGCTAGGCGCCCAAGACCTACTGGGCCGCATAGGCGCTCCGCCCGTCAACTCCAAGTCCAGGAGATGCTCCGGCGATACAGGGATGCCCACACAGGACATGTGGGCACTGCTGCCCTTTACACAGTTCCTGAGGATGATGATGTGACCTCTCCACCAGCCACCCTAGTTTGATGTTCCTTGGACCTTGGGTCATCGTGCTATTGTATTCCTGATGATGTAATCCTGAGGATGCTACTTGTATTGGCCTCGAGATCTAAAGAAGAAGCATGCTCGTTTGAGAAACATCTACTACTCTAAGCCCCCAAGGAGGAGGGAAGTTACCGACGTCCGGAATTCGCTCACTGAAGCTCCCGCTCTCCCCCCCCCCCTGCTCGCGCTGCCTGCACGCCCTTCCCCCTTCCCACCCATGCGCCCTTCCCCCCCCCCCCCCCCCCCCCCCCCCCCCCCGCCTGCCCTCGCTTATGCGCCCCCCCTCCGCCTGGCTCTCTTGCGCTGAAGCGCCCGCCCCCATCTTCTCGCCTTCGCGCCCCCCTCCCCTCTTCATCGCCCCGTCGCCCCCTCCGCCAGCCCTCTCTTTCCCCCCACCCCTCCTTTCGCGCTGCTCCCCCCGCCCTCCCCCCCCCGGGTTTTTTTTTCTTCGCCGCCTTACCCCCCCCCCCTCCCCTTCTTTCTGGTTTTTTCCGCCCCCTGGGGGTTCTTTCCTTTTTTTTAACTTTCCACCCTTCCCCTCCGCCCTTTGTGTGCAGCTCGGTTCTTGCAGGTCTCTCCGCATTCGCTCCGCCTTCGCCATAGCTTCAGACTCTGATGGAGGCTCCTCCCGCCCCACCTGACTCTTCCGCAACCCCCTCGCCCGCCCCTAAGGATACCCCCATCACGCTTTCTCTTTCGCCAGAAGAGGAAGCGAGCCTCGCTGCAGAGGTGGAACGCCTCCAGGCACTTTCCACCATCTGCCGTATAGTCGGCACTCGCCCCAGCAGAGGGGAGATCCGAGATCTTCTCCAGGCCCGCCTTCTTGCAGATGTGGGCAAGATCCTGGACGTTCAGCTACTAGGCCGTGGACACTACCAGATCGAGTTCGAGACAGCCCAGAGCGTGGCCCAGGTCCTAGCCATGAGTCCCCTTGACATCAGGGGCGCTCGGGCATTCTTTAGACCCTGGCAGCATGGCTTTGCCCACGGCCAAGCAAGGAGAGCGCCTTTTCCATGTTACAGTTTGCTTCCCTGGACTCCGCCGCGAGTACCTTCCGCTCCTTTCGAGGCTAGGAGCACTGGTGGGCTCGGTGCTCGAGACTGGCCCCATAGCAGCTTCAGTGGTGGCTAGAGCAACTAGGCTACCTTCGGTCAGAGTTTTGGTTCCTGACATCTCCTCCCTTCCGAAGGTCATTCAGCTACCTAGGATAGGGGGGGGATGGATTGATCAGAGAGTGGAGTTCTCGGGGCTCCCGAACCAGTGCTTTATTTGCAGACACGTCAGCCACCTGGCCAAGGCCTGCCCTTGCAGGAGACCGCGACCTTCACCGCAGCAGCAGGCCCCTAATGGCCCGCCCACAGATGCGGCTCGGCAGGCAGCCTCCGGGACACTTGCTCAGCCTATAGAGACCTCGGAGTGGCAGCCTGGACAGGGGCGCCGTCAAGGGAGACAGCCCCAGCAGCACGCCCAGAGACCGATGTAGCAGCAGCCACAGTCTCAGCATCGCTGGGTTCCTGTGAGGAATAGCTTTGCTCCCCTCTAGGAGGAGACCCCAGCGCCGACTGAGGACCAGGAGATGCCAGCACCCCCTCCTTCGCCCCCACCCCCCCTCCCCCGTCCCCCCCTCGCGCCTCGCTTCCACCTTCGCCTCCTCCCGTCCCCGCTCCGATTTCGGCAGCAGCTCCTTCTCCACCCCCTTCTCCACCCCCCCCCCCCCCCCCCCCCCCCGCCGCTCGCCTCAGCTCCCCGGGAGGCCCTGGCAGTCCCCTGGCGTTCACCTGCAGTCCAGAGGACTCTGAGCACCGACCTTGCTCGAGCACTGCAGAGGAGACTTACCATGCCGATTCGGGCTTCATCGATATCCTCTATCCACAGTCGGCTGAGTCGTCTCGACACTAGAAAGCACTCGGAGGCTTTTGATTACTCCTTCACACGGCTTTTTGGAGCAGAGGGCCCCCATGAGCCAGCACCCATCAGAGTTCATGTAGTGATACCTCCGGCCCGTGGGGAGGAGGCACTTGATTCAGCGGTGGCCTTCTCATTCCCTCTCTGTGGCCCACGGGACCGGGAGTGGACTCTGGAGCTCGCTCTTAGCACTTTGAAGACTCAGGCAGTTGAGTTTTCTCACCATGTAAGCGATCTGGAGATGATAGATGTGATAGGCCGACTATGGGAGTTGGCTCATTTTTTCTTTGATCCCGGGAGTGTGGATGCCTCGGGGATTCGACATTTGGTCGTTCGCATAGTGGCAGACTTAGCACGCGACCCTGGATATGTATGCATACACGAGGTTGCTCTGTCTGAGCGGGAGGCAGTCGCCATGGGACACAGCCACCACTGGTGCCTCATCCGAGTTTCTTGTAGCACACCGGGTGGACAGATTCGTAGCCGCTCGGATGGGGACTATTCTCCATCCAAGCCGCTTGCGAAGGCCCGCCGTACGGTTGAGACAGCATCCACCTCAGCAAGTCATCCATGAGGATCATCTCATGGAATGTACAGGGCCTTGGCAGCGCACATTATATACGTTATCGTGGTTGCTTGAGGCAGGAGCTTCAGAGATGCCTAGTTGGGGACAGTTTTGATATTTTGATGATGCACGAGCGCCATTTGGGTGAGAGCAGGATCCGGAGATATGGTTCGGTGATGCCTGGTAGATGGGACACCTTTTGGTCTGCAGGGTTTGGCCCCTTGGGTGGGCAGGGAGGAGTATGTATGGTCATTGCGGATGTATGGCGGCAGGCCATTGTGGATCGCGGGATCATTGTGCCTAGTAGAGCACAGTATGTCATTCTGAGGACGCATGATGCGCTCTTTGGCGTGCTCAATGTCTATGCGCCCAACCATGCTAGTGCCAGAGCAGAGTTCTTGACCAAGGTTACGGATGCATTGCCAAAGGCCGCACATTGGTGTGTCGGGGGAGACTTCAACATGCTTGAGGACCCGGCCGATAGGGTGGGAGGCAGTCATGTTACAGTACACGGTACGGAGCTTGCAGCTTGGGAGCGATTTTGCATGACACTGAGGATCACTGATGCACGGCAGCACGAGGCCTCCTGCTACTCTCAGGACAGTCTTAGTTTCTCTCGGTCGGATCGCCGGCAGGGAGGGACTAATCTATCACGGATTGATCACTTCTATGTGGGCAACAGGTTAGGGGAGCGAGGGGGCTCCGTTGGCATTCTCGCTGGCACCTCTTTTTCAGACCATGCGCCAGTTATTTTGACACTTGAGGAGAGGACACGGGAGACCAGCTTGCAGTTGAGGATCCCAGAGAGGGTACTTACAGATCCTAGGCTCGCTGAGGACATTGAGAGGATATGGCATGATAGTCAGAGCTATGACCACGATGCAGCAGGCCCCAGTGTGCCCAAGGACTCATCGAGCTTAGCACTTTTTTGCATGCTACAGCCTTGACACGGCTGGGAGAGACTCGCGAGCGGGAGCGTCGGCTGAGACGTAGCCTTGCTTCACTTCAGCGCCTTCAGGAGCAGCAGCCTACATGTGAGTGGGAGGCGTCCCAGCTGAGCCAGGCACGCCAGGAGGTTAGAGAGGCAGAGGAGCAGAGGCATGAGTTTTACTATCGTCGCCAGGCCTCTCAGTGGACGCAGCTTGGTGATAGAGTGACTGGGGAGTTTTTTGAGATTACTGGACCCCGCCATGCTCGAGCAAGAGTCCGCCAGCTTGGGAGGCCGGACGGATCGGTAGCTACCGAGCCCGAGGAGATCAGAGCCATTGCCACTGGGTTCGAGACCTACTTTCAGCGGAGCCAGCCACTGAGGCTCGGGATGCTTGCAGACAGACTGTGTGGGCCCATGTGCAGAGAAGGGTCACAGATCGTATGCGTACAGTTCTGGGTGAGCCTCTCTATCCACAGTCGGCTGAGTCGTCTCGACACTAGAAAGCGCTCGGAGGCTTTTGATTACTCCTTCACACGGCTTTTTGGAGCAGAGGGCCCCCATGAGCCAGCACCCATCAGAGTTCATGTAGTGATACCTCCGGCCCGTGGGGAGGAGGCACTTGATTCAGCGGTGGCCTTCTCATTCCCTCTCTGTGGCCCACGGGACCGGGAGTGGACTCTGGAGCTCGCTCTTAGCACTTTGAAGACTCAGGCAGTTGAGTTTTCTCACCATGTGAGCGATCTGGAGGTGACAGATGTGATAGGCCGACTATGGGAGTTGGCTCATTTTTTCTTTGATCCCGGGAGTGTGGATGCCTCGGGGATTCGACATTTGGTCGTTCGCATAGTGGCAG
The DNA here is from genome assembly GCF_041138505.1 of Cibotium barometz. Taxonomy (NCBI): domain Eukaryota; kingdom Viridiplantae; phylum Streptophyta; class Polypodiopsida; order Cyatheales; family Cibotiaceae; genus Cibotium; species Cibotium barometz. The sequence continues at coordinate 28,202,108 of NC_141057.1, read as the reverse complement.
ACTTAGCACGCGACCCTGGATATGTATGCATACACGAGGTTGCTCTGTCTGAGCGGGAGGCAGTCGCCATGGGACACAGCCACCACTGGCGCCTCATCCGAGTTTCTTGTAGCACACAGGGTGGACAGATTCGTAGCCGCTCGGATGGGGACTATTCTCCATCCAAGCCGCTTGCGAAGGCCCGCCGTACGGCTGAGACAGCATCCACCTCAGCAAGTCATCCATGAGGATCATCTCATGGAATGTACAGGGCCTTGGCAGCGCACATTATATACGTTATCGTGGTTGCTTGAGGCAGGAGCTTCAGAGATGCCTAGTTGGGGACAGTTTTGATATTTTGATGATGCAGGAGCACCATTTGGGTGAGAGCAGGATCCGGAGATATGGTTCGGTGATGCCTGGTAGATGGGACACCTTTTGGTCTGCAGGGTTTGGCCCCTTGGGTGGGCAGGGAGGAGTATGTATGGTCATTGCGGATGTATGGCGGCAGGCCATTGTGGATCGCGGGATCATTGTGCCTAGTAGAGCACAGTATGTCATTCTGAGGACGCATGATGCGCTCTTTGGCGTGCTCAATGTCTATGCGCCCAACCATGCTAGTGCCAGAGCAGAGTTCTGGACCAAGGTTACGGATGCATTGCCAAAGGCCGCACATTGGTGTGTCGGGGGAGACTTCAACATGCTTGAGGACCCGGCCGATAGGGTGGGAGGCAGTCATGTTACAGTACACGGTACGGAGCTTGCAGCTTGGGAGCGATTTTGCATGACACTGAGGATCACTGATGCACGGCAGCACGAGGCCTCCTGCTGCTCTCAGGACAGTCTTAGTTTCTCTCGGTCGGATCGCCAGCAGGGAGGGACTAATCTATCATGGATTGATCGCTTCTATGTGGGCGACAGGTTAGGGGAGCGAGGGGGCTCCGTTGGCATTCTCGCTGGCACCTCTTTTTCAGACCATGCGCCAGTTATTTTGACACTTGAGGAGAGGACACGGGAGACCAGCTTGCAGTTGAGGATCCCAGAGAGGGTACTTACAGATCCTAGGCTCGCTGAGGACATTGAGAGGATATGGCATGATAGTCAGAGCTATGACCACGATGCAGCAGGCCAGTGTGCCCAAGGACTCATCGAGCTCAGCTCTTTTTTGCATGCTACAGCCTTGACACGGCTGGGAGAGACTCGCGAGCGGGAGCGTCGGCTGAGACGTAGCCTTGCTTCACTTCAGCGCCTTCAGGTGCAGCAGCCTACATGTGAGTGGGAGGCGTCCCAGCTGAGCCAGGCACGCCAGGAGGTTAGAGAGGCAGAGGAGCAGAGGCATGAGTTTTACTATCGTCGCCAGGCCTCTCAGTGGATGCAGCTTGGTGATAGAGTGACTGGGGAGTTTTTTGAGATTACTGGACCCCGCCATGCTCGAGCAAGAGTCCGCCAGCTTGGGAGGCCGGACGGATCGGTAGCTACCGAGCCCGAGGAGATCAGAGCCATTGCCACTGGGTTCGAGACGTGCTTTCAGCGGAGCCAGCCACTGAGGCTCGGGATGCTTGCAGACAGACTGTGTGGGCCCATGTGCAGAGAAGGGTCACAGATCGTATGCGTACAGTTCTGGGTGAGCCTCTCTCAGAGGTTGAGCTTGCTGAGGCCTTGAGGGTCCTTCCGCGCCATAGTTGCCCACGGGAGGACGGATTGACGCCTGCCTTTTTTATGCGCTATTGGGACCTTTTGGGACCAAGCCTCCGCAGGGGCTTTCAGTATGTTTTGGACACTGGGGAGCTTTTCAGAGGGCTTGATCTTTCTTATCCCCAAGGGGGAGGAAGTATCAAATGATATTCGGCATTGGAGACCTATTACGATCCTCAATACTATCTACAAGGTCTTAGCAAAGGCCTTGAGTTTGAGGATCCAGCCCTTCCTGGGGGAGTTGATTCATGCTACCCAAAGAGGATTCGTCAAGGAGCGCAGTATCCTTGACAACATTTTCACCTTCTAGGAGGCAACGGCCCAAGCTAGATTTCTTGGTGAGGACTTGGTCGTGATGCTTCTCGATTTTGAGAAGGCATACGATAGAGTCGATTGGGGTTTCTTAGAGGGCACTATGCTTCGCCTAGGCTTTGAGCCATGTTGGATTCGAGGGGTGGTGGCTTTGAGAAGGCATACGATAGAGTCGATTGGGGTTTCTTAGAGGGCACTATGCTTCGCCTGGGCTTTGAGCCATGTTGGATTCGAGGGGTGGCGGCTCTATATTCCACAGCTCGTAGCCAGGTGCTGATTGCATGAGGACGGGAGCCGAGTTTTGAGTTGACCAAATCAGTCCGTTAGGGGTGTCCTCTCGCCCCGTTTCTTTTTCTCTTCTTTGCTGAGGCTATGAGCATGTATCTGACAACAGAGGAGGTTGGTTTGAGAGGACTCCAGCTCCCAGTCCGGGGGGAGGACCTGCTCGATGCTGAGTTTGCTGATGACACGGGTTTATTTTTGCATGGCCAGGAGGCCAATCTTCAGCGGGCAAAGCAGTCGCTCCAGGTTCTTAGTGCAACTTCGGACGCATTGATCAATTGGTGCAAGACAGTGGCCTTTTGGATCAGTAGCGCTCCCACTCCGGCATGGAGCCCAGACCCGGGTTTTAGATGGATTCCTCCTGGCACAGCAATGCGATATTTGGGATGCCAGATTGGACTAGATTTGTCACCTGAGCAACAGACTGCCCCGCTTCTTCTAAGCATTCGGAAGAAGCTTTTGTATTGGAGTACAGCTCGGCTATCCTTGGTTGGGAGGGTGGTGGTGGCAAATCAGGTGCTTTTAGCGACCATGTGGTACATTACGTCTTGCTGGATCTTCTCGAGCTCTTGTATCAGCCAGGTACAGAGGCTGATCAGGAACTTTCTTCTCAGCGGGATGGTCAGCCAGCCCAGGCAAAGGTTGCTTGGGCAGTTATTACACTTTTATTGGGGAAGCTTATTGTTCGGGGGCTGCTTCCAGGCGCTGAGCCTTGGAAAGAGCTTCTTTTGCAGCGACTGCAGGCTCGCGCTTCCCCAGCAGGGGGCACTTGGGCAATAGAGATACGATGGATCTTCATAGAGATGAGGAGGACAGGCCTCAGTAGAGGATGGGAGGACAGATTTGCCTTGAGCATCCTGAGAGCTTGGGAGTTGCTGAGACCAGGGCTCTCTCAGAGACCTTCTTGTGATGAGGAGCGGGCCAGACAGCCGCTCATCTGGAGCCCAGCGGTTCGCACAGAGCAGGGTCATATGCTGGGTTCTCGGCCGCATCTAGCCTGGGGACCATTGGCGGCAGGCCCAGCACGTAGTTTTGGAGACTGGCAGGCCTTCTGCAGTCTCCCAGAGGAGATCCACGTGGAGAGGCTGAGTCACTTCAGAGGGGGGTTGATTATGAGGGATGACATTCAGGAGGCACTCACAGAGGAGTGGTTCACGCCTCTCGAGCCCGTGGCCCCACGGTGGATGGGAGCCTTTACACAGTTGGAGATCCTGATTGCTGTCAGAGCTTGCACTGAGGATGGCAGATGCCTCTACTATGAGATCCAGGATGAGGGCAGACTTCAGAGAGTGGAGGTGGAGTCGCCTTTGGTTGCAGAGTGCATCTTTTAGAGGATACAGGTAGTGGCCGCCGCTTCTCGGAAGTGGCATATTGACCCAGACCCTGCAGATGTGGACTCTGATTGGCGCATATGGGCATATGCAGCGCGCCCCTTGGCCCGGCTCCAGTGGGACCCTGGCGAGTACGAGTGGCATGATCCTTATGCATCCCTTGAGGCCACAGAGATCACCTTTTTCCAGTATACTGTTCGGTTGGGGCGACATATTTTGACCGCGAGGAGGATGGTCTCTCCAGCTGCATCGGGGCACTGGAGGCTACAGGGACTCTCACAGGAGTTCCTGGAGGATTTTTGGACCAGGCTCTACGCTAGTCGACAGGTACACAGGATCTTGACTTTCCAGTGGCTGGTCGCCCACTGGGGCTCTGCAGTTGGCACCTGGCTTGTAGACAGCGGTCTTCCGGCGGCCTGCGTCCGATGCGGCCACCCTATGGAGACATAGAGACATTGACTATGGGATTGCCCTCAGGCGCAGCAGATTTGGCTGCGGATGCTGCGCATTCTGGCCCCCCTCTCTCCAGAGGAAATGTATACGTGGGGTGCCGCTGCTTAGTCGACTTCGTCAGGGCCTGCTATGGGCTATGAGACGGAGCAGGACAGCCAGGCCAGCAGATTCATTAGGGGCCAGCCTCGCCTTGTTCCTTCACCGGATTTCTCGTCCGTCAGCTGGACACACGAGAGGGATCTACGATGGGAGCTCCTCAGCAGCCTCACCATCTGGTTCACCTGGAGGGTCTGGTGTTTCAGGGCCTTTGAGGGGAGACTGGAGCCACCAGCAGAGAGGGCCAGCCTCGCCTTGTTCCTTCACCGGATTTCTCGTTCGTCGGCTGGACACAGGAGAGGGATCTACGATGGGAGCTCCTCAGCAGCCTCACCATCTAGTTCACCTGGAGGGCCCGGTGTTTCAGGGCCTTTGAGGGGAGACTGGAGCCACCAGCAAAGACTGTTCGGGGGATTTGGCAGGAGTTGATCCACACCCTGTGAGGACAGTATGACCGCATCCGGGGCGACTCGGATGAGGCGATCTTGCGGCGCCAGGCTTTTCACACCACTTGGCGCAGCGGCCCCTTCTATACCCTACACGCGGGGTCCCCCCGTTGGCACTACAGGCCACTTGTTTGGCTTTTCCCCCCTCCTATTGTATGATATAGTCCCTCAGTTCTTTGTACTGATACTTGTACTTTTCAGCACCTAGGGAGAGTCTCCCTGGCTGCCTTGCTTTGTTCTCTTATGAGCAGGAGAGGATCTTTTGTAGCCCTACGGGTGTTTTTATATAACTAATGAAAGGATCTTTTCTCGGAAAAAAAAAAGAAGAAGCATGCTCATCTTTGACCCCGGCTCGAAAAACAAAAAAATCTAAAGAAGAAGATCCGTGACAATGCTGTGGGGGGACGGAGACTGAACGTCAAGTCTCCCAGAGGTACCTCCTATAGACTCCGGAGTGGTGTCCACATGTCTAAGTCCGTCGATGATGCGACCTGTCAGAACTGCCCTCCACTCGAAAAGTCTTGGGCTTTGTCTTGGACAGCGAGTAATCACAGTCCGTCCTGGTATGCAGCCTTCCAAGGAAGGCTGCAATCCTGTCCTCCATGAAGGACCACTCCTTCCTCGCTCTGCCATAGGGTACTCTTTCGGTCCAGCTGTCGCAATGGAGGTAGCTGTAAGACAGCGGTAGAGGTATCGCCAAGGAAACATGGAGGTAAATGTAGAGTAGTACCTCCATGCTGGAGGTCTCGATCTCTCCATCCTGATCCTTCTGTGACAGGACCAGCCAAGCTCTGTATGCGCCAAGGTCCAAAAATGTGTGACAATGTCAGTGAGGTGCAGGTCGTTCAGATGGTGAGAAAACTCGACCACCTGGCAGACGAAACGAACTCCTCGCTCCACTCCTGGTCCAGAGCCATGCTCAGGGGAAAGGAAAAGATCACTGTGCCGTTGGTTGGAGTGGCCAGTCAGGTGTGGTCAAAAATAACAGAGACACGGAGAAGTGCTGAGGTCTCGGCAAACTCACTCATTGCTCCACTCCCGGTCAAGAGCCATGCTTAGGGGAAAGGAAAAGATCCTTGTGCCACTCGTTGGAGTGGCTGGTCGGGAGTGGTGAAAAAATAAGTGTGTTTTGCTGGTAGCCTTCCTCTGAGAGTGGCCAGCCAGAGAGGAATAGCACCTCCCTCCCTGTTTTCTCTGTTTTACTCCCACCATGGGACTGGGCCCATTTGTAGCCATCTTTGGAGTTTTTTCAGTAACTAATAGAAGGATCATTTTCCGGGGGAAAAAAAACAACAGGGCTCCCTCAACAAAATACCTTCACTGTAGAGCCCCACATTCCACTCTCAAGAATAGTGAAGAGGTTCTCCATTAGCCTCGCAAGTCAATTGAATTCTTTAATTAGCTTCCCCAATGGCTTCGTCAACAGCAGCTACATTGCGAGTCTGAATGACTCACCTTCATATTCATATACTTCATTGTATATCTGGTTGTAAGAACACTTAAATGCACTAAATAAAATAGCACATGGGACGAAGAATGCAGGGACAAGTCCTCCTCAAGTTCATTCTGTTGGGGTAAAGGCATTATGCCCACCCTTATAGTGTGTACAAGCCCATAAGTTATAGTACATAGTACACTTAGTACTTTTAATGTACTAAGTGCACTATGTGTACTAGTGCAATATACATGTGTGATAGGGGAGTCACACACTCATCTTTATGAGTTGACTTATCCCCACAACTCTCTCTCCCTCTCTCTCTCTTGTTTCTCTGTGTATGTCTCCCACATGAACTCTAACCCTAACTCTCCCATTCAACTGGTATCAGAGCCAGTGCTGTCTTGATCCTCCCCCTTTGCCCTAGAGCTTGCCATTTTCCGGTGCAGCACACTCGGCTCGTATTCTTTGTGCATCTCTGCTGATGCACAAGCCTAAAGCACTACTGTACCTGCCAACCAGGCGCCTACAGCAGCAGCAACAGCAGCAACGCCCACCAGATAGCACAGTAAGAGGCGTTGGTCCAAGAAGCGTGTAGCGCTACCAGGTGCAGAGGCCGTGGTGGCATATCTGGGACGAGTAAGAAGCTCGGGCTGATACGCGATAGGAGCGCCATAGCCAACATCCAGGCAGAAGGCGAAGGCAATCTCCAGCGACTGGTGGCGTTGGGAGCAACGCGTGTAGCGCAAGCCACTGAAGGAGGCGGCGAAGGCTGCAACGCCTACGTGGTGGTGGTCCGCGTAAGTAGGCTAAGGCGACACGCCTACGTGGTGGAGGTCAGGCGCAGCCACAAGGCGCACAGCAGGTGGGCGGAAAGAGACGGGTACGGGCGTCCATCGCTTCGCTCCACGTCAGCCAGCGCTTCATAGCAGCCAGCCATCCGTACATCAGCTACAGCTACAGCAGCTTCATCACCCCCCTTCTGCAACAGCATCAGATTTTCTGCAACAGCATCAACACAAAGAAATTCAGCCTGCAAATCTCAGAGAAATTCAAAAATTAAGAGGTATTTGCCTTCAATTTTGGGAATTTCTTATCAATTCAATCAATTGAGCAGGTACAGGTGCCAAATTGCTCAATTTTTGAGCAAAATTGGCAAAATTGGGTGACATTGGTCACAATCAAGATCAATTTGCAGGAAATTGGATGTCAAAATTTGGGGCTTTTGATGTAATTGTGCAATTAAGCATTCATACATGCTGTATGATGTGAGAAATCGCACATTCGGGCAAATTGCAGTGCAAATCAAGGGGCTTTTGTGCCGATTGGATTGATTTGCATGCAGGCACTCGCAGTTGATGCTTTGGGCAATGTGTTGATGCCTGTCAAGCACTCAAATGTGCCTGTAAATCAAGGGGCTTTTATGTACTGGATGTATATGTGGCCAGGGGGAAGTATTGCGAAGACTCTGGATGCCTTCATGTGCGTCAATGTACCATGTATGATCAGCAATGATCTTAAATCAAGGGGCTTTTCAAGATTTTATGCTTGTTGAGCTTGGCAAAGCAGCAGGCAAGACTTTTATGCCTTGAATCCTCAGAAATCAGCTTGCAGTCAAGGGGCTTGTGCCCAATTTCTGTTCGGGACTGTTGTATGCAGTGTTCGGGACTGTAAAAGTCTGATTTTCACTCATTTGGACAGCCAGGAGAGCATTTATTGCTACTGTACCTGCTGGTACAGATTTGGCACAGCTTTGTGCAAGTTTTGGCATGGCTGTACACTGATTTGAGTGAGGAAAAGGTTCAATTTCAGCTGCTGTACTTGCTGGTGGTGAGCACTTAGTACTGCTGTACAGTACTTTGGAAAAGGAACATAGCACATTTAAGGTGCTGTCCTAAATCTGCAGCAACCAGATTTTGGTGATTTCATCACATACAGTGGGAGTAGAGTTGCATTTGTGCTTCCGCAGTGGGAGATAAAGCTTGGGAGAACAACTGTGAGCACTTTGTGTGCTTTTGGTGCAGTGTTTGCACATTTTGCAGGGAGTCAGGCATTGACAGGTTGCATATTGCTATGGCAACCACAGGTGAGAGCTCTTCATTGCTTCACATCAAGAAGCTTGAAGGCTCACATAACTATGATATTTGGCAAACCCAGTGCTATAATGTGTTGCTCCAGAAGAAGCAGCACAAGCCTATCAAAGAAAGGGGTGTCAAGCCCGCTTCTCTTACTGCTGAAGAGTGGGAAGGTATGGATGAGCTGGCAAGATCTACTATCATGTTGTCTGTGTCAGACTCTTTACTTTTCAGCATTCGTGAAGAGAAGACAGCTTGGGGAATGTGGCAGAGATTGCAGGACTTGTATGCCCAGCAAAGTGCCTCAAGCAAAGTGTATTAGTTGAAGAAACTCATAGGTCTTCAAATGAAGGAAGGGGCGTCTATGGCAGCCCATCTAAATGAGTTTAATGGTATTGTCAGCCAGGTTATTAATCAAAAGTTGGCAATGGACGATGAGTTCAAAGCCACTTTTCTCTTATGCACTTTGCCAGAGAGTTGGGACACATTCAGGACAGCCACTAGCAATTCGAATGCTATGCTGTCATATGCAGATGTTGAGGGTGCTCTTCTTCAAGAAGAGATGAAGAGGAAAAACAACTCTGTTGAAAAGTCCAATGCAATGAATGCACGTGGGAGATCCCAGCAAAGGGGTAAAAGCCAAGAACGGGGAAGGAGCAAGTCTTGCTCCAAAAAGGACTTGGAATGCCATTATTGTGGCAAGAAGGGACACATCAAAAAGCAATGCTACAAATGGAAAAATGATCAAAAGGAAAAGGGAAAAGGCAAAGACAAAGACAAAGATGAAGCCAAAGATGTAAAGCCAAAGGGCAAAAGTGGAGTCAAGATTGAAGAAATCAATGTGTCACATGCAGGTGACAGTGAGGATGAGGTCCTATTCACGTCTTCACTTGATGCCCATTCACTTCTTACAGGAGATGGTCATGGTATGCACTCATGGATCATTGATTCAGGTGCCTCCTTTCATGTCACAGGTTGCAGAGACTTGTTTGTCAGGTATACTGCTGGCAATGAAGGAGTAGTTTATTTGGGTGATAACCATGCATGCAAGATTCTTGGCAGAGGTGATGTGAGGCTTGTGTTTTCAGATGGCTCACAGCTTATGCTCCATGATGTCAGGCATGTGCCTGAGATCAAGAAGAACCTGCTTTCTACTGGACAGCTTGATGATGCTGATTATGTTACCACATTTGGTCGTGGAAAGTGGAAGATTAGTAAGGGCTCACTGGTTGTTGCCAGAGGCTCTAAGGTGGACACTCTTTACTTCATGCATGCAGGTGTTTGTCACCATGCTAATGTAAATGCAACCGAGCTGCCGGAAATCTCTATGTGGCATAGCCGGTTGGGACACATGAGTGTCAAAGGAATGGAGCAATTGTCTCGTTTGGGTTACTTGCCTTCTCTAAAGTTTTCAAGTTTTCAGTTTTGTGAGCATTGTATATATGGTAGGCAACTACAGTGCCCCCACAAGAAAGCTCTTGGACAGAAAGATGCTCAGTTAGAGCTTGTGCATACAGATGTATGTGAGATGCCTCAGCTTTCTTTGGGAGGGGCAAAATATTGTGTGTCTTTTATTGATGATGCCACACGCAAGGTGTGGGTTTATCCTCTTCGTTTGAAGAGTGATACATTCTCAGTGTTTCAGAAGTTTGTTGCTCATGTTGAGAATCAAACTGGCAAAACACTGAAGGCTTTGCATTCCGACAATGGTGGAGAGTATATGTCCAAACAGTTTCAGGACTTTTGTGATGCTAAAGGCATCAAGAGGGAGCTCTCTACTCCTTATGATCCTCCACAAAACGGGACAGCAGAGAGGATGAATAGGACCATTAAGGAGAAGGTCCGTTCTATGTTGTCACATGCTGCGTTACCTCATGGTTTTTGGGCTGAAGCTGTTATGACAGCCGTTCACCTTATAAACAGGTCACCTAACACGAGGCTTGGTGGGAAAGTGTCAGAAGAAGTATGGACAGGGAAGCCTCCGTCATACAAGCACTTGAGAGTGTTTGGTTGCCCTGCGTACGTGCACATACGCAGGGAAATGCGCACCAAACTTGATCCTAAGTCGCACAAATGCATATTCCTAGGATATGGTGACAGAGGTGAAATGGGGTATAGACTTTGGGATCCCGTGAATAGAAAGATTATACGCAGCAATGATGTCATTTTTTATGAAACATGCATGTATAAGGAGCCTGCAAGGCAACAGGAGCCTAGCAGAGTCATCTTTGATGATGGACATCATGGACAACAACCAAGGGCTGTAAATCAGCCATTACAGCAGCAAAACCAGCCCTTAAATGGTGCTGAAAATGGTCCAAATGGACAGCCAGAGATGGCAGAAGATATCCCTATGGATATACCACAGTTAGAGGAGATACCGGGCATGATTTTTCAACCTTATGGCATGGAACAGGAGCCACCAATAGGTGATATGCAGGCTGGACAGCAACCTGCAAATGATGGTCATTGGGTACGGAGGTCCACAAGACCCTCCAGAGCCCCTGACAGGTTTGTTCCAAGGGTTGACTACTTAATGCTTACTGACTGTGGGGAGCCCTCATGTTATAAGGAGGCTTTACAGAGGGCAGACAAGGCTCTTTGGCAGCGTGCCATGAAGTCAGAGATGGATTCTCTGCACAAAAATGGAACATGGAAGTTGGTGCATTTGCCTGCAGGCAAGAAGGTTTTGCCATGCAAGTGGGTATACAGGCTCAAAGTTTTGCAGAGGTTCAATATGGACGGGGGGAAGAAGACTAGTACTCCTTTGCCTCCATAAGTGAAACTCAGTGCTATGGACAGCCCACAGTCAGATAGTGGCAGGGCTGATAGGCAAGAAGGTTTTGCCATGCAAGTGGGTATACAGGCTCAAAGTTGCACCTGATGCAAAGCCAAGGTACAAAGCCAGGTTAGTGGCTAAGGGCTTCAAGCAGGAATATGGTGTGGACTTTGATGAGATCTTCTCTCCAGTGGTCAAAATGACCACACTTAGAGCTGTGTTAGCTTTGGTTGCACATGATGATCTGGACTTGATTCAGATGGATGTGAAGATTGCTTTTCTTCACGGTGATCTCCATGAGGAGATATATATGCAGCAGCCAGAGGGTTATGCAGTGAGTGGAAAGGAGATGCTTGTATGCAAGCTGAAAAAGAGTCTTTATGGGCTCAAACAGGCACCAAGGGAATGGTATCATAAATATGATACATTCATGAAATCCCAGAAATTCAGGAGAAGTGACATAGATCACTGCTTATACACCAAGAAAGCTTTGGATGGCAGTCTATTGATCCTCATCTTGTATGTTGATGATATGTTGATTGCCGGGAAATCTCGTAAAGAGATGGATGCCTTGAAGCAGAGGCTGCATCAAACCTTTGATATGAAGGATTTGGGTGATGCAAATCACATTTTGGGTATGCGGATACTTCGGGACAGAAATCAGCATGTGTTGTATTTGTCTCAGAAGGAATACATTGGCAAAGTTTTGCAGAGGTTCAATATGGACGGGGGGAAGTAGACTAGTACTCCTTTGCCTCCATATGTGAAACTCAGTGCTATGGACAGCCCACAGTCAGATAGTGGCAGGGCTGATATGGCCAAGATTCCGTATGCTTCAGCTTGTGGCAGTCTCATGTATGCCATGGTTGCTACTAGGCCGGACATTGCATTTGCAGTGGGAGTGGTTTCTAGATACATGGCCAACCCTGGCAAGAAGCATTGGGAAGCAGTGAAAGGTGTCATGAGATACCTGAAGGGCACACAGGATATGTGCATATGTTTTGGCAAACAGGATGCATTAGTGCATGGTTACACAGATTCGGATTATGCCGGTCATCCAGATAACCGGAAGTCTACTACCGGTTATGTGTTTACATTCACAGGAGGTGCTGTGTCATGGATATCCAGGATGCAGAAGTGCACAGCCTTACCTACTACAGAGGCCGAGTATATTGCAGCCACCACAGAGGCTTGCAAGGAGGCATTATGGCTATCTCGGTTAGTGGTTGATTTGGGCTATACAGGGGATATTCCATTGTTGCATTGTGATAGTCAGAGTGCCATCCAGTTGGCAAAGAACCCTGTCTTTCATGCAAAGACAAAGCATGTGGATGTGAAGTATCACTTCATCAGAGAGGTGATAGAGAACAAGCAAATTCAGCTTGTTAAGATTCATACGGATGACAACCCGGCTGATCTGTTGACAAAGAGTTTGCCTCCGGAGCGATTTGCTCATTGCAGACACTTGATGGGCATTGGATGAGGCCAGTTTCAGCCTTGATATGGCCTTGTATATTATCATGTACATGCTGATTTTTTCTTTTCCTTTACTTAAGGGCACCTTGTCTTTAAGTGGGAGGTTGTTGGGGTAAAGGCATTATGCCCACCCTTATAGTGTGTACAAGCCCATAAGTTATAGTACATAGTACACTTAGTACTTTTAATGTACTAAGTGCACTATGTGTACTAGTGCAATATACATGTGTGATAGGGGAGTCACACACTCATCTTTATGAGTTGACTTATCCCCACAACTCTCTCTCCCTCTCTCTCTCTTGTTTCTCTGTGTATGTCTCCCACATGAACTCTAACCCTAACTCTCCCATTCACATTCAATGAAGAAACTCTTTGGAGATTGCAAATCTCTCTTTGAGCCCTCAATGAGGGACCTCAGTGCTCACAATTGATCATTGAGCAAGGAGACCATGCGCTCAAGAGTTCTCTGGTAGCTGCCACTCTACGGTTCAAGAGGCTGAAACAAACAAGCGAACCCTGCACAATGGTGAAAAGTTTAACATAGACAGCAAATCTACCTTCGGCACAATCCCCCCAACAGCAGGTGGGGGACGCCAGGGCTCCGTTTGCCACTTCCCGAACAAAGTAGTGGTACGAGCTTCATTAGGACTTCCCTCCACTACATCCAAAGGATCATCTGTGCCTTGTTTGTTCACCAAACGGGGGTTCTTGACAATCTGCACAAAGCAATAGAATCAATAACAACGTGAATTGTTAACACAAACCCTGCGGTTTTAGAGAGAGAGAGAGAGAGAGAGAGAGAGAGAGAGAGAGAGAATGCTGAGATATATGAGAAGAGCTGGCCAATAGTTTGAAACTAATGCCTACCTTTGCAGGAGTCTCATGAGCCCTTACTTTGAGCCCTTCCCGGAGCCACCGTTCTGCTGTATGCAAGTTTTGCACACATGTACGGGGGAACACAGGCTGCCCCGAGCAGTAACCCAGAATCGGACCCCTTGGGTGCAGTGCTTGGTATTTAGTAAGCCATCTCTCCAAAATATACAAGTGATGGTTCTTGTAAGCCTGGTACAATGCGTATGAATGTTGAGCAGCTTGAAGCTTTAATCAAGTACTGAGCCTCAAGGGCATCCTACCAATCCCAACAAGCTGTTTAACCTTCCAACCCCCAAGAAATAATAAAAGCTGTAGCCAATACCTGCTGATTCTTAGGGAGTGGCTCTGTATACGCTCGTATATCCAGCTCCATGTCTTCCAAAGAGCCACGGTCATTTACCTGTAAATGCTGTGAGGAGGAGGATCTTACTTTGGATAAGCTACCGGTAACCTTAGTACCACTTGTTCCTATCATGTCCTCTGAAAGGGTCTCTTTCTCTTGCTCAGTATCCACCATCATAGATGCTGATGAACTCTTAACACTCTCCTTGAGAGGGGAACCCGAGGTTGCAGCAGCTTCTAGCTCCTTCAGAGGAGCAAGAGTAACACTCCACCAGTCAGGACCAACTCGTAAAGGAGCTACAGCTGACCACAATGTAACATAACTGCAAGAAGGCAAATTGGTAGCAGAAGTTCAAATCACTTGAATTGCAGAAGCAGCCATGTTGTACGCAGCAACCAAAGAAATCATTCAACAGATCATTGCTTACCGACGGGTGACATCTTTCACTCCATTCCCAGCAAAAGCCAGAACATAGCGGAGCGGAACCTTGCAGGAACGTGCGGCAGCCTCCACCATTCCAGCACCATCCAAAAGGCCTCTTCCAGCATCAACATGCACCCACCTCCCACCATCCTTTCCTCCACAGTAGACTTCAGCCCAGTGGAGCAAAGGTCCCATTTTGCGTGACCACACTGCACCCCCACTTGTAGTAGAGCTAGTAGTATTACCATCTTTGACTTTTCGTTTCTCTTGGCTAACAGAAAATCTAGTCCCTTTAAAAGGTATGCCATCATCCTCGTTTTCTACATTTAGAGAAGGCTTCTCCCTTTCTGAGATGTTTGGTTTACAATTGGCACCAGCAGTTGCAGCAATGGCCATTGCTAACTGTAGCTCAAACTCTAAATCACCTTTTTTCTTCACCTTTGTTACCATTTTATGCTTCTCAGAGGCATCAGATGGAGCATCTGGGCTGTCATTGCTTGTTTCTTTATTGTGAATTGTTTCTTTATTGTGAATTGTTAAGTCTTTCCTCATAATGCTATCCCCAGCTTTGAGTTTCTTATATTTCTCTGCTTGATTACAACTCGGGGAATCTGAATCTTCTAGAACCTTCTGTTTTCCATTTCCAGAATGTTCTCTTGCCATCCCTCCTTCAAGGCAAAGGTCGGATGATGATACAGCCTGTCGAGGCCTCACATTTGTAGATGCAGTAGCCAAGGATTGGGGAGCACATCGAGCAAGCAGCTGTCCCAAGCTTAACGCGAACTTTTGGCTCAGGTACTGCTGTGAGAAAACATCCTCTGCACCAGCTGCCATGCCACTTCTTGATGCATCCCAATCTGCAGAAGCCTCAAGACAAGAAGCATCTGGTTTGAGGGGAACCACATCCAAAACTGATACATACCTGATTGTAAAACTCTTAATCAGCTCCCAAAAAGACTTTTTAATTTAGAAAAAAATCCCAACACCCACCCGCCCCCCAAAAAAAAAATCCCATTCTGTTCCCTGACCTAGCCACCCCCAACATACAATTATTATACCATGTATACATGATGCTAAAAAATACAAGAGCAGCTTGTAGACAGCCAAAAATCATGCAGCTTAGCTTCTGTATTGGCTTACCGAGCAGTGAAACCAAAAGCTCGAAGAAGACAAACAAACAATGCAGCAACCTGCATACAACATGTCTAATGATGAGGCGATTCTTGAGGCCTAGACTTTATGGCCACAAGCAAAAGCTTTCATAACAAATGTATCATTACAGTGTGCATCTGCAAAAGTGATCAAATGTTATCTCAAATTGGGAGCCCTTACCTCTTCACTTGATCCTGCTTGCCTATGCAGGGCGTTAAAGAGACAAGAAGTTAGATCCTCTTTAGAAGAGTTGTGAGCAGAAAAGGAAGTATACTCCTTATCTGAACAAATACGAAATGTTGTTTGAAACTGCAAGGCAAAAGGGGCATACTATCAACAATATATATTGTGTGCATATGCATAGGGTACAAAAATCTCAGGCATGCCCTTTGGATAAAATCATTTTCAGATAGCAGGTCAGGTCTTCTTGATGTCCGAGTCACAGCATATCTAGTTGTGTGACATCCCATTGGCGTGCCATGTCAGCACCATAATGTCATGTGTAGGCAAAATCAAGTGGCTCTAGTGCAAGGCCAAAAGTTTAACCTTTAGGATAGAGTCAAGTAGAAAATGAAGTGGAAAGTGACCTCATTTTCTTGCTCCATCAAACGGACACCATCTCCGTTCATAGCTACTATCGCCAGACATCACTCAAGCACTGTATGAGAAACAATGTGCATCATGGAAGATATCACAATCAAATGAAAGGGCTTGGAGAGAAGATCGCTTTTGCAGTACAAAAGGAAGTAAAAGCACAAGCAAAAATAAAAAGACATTTGGAAAACAGAGGCCAAGATTTCTGTAAAAAGAGCTTAAAGTTCATTCAAATTCCAATGCGAGTTCTCGGCATTGGTTGATGCCGGAGGTTGGAAATGAGCTTCCCTAACAGTGTTCTGCATTCAAATTCCAATGCCGAGTTCTCTCTCGGCATTGGTTGATGCCGGAGGTTGGAAATGAGCTT
Organism: Cibotium barometz; assembly: GCF_041138505.1. Taxonomy (NCBI): domain Eukaryota; kingdom Viridiplantae; phylum Streptophyta; class Polypodiopsida; order Cyatheales; family Cibotiaceae; genus Cibotium; species Cibotium barometz. Next base: position 28,185,997 of record NC_141057.1, on the reverse strand, counting down.
CCCTAACAGTGTACTGCATATTTCTGGACCAGTTCTGAGCAGTTTTGACCTGAATTGACTGGAATTCACCAGGGTTGACCAAAGCACTGACCAATCCGCTCAGGTTGCATTGACCAAAGTTTGACTCCCGTTGACCAACTTTGGACTGAGCCTCTATCAGTCTTATATCAATGTTTGACTATCATGAACTTGCTTTTTAGAGTTATTTTTTGTGGAAACATGAAAAAGCAGGTCAGCAAGAACTATATATATGTTGCTTCAGGTTGTTTTATGAAGGAAAGAGGATTTAAAAACATGCTTCTGAGAAGGAAATGTAACACCCTCTCCAAGTTACACATCCAAATTTGCTTTTATTGGTTGATTTGTGATGTGACCAGATATTAGTGCAGGTTGATGCAACCTGCGGGATTAAAAAATATCCCCCCAAGGGGAGAAGGAAGGGGGAGTAGACAACCCAGTTCTTCTAGAACCATAATTTAATCACACACAAACTCACACATGCACATATATAAATTGATGCATAGCAGGCTTGGATGCACCATTGTGTGGTTAAATTCTTCTTTTTTTTCATTTTAGAATTGAATAATTTGATCTCTAGCAAGGCATGGTCTTTACAGCTAAGCTAGTTGTCACGTGCATCATGAACCTAGATGCAGAGGGCATACTACAACTTGAGTGCAAGGCCCTAACACCAAACACCAAATATTTTGTGAGCCTTTGTCCAAGACGAATCACAAATGTACTGCCAAGGGGTAGTCTAGGTCATTAGCATCATGCACGTCCCACACGTCAGTGTTGTGCCCATCCCGCACACCATTGTAACTCTCTTGTATGATGTAATGCATCGAGTCATCCCGCGCACTATTACGTCACTGGTAGGGTGCCCGTCGTCAGGCCATAAGTCAAACGTGTCATCCTAGTGTGTGCAAATCCATGTAAATGGTACTAGAAAAACCAACCATTTGGGAGACATGGTTAAAATCCATGTTTGGCGGTAGCCCGTCAGCCACCTTTTTTTTTTCCGAGAAAAGATCCTTTCATTAGTTATATAAAAACCGCCCGTAGGGCTACAAAAGATCCTCTCCTGCTCATAAGAAAACAGAGCAGAGAACAAAGCAAGGCAGCCAGGGAGACTCTCCCTAGGTGCTGGAAAGTACAAGTATCAGTACAAAGAACTGAGGGACTATATCATACAATAGGAGGGGGAAAAACCAAACAGGTGACCTGTAGTGCCAACGGGGGAACCCCGCGTGTAGGGTATAGAAGGGGCCGCTGCGCCAAGTGGTGTGAAAGGCCTGGCGCCGCAAGATCACCTCATCCGAGTCGCCCCGGATGCGGTCATACTGTCCTCGCAGGGTGTGGATCAACTCCTGCCAAATCCCCCGAACAGTCTCTGCTGGTGGCTCCAGTCTCCCCTCAAAGGCCCTGCAACACCGGGCCCTCTAAGTGAACCAGATGGTGAAGCTGCTGAGGAGCTCCCATCGTAGATCCCTCTCCTGTGTCTAGCCGGCGGACGAGAAATCCGGTGAAGGAACAAGGCGAGGCTGGCCCCTAATGAATCTGATGGCCTGGCTGTCCTGCTCCGTCTCATAGCCCATAGCAGGCCCAGACGAAGTCGACCAAGCAACGGCACCCCACGTATACATACCCTCTCGAGAGAGGGGGGCCAGAATGCGCAGCATCCGCAGCCAAATCTGCTGCGCCTGAGGGCAGTCCCATAGGCAATGTCTCTGTGTCTCCATAGGGTGGCCGCATCGCACGCAGGCCGCTGGAAGACCGCTGTAAACAAGCCAGGTGCCAACTGCAGAGCCCCTGTGGTTGGGCGACCAGCCACTGGAAAGTCAAGATCCTGCGTGCCTGTCGACTAGCCCAAAGCCTGGTCCAAAAATCCTCCAGGAACGCCTGTGAGAGTCCCTATAGCTGCCAGTGCCCCGATGCAGCTGCAGAGACCATCCTCCTCGCCGTCAAAATACGTCGCCCCAACCGAACAGTATACTGGAAAAAGGTGATCTCGGTGGCCTCAAGGGATGCATAAGGATCATGCCACTCGTACTCGCCAGGGTCCCACTGGAGCCGGGCCAAGGGACGCGCTGCATATGCCCAAATGCGCCAATCAGAGTCCACATCTGCAGGGTCTGGGTCAATATGCCACTTTCGAGAAGCAGCGGCCACTACCCGTATCCTCTGAAAGATGCACTCTGCAACCAAAGGCGACTCCACCTCCACTCTCTCAAGTCTGCCCTCATCCTGGATCTCATAGTAGAGGCATCTGCCATCCTCAGTGCAAGCTCTGACAGCAATCAGGATCTCCAACTGTGTAAAGGCTCCCATCCACCGTGGGGAGCCCATTAGCCACCTATTTCGGGGGTAGTGGGGGGGCTGACCAAGTACAAGCATTCAACAACCTTTTTGTACCATATTAAATACAAGAAAATCTGACACTAACTCTCTCTCTCATGTTTAAATCTGCATCTTGTTCTTAATCAGGCTTAGGGCTGTGGATCAGTACAGCAAGGCTTTCATGCATGCAATAGGGGGCGGGTCCCCTTCAGAGGGTATTTGGGACCCAATACTGTTGTACTCCTAGGATGATTACCACTCCAGCCATATGCTGTTGTACTCACTGTCACTTTTGTACTCCCCCATATTCATGTATTCATGTATCCATGTACTCATGTACCCCCCATTTTGACTAGTAGCATTAGCTTCCCAATCTCCCTACAGTGTATCAGATGTCACATGGTTGTAACTTTGGTCTCATAGGTCACTTTGGCCTTTTGAAGACGTTAATATAACATTTCATTTCATCTCTCTCTCTCTCTCTCTCTCTCTCTCTCTCTCTCTCTCTCTCTCTGCACTCTTACCTTCTCCACATTGTGCTATTCATCGTCAAGAACCAAGGGCTGAAATTGTTTAATCCTCGACCGTAAGCTTCTGCATGTTACAGCTTGTTGACATCTCCTAGCTTGAGTTTAGGGTTGAGGGCTGCCTCTGGCAGTTGTAACAACACATAGCACTTGCAAGAATATAAGATGAAGGCCAAGGACTGAATCACATCGTGAGAGAGGGGGGAGGAAGCTGGCCGACTGGTGAATATGCAGGCTTGGCCCCTACATGACTTCTATTGAGTTCTTGAGAATGATAAATGAAGGAATGACTTGATGTAATCTGCTGAATGATGAATGATGCTTACATATATGCTGAGAGGAGCTGGTCGGCCAGTTTAGGCTGCAGTCAGCCTGCTGCTGCACAAATAATTCATGAAATATTTCCCTGAAATGCTGCGCTTATCTTCAATGCTGCCCAAACCTGCTGCTGCCATGCATGTTGTCACCTGGCCACCTGCCTACTTGGATCCCTGCTGGCCGCCGACTGTGTTCTGATGGCTACCTACAGGACTCTCAAGCCCTCCAATGCTTATGATGATGATGATGATGATGATGATGATGACGATGATGCTACTGCAGATGATACTGATGCTAATATTGATGCTGATGGTAATGATTCTACTACTAATAATGCTCTAAATGCTGTCCTATTCAGGGATTCTACTGTTCATGCTGAGGATTAGCCATGGCACGGGCGTGCACGTGACACCCCCACCACAGATGGTGTATTTGCTTCATTGAATGAGTAGATTGACAGACTTCTGGCTGCAAATATCCCGGACTGACTTGACTTGGATTTTCATCCCTTGGTTCAGATTGCTTTCAAATGAATCCCTTGATCTACACCTTCCACCTTGCTTTGCCCCTTCACTTGGCTTGCCCTAAGCCCTTGGACTTTCAGCACTTGCAGATTATGAGATGATTTAGGTTTGTTGCCTCCCATCGCTTATATATGGCCTCAACTTGCTAGTCAGCATCCTCACAAAGCTGTCAGCCTGTTCCATCAGCCCACGACTAGCAAAATAGGCAATAAATGATAAGCACTTGTAGTATATGAGCCTTTTGAGGCTGGCCGGCAGCCCTTCTACTGGCCAACAGCCCTCTTGCTAGCCGACATGGCCCCATAGGGTCATCCCAATGCTATCGCAAGTGCCTAGGTGTCTCTTGGACAATACTTCCATGGCTGTCCCTAAGACAGATTCCTACAAAGTCCATCTTCTGACCTACCTTAGTGCCCGTGCATCCAACTAGAAGCCTAATAAATGCTTGGTGTACACCTCTACATCATTCCATTGGGTGACACACTTGCAGGACATGCACTGACTGTTGGGTATTTGGAGTCTCAAGTGTGTGAAAGAGCCCTTGAATGTGTTTTTAAGACTCACTTACGTGAGTAAGTGTGTAAGAGTGTGTGAACCACCTCTTGTAGTATTGTGTGTGTATGTGATAAGCGATGATGTCATGGGCACTTGCCATGTGTCATTGCCCCAATGTGTGGTGTGTCAAAAGATAAGGCTCTAAAAGCCTATAAAAGCATTGTACTCTTTGAAGCTAAAATATCATCAATCAAAGGAACGTTGAGTCCTCCAATCACTGTCCCCCTCTCCTTTCAGTTTGTTACATCTCTCGCTCTCGCTCTCGCTCTACTACACACACCACCATGGATTTTCTTGATCCACCATGGCCTCACCTTGGTGTGCAACTCTACCATAAAAGACACCATGGTATCAAAGCTTGTTGTTCGTAGCCTAAAGCGCCGCCGCCATTACCGTCAGTTTTTTCAGGGGGCGCTAGACCCAAGTGCACCACCTCAAACCCAGCCCATCGGCGGCAGTGCCATCTTTGCCACCTATTTTGGGCGGTGCGACTACTCAGGGAACCACCACCACCAGCCATTCTGTCACCATTTGGCCACCCAAATGGTTCTCCAATGTCTTGTGCCCATGTGTGGCTAGTTTGTGGATTCGAGTGTTTGGAATCCAAGTTGATGTCATCATTTGGCCGCCCAAGTGGTCTTCCCCTATTTCGTGCCAAGGTAAGCGAAGCCAGAGAGTCTCGTGTGGCCAGTACTAAATCTTGGACTTGCGTCACCTACGGGCAGCTAGGCCTCATTACTGTGGCCATAACGTGAAACCCACTGTCAGGGATCCCAGTTTAGGCTTCCCACTGATTCCTAAGCCAGTTCCGTGCTCAAGAAAACCTGCTATTTACAAGTTCCAAGAACGGGAGATATATAATGGATATGCACACATGTCTGCCTCCTTGAAACTATTTTCGCATGACTTGTTTTTGTGTGATTGCCTGCTATGATGTGTCTAGTTCACGAACAGGGGAGCCACCTGTGCATCGTGCGAATGTCCTATACTCTGCCCTGGTTTGTAGCATGTGAATAGGTGGTAAGTATTAATCTAGACCTTTATTCTTTATTGTAAAGGTTTCATAACATTTACCGTTCACATTCATTAAAGTTGGGCACTAGACACTGGCCAGTGCCCGGGGCCCAATAGACCTTTGTGTGGGCAACCCCGAACTTGTGGGAACCCTTAACCTTGTAAATAAGGACAGATTCTTCTTCCAAGAGAAGGGAGCTAAGGTCATTAAAATCCAGTTGACTTCTTGTGACCTGGCACCTCAAAGCCCAAGAAACCACATCATACTTGTCACGTAGGCTGTAATGCCTTGACCGACGGCAGACCGGATGGCCATATCCGGGGTTCAGTGGGAGAGGACGCCCATGCGGAGTCATGGGCGGCCAGGCTAGTGTGGACGGCAGGCCACACACTATATAGCCTGGGGGATGAGGGGCAATCCTCATTCTTCCTCTACGGCTGGGTGGTGAGCCAGAGGCCGTCCCCTCTCGTGGTAACGCCCGTAGCGGCGTTACGGATATCTAACAATACTCCAGTGGAAGCTTTGTGAGGATAGGTGCAACCAACTGAGTAGAGGACAAGGCAGCACCCATAGCCAGTTAACTGGTCATGGCTAATCTTTGCCATCATAAGCAACAACTACATAGAACTACCAGCAGGAAACACCAAACTGTAGGGTTGCCCTTGCAGAGTAATTGCCCTCATCTAGGAATCTCGAGCATAGAGATCCTCCAACTTGGACCAAACTTGATGTGCACTGACAAGAGTTTGCACAGCCGGTGAGACCTCCTACGTAATGGTCCGCACAAGCACTAAGTGCACCTTCGAATCACGATGCTCCTAGTCTTGTAATTCGGCAAGAAATTCATCCCCTTGAACCGGGATCCAACGCCTCGAGTTTTGAGGATGCTCCATTTTCTTGTCATTGCCTTGAACAATCTCCCACAAACCCTTATAAATGAGCCAAATCCGCATATTTAGCTTCCAATGGGCAGAGTTGGTTCCATTAAACTTGTCCTCCTTGTTCGTAAGGGGGGGGAGCCATATCCACAGCAACAAAGTACGCCGCAAAAACCCCTCTGTAAACTAGGGTAGATAAGGGGCTGGACAGCTACAAAACAATCCACCAAAATGCACCGAAAAGACCCAACGGAAGGGAGGGGAAGCCAAGGAAGAAGCAGGACTGTCGAGGCCGCTTCTCGTCGTTGCCTGAAATCGTGCTCGAGAGTGTCCACCACCAATGCCAATTCTCCATTTTCAACATTCCCGCGTTGTGAGAGGGCAAGTCAGGTGCTAGTACGGACACACCACTGTCGTGTGTGGGCCCGGAACACCAAGCACGCATTTGCTTCTCTCCAATGAGTGAGCAGAATCCTTGAAAGTCTTCCCCAATGGAATTCTTCCCTGACAAACATTGTTTGGTATTTGTATTTATTTCTTTGTTTATGGCAAATCTGGCTATCATAGCCCGTGGAACGTTGTATATATAAAATACTCCAATAATACACTTGGTATCGAGAGGGGGTGGGGCCGGGATCCGGCCCCGATGTGGTGTGCATGTGCAATTTTTAGTTTTCAGCTTTGTTAAGTTTTGTGCTGTGTCTAATTCATTAAATGTTTAATTGATTGTTATTTATGAGACAGTGCCCAAAACGTGCTCACACCCAATGGAGTGAATTACCTTGGTATCTCGGTTGTTTCCCTCTCCTCAACGGGAAAATAATCTTGTGGGCTTGGGCACCACCTAAATAGTACACTTGACATCATGGACAGCCAAACAAGGCGTGAAGAAGTGCCCAACTCTAGAGGGAACTCTAGCGCTACTCATGCTTAAGATGCATGTCACTAGGTTTTGGAGCATGAAGTGCAGTTCTGGCCAGTGTTGGACTAAGGGAAGGACATCGAAGGACCTTTCGACTGCATAGGATGCTGTCGGCTGCATGGAGAACAGGCGGATCAGCGTTTATGATATTTATGTCAAGTCGGCTAGCCGACTAGCAGTCAGCCAGCACTCTATTTGTCCAAGAGGCCTATATAAAGACATAGTTGCTCATTGTGTTTTTCATTCACTCCCTTATGGAGTGGGTCCAGCATTTAGGACTGTTTTGTTTGTTTCCACCTTTTCATGGACGGCAGCCGATGGCTGCAGATTTAGAGGTACCTTTTTGTACCATATGAATATACTGAATTTCCAGCTATCTCTCTTTCTCTCTACTCTCCCTTCTGTCTGCGTTTTTGCATCAGCATGTTCTAAGTAGTGTTTAGGGCTGAAAGAAGCATCTCAGAGCTTCCGCGTGTTACATTGGTATCAGTGCATCAGGCTCGGGCAACGGTCCCAAGGGAGGATGATCCTCCAAGGGGTGGAGTGAGAGTGCCAGACTCAGTTCTCATGAATGAAGACCAAGATGGTGTTCAGAGACAGGGCAGGAACAGATTGGGGGCTGGATGGAACACATGCATAGATCTTATTCAGAGTCAGAGTGGAAGGGGTGGAGTGAGAGTGCCAGACTCAGTTCTCACGAATGAAGACCAAGACGGTGTTCAGAGACAGGGCAGGAACGGATTGGGGACTGGATGGAACACATGCATAGATCTTATTAAGAGTCAAAGTGGTTTTGGAGACCGGGCCGGGTTTTCAATGAAAAGAGTTGCCAAAGATGGATGGGATGACAGAGGGACTCCGGGAACATAATGGGATGATGACAGTCATCCAAGAGTAGGTTGGAATCCCATCATCAAGTTTAGCAGAGGGGAATGTCATGTGCAAGATTTGCCATGGACATTCTCTGAGGCTAGACCTGAAGGGCAACAGATAAAGAAAGGAACTCAAGAATCAGTTAGAACAAGGTTTTGGAGCATGAAGTGCAATTTTGGCCAATGTTGGACTAAGAGAAGGACATGGAAGTACCTTTTTGTACCATATGAATATACTGAATTTCCAGCTCTCTCTCTCTCTCTCTCTCTACTCTCCCTTCTGTCTGCGTTTTTGCCTCAGCATGTTCTAAGTAGTGTTTAGGGCTGAAAGACGCATCTCAGAGCTTCCGCATGTTACACTGCATCCCATAGCAGGTATGTTGCAGGCACTCATGAATCTCATATAGTTTTTGTGGGAGTGGCAAAGAGACGGTACAAGATGAGGAGGCCAATGCATTGAGGGCTGAACTTGATCGTGTGAAGAGGCAATTGTATGCAAACTGTAACTTGGTTGAGCACAATGCTAATCAATACACTAAGATTTGATGGACGCTTGCTCAAATACAAGAAGTAATTTGCTGAATTGACAAGAGACACACAATGAGCCGGAACGGCCGACCCCTCCCTAAAATAAAGTATATTGATCTCGGGAAAATCAAATACATAGTGTCATGGGCATTTCTGACCAGATTTCCATACCAATGCATATGAATACAGTATTGCAAACAAGTAGTTGTCGATGTAGACTTGCAATCCACACGACTTGATTGGTTGGAGGCCTCTACCGTGATCAAAGAATCAAGCAATTTGTAAGGTAAAGTGTGAATTTTGATCTTTTTTCATAATTTCTCAATGTTTCTCTCTTCTCAACCCCTCTCAAGCTTGAGAAGCTTAATTGGAATAGCTTTTGAATGCTATTGAAGCTAATTGATGAATGGTAGTAAAGGAATACATAAATTTCTATTTATGCTTAATTTTAATGGTTTTTATGTAATTTCTCTCTCTTACTCAAAGAATGGTCATTCCCATGACCGATTCTCAATACAAATGAAGCTTCTCATGAAGCTTTTCCCTAATCCAAGAATAAATTCTATGCTTGTTTAATTGGAGGCCAAATTAATGGCTTTTTGTGCTTTTAAGTTAGTTATTTCATGAGAATTTATGATTCAATCCATAATGGGTTAACGATCCAATTAGGGATCATTCTAATCATATCTATAATGTTAAAGTTCATTCTTTTAAAATAAACTGAGATTTATCAGTAATAGCAACGGAGCTATGGCAAAATTTCTGTAAAATTTACACATAAAACATTTTCATTCAAAGTATGAAAAGAGGACTTCCTACCATATTCTAGGAATTATCATCCTAGATTAATGGAAAGATTTTCATAGTAATCATGGAGAAATTGATTTTTATGATTATGCATAATTATTGAATTAAGAAAAAGAGGAATTTATAGTAATTAAATTTTATATTAAAAGAGTAATCCCCATGACCTTGGGAATCCATTTGCCCATGTTCCCTACCATCTGCTCTCTATTGTTCCACCAACACATGGTAGCAACAATCTACAAGAGAGCACGTAAGACAAGAGAACACTACATAGGGTATGTGATCATGTAATCCGGTTCCTCCCTCGTGCTACTTGCTTCCATATTTAAGCATAAAAGCTTACCAATTGCAAGTAGAGTCGATGACAGCGGAAGTCTTCGCAATGGAAGTCCTTGGAGTGATAAGATCTTCAATTTGTCGCATTTCTTCGCGACAAAAGTCTTCAAGAGGATGAAGGGAAGCTTGGAAAAGCTTCCCCTATGATTCAACTTGAGAAAGGAGGGCTGAAATTAGGATTTTCAACAAAAAGACCGAAAATTACAGCAATAAAGAGAGCTGTTTTGCTGAATTTCAGTCATTGGGAGTGTGTAGGAGAGTGATTAGCATCCGAAAACACTCTTGGAAGCTTGAGAAACACCTTAGCAAGCTTGGAAATGGAGTTGGGAAGGAGAAAGTGCAGAAAATGCAACCCAACAGCCCTCATGAGGGAGGCGCCAATCTCTAGAGAGAGGAGGAAGAGTGAGGTGGTGAGTTGTCCAGTGTAGGCGGCAGACAGGTGCTTTGTGGAGCAAGCTACAGTGGACACATGGCTGGTTACTCCCTTTGTACAAAGGGGATAAGGTTTGGGCAGTGGGGACATTGGGTTATGTCCACCTTGGGACATCAGTGTGTGTGAACACCGGGCTGGTCATAATTTATAAGTGAGTTTTGGTCGCCCAAAACTTAATGAAGTGTGTAAACACTCACTTATAAATTAATGCTAACTCCTAAGGCTAGGTTTATGACCAATACTTACCACCTGTCACACATGCCACATAACCATGTGAGCAGACAGTTTCACACGCACAGTTCGCGGGTGGGCGTCCCCTTACCCGAAACTACACATTGGTCAAGCAAGCATGAAAACAACATGCAATTTCAATTGCAAGCAAGCACATAACGATGCTATGCAATGCAGCATTCCAGGGGACAGGATTTGTCAAATTTATTGAATAGAGCCAGAGACGGAGGAGCACTACATCTGTCGTTGCACAGCATATTATGAGATTCGAGGGCGCTACCATTGCCTTTTCAGAGAGGGATTTGGACCACTGGCAACTATTGTGATCAGCGATGCTTGGGTTTTTATCTCCTGGAGATCCGCAGGCTCAGAGAGTCCATTAACAGGAGCAGACGCCCGACTGGCAGGGAGTCCACACAGACAGATTACTGACTTCTTTAGAGGGGCTACCCAGGAGGACACACAGCCGACAACCCAGCAATGGGCACCCCATGGGACTCTAGTTGAGAGAGCTCTCCGTAGTCACTACTTCCGGATGCTCCCTACTGATGTATTGTAGGGCTAGATACTTACCTTCAATTCTTTCTTTTCTTTTCCAGACAGTGTATCAGATGTCACATGGTTGTAACTTTGGTCTCATAGGTCACTTTGACCTTTTGAAGACGTTAATATAACATTTCATTTCATTTCTCTCTCTCTCTCTCTCTTTGAGAAAAATTTAAATTAAATGGTCTAAGGTTCTAAGGTTAAATTTTTTTTAACATGGTTTAAATTAAACAAGGTAGAAATTGGTTGATTTGAGATGTTACCAGATGTTAGTGCAGGTTGATGCAAGCTGAGGAATTAAAAATATCCCTCCGAGGCACGAAGGGGGAGCAGACAACCCGGTTCTTCTAGTTCCGGTGTTGTCTTCAATTTGATCACATAGATACTCACATATGCACGTATATGAATTGATGCATAGCATGCTTGGCTGCACCATTGTGTGCTTTAATTCTTCTTTTTTTTCATTTTAGAAGTGAATAATTTGATCTCTAGCAAGGCATGGTCTGTTACAGCTAAGCTAGTTGTCACATGCATCATGCACCTGGATGCAATGGGCATACTACAACTTAAGCGCAAGGCCCTAAGGCCAAAGTTCAAACACCAAACATTTTGTAAGCCTTTGTACAGGACGAATCACCAATGTACCACCAAGGGGTAGTCTCGGTCATCAGCATCATGCACGTCCCGCACATGTCAATGTCATGCCTATCCCGCACACCATTGTAACCTTTTTGTATGATGTAATGACTCGAGCCATCCCAGGCACCTATTAGGCCATTGATCGGGTGCCCGTCATGTCAGGTCATAAGTCAAATGTGTCATCCCAGTGTGTGCAAATCCATGTAAATGGTACTAGAAACACCAACCATTTGGGAGACATGGTTAAAATCCATGTTTGGAGGCAGCCCATTGGCCACCTATTTTGGGGGCAATGGATATTCAGTCAGCCTGCATATTCACCAGTCGGCTAGCTTCCTCCCCCCTATATCAGGATGCGATTCAGGCCTTGGCCTCCACCTCATATTCTTGCAAGTCCCATGTGTTGCTACAACTGCCAGAGGCAGCCCTCAGCGCTAAACGCAAGCTAGGAGATTTCAACAAGCTGTAACATGCAGAAGCTTACAGATGAGGATTATACTCTGATAAACACTATCAGCCCTTGGTTCTTGACAATGAATAGCACAACGTACAGAAGATAAGAGTGCAGACAGACACACACACACACACACAGAGGGGGAGGGAGAAGACAAATACACAGTATTGGGTCCCAAATACCCTTTTAAGGGCCCCCATCACAGATGGTGTATTTGCTTTATTGAATGAGTAAAATGACATACTTCTGGCTGTAAATAGCGGGTAAATAGCCCAGACTGACTTGAATTGGATTGTCTTCCCTTGTCTGAGATTGCTTTCAGATGCATCCCTTGATCTACACCTTATAAGCGAGATGTCTACACTTGTATGCATTATCACTTGTTTTTGTTTTGCTACAGTTAAATAAAGCTTTGTGGTTTACTTGTGCAAAACAAAACAAAACAATATTTTGAGTTTACTGTTGGAATTGAAAGCAGTTGAAGAGCCTGCCCTTACCCATTTTATAAAAGGTCCAAGCTCCATTGCAGAAGTGGATTCTGTATCAAGGAAGTCAAACTGAGGATGGACAACCGAAAGAAGTGATGCCTGTTCACAAGATCGATACAAATGAGACAAAATCATTGACAAATTTGTTGTGAATTACATTCATGCAGTAAAAGCACTAGAAATTCTGTGGGCCCTTGCCCAAGAGGCTATCATATCGGTGTGAGATCAAACCTTGACACCTTATATATGTGCGGCATGTGCATGTGTGTCTTACACACATGCACATGCCACACAAACACACACACAGACATTATGCGTGCGCAAGCACACTTGCATAAATATATGTATGCAAGTGTGACAGACGCAAGCACACTTGCATACATATATGTATATGTAAAGAACAAGGTTCGAATTTCTGATTCCCTCTATCATATTATGGCTACCCCTTAATAAGTAGGGTAGGGTTCTGTCACATGCATCCCGCACTTGGATGCCACGAGGACATATCTGAACAGAAGGTGTAGGACCTGGAGTGGAAACTGGTCCCATGTGAGCCCAATCCAGGACGAGTCAGCCAAGGTTCCACTCTAAGCGTCCAAGGTCAGGTATGCATTGTCCTGCACATGAAGCAGTGCCAGTCCGTACTGTGAGTCTCCCTCTGGAAGATGTCAGATGACCTGAGTGTTTGGTTTGCAAAACTAGATGCCAGGCATCTATACGAAGCATGTAGTTTTGCATGTAGGACGGGGCCAGCCCTTAGAGCTACCCCAAGAAGGGGATGTTGCATCCCTTGAATAGGCAAGGGGTAGGCTTTGTGCCACCCCAAGGGGCCAACAAAGGCCCTAGGCTTTCCCCACCAGCCCAATGAAGGGCTCGGCAGGCTGTTGGCCAGGCAGCCGACAGGCTCTTGGGGCCAGCCCAGCCAGGCGGCCAGGCTTGATAGACTACCCAGCAGCCAGTCGGCCAGGCCAAGGTGCTGCCCACCAGCCAGGCGCAGCCTGGACAGACAGCAAAAAGTGGCCAAACCAGAAAAGGTGTGAAAACACTGAAGATAATGCATTAAATGCATGGGACCAGGCCGTGGAGAAAAATAAGAACAGGTTGACTGATAAATCAGCCAGCCGACCAGCTTAATCAAGACCTATAAATAGGCAAGGCATAAATCAGTCAAAGCACCTCATTATTCATGAGGGGTTGCTACAGTCCAAGGTGAAGAGTGCAAGTGAAGAACCAGATTTTATTTACAGATTTGCATCATTCTTATATACCCTGCGCATATAGGTTGCTTACTGAGCCTCTAGCAGTAGTGCTCCATCCATCACACCCCCCCACTAGCTCAGTACTTTCATAGTTTATTTCATGTTCATTTTGTCCTTTTTTTTCTGGCCATCCAGAAGACATTGATAGTTGTACATTGATTTGTCTCATAGGTCGAGTTCGGCCTCTAGTAGACGTTAATACAGCTTTCTCTCTCTCTCTCTCCGTCGCCTAAAGATACGCATGACAGGTATTCCAGAGACAAGAGGGGTGCACCCCTGAGGCGGACGGCCAAAACTTATGCATAAAATTAGGCCATGCGGAGGATGCACCACTTCCATTCACCAAGATATGGAGGACAGCCCCACCCAAGGACCCCACCCAAAGTAAAGCCCTAGTGCTACAGTTCGCAGACGAAGTGAGCAGGCAAACCTTCATGAGACAGAGAGTTATTCTGAGAAACCTACCAGGGGACCCCATCTACTTTGATGATGACACTCGGGGGGCTTTAGGAGCAACGTGGGCCCTTGCTTTGTTAGCCATTGGGTCAAAAGCAAAGGGGCATGAATTTGACTATGGAGAAGCTAGAAAGGCAATTGAAGGGACCTCGGGGTGTGCACGGATGCTGTGCTGTGCGAGACGGGAGATGAAGGAGAAGAGGAACACACAGAATGTGGGTGGGGAATACCTAAAGCGAACAGAATGATGGCGCCTTACCATGAGATTTTGGAGTTAGTGAAAGACAGGTTTGGTAAAGCACAGAAGGCCAACACTCGACAGGACAATAAAGACCGAAGGGATGTGAAGTTCTTGGAAGGAGATTGGGTTTATCTTCGGATTATGAAGCAAAGACTAAAACAAGTGGGCAAGTGATGCCCAAAGTTATCGTTCAGGAGATTCTAACCTTTTCCTATCTAAAGAAAGATCAAAGGAGGTGTCAATGAAGTTTAAGCTACCTCCAGGCTGGACTATGCACAATGTGTTACATGCCAATTGGCTAAAACCATATGTAGGTCCAATCTCTTCGAAAGTGAAAGACAAAGCGGAACCAAACATAGTTGATGAAGCTGAAGTGATGGTTCCAAAACAGATCCTTTTGCACCACTTCAAGAATGGCTAAAGCTGAAGACAAAGAGAGTTCCTCATGAAGTTTCGAGACCAAGGGACTCACGAGGCGGTTTAGCTTGACAAAGAATTCTTCAAGGACTACCTGGCTTTATTGACGGACTATTTGGAGGCTCTGCAGCTTCCGTCAAGTTAAGCAGAAGGGGATTTCATGTGCATCCCGCACTTGGATGCCACGTGGACATATCTGAACAGAAGGTGCAACACCTGGAGTGGAAACTAGTCCATGTAAGCCCAGTCCGAGACGAGTCAGCCAGGATTCCACTCTTAAGGATCCAAGGTCGGTGTCCATTGTCCTGCACATGAAGCAGTGCCAGTCCGTACTGAGTCTCCCTCTGGAATGATGTCAGATGATCTAAGTGTTTGGTTTGCAACCAGATGCCAGGCATCTATAGGAAGCATGTAGTTTTGCATGTAGGATGGTGGGGCCAAGCCTTAGGGCTACCCCAAGAAGGGATGTTGCAATGGGCAAGGGGTAGGCTTTGTGCCACCCCTAGGCTTTGCCCACCAGCCCTCAGGGCTATCCCAAGAAGGGGATGTTGCATCCCTTGAATGGGCAAGGGGTAGGCTTTGTGCCCATAGTCACAGGGAATGGGCATTTTTAGACTTGGGAATGTTGGGGATGGCAGCATCTTCCCGTTCCCATTCCCGTCCCATGTCACTCTATAGTCAATGGGAATGGCCATTCTCAAGCTTTTCCATCCACGTTCTCCGTCCCCATTTCGCGTCCCATGTGACTATGTTTGTGCCACCCCACGCAAGAGCGACACCAGCAGCTTCCTTGAGTCATCCTCCCGAGAGGATGAACATTCCTGGTTGCATCAAATTGAAGCTTATTTGGCTGCAGTTAGAAAGAATGATACTGACAAAGTGATCTTGGCTAGTTGGTACTTGGAAGGTGAGGCCACTCCTTGGTGGACCCAGTGGCTCATGCCCACACCAAATTAGGTATGGCAGCTTATGTCTAGGACGAGTTTGTCCTAGATCTTAAGCGGCGGTTTCTACCGCCCCATTACCTTGAGCAACTCGAAGATGAGTTTAGGGAGCCACGTCAAAACGTGCGACCAGTCCTACAGTTTGCCAATAAGATTTCGAACTTATGTTTTGGGCATATCTGACAAGGACAAGAAAGGGCAGTTCCTTTATGGCCTTGACACGTAAATCCAATGCGAGGTGCATATGTTTCAGCCAACAACCTTCGAGAATGCACTCTCGCTTGCACGGAGTGCTGAAATGAAGTACAATGGTGGAAAGCCCAAGACTTCCTAGCCTTCCACTCCCAAGGCACCCGCCTCGAGAGAAAAAGGCCAGTACCAGACAGGGTCTTCCCCGGGACAAAGCACGAGAGCCTCTGGGTCCAAGAACTCGACCACCGCGCCTAAGCTTACTCCAGACCAGTAAGCTCAAGCAGGCAAGACCGGTGGAAAATTGAGTGCTGAGGAGACAGCTCAGTACAAGAAGGAGGGTAGGTGTTTCTTTTGTCACACAAAAGGGCACACTTCTAAGGATTATCCAAAGAAGACTACCACTCCACAGACGGCCATCCCAACCTCCATGGCTCCCGTGGTGAGCACAGCTCCCACACAGACCCCAGCTACTGTCCCGAGTTCTTCGGATCTTCGATTGGTGCAATCGTTAGCCGGGAGTCGAAGATAAGCAAAAGGGCGCCCAAGACCAGGAGTATGAGCGCAACAAATTGCTCAAGACCTTTGACTACATAGGTGGCCAGAGAGTCGTTGTCTTGTTTGACAACGGCAGCATGGAGGATGTGGTCATGGAACAAGACGCTCTGCGAGCTCATTTAATCCTGACTTCAGTAGACAAGAAGGTGGAGGGATTTAGCACAGGCATGACCACGATCATCAAGTTTGAAGCTAAAGGTGCGAAATTGGTGATTCATGACATTGAGTTTGTGCAAGATTTTATGATTTCCCCTCTTGTAGGAGCAGACATAATTCTGGAAATTTAATGGTTTCACAAGTTCCAGCCAGATATTGATTGGAATAGACACAATTTATGGATTATCCGGAATGTGTCCAAAGTCCCAATAACCATTAAATGTGAACCAGGAATCCCAATCTTTCCTCTCTTAAGCCACTTGCAAGCTAAACGAGAAATCACGAAAGGTACACAACGTGCGATGATATGCGTCCAGACTTCCCAGACAGTGGCCAGTGCTTTAGAGAAGTACCAGGTTCTCCATGAAAAGTTTCAGAAGATTTTTCTTCGGGACCATCTCCCTCCCCAGCTCCCCCCGTCTAGAAAGTTCTAGCTCCTCCAAGGTCTCGTTCTCTCGTAAGAGCAATTTCACAATGCCTGCAGGAGTGTTCAAGGTGACCGTTTGCATGGATTTATCAATTGAATGCAACGAGTCAAACACCACAAGATAGACCTCCTCCTAGGCTCGGATCCCCCGGGCAAGTTTCCATACCGCATGTCCACGGCAATGGAATCGGAGTTGGACCACCAACTCCAAGAACTGTTGCAATCTGGCTTCATACGCCCAAGTGTGCCGATATTTGTAGCTCTGATCCCGTTCGTCAAGAAGAAAGATGGTTCTTCTCGATAGTGTGTCGACTATCATGCACTCAATAAGCTGACTATCGAGGGTAAGTTCCCGATATCTCGAATAGATTATATTCTCAAGAGGCTGAATGGAGCCAAGGTGTCCTCAAAATTGGATTTGAAGAGTGAGTACCACGAAGTGAGAATTGTTGAGGGGAACATCCCCAAGACAGCCTTCCGTACGGAGCAGGCTCACTATGAATTTGTGGTCATGCCTTTTGGCTTGACGAACGTAACAAAATATGACACAGCGGAAAGAGATAGCAAGACAAAGCACAATAGACAACGCAATAGATACACAATGGAGAGAATTCAGAAATTCTGATTATACCAAAGAGGTACAAGTGCTGGTGCGTCCACCCGTGCGCTCTCAAGTAGAGCTTAGATGGCGATCTAGACAGACTCTGGATGGAGGATGTACGAAGTGTAGAAGGGGGTGGATACTCACAAGCATTGTATGCCTTAGCTCATGGCAACCATGTCCATATATAGTACTGAAGGCAGTATGGTAGACGCGTATACAACGAGGGCGGTTACACTGCATAGACACAGTTACCGCCCGCGTATCAAGAACGTGGCCCACCGACCATCGACCACCACCCACTAATGATGGACCTAGTATTCGAGGGAATATTCTAGGGAATACTCCTCATACCGTCGCCTCAAGAGCGGGATGCTAGCTCCCCTGGGACCCCCCAGCCGAGGCGCTGCCTCGGGCCCCAGCTAACGCTCGTACCCCTGATCATCTCCTAACCGTCATCAATGGTCACAATAATGACCCCATCAACGTCTAAGTCGGGTTTCCACTAAAGACATGCACCATGGCTACTCCTCATAATGGGAGCCTAGCAAATGTGCATATACATCAAAGTGAGACACATGCTAAGAGGCGGGCATTGAGTGTATACTAACACCCCCCCTCAATGTCCACCCGAAGATGAACTAGGTTTTTGGCCCAACCAGAGTGACAGGGGAACGGCGGGACGCCCACGTGAGACGTGGGAACGCCGTCCCGAGCAAGGACACTTGCGTAACGGCCTGGGGACGGCCTAGGGGACGGTACGGACGGGATGTGGCTAGGGAACGCTCGTCCCCCCCGTGGGAATGGGGGGACGTTGTCATTCGGGAACGGGGACGGCTGCAACGGCTACATTTCCAGTCGTTTTTTTTTCAAATAACGGCTACTAGCCGTTGGCGGCTGGCCGTTTGAGAGTTTGAGAGAGAGAGAGAGAGAGGGTAACACAATGCACAATGCACATGCTAGTAGCCAGCTGCCATATACTATATAATGGGCTGCAAGCTACTCCTCTTCTACTCAAGCCTTCCAAGACTTGAGTTCCTCTCCACCATCTCCCTCTCCTACTCAAGCTTTCAAGTTTCCTCTCCACTATCTCCCTCTCCTACTCCACCACCTTCCTCTCCACCCTCTCCTACTCAAGTCTCAAGTGACAAGTCTCGACTCTCCACCTTCTTCCTCGCCACCATCTCCCTCTCCTACTCCATCCTCTTCCTCTCCACCATCTTCCTCGAGGCTCGAGCCTCGGACCTCTAGTATCTAGATTCTTAGTTCTACTATCTACTTCAATCTTCCCTCTCCTTCTTCTCCAACTCTACCCTCTAAGCTCTCTCCACCCTCTTCTACTAGACTACTACTAAGTTACTAACTATTCATGGCATCCTCTTCTCGTGCGGGCGGTAGGAGTAGAACGGATGGGTGGTCATGGTGGGATGAGGTCAACTTCGAGCCTCCTACTCATGCGGGGGGTGCACGTCCATGGACATGCAAGCTTTGCCCATATAAGCGTGTGGGTGGGGCCAATAGGGTGAGGGCCAATTTGTTGCATGAGCACGGTCATGAGGTGAAATTTTGTGAGCGGGTCACACCGGAGATAAGAAAGGAGCTTCTTGCAAAGCTTGCCGCCCATCAAGCTTTGAGTGCAAGCCAAAGGGTGCGTGCAGTGGATCCCAACACTTATGTCACTCCAACCCAAACATCAGGTTCTACATCGGGTGGTGGTGCATCTTCATCTACCCTTCCATCACGTCCTCCTCGTGGCACTACTCGAGGCTTCACACAAACCGCCTTCTCAATGCCGCAACTTAGTCCACCCTCTCTCTCTCGTCGGCAAAGTACTCTTGAGGGGAGTTGGGATCCCAAAAAGGAGGAGGAGGTTGATGCCGCGGTGGCCCGCTTCTTTTTCCATGACCACATTGCTTTTCGTGTGGCATGGTACGTATTTCACTCACATGATTTCATCATCATGTCTCACGAGTCACGATTCACGGGTCACCATTTTGCCATTCTAATTACTTACCCTCTTTTTTTTTGAAATGATAAATAGGTCCGACTACTTCAAAACGATGCTGAAGAAGATTGGCGAGTACGGTCCTCACTACACACCTCCATCCTCCGAAGCCTTGCGGACCACTATGCTTGACAAGGAGAAACGCCTTGTTGAGCAAGCGGCGGCAAACACAGAGACAATGGGCTCGCAATGGAGTCTCTTTGATTGCAGACAGATGGAGTGACACACGGAAAAGGTCTATCCATGGCCTTGTGGCATACTCACGGGGGGAGATGTACTTTGTCTCCTCACATGATGCTTCAGGGACGGGAAAGAGTGCGGATGTACTTGCTGCTGAGTGGAGTAGCACTGTCCAGATTATCGGCCCCGAATGTGTGATCGGTTTCATCACGGATGGTGAGGCGACAAATAGGGCAACGGGAGCTATTCTTGAGAGTATGTACCCTCAAATCACCGTCTCTTTTTGCATGGCACATTGTCTCAATAATCTTTTGAAAGATATTGGGAAATTGTCATGGATTGAATCGGTGATTGATATGTGCAATTGTGACCTTCATCAACAATCACACATACCTTCGATCCGAGTTTGGGAAGAGGTCCACAAAGGTCCTTCTCAAGTACTCGGACACTCGCTTTGTATACAACTTCCTTATGTTGCATCGCTTGAAGGATTGTCAGGGTGCCATGCGGCAACTATTCATCAGTGATGAGTTTTGCTCCTCATCTTTTGCACGTACACAGGTAGGGATTTCATGCAAGAAAAAGGTCGACCATGCTGATTTTTGGGAGGACCTCAAGCGTACCGACGCCATGGTGCATCCCATTGTCCACTTGCTCAGGATTGTTGATGCTATGCAGCCATGCATCGGCAAAGTATACGAAGCCATGGACCGGATGATAGAGAGTCTTGAGAAGCTTGAGCCAGACGTAGATAGATATGAGGAGATCCACTCGCTTTGTGTGGCGAGATGGAGCTCATATTCCTCTCCTTTACATGCAACTGCTTTTATGGTGGACCCAGAATTTCAGGGAAAAGGGAAGGAGGGTGATAAAGAAGTGAGCAACGGTTGCAGACTCATCTTGGATCGCCTCACGCCGGGAAATCAGGCACAAAATTAGAGACCAACTCTCTAATTACAGGGCATTTCAAGGCTCATATGGATGTGCACATGCGCAGCAGGACAGATTCAAGGTTGGTGCAGCATTATGGTGGGAGGACTTCGGATCAGATGGACCAGAGCTACAACAGTTGGCGATCCGGATCTTGAGCCACTCCGTTAGCTCTTCTTACCTAGAGCAATTATGGTCCTCCTACAGTCACATTTCATCAAAGAAAAGAAATCAGCTTGGGGTGGAAAAAGCTAATGATCTTGTCTTAATTAGCGCAAACTTGCGCATGCTTGGCAAGAGTGCAAGATGCAATGCCGATACTTTTACACAGTGGGAGATGGAACAAGAGGAGGCAGCTACAACTATTGCACAGGAGGGTGGGACAGATGGTTCTCATCATGAGCCTTCATCGGATGACACAACCCCCATCCACACTTCACGCACTCATGATCATGAGGCTAGCACCTCTCTTATTGGGAGCGCAGAGTATGAGAGCGAGTGACTTATATTTTGTATCGCCCAGACCCCAACATCTTTTGAGTATATCTATTTAATGTTATCAACTTTAAACTCTTTCTATTTAATGTTATCAACTTTAAACTCTTTCTTTTCCGACTTTGCAAGTCTTGACTCTTGACTCTTGACTCTTGCACCTCGTAGCGTAATTTAATTTTAAATGTAATGTGTATCATGATTCATAACTTTTGGAGTTAGAAAGCTTGTTGTTATTGATTGATTAATCTTGATTCTTTACTCCTCTAAAATTAACAATTTTGAGTGCCGTCCCCGTCCTCGTTCTTTAGCCGTCCCCGTCCCCGTCCCCTGGTAACTATGGGCCCAATGCCAAGTTGATGAAGATGCCGAGTGAGCTAGTCCTTCCCAAGAGCTTGGTGAAGATGTCAACGCAGTGTTGCTCTGTAGAGCAATACTCCAGGTCCACTATCTCATCCTCTATGAGCTCCCGCACATAATGATACCAAATCTCAATGTGCTTCATGCATGCATGAAACACAAGGTTCTTTGAGATAGCCATGCAACTCTGATTGTCGCACCGCAAGACTGTAGCCTCCCTGATCTAAACTCCCATGTAAACCAAGATTCTCCTCAGTCATACTACCTCACATGCAACAAAGCAAGCTACGTTATACTCAACCTCTGTGGAAGAAAGTGCCACTGTAGGTTGCTTTTTGCTGGTCCAAGAGAAAGCACTGGAACCAAGCGAGAAACAATATCCAGAAACTGATTTCCTAGAATCACAATCTCCTGCCCAATCTGAGTTACAATAACTTGTCAGAGTGTCACGCATGCTGTAAGTGATGCCATACTCAAGAGTACCCCCGATGTACCTAAGCACCCTCATCCCTTCCTTCTAATGACTCTCTCGTGGCTTGTTGGAAAACCTGCCCAACACACTAACTATGACACTGATATCAGGTCTAGTGTTGGTGAGAAAAATCAAACTCCCCACCAGCTTCATGTACTTCCTGATGTCAACAAGTGATAAAGAATCCTCTGCAGAAAGCTTCTCGTTCACTTCCATTGGCGTAGACACAGGCTTGCAGTTTGAATCTCCCAAGCATACTTTTGCTACAAAAATGAAGATTTTACCTAACTCTTGCCAAACCTCAATCCCAAAGAGAAATGCATAAAACCCAAGTCTATCCATCAAACTCATGGCTCAGCATATCCATTGTCTGCTGGACCATCTCTTCATTGTCACCTAAAATGTTTAAGTCATCTACATACAAGACAACCAAAACAATCTTGTCATGCCTTTTTCGAACATACAAGTTAGCATCAGAAGCACTTCTTATAAACCCAATCTTTTTGAAAAATTGGTCTATCCTGTGATACCATGCCATTGGGGCCTGTTTCAGCCCGTACAATGCCTTCTTTAGCCTGCAAACTTTGTTTTCTAATCCGGGCATCTCAAAACCTGGTGGCTGAGCTACATATACCTCCTCCTTAAGATGGCCGTTCAAAAATGCTAATTTGACATCCATGTGAAAGCCTAGCCACTTTTTGTTAGTAGCCAAGCTGCCAAGGCAAGTATCGCCCTGATAGTTGTCATACGAGCTGTGGGAGTAAAGGTTTCATCAAAGTCGAAACCCTCTACCTGTGCAAATCCCTGTGCAACTAACTTTGCTTTCCAAACCCATTTGGTACTAATCACCTTTCTGTTTAGTGGTCGATCAACTAGTTCCTAGGTGTTGTTCTTTATGATGCTATCATACTCAGACTGCATTGTGGCTTTCCACTTTGGATTTGCTAAGGCTTTATCCAAGGTAGCTGGCTCCTTCACTGTTCCCATTATCTCAACCATCAAGGCCATATTGACAATGAGATCTTTTCATCAAAAGATGTCGCGCTTTTGCCTTTAGCATTGGTCGAAAATGCAACATCACCACCATCGCGGGTCTTCAACCGCATCTCCTTCTCAAGTAACATAGCACTAAATTCTTCAAATGATAAAGGTGGTACTCTAACCTGAGTGTTTAGTGTGTTGGAGAATGTACAAGCGGAAGCATAAACAAGACAAGAGAGAGAGTAGAGAGATGTTGAACTTGTGCAAGGGAAGTGAATGAAATAGATGTTGAACTTGTGCAAGGGAAGTGAATGAATATATAGTGCATGAGTGAGCTAGCCGACTGCTCACAAGACAAATAAATAGGAGAAAATGCATTAAATACCCAATAAATGATACAACCCAAATACACTGAGATGCATAAATTCTAACACCCCCTCTGGAGCTCATAGTGTGCAAGAGTCGGAAGAAGATAAGTTGATGAAGATGCAACCATGGACCCTCAAGCACAGCAAATACTGAAATCACCTCGGAGAGAGCATCCACCAACCTGTTTCCTCGAAACAAAATGCCACCACGAACAGCAAGGAACTTTGCTTGGCCACGAATTCCCACACAAGTGTGCAATGAACTCCAAGAATAGATGATGAGCTGTTGGACACACGGAGCCCATAATCCCCAACAGTGGACCGAACACATCACGTCCCAAAAGCCTCGAAGCCCACAAGCCTCCTCTGGCAGGAAGCACATGGGGAAAATTATATGTGTACTAGAGAAGTACACCATCTGGGTCCTCCTAAGCCGGAAGTGCCCTAGGAGCCCTAGAAGTGGTATTAGAATCTGTATCACTGTTGTGTGTCGTGTCTTTGCCTTTTCTCTGAGATGAAGCCTTGCCCTTGGTCTTGTCCTTCTTCTTGGACAAACAATCCTTAGACAGATGTCCTCTTTTCCCACAAGAGATGCAGCGACTCCCACCTTTCTTCTGAATGGAGGAAAGTGCCTGGTCAGAACTGTTGATTAACACCTTTAACTTTCCTTGTGAGACGAGAACGGACTCCTCCAAAAGTAGCGAGCTAAGATCATCAAAATCCAACAGAGTGGATGTGACCTAGCACCGCAAGGTCAAGAAATCACATCATAGTCCGGAGAAAGCTTGGTGAGGATAAGTGTAGCCAGCTAAGTAGAGGACAAAGCAGCACCCATAGCCAGTAACTAGTCATGGATAACCTTGGCCTTCATGAGAAACGACTGCATGGAACTGCCTTCAAGAAATAACAAACCGTAGAGTTGTCCCTGCAAGGTAACTGCCCTCATCAATGAATCTCAAGCAAAGAGATCCTCCAATTTAGACCATACCTGATGAGCACTGGTGAGAGTTTGCACGGTCAGTGAGACATCCTCTGTGATGGTCCGCACAAGCACATAATGCGCCTTGGAGTCCCGATTCTCCCAGTCTTGTAATTCCGGAGCAAATTCATCCTCCTGATCCTGTGTCCACCACCTAGAGTTTGGAGGACGCTCGGGCTTCCTTTCAGTGCCATGAACAATATCCCACAAACCCTTGTGGATGAACCAGATCCGCATCTGAAGCTTCCAATGAGCATAGTTGGGTCCTTTCAACTTGTCATTCTTGTTCGTACAAGGGGAGAGCCATATCCACAGCAACAAGAAACACAGATCTCAGCTTTCAAACACTTCTCTCAAGTGCTTTCCAACGAAGCGAGGCTCCAGAACCAATCAGCCCCCTTTCAAACCTGAGAGAGGCTGCTGGACAGCAGCAAAACAGTCCAAGAAACCACCGGGAACCTCCTACCGGCAGGGTAGGGACTCATGGAGGAAGGAGGAAATGTACAACCACTTGTCTGGCAACTCCACATGCAAGAGAACTCACCAACAACTGATGCCAGAGCAGAATTTGCAGCCAAAACTCCAACGCAGGCCTCTGTAGAAGAAAACGCAGCCAAGTACTTGGTCGGCTGGCCTCTGTAGGAGAAAATGTTAGAAGTCATCTCCTGTCTTTATCAGACATCACGGCCTCTGTTGTGGGTGTACCCGCCCTGTATAGGTGTTTTATCATTTTTCCTCACTCCCCGTATTTTTTCCCCATTTTTCCCTATTTTTCTAGGGTGTGGGAGGCAGTGTAGGACCTGTCGGCTGTACCAGATGCTGGCCGACTGGTCACAGGCAGTCCCAGTTGCTCTCTGTGCCGACTGCACACGAGTGATGGCCTACTTTGATATGCTGGCCGACTGCTGTATTTTCTGGTCGTGGGCATTTCAGGTCCAGTCGGCTGTCCATGTACTGGCCGACTGCACTCATGGGCCCATATAAAATGGCCCCATGGCCCCCCATCTATTGTATTCAGTTTTTCCTCGGGATCTTGTGTATAGAGAAGAGTTATACGCCTATCTCTCTCCTTCTCTTGTGCTGTCTATTTTCTGCACTCTACTTGCTCGTTCTGGGCAACCCCCTTGCGCCTCGGTGGCTTGCAGAGCTCGAATCGAGGGAGGGTGTTGGAAGGTTGGCGATTTCGAGCGTGTGATCTATGGCTAGAAGGTGCCTTGGATTATCCCATAAGTGGAAGCATGGGAAGTTGAAGAGCCATATATAGGCTAGAGTGGCACCTTGTCATAATGATCTCCTCCGGCCGGTGCTTTGGGAGGCAGCTCACCGGGAGATGGGAGCCCGGTGGAGGGATGCTGCAGTGCCCGTTGGGGGTGTTCGTGGAGCTCGATGGTGATGCGTCTCCTACGTGCGTTAGTCTTCCGCTGCGCATTCTGACATGGTATGAGAGCCGCTTGCAGGTTTAGAGTTTTTTTTTCCCACCAACCCACCCTTTTCAGTTACATCCCCGCAATGGCAGATTTGTTAGAGATGGCTGAGAAGCATGTGAAGATCCCGACTCTCCCCTCGTTCCCAGTGGACCGTCAATTGGACGGGAACAATTACGGCATCTGAAAGGTTATGATGGAGTCTGTGCTGGAGTCATATGACCTTGTTGATTTCATCGTTATCGGGGTTCCACGGCGGCCGGAAGCAGAGGAAGGGGAGTTACTGTCAATGAAGAAGGACCGCGAGGCACAGGCATAGATGTGGGATCGTGTCAACGCCAGGGTCCGGTCATTTATTTTCCTCAATTGCACACCACAAGTAATCAATCACGTAAAGCATATGACGCTGGCCAGAGGCATATGGCAGCACTTGGCTTCTCTTTATAACAAGGTATCACCCATGAAGAGGATCTCCTTGGAAGTGCAGATGTGGGTTATGAACCCTGCAAAGTCATCGACGATGCGGGAGCACATTAACAAGCTGCAAGCCCTTCAGCAGGAAGTCCTCCAGGCTAGGAAGGAGATATCATCTGAAGACATGGCCATTACTTTGCTGTCCCACTTGCTTGCTCAGTATTCCGCTTTCTACTCCTCTTTGATTACAA
Organism: Cibotium barometz; assembly: GCF_041138505.1. Taxonomy (NCBI): domain Eukaryota; kingdom Viridiplantae; phylum Streptophyta; class Polypodiopsida; order Cyatheales; family Cibotiaceae; genus Cibotium; species Cibotium barometz. Next base: position 28,159,480 of record NC_141057.1, on the reverse strand, counting down.
GTGGCAGGCTCAGCACCATTACCTGGGAGGAGCTTGGGCCCATGGTCTTGGACCAGGAGGAACGTTTCACGATCCCTCCTCACAACGGAGGTTTGGAGGCCTCAACTGGCCAACGGTCGAAAGGCCGGAATAACAACAAGGGCAAAGGGAAGGCTTCACCGGAGAAGTCTTCTGAGAAGAAGCCCGACACAGAACGAGAGAGGCTAAAGGCCGAACGATCCTGCAATGATTGTGGCGAGAAAGGCCACTATTGGAGGAAGTGTCCTAAGCGGACTAGGAAGAGTGCTGATTCTTCAGCCTCAACTGCAAAGACTCCTGCATTTGTGCACTTAGAGATGATGGACTCCGATGCTTCATTGTCTTCGAGCAAGGTGGCAGTTGGCTTCACCGTGAAGGATACCCGGTAATGAATTCTTGACAATGGTGCTTCCAGGCACATGACTCCGTCCCGTGACTTCTTTTTGGATCTGAAACCGCAGTCAAGTCGCATTTTTATTGGCGACAACTCCACTATTCTGATACACAGGGAGGACCGGATGGAGATTATTCCTGACGGCAAGGGGGGCAAGCATGCTTCCCGTGTTCTTTACGTCCCTGCTCTGGGTTTTCATCTTCTGTCAGTGCATGAAGTATGCAAGACTGGCTTTCGGGTGGAATTTGAGGAGCATTCAGTTGCTCTACGGGACTGTGAGACTGGCCAGGTTGTTTGGGAAGGCGGTGTGGAGAATGGTATCTACAAGCTCTCTGCACTCTCCTCTCGTTGGACAGGTTCTCACGTCGGATATCTGTCGCACTTTGGTTTTGGCCACTGATGACTGTACCAGATTCACGTGGGTCTACTTTCTTTCACAGAAGGACCAAGCTTTTGCACGGTTCAAGGATTGGCACGTGATGGTGGAGAAAGAGTCTGGATTGCAGGTAAAGACTCTCAGGGCTGACAAAGGGGGTGAATTCTCCTCGACTGTATTTCTCAGATTTCATGCAAACCATGGCATCAAGAGGGAACTGGCCAATACACAATCGCCTTCAGAGAATGGAGTTGTAGAATGCAAAAACAGGACTATGGTGGAGATGGCGATGACCATGCTGGAGCATCCTGATCTTCCTCGTCCACTTTGGGGAGAGGCTGTGGCAACGGCTGTCCTTACCCTCAACCGGTCTCCAACGACTTCAGTACCTAATATGACTCCGTTTGAGGCCTACTTTGGCAGGAAACTTGATGTCTCGCACTTCCGTGTTTTTGGGAGTGATGCGTTGTGACATTCTTTATTACGGAGAGGAGTAGGCTATGTGTGACTCATGTGATTGAGTCTACTTCATCACATGATGTATTTTAGATATGGTTGATGATAGCCATGTTTCTTCTCATATTTACGATGATGCTTTTACACATGAGGAGATGATGTATAGTGAGAAGAGTTATGATGCAGTAGAAGATTTCATTGAGCTTCTTGATGATGATCTCAAGAAGCTAGTTTTGGCTAGCATTGATGCAGATATACGAGTCTTGTAGATGTTCTAGTTACTTGTGATCAAGATTTGGAGGTTCCATTTGTTGTTCTGAGCCTACTATGCATGTTCCGAAGAAGCAGAGGGGGAAGCTTGACTCCAAATCCCGCAAGCTTATATTTGTGGGGTATAATTCTCTTTCCAAGGGATACAGATTGTATGATCCAGACAGGAACGAGATTGTTGTCGCCGGGATGTGGTCTTTGATGAGCATGTTCCAGTATCCACTGTCGAGGAGCCGCCACTTGTTGGAGATCCAAAAGAGTCTGATGATGATTCCCAGACCATTGCTCCAGTTGATCAACCTTAGTCAGCACAAGAGGTTGAGCCCGCAGCTGGAGTAGAGCCCCCGCAACAGCACCACGATCTGTTCGAGTACCTAGGTGGTTGTTGGACACCCTTTGGGAGTCAGGTGTCACGGAGTTACCCTCCCAGTGGACCACAGAGAACGGCCCTCGAAGATCACACTGAGTCCGAGACAAAAGCAATATAGCAGAGCTTCTTCAGGTAAACTATGCTCTGATGTCTCGTATTATGCGGGATAAGGAGCCCACTTCCGTCAAGGAAGCCCTCTCACAAGATACATGGAGGAAAGCCATGCAAGTGGAACTTGATGCCATCGAGAAGAACAACACATGGGAGTTGGTACCGAGGCCGTCGAAACGGTCAGTCATTGGTGTCAAATGGATCTTTAAGACCAAATATGCGTCAGATGGGTCGGTGGACAAACACAAAGCCAGACTTGTGGCTAAAGGTTATGCTCAGCGACTAGGCATCAACTACGAGGATACCTTTGCACCGACAGCATGGATGTCCACAATTCGGACCGTTCTTGCCCTTGCTTCTTCTCAGAGGTGGCCCGTGTATCAAATGGATGTAAAATTTGCGTTCCTTAAAATGGTGACTTGCAGGAGGAGGTGTATGTTGAGCAGCCTTCAGGCTTTGTTGTTCCAGGATCAGAAGGGATGGTTTACAGGTTATGTAAGGCCTTGTATGGTCTTAAGCAGGCTCCCAGGGCTTGGAATCAGAAGATTGATTCCTTCTTTGTTCGGACTAGATTTCAGAGATCAGTTGCAGATCCTAACCTGTATCTCTTTCGGGAACGCGGCATGGTTACGATTATCATCCTTTATGTGGATGATCTCATTCTCACCGGCGGTCATGTGGAGCACATTGGCGTGACGAAGGCTGCCTTGTCAAAGGAGTTTGAGATGACCGACTTAGGCTTACTCCACTTCTTCTTGGGATTGGAGATCTGGTAGACCCAGAGGGGGTTTTTTGTCTCTCAGCAGCAGTATGTTCATGAGTTACTTGAGGCCTTTGGGATGGAGAACTGCAAGCCTATTACTTCGCCGATGGACCCAAACACAAAGTTAACCGTTAATGATCCTTGTGAGCCAGTTAATGCCTCGCAGTATCGGAAGTTGGTTGGTTCATTGATCTAGTTGCTGAGCACCAGATTGGACTTGAGCTTCTCCGTGGGGCTGTTGAGCTCTTTTATGCAGATGCCATTGAAGTCTCATTGGGACGCAGGATTGCAAATCTTGCGGTATCTGCACAGTACGAAGGATCTAGGACTCTTTTACACAGGAGGGGATGGAGTCAAACTCCAAGGTTCGAGTCACTCAGATTGGGGGGAGGAGATCCAGACACGAGGAGATCTACTTCAAGTTACAGTTTTACCCTCGGCTCAGGAGCAGTTTCTTGGAGCAGTAAGAGGCAGCCAACTATTGCCCTATCTTCAACAGAGGCAGAGTGCCGGGCTACTTGTGGTGCTACTTGCAAGGTTGTGTGGTTGCGGAGGCTGCTAGGTGAGATTGGGTTTCCACAGAAGGAGCCCACAGTCATCCAGTGCGATAACCAGAGTTGTATAGCTATTGCTCGGAACCCGGTCTTCCATGCCCAAACCAAGCACATAGAGATACAGTATCACTTTGTATGTGAGAAGATCTTGGCTGGTGACATCTTGCTACTTTATTGTTCGACGGAGGACAATGCGGCGGACCTCTTCACGAAGTCTCTACCTCAAGCTACGCTCACGCGGCACTCCAGCTCCCTAGGGTTGATTTCACAGCCAGGAGCTAGAGGGGGTGTTAGAAGTCATCTCCTGTCTTTATCAGACACCAGGGCCTCTATTGTGGGTGTGCCCGCCCTGTATAGGTGTTTTATCATTTTTCCTCACTCCCCATATTTTTTTCCCATTTTTCCCTATTTTTCCAGGGTGTGGGAGGCAGTGTAGGACCTGTCGGCTGTACCAGTTGCTCGCCCACTGGTCACAGGCAGCCCCAGTTGCTCTCTGCTGCTAGCCGACTGCACACGAGTGATGGCCGACTTTGATATGCTGGCCGACTCCTGTATTTTCTGGTCATGGGTATTTCAGGTCCAGTCGGCTGTCCATCTACTGGCCGACTGCACTCATGGGGCCATATAAAATGGCCCCATGGCCCCCCACGTATTGTATTCAGTTTTTCCTCGAGATCTTGTGTATAGAGAAGAGTTATACGCCTATCTCTCTCCTTCTCTTGTGCTGTCTATTTTCTGCACTCTACTTGCTCTTGTGGTCTCAGATTTGGTTATCATTTCCGCTGTGTATTTTGAGAGAAAAACGCAAACACCAAACTAGCTGGCAGCAAGGGAAGGGCTGGCTGGACCAGAAAATGCAGCAAATTAGGGAAACGCAGCAGATGTTTGGGACTCATCTGCAGCCAGGAGGAACTAGGGCAGAAAACGCAAGGCACAGATGAGAAGGCGGGCAGATTTGCAAAAGATGGAGCAGCCTGAACCTAAGCGAGTGATACCATGTTGGAGAATGCTCAGGCGGAAGCATAAACAAGATGAGAGAGAGTAGAGAGAGCTTGTGGACAAGATCACCTTTCATATTAGCTTGAAGCTTTACAGTGGCAATAGGCTAGCAAGAGATGTTCAACTTGTGCAAGGGAAGTGGATGAAATAGTGAATAATGGGGGAACTCCTTATATAGTGCATGAGTGAGCTGGTCAACTGCCTCTAGGACTGGCTGACTGCTCACAAGACAAATAAATAGGAGAAAATGCATAAAATACCCAATAAATGGTACAACCCAAATACACTGAGATGCATAAATTCTAACATAGTGATGTAGCGAAGCCATCATACTTCTCTGGAAGAATTCGGATGCACCTCCGGGCCAACTCCTCACTAGTGTGTGTAATCCCTACAACAGCCATTTGATCTTGTAGATTTTTAATCCACGAGGTAAATGCTTAAGCAGCTTCTCCTTCAGCAAACTTTTCAACCGACGCAGCCATACAGTACCTCCACAGGCCCAAGACAGCAGTTTACATCTGCGTTTATGCATCTACCTTGGCCAGCAGCTGTTCAGTCCCCTCCAGTCCTGCGTTTGCAGATCTACAGCCATACAGCAATCTGCGTTTCAGTCCAGCATCAGTTCTACAACAGTATTCTGCCTTCTTCTGTGCATCCCCTCCAGTCCTGCGTTTGCAGATCTACAGCCATACAGCAATCTGCGTTTCAGTCCAGCATCAGTTCTACAACAGTATTCTGCCTTCTTCTGTGCATCATCCATACATGCAACAATCATCTAGTGAAGGTAACATATCATTCATAAGCATTTACAGCATAGTTACATAGCTTAGAAAAGTCCACCGCATTCCTTTCTCAACCTCAGGTGGGCATCCCTTCCTCATGCCCTTGGGAAGAGTGCATAGGCTCGAGATCAGTTCATTGAGGTGTTTCTAGAGCCGTGTACAATTCAGCCAAGCTTCCGATCCTCCGAGATCTTGTGTTTGGCTTATCTACAATCCACAGTCATTCTCCCTAAAGTAATAAAGCAAATACTATCTCGTTATCGGGATAAGGGGCCCTTCAATGGGTAATTTGGGACCCAATCTGGTGTACAGTTCTCATCTCTCTCTCTCATATCTCTTTAAAGTTTGAAGTCATTAAAGTGGATTGCTAAACTCACGAAACTCAGGATACAGAAGATGGTGTGAGCATTTGTGTGAAGGTATCCTCCAATACGAAGACTTCCGCTGCATATTACATTGGTATCAGATTCAAATTGCCCACACACACCGTATCCTAGCGTGGGGGCATCCTTGGATGGTTAGATTGCGTTCTGGCACGACCACCGACTTCAGCATCATGTCTACAGAAGAGAGTACTCATCAGCCGGAAGACGTCTCCCCCGAAGGAGACCATGTTCTTCCGCCTACAGCAGACACCATAGCTCTTCTTAGAGCTCGGAACCAGCTGCTCATGGAGCGTCTCCAACTCTTGAAGGTAGCAACAGCACGTCTTCCTCCGCCTCCAGCAGCACCCGACTACATCTCCCTCTTCTTTCAGATGGAACAACAAAGGAGAGAGGATGAGGCCCGAAGGAAAGAAGAAAAAGGATGAGGCCCAAGAAATCCGTTCATTCGTAGGTCTTTGTCAGGCCTATAGTACCCATGTCCATCATTTTTCCAACCTTGCAGCACCTCTTACCGACTTGCTCAAGGGGGTGAAGACTCACAAGCAGAAAGTCTCAGTTACAGGCAAGGTGCTTGATGCATTCCGTGCACTCCAGAAAGCTGCCTCATAAGCACCTGTATTAAAGTTAGCATCTTGGGACGAACCTTTCGAGGTCATCACTGATGCTAGCAATGTAGCCATAGGTGCAGTCCTCCAGCAAGACAATAGACCCGTGGCATATTATAGTAGAAAGTTGGATGTCGCCGAAAAGAATTATTCGGTATATGACAAAGAGCTTTTGGGTGTGATCACAGCACTCAAGCATTGGAAGCCTTTTCTTTATGGACAGGCTTTCACAGTGAAAACAGACCGCCAAGTACTTAAGTGGCTTCAGACTATGCCAAGTGCCCAGTGGAGTGATCGACAGGCCAGGTGGAGTCAAATCTTCCAACAATTTGGAGGTATGATTGAATACATCCCTGGTAAGCATAGCCCAGTAGCAGATGCTCTTAGTCGAAAGTCCAGCATCTAGGCAGTCCAAGAATCTACCATTCTCAAAATCACGGGAAAGGACTTAGATAGTATGAAAGACCAATATGTCGACTCCCCTGAGTTTGGTACTCAGTACAATTTGGCCCTCAATTCTGAGCTTGGCCACTATTCAGTACAGAACGGTTGGTTGTTCTACAAGAACCGTCTTTGTGTTACTCAATAAAGCGTTCCGCTCTTCTCCACGATGCCCATGACTCCTTAGTTGGAGGACATAAGGGTATCAATAGTACCCTCGAGAAATTAGAACGGTCCTTTTATTGGCCAAAGATGAGACGTGATGTCTATGCACATGTACAAGTCTGTAAGATTTGTCAAAAAGTCAAGGTTCCCCATACAAAGAAGGAAGGTTTACTTTAACCTTTGCCTATCCCCAACGGACTCATCGACATATCTATGGAGTCTGGACTTTGTAAGGCCTCTACCAACATCCACCGGATCACGTAACACTCAGTGTTTTGCCATTGTGGATCGCTTTAGTAAATTCTGCAAGCTCATCCCATGCACGCATACGGCCACAACCGAGGACGTAGCCCATCTGTTTCTCAAGCATTGGTATCCAGTTTGTGGTTTGCCTAGCACCATAACATCAAATAGAGATTCCAAGTTTACCTCGCATTTCTGGAGGGCATTATTTAAAAACTTCGGAACTAAGTTGCAATTGTCTAGTGCATTCCATCCGCAGACAGATGGCCAAACAGAAATTTATAAACAGTTGATGTTCTCAAGTCATACTGTCGTGACCAGCAGTCCAAATGGGAACATTATCTTCCATTGGTCCAAGCTATCTTGAACGACACTCATTCATCCAGTGTCGGACGGACTCCATATGAAGCAACCTTTGGTCGCCGTTTTTCTTCTCTTTTGACAAGAATGGTGTCTCCATCTTTAGAGGCTAATAAAACCACGGAAGCATTTTCCAAGATCATTGAGTCAGTCAAGGACCGCTTGACCAAAGCTCATGAAGCATATAGCAGACAGGCAAATAAGTCTAGACGAGATGTCCACTTCAAGAAAGGAGATTGGGTCTATTTGCGTATCATGAAACAAAGATTGAAACAAGTGGGCAAACGTTGTCCCAAGCTTTCATTCCGTAGTTTTGGCCCTTCTCCAATAGTCAAAATGTTAAGTGATGTCTCCATGAAGTTGAAGTTGCTAAAACCATATGTTGGTCCAGAAGTGTTTGATGTTTCAGATGAACAGCAGCCAGACGTGGTAGATGAAGCAGAAATTATTGAGCCCGAGCAGATCCTTCTTCATCGATGGAAGCATAGTTCCGATCGACGGATACGTCAGTTCTATATGAAATTCCGAGATCGAGGTACCCACGAAGCCGTATGGCTAGACGAGGAGTTCTTCCAGGAGTACCCCCAGTTCTTGGCGGACTACTTGGAAGCCATGAACCTGCCGCCAAGCTACGCAGGAGGGAATGTCACATGCACTCTGTACTCAGTGCATGGTGACAAACTAGCTCATCATTAGCAGTGCAACAGTTGTACATTATTAGAACCCAGTAGGATGATATTTGTTGTATGCCGAGACCCCATTGTATATCCTCAGTCCATAATAAGTCAGGCACGAGCTACGTAGGTCATTCCTCAGCCTTAGCGGGTCAGTCAGTCAATCAAGTCCCTTAACCCACTTGGAGAGAATCATTCATGCATGTAGAGTCAGTAGAAGCCTTAGGGTTTGCATCAAAAAGCACTCTACATCTTGCATAATATTCATTCATATGCATGTGCATCATTTAGAACATCCCAGAAGCCTTAGGGAATTTACTAGGATTTATCTGGTATTTTTCCAATATTTTATGGTATTTATTTAAGCATTTATTGTCATTTATAAACATAAAGTTTATTAAATTATGACCAGCCAACTTGACCAACCCCTATCTAGTATAAATAGGCTTGCATAGGGCTTAGTTCTACCATTCAGTCCTCAGAATCCAGGCGCCTCATATCCTCAGCCCCAGGAGCATCCCCGCCTGCAGCCATAGTCTCATCCAACCCTTGGAGCTTCTACGTTTGCTTCTCCAACCCTTGAGAACCTAGTTTTTTGCTTAGTCAGTCCTAGCAGTCCAACACAGCAGTACAGCAGTCCTTGTACCTCAACGCAGCAGTTCAGTAGATCATTCATCAGTTCAGCAGTCCCTACAGATAATAGGCACAGCCATACAGTACCTCCACAGGCCCAAGACAGCAGTTTACAACTGCGTTTATGCATCTACCTTGGCGATCAGCTGTTCATTTGCAGATCTACAGCCATACAGCAGTGCGTTTCAACCCTACAATCTGCGTTTCAGTCCAGCATCAGTTCTACAACAGGATTCTGCCTTCTTCTGTGCATCATCCATACATGCAACAGTCATCTGGTGAAGGTAACATATCATTCATAAGCATTTACAACATAGTTACATAGCTTAGAACAGTCCACCGTAGTCCTTTCTCAGCCTCAGGTGTGCAGCCCTTCCTCATGCCCTTGGGAAGAGTGCATAGACTCGAGATCAGTTCATTGAGGTGTTTCTACAGCCGTGTACAGTTCAGCCAGGCTTCCGATCCTCTGAGATCTTGCGTTTGGCTTATCTACAGTCCACAGTCATTCTCTCTAAAGTAATAAAGCAAATACAATCGCATTATCGGGATAGGGGGCCCTTCAGTAGGTAATTTGGGACCCAATCTGGTGTATAGTTCTCATCTCTCTCTCTCATATCTCTTTAAAGTTTGAAGTCATTAAAGTGGATTGCTAAACTCACGAAACTTAGGATACAGAAGACCGTGAGCATTTGTGTGACAGGATCCTCCAATACGAAGACTTCCGTTGCATATTACAAAACTTTATGCACTATTCTTGCTAAGAGCACCTAAGCTTTGATACCATAAAAGAATATGACGCAGCAGAAAGAGATAGCAAGACAAAGCACAATAGACAATGCAATAAATACACAATGGAGAGGATTCAAAATTTTTGATTATACCAAAAGGGATACAAGTGATAGTAGTGATGTCCACCCATGCGCTCTCAAGTAGAGCTTACATGGCGATCTAGACAGACTCTGGATGGAGGATGTACGAAGTGTAGAAGGGGATCAATACTCACAAGCATTAGATGCCTTAGCTCATGGCAACCATGTCCATGTATAGTACTGTAGGCGGTGTGGTAGACGCGTATACAACGAGGACGGTTACACTGCATAGACCCGGTCACCACCCGCGTATCAAGAACCTAGCCAACTGACCACCAACCACCGCCCACTAATAATGGACCTGGTACCAGAGAGAATATTCTAGGAAATATTCCTCATACTGTCGCCTCGGAGACTCCTGCCCCCGAACCCCCCAGTCAAGGTGCTTCCCCGAGCCCCACCATCATCAATGGTCACAATAATGACCCCATCGGCATCTAAGCCGGGGTTGCCACTAAAGACATGCACCATGGCTACTCCTCATAATGGGAGCCTAACAAATGTGCATTATACATCAAAGTGAGATACATGCTAAGAGGCGGGCATTGAGTGTATACTAGCAGAACGCCCCAGCCACATTCAACCGCATGATGATGCGGGTTTTCTGGGACTTGATTGGAGAGTGTGTTCATATTTTTGGATGACATACTGGTATTTTTCAACTGCGGTTGAGCAGCATGACATTGATGTGGAGAAAGTCTTGAAGTTGCTGGAAAGCAATGAGCTCTACGTCAAGATTCACTACCTTGGATACATAATCAATGCTGAGGGCATCCGACTTGATCTGACCAAGGTAGTCGAGATTGTCAATTGGGAGATACCACAGACTACATACGACATTAGATCCTTTGTGGATATATGCCAAGCACACTCCACCCACATAGAGAGATTCTCTAACCTCTTAGTGGATCTCACAGATCTACCAAAGGGTGTCAAGACTAGAAGGCAGCGGATCCGAATGACTCCACGAGTGTTGAAGGCATTCAAGAACCTCAAGGTGGCTTTGTCAGAAGCGCCTTGTCTAGCGCTTGTCTCATGGGACGAGCCGTTCCAAGTAATCACCGATGTGAGTAACATCGCAATTGGAGTTGTATTGCAACAGAATGGCCATCCAGTAGCTTACATGTCCTGTAAGTTACTGCCTGTAGAAACAAATTATCTACGATCGGAAACTCCTAGCAGTTATTCAGGCCTTGAAACATTGGAAGCATTAAACCATACAGAATCATTATCCACTGGAATGGGATGAGTCATTCTTCGCCCGATTGAACTCTGCGCTTAAAGCCTTTCTTTTATGGCCGTGAATTTGAGATTCACACTGACCATCATGCATTGCGCTGGATTCAGACAATGCCAAGTGCACAGTGGAGTGACCGTCAGTACCATTAAAGCTAAATCTTCCAGCAATTTGGTGGTATGATCGACTACCTTCCACGAAAGGCCAACCCAATGGCCAATGCTTTGAGCAGGAAGGGAACATGGACATTGATTCAAACCACTAGACTCGACCTTGTTGGTACGGGACTAGATGACATGAAGCACACATAAACGGATTTCGAGGAATTCCGTGCACAGTGGGAGCAAGCATTGGATGCCACAGGACCATGCCAGTTTTTGATACAAGATGGTTGACTTTTCTACAAAGACCGACTTTGTGTCATGAAGTCGTTCAGGGCAGCTCTTCTCCATGACACCCATGACGCCATCACTGGTGGTCACCGGGACATGAATTCAACTCTAGAGAAGTTAGAAAGACTATTGGCCAAGAATTGTTGGAGTAAAGGCATAATGCCCACCCTTATAGTGTGTACAAGCCCATAAGTTATAGTACATAGTACACTTAGTACTTTTAATGTACTAAGTGCACTATGTGTACTAGTGCAATACACATGTGTGATAGGGGAGTCACACACTCATTCCCATGAGTTGACTTATCCCCACAACTCTCTCTCTCTCTCTCCCTTGTTCTCTCTGTGTATGTCTCCCACACATGAACCTAACCCTAATTCTTCTTCTCCCATTCAAAGAATGAGGCACGATGTGTTCACTCATGTGCAACACTGTCACGTTTGTCAAAAAGTGAAAGCTTCTTGTAAGGTTGTTACAGCCTTTACCAATTCTCAAAGGACCTTTCTAGGATATATCGATGGAATTTGTCACAAATCTGCCTCCCAATCCGAGTAAGCATCGTACCCAGTGCTTAACTATTGTTGATAGATTTAGCAAATTTGTTATGCTTATTCCATGCAGAGCCAATGTGACCGCCGAAGATGTTGCCCATTTGTTCATTCGGCATTGGCACCCGATTGGCGAGATCCCTAGGACCATAATGTCACACCGAGATGCCAAGTTTACCAGTCATTTCTTGAGGGCATTGTTTGATAATTTAGATACTAAATTGAATTTTCCTAGTGCATTTTCACCCACAGATTGATGGCCAGACAAAAATCTACAACCAGTTGGCCTTTAATGTGCTGAAGTGTTATGTCCACGATCAACAAGGTAAGTGGGAATCGTATTTGCCTCTAGTTCAAGCAATTTTAAATGATTCATTTTTTCCAGCTATTGGAAGGACTCAATATGAAGCAGCGTTTGGAAGACCATTCCAATCGCTATTGAGCAGAACCTCGTCTTCAATACCTGAAGCGAACAAAATGACGGAGTCTTACCAGGAGATTTTAGAATCAATTAAAGACACGTTGGCTAAAGCACAGGAGGCCTACACTCGACAAGTCAACAAAGACCGAAGGGATATGAAGTTCTCAAGTGTTGTGGGTTCTAGACCTTTTATTGACATATTCATATTTTCTCATGTTTGAACTAGTCGTGAGGATTTCTGCAGTGGGACTGTTGTCGGCCAGCTTTAGGACATTCGGCCAACTACATGGTCTCCCTATATAATGTCCTCTTTCTCTCATCACTTGTATCCAACTCGATTCATTCATTCATAGGCACATTGTTCTACACCACTTGTTGGCTAGTATTGCCATTGTCAAAGTCTCATGCTACATAATAAGATGTTCATTGTCTGATGTCTCCCCCTCTCTGCCTCTCTCCTTCTCTCCTATGTTTGGCTTCCACATTGTGCAACTTTATCAAATTGGGTTTATCTTCGGATTATGAAGCAAAGACTGAAACACGTGGACAATTGATGCCCAAAGTTATCGCTCAGGAGCTTCGGACCATTTCCTATCCAGAGAAAGATCAATGAGGTGTCAATGAAGTTGAAGCTACCTCCGAGCTGGACTATGCACAATGTGTTCCATGTCAGTTGGCTAAAACCATATGCAAGTCCAATCCCTTGAGAAGTGAATGACGAGGTGGAACAAGATATAGTTGATGAAGCTGAGTAATGGTTCCAAAACAGATCCTTTTGCACTGCTTCAAGCATGGCTCAAGCCGAAGACAAAGATGTTCCTCACAAAGTTTCAAGATTGAGGGACTCATGAAGCAGTTTGGCTCAAGCCGAAGACAAAGATAGTTCCTCACAAAGTTTCAAGACCGAGGGACTCATGAAGCGGTTTGGCTTGACAAAGAATTCTTCAAAGACTATCTGGCTTTATTGACACACTATTAGGAGGCTATGCAACTTCCGTCAAGTTAAGCAGAAGAGGATGTCACGTGCATCCCGCACTTGGATGCCACGTGGACATATCTGAACAAGAAGATGCAGACCCTGGAGAAATCTAGGTTGTGGGGAGAATTAAGAATAGGCCGATCAATAGTGTTTAGGGGTATAAATACCCAAGGCGTAATTCAGGTCAATCATCTCATAATTCACATAGGGGCTTGTGTATTCCAAGGGCCAGGACGGCCAAGGGGAGTGCTCAGCCAAGGTGAAGAGTGCAAGTCAAGAACCAGTCTTTATTTGGAGATTTAGATCATTCTAATAAAATAAATACACCATTCATGGTGGGGGAAAAGAAGAATGTGGCGGCAGATGCATTGTCCAAAAAGCCATATGTGACTACAGTGTCAGTTGCTGCACATGGGGATTTATCTGCCATGTGTGAATTGTACCATACAAATGCTGATTTTGGGCATTTATGGGTTGATTTGATGACTGGTCGTATACATGCCTCATACGTGATCAAAGGTGACTATCTCATGAAAGATAACTGTACATGTATTGTGTCAAACATGAGGCAAAAGGTCATTGCTGAGTGCCATGCTCCTCCTTCTACAAGATAGAGGTATCATACCTACTACGTGCATGATTGAGTGCTATTTCTTTTGGCCAAGTATGCGCAAGGATATCGAGGCATATGTACGTGCATGTATCATATGCACGTACATGCATCACATGCACGTACATATACGCAAGGATATTGAGGGCTGAGGGATATGCACGTGCATGTATCACATGCCAAAAGGTCAAGTTTGACAGGCAAAAGGCTCCAGGTTTGCTTCAGTCATTGCCTATTCCCTCGCAACCATGGGAAAGTATTGCAATAGACTTTATCATGGATTTGCCTCGTACTCAACAAGGCAATGATGCTATTTGGACCACTACTCACACATTTAGCAAGCAAGCACACTTCTTGCCGGTCAAAAAGACTATTTAGCCAGAGTATAGTCAAGATATTTGTGGCACAAGTGTTCAAACACCATGGTATGCCTAAGTCCATTGTGGGGGATAGAGATCCCAAGACTACAAGCCTCTTTTGGAAAGCTGTATTTGAAAATATGGGCACGAAGCTGGACTTTTCGTTGGTTTATCACTCACGGGTGGATGCACAAAGTGAGGTAGTGAATTCAGCTATGTTGGATCCACTCAAATGCTATGCTGCAGATCAAAAAACAGCTTGGGAGAAGTACCTACGCTGGTAGAGTTTGCATAGAATAGCACAATGCATACCTCCACGAGAAAGGCCCCCTTATGGCAAAGTGATATTGCCACCCATCCTACATAGTAAGGATGAGAGCTTTGCAACAAATGAGTATGTCGGTGTTCATAAAATCGTTTGGGTTGTGTGTTGACGATTTCACTCTCAGCCTCTCTCTCGAACAGAGAATTCAATTGTAATCGTCCTTTTCTTGTATATAATGCACACAGTAGTTTAAGGACACTTGTATGTGCTGTGTGATTCTGCAACACTCTTCTCTATTTCTCTTGCACATAGACACACGTGTTCTACAGATCAAGTACACCGATGCACTACTCTCAGAATGTTTTCAATTGTAATTGTATAATGCCAGTAGCTCCCAGTCATTCAAAGCTTGTACAAGAATCAACACCCTTTTGATGATACAATACCATAAGAGAGGGAGGGGGGGCGGGCCCGACCCATCTTTGAGCCCTAGTGCAATGTTTATGGTCATGAGATCAAAATGGTTTCATCCTTCCTGCTTATGTGCGGTTAATTAAGTTAATGGTTGATCATCCCGAGATACACGCTCCCTGTTACACATACTCTGCTTGCTTGACATTTATCTGCAGAATCTCTAAGGTCAACCTTATCTCTAAGCCTTTTTTTTAAGATGATTCACATGCAAAACATAGAGGGGTTTCACATACAAGCTGTCACACACATTTAGCACTAAAAGAAAGCTCTCCTTTGCTGTCACCTTGGTGTCACCTAACAAAATCCCTTACACTCTTCAGAATGAGTGGTCCATTTACCTTTGGAAGGGCCCTCATCCAAGAATTCGACAAACCTAAGCCAGTAGATCCTCAGCCTCCAAGTGATGCATCTCCCAGCCAAGAAACTCCACAAACTGATTAGGAAGGGTTTATCTTCAATTCTAGATTTTTCCGTTTTTTTTAAACTCCAGACACTTAAGACTTTGATGGTCTCATGTTTGTACTCAGTCTCATAGATTAAGTTGGCGTCCACCAGCAGAAGTTAATAAAGCTTTCTTTCTTTCTCCCCCCCTTTTTCTTCTCATAGATATTGTTCTTTGAATGTGAGCATTTTGTATTAAAGAAGATCCTATCTTCTCCTTCTGCACTAGATTTTAGGTGGTAAGCTGTGACCTGTAAAACTGGATCATCACATGCAGCATCAACAAGTCTCCCCCTCGCAATCAAGCACAGCAAGTGTGTCTTGTGAACTAGCTCTGCAAACTCCTGCAAGAACATCACTAGGTCACAAAAAGGGAAAAGACCAATGCATATATGTGGGTTGATTTTTTCCACCTAGTGTTGTGCACTTAAAACAGTGGTGAACCTTATCTTTTGCATTAGCTCTCCTTACGATACGCTTCCCTGCTTTCTTCTCCAATGTTTCAGGGGTGTCCATGTCAACTTCAATCTTGATCTCCCCAGCCCACGGTTTATCGTCTTCTTGATCACCGCCAGCGACAGCAGCAGATCCAAGCTCCCATTCAAATCCATCATCCATATAAGACCCCCCTTCTAGAACATCTTCACCCTTCAGTCTCAAATCTTGAATCTGTTTCCGCTCCATCGGCACACACGTGTCCAGATACTTTGAAAGCATTGCCTCATCATTCTCCCCGACTTCAACCAATTCACTGCTGGCAGCTGGGATGCCACCTTTCCCAGTAGAGGAACCATACTTGACATCCACTAAAGTTGAAGCCACAGCTCCACATATCAAAGAGTTTTCACAGGGTCCACCATCATGCCTCTTGATTCGCTGATGAAACAGGTTCGCCTCTCCTTCAAGAAAAACATTTTTCCTGCCTCTTTTCTGGCAACATACACACATAGAAGTTTTCAAACAGTTGGACTGGCCTACCAATACAAAATGCCCATCTAAAAAAATGCATGATTAAAGTTTTGTTTTAATTTAGAGAAAAAATGTGGAAAGCCTTACTTGCTACAAGAGAATTTTAAGAATTTTTTTATTCAAGTTTTAAAAAAATAGAATTTTAATCGTTTGTTGTTTTACAGAGATTGTGTTGACATACACTTACTCCACTATTAGGGTTAAAACCATCCCTAACTCTCTTTGACCGCTCCTTGGATGCTGCAGCCCTCACACCAGCACGATCTAGAAGCTTGCCAACATCTTGTTTGGATGCTTCTGCTAGAGTTGCTGGAATGAAATTGATTTTCCAAAATCAATGCTTTATAACAAAAAATTCTACTCTACCAAGTAAGAATTACATAAAGAAGAAACATGTCTATCAGGGCGATCCCCCCTCCCAACATCATCGGCATTTTGATGAACATGAATCATGTGTTGTTTGACACGCACATGACTTAAGTCTTACTTCATAAACATAGAAAAATGAGTCTGGATTAAAAATTTTGTAATCAAGATGGCAGACAAGGCATAGAATATGAACGACATCATAAGGCCGCATGTATTAGCTCACACTACCATCCGGTGGCATCCCAGCAACTCTAACATGGCTTTGCCTCATTACAAACATGAGCTTAGTGGCGTGCTCCATGGCAAGATAGTGAACTGCAACCACACTACTTACAATGTTCAGGTGCAGAGCTGTTCTGACTAGAGTTTTCTTGAGAAGGAGCATGTAAGTTCTCCAAAAGGCCCTGAAAGTCTGCATTAACAGTATGAGTTTGGGAGAGTCAGCAAAACATCAGTAAAACACTACTGTTTTCTTAAGAAGGCACTAAACACACGTGAAGCATCAAAAATACATCATTGAGCCAAACTTAATTACTATAGATACCCTTCTTACATATCTGAGAACAACCTAATATAATGTCCAAGTTCTAAATTATACTCAAAGTATTGTAAGTACATATGTGTATGTATGTATGTATGTATGTATGTATGTATATTATTTATGTATTTATTTATTATACTTTGATATGCACTATTGCCCCGGTAAATGCAATTCTGCAAAATTAATAAAAGTTTTACAAAAAAATGTATTGTAGTATGCAAGAACGCAACGAAAAATGTGTTCTGATATGCAATAGTCACCTAAATACAGAGGAAAGTGGTATGCTTAATTTTCCCTCATTTATTATAATCACACAATGAATGCGTTGAGGAGAGCGCTGCAATACCTGAAGAGAGCTGGCCAGACCTTGTGTTTCTTCTGGGGTTCATTTCTGAATGAAAATTGATAATGGGTCAACTTGCAGTATCACAGAAAAACCTCTTGGGAATGCCAAAAAAAAAAACGTGGGCTCAACGTCTCAGGTCGGTCTGCACTTTAGAAAGAACTAATTTTGTCCATGATTAATGGGTTCGACTGGTTTCATACGTACTGGTCGACAAAAGTAAGGGGTGCCGGCCAGACCATGTGAGATGACAACACTCTCGCACAACCTAAGTTCCTTTAATTCCCAGGTTGCTTGCACATTATCGTCATATCCATTTCACAAGCATTTTGGTCTCCTTATCATGACTTCTTCTTCTTCTTTGAGAGAGAGAGAGAGAGATTAGTTATTATGGATGGATTAAAGCATCCCATCAAGTACAATAGGGTTCAAACTTGGGTTCCTCCCAATGGAGTGGAACACCCTCACAAACCCGACTACATCCTCAAGGAGAATTTTAAAATCTAGAAAAGCATTTATATTATTTTAAGGCAGTGCCCCTAATCTGGAGACATATGCCATGTTTAGCAACTTTGTCCTATGTCCCTGCACACGTTGTGTTCTAGTTGAAAAATTTGACATACGATGGATATTGGTATCCATTGCTTTACAATACTAACAAATCTACTCTAAATGCAAGACCACCTGCCATTTAGATCCACACCAAAATCCTTGAGTCTAGCCCTAATACTAACAAATCTAGCTCCAAATGCAAGACCACAAATCCACAAAAATTCCTTAAGTCTTATGCTTGTATGCATCCAAGCTTCATAATGCTTGGTATCGGAGGGAGTGTCTGAGGATGCCAAACAGCTTTCAAGAGAGGAAGTGGTATATCGATGAGAGAGAGCTCCCATGTGAGGACAAAATTCTAGAGATTAAGCTCAAGGAGTAGACACTACCATGCTTGGAGGTGATCCAGACAAATGGAGGACAACTCATCCTAGAGTCCATTCCAGTTTTTTAGGACATGGAAGAGTTTTTAGACTTTTCTCTCTAAACCCCTTGAGGAGGAGGAGGAGGAGATGAGTGATTTTGTAGTGGTGTCTACCATGCTAGTTAAGCATCCAAGGTAAAGGAGGTAGTTCCACTGCCCCACACTTCCCAAGGAGAGGCAATGGCATAGACATTATTGGTCTAGTAGCTCTGTTATTGGAGTTTGGACTAGTATGTAGAACAGAGAGCGAGTTTCACAAGAAGATCTGTACCAGGTTGGAGTGGTAGAGCATCAGTTGCACCCGTGCTCCAAGTTATAAGCAGGAGGGTATGTCATGTGCACACTCTCGCAAGTGTAATGTGGACATGCTTTTACCGATTCGCCAAGCTTAGAGGTCAAGTATGTGGCTGAATTTATGTGTTTGTAAGGGCTATTGTGCCAGTTTCTTATAATATTATCTACGCACCCAAACAACAGCCAAGTCTTGACAAAGTTATTAGGTTATTGTGTGAACACACATAGTTGGACATTCTTATTAGGATTGGTGTCAACTCACTAACATTAGACATTATAAATAGGAGTCTAGGCCATAGTCATATTCATTCATTGATCAATTAGGCATCATCATTGAGGACTCAAGAGTAGTGCTACCCTTCAACATCTCTATTAAGCGTTATATATACTTAATGTTAGTAATTCATGATAGATTAGGTCATCTCTCTCTCTCTACTGTGTATTGAGTATGTTTAAGTTTTGATTAGGCACTAATCACATTTTATCAATCATAAACACGCTTCTGCAAACACCCATGTTAAATGAAGTCAGTCGAGATCTGTTTCCACGATTAATTTGTTTTATAGGCAATGACATCAATAAACCTTGTTGCTTAACATTGTAGCTCTTAATTTTATGACATATCATGCATTAAGTAGGAAAGGTGGCTACATCCATTTTCATTGTAGGCTAGTAAATTCTCAAGCCGTAAAGGATACCCCCTATGTACCATGTGTGGTGGAGGCCGGTGCATCCCTTCCATATCATTGTCTTTGTAAAAGGTCTCATGTGATGAGATAATCTTTTCTGATAGAAAATATAACCCTCATAGGATGAATAATCATTGACAAGAATCCAATTATCATCTCACAACTTGATATCCTTCCTTGCCTCAAAGCGTTTACTCTATGATTGAGATGTGATTAATGATGGTCTTCTACTTAGAGCATTAAAAACCATATTTCTTTATTGGGTTAGTATTGAATTATAGGTTGAAAACTCTGAATAAAAGATGTCCACTTGATATGCCTATCTAAAATCGAAAGTAGTTGAAACTTATTGATGTTGTGTGTTATCTTTATCAAAAATCTGATCCCATAAAATGATTCTTTTACGTTTGCAGAGCATGTACCACCATAACAGTTAACTCTTTATCATAAATACTATAGTTCCTCTCTGTTAGTTTTACCTTGTAACTCTCATAGGCTAAGAGATTCCCATCCTCCATAACAACTGCTCTAATAACCCCATAACCACTAGGATCGACAGTTACAACTATGAAAAATGGTCTATGCAAGTTATGTAGTTGTAACATTGGTGCATGAGTAGGAGCTTTCAAAGCTTCAAAGATCTATCTTGTCTCTCAATTCAATGAAAATGCTTAGCTTTTTTTAGGAGTTAAATCAACGGGGATGTGCAATGTAAGCAAAATTATTAACAACCTCCTATAATAGCTACATAAACCTCGAGAATGATCGTAATAGATGTATATCACATGGTATAGAGTGTTGAGATATGGAGATCAACTAGTGCTATGGGCGGACATTGATGACCCGCCTAGGTGATAGCTTCCACACTTATGTTACTGGCATGGTTGGTGAGATTATGGTCGATATGTCACTAGTGGATGACAGGCTATGTGACAACCAAATTGTAGTACTAGAGTTATGGCACACGATAGACCGACCACTTTGTATATTGTAGGAGACTACTTTCCCTTTATATATGTACTCTTATCTTTTAGTTATATGGTTGTAGAGAAGAGAAGAAGATAGAAGAAAATTTAGCCATCCATCTCTCTTGTGTCTTGCGCTCTTTTGTGTATGTGTGTGTGTTTGCTTGCAAGAAACTCAAGCTCACTCTCTCTCTCTCTCTCTCTCTCTCTCTCTCTCTCTCTCTCTCTCACATTCTCTTTATGGTATCAAAGCTCCGGTTCGTGTGAGAGCTAAGGAGGCAAGCAAGAGGTTTGTGTAAAGTACCACTGTAGTAGTCACAGAAGATACTGCTGTGTTATAGGTTTGCATACAGAAATTGTCTGTTGTGCAGTTTTTTAGTTGTTGCAGGAAAATATGTCTGGTGACGGAATGAATCAAATTGTCAGTGTGAGAAGCTGGACAAGAACAACTTCCATGCTTAGAAGTTCATAATAACCAATTTCCTTATGGGTAAAGAATTTTGGGACTATGTCAAAGGAGACAATGAGAAGCCTCCCAATATGTGATCCTGATGTAATTGTTGTTTGAAGAGAATGCCACTCCAGTAAACATAAAGGCATTGAAGGATTGGAACCAGGGTGTAAGGAAATTCATGTATTGGCTTTTAATTAGTGTCATAGACATAATGATAGGACACATACAAGATGCCAACACTCCAGCAGTTGCGTGGCAGAATCTGGTGTGCAGATATTCTAGGCCAACACAAAGGCAAGGAAATTGTAGCTAAAGCAAGAGTTACATACTGTGGAAAAGAAAAGCATGTCAATCAATGAGTATGCTTTAAAGATCAAGGACATTATTGAATCCCTTGGGTCTATCAATGTATCGGTGGAAGATAATAACTTGGCAAGTGTCTGTTTGAATGGGCTTGGCAAAGAGTACAAGCCATTCAAGACCATTACAGTCAGGGAGAATATTCCCAACTTTTGAGACTTGGTATCTATGATCATAGAAGAAAAGTCTTCAGGTGAGGAATCTTCTTCACAAACCAAGAACACATCAGAACACGCCTTCTACTCCAATTTAGGTAGAGGAAACGGTAGAGGTCGTGGTCGAGGCCAAGGTGGTGGCCGACAAGGAAATTATAATTCTGGACAACAACAGTCGGATGATTCACAACAACAATCATACACAGGTGGAAGACGCTAGTCTAGAGGTAAGGGGAGCCAAGAGGTCGAGGTGGTTGGCAAAGAAATCAGAATGCAAATAGCATAGAGTGTTATTATTGTGGCAAACTAGGGCACATGGCAAAGGACTGCTATAAAAAGCAGAATGACCTTAAAAGTGGAAAGTTGCAGCAAGGAAACTGTGCATCATCTAGTAAACAGGGAGGTGATGATAGAAGTAAGCAATAGGAAGTTACCCACATAAACAGAGGGATATGTGCTTACTAGAGATGATTCGCAGCATCAAATCACTCATGTTAAAGATGCATGATGGGAGAGTGAAGACAATGTCGGATGTATTATATGTGCCATTGAAGATGCATAATGGGAGAGTGAAGACAATGTATTGTATGTGTCATCAAACACTAAGAATATTGCATCCATGGGTCAAGGCAAAAGGATTGCACGTAAGGCAAAAGGATTGCACGTAAGGTTCAATCAATATGGTTATTTTGTTGAGGACTTCAAGAATGGATATGAGCTTAAAGGGACAAAAGGAAGGAAGACTATTTATTTTGTGGATGTAGGTATTCCATAGTTAAGATCAGCCATGTTTTTACATAGTCATGGCATTATGCAAGGCATTGATATGTGGCATAAGAGGATTCGACATGTGAATATCCAAAAGCTAAAGTCTATGCAAACCAAAGGGATTGTTGGTGATTTTCCAAGGTTCAAGCATGATGGAAGCAATCATGTATGTGATGCATGCCAGTTTGGGAAGCAAGCAAGACTTCCATTTCCAAAGGAGGGTCAAATAAATAGGAGGCCTTTGGAAATCATATCATAGTGATATTTGGTGTCCAACACAAACCCCATCCATAAATGGTTGCAAGTATTATGTCACCTTCATTGATGACTATAGTAGAATGACATGGATCTACTTTATGAGGGAAAAATGTGAAGCATTTGGGAAGTTCAAAGAGTTCGAAGCAATACGGATGGTGGATCAAATGTTTGAGGATAGATGGTGGAGGTGAGTTCACATCACATGCATTTGATGCTTTCTTGAGAGATCATGGGGTATGAAGGAAACTTACATGTAGGTACACACCTCAGCAAAATGGAGTTGCCGAGAGAAAGAATAGGGTTATTGGTGAGATAGCACGAGCCATGCTTTGATCAGAAGAGTATGCCAAATTACTATTGGGAAAAGCATGTGCAATAGCAGTATGATTGTTGAACAAGACACCTACAAACAACCATTTCTTCCATGGTAGTCATTGTCCTAGGCAAGCTTTGGACAAGTCAGAGCGGCGGTATGCACATGAACCGAGCCAAAAAGTTCGAGCTAAGTTTTTAAAGTCTTGTTTATTCATATATTTATTCAAGAGAATATCATGGTAACTAGTTTTTTAAACGAGCCACAAAGCACAAGGAGAAGATGCTTTGTACAATTACTCTCTTCTTATCTCTAGTATGAGCACGAGGGCTAATGGTAACTAGTTATTGGTTGTTTACACAAGTAGAACATGAGTCCATTTATCAATTTGCAACAAAAGATGATATAAAGTAAGCTAGAGATTCCAAGCTTTACATGAATAGAGTATCATAGTGCCATTAAAAAGACATGGTATTTTGTGTTGTTAGAAGAGCATATCACCATTACATATGATAGGATACCACATAGCACAAATAAGGTGTCCTCAATACAAAAAGAAAACAATTTAGAGACCACGGCCTTTGAATGTCTGGCCCATCACCAATATGCTGCCGGTAAGGAAGGATTCTTGCCTTGCATCTTGCAAACATACCGCTACAAGATTTGTGACACATGCATCATATAGTGACATGTATTTGACCTGATTATTTGTAGCCAAGCAACTCCCATGAATTGATTCAGATAGATTTTTCCTTGGCACAAGGTATCGGTCATCCTCTTCAATTTCCTACACATTAGCAAGAAAATGGAATCTTGTTAAATTTTTGAAGCTTTGAAAAAAGAAAAAGTGAAAGGTGGGTGCTGATACCTTCAATATATATTCACCCCAATGATGAATTCTAGCATGCCACCACACAATCCATGTTTCCAACATGTGTATATATTTAGGGATAGCATGATCAGTGTCAAGCCAAGCACACAAGGACTTCAATTGAGATTCAGTAGCTATGCTAGAGGGAGCATTCTTTCACTGTCCTCGTAACTTGAATTCTTCTTGGTCTTGAGATGGAATGCACTTCATAGCCTATCTATGTAAATTATCTTCCCAGTGCCACAAGCATGTGCGTTCCTTTTCCTCCATTATGTTGTCAGGACCCCCATTGAACATAGTTACAGCATTCCAATTTTGAACTGCCTCATCAGCCCCATAAATCTATGGAATTCTGCTTGCTCATGACCGGCCTTCAACATCACCTCATTTAATAAATTCCAAAAGAGCACTTGAGCCTCAGTAACCTCTGTCTTGAAGTCTCCAATAGCTATTGTTTGGATCTCTTGAAGATATGGATTATAAACATGACATGCCATCGTGTGCCAATCACAAACTCTTTTGACATGGTCAAAGCACACCCAACAATTACCTAGCTCTCTGCCAGGACGCATCTTATTCACCAGATCAACTCCAGAGCCAGGACCCCTGGTGGTCTTGATTCTGGTGTGTTTGTAACCATGTTTGCAACCTTGTTCTTTAAATCCTCCAACTCTTTCCTAGAGGTTCCTTCTGAAACCAAGTGCATATGGTAACAATATGTAAGCACACCTTGTTACTCTTTGAGTTCTTGGGAAACAAAGATTTATAGATAGGATGGCATTTGAAGTGTAAGAATTGCAATGTTCATGGAGCTTTTTGACTAACTTTTGGCACTGAAATCAAGTGACCTTTCCAGTGGATCTCATTCTTTATACAT
Source organism: Cibotium barometz (assembly GCF_041138505.1). NCBI lineage: Eukaryota > Viridiplantae > Streptophyta > Polypodiopsida > Cyatheales > Cibotiaceae > Cibotium > Cibotium barometz. Next base: position 28,135,080 of record NC_141057.1, on the reverse strand, counting down.
GTTCTTGCAATGTATGAACAAAGGTCATTGTTGCACATTAGCTCACCACCACCACATTTTCTCAATCTCACGATTCCATTGAAATTTGAAATGTTTGTGGCTATATCCTCACACCAGAGGTGACCATCAAATTTTACATCCATACCTTGAGTCTTGTACCCAACGTCAACTGAGGGAAATTCAAACAATATATTACCATCGTACTTATGTGGCGGCTCTGTTACACTTTGTATTTCCATGATGACAAGACCATATGCAATTCGAAGAGCATTTGATAGAGGCAAATTTTTAATTATCTCAACAATGCTTACAAAGGAGATATCTGAGACGATGCTTTTAGCACCTTTTAGTGCATCATCAATAACAATGAATGTGTTTCCAAACTGAACATCCAAGACAATCTCACCTTCAATGTTATTTAATGAGAAGGGAACTTCAAATAAACGTCACGCTCATCACTGCATCCAACACTCTGACATAGTTTCAAACTCTAACCTAATTCCTTCCTACTAACAACAAAGACACTGTGATGAGAAAACTTTTTCAATGTCAAATCACGTTTCTCATTTTGTATCACTCGAAAGCTCTCAATCTCCATTGTAAGAATGGTGGGTGTCTTCTTAGAGTACATGTCTTATCTATGCCATGGAGTAGCAAGAAGCACCCACAGTTGCCTTGTTGAGTACAGAGGAGTTGCGGTGGCAGCGTGTGAGGTAGCTTGGTTACACAAGCTACTTGCTGATTTGGGATTGCGTGTGGAGAGAAAGGTTGTCATATATTGTGATAATATTAGTAGTATATAGTTGGCCAACAACCCAATTTTTCATGTGAAGACGAAACACATTGAGATACATTACTACTTTATCAGGGAAAGAATCTTAGCAGGCGACATTGAATTAACTTACGTTAGCACACAGGATCAGGTCGCTGACATTTTCACGAAGGCCTTAGGAGCTGAGAAGCTCCGTAGATTTCAAGATATGCTTGGAGTTCATGAGCTGGAGTTGAAATTGAGGGGGAGTGTTGAGATGTCAAGCTCAACATGAGCTGACACTCACGAGGCGTCTACATGACTATTCGTTACATCACTGGCGGGTTTGGTAGCTTGCACCGATATATCTTCGCCAGAGATTCTACAGCTGGACTACACTGACTAGTCCACACCTACCCACTCCTCTTAGCGTGTTCATATTCTGGACCGCTTGTATATACTCTATTATGTGTGTTAGTCACTTTATCTTCTTTGTAGACCTCTTTTGTTGTGTGAAGAAGAAGAAGAATTTTCAGCCTCTCACCTTGTGTGTTCTCTTCTAGGGTTTGTGTGAGTGTGTGTGTGCTTGTTGCAAGAGCTCAAGCTCCCTTCTCCCTGCAGTTTTTGAGTAAGTGCATTTTCTTGTACTATATTTTATTGTGGCCCTATTATCTCCTCTTTTTTTGAATAAATATATTTTTGCAAACTTAAAGAGAATTCTATTATTAGGACCAACTTGTGAGATTATCTATACTATGCTAGTACTTTGCGTGCTTGTGATGCACAACTATTTGTTGAGGGGTTTACTGAAGAAGAGAAGCAAAGTATAGAAAAGGCTAGAATAAAATAAGGAAGCGGAGAAAGAAAGGTTTGGTATCCCCTTAAACACTATTGGCTCGCATTCTCTGTGAGTATTTCTTTTATTTAACTAAGTGGCTTTACATTTTTGTTTTGATTATTTATTAACAAGATTTAATTTTAGGGAGGTTGGCCAAGAGATGTTGAAATTCAATGCAAGAAATTTTCGCAAAGCATGCCAAAAAAAAGAGAGGTTGCAAAAGATTGTGTCAATCAAGAGGAGTGTCAATAAGACTTATAGAAGCAAAAAAATGCACTGGATAGGTTGCTTTCATTCTCTCTTTATACATATCAATCTTGAAACTAAAATATCCTAATTGGCTTGTCTTTTTTTATGTAGATATTATCTACATTTTGTCATTATTGGGAGTAGATGATAATTTGAAAAGCTTATATGGGCTACAATCATCAGACCATGGATTCATCCGCTGGTTTTGCAAAGGAAGTATGGATGGACCAAGTTCCAACGGAAGCTTCAAGGTTGCTATCTCAAGTGGTAGAGAAAAACATGGGAGGAGAGAAGGTAATACTTCCAGAGCATCCGACTCTTGATGAGTATTTTCATGACATTGTGTTTCGACAATATAGAGAAGGTGTCTATATGAGCCTCTCTTTAAGGATATGACAGTTTCGAGTCCTCCATTGAAGCAAGTGGATCTTCCAAATGCAACTAGGCATGTGGTGTATAGGTGGGTGCATTCTCAAGTTCTTGTTTTTAAATTGGCTTGTTTAACACTCTAGGTATTTAACCATATGATCATTTTTGTAGGTATCTTCTTTATATGGTAGAGTCCAAAAAAAATTCTAGTATTCCTCATATATGCAAGGCTTGGACTATGTTGACTCCACCAACATTTTGTATGTATACTTCTCTAGTGTTTAGGGAGGATGCATCTTCTATAGGATCATTTTTGCTTTCCAATTGGGAAAGAAATCACTGCCCATGGTGGTTGGACATGAAAAAGGGGACTTTCATTAAGGAAGAAAAGGACTTATTCGAGAAGCATTCAAAGGAGGAGTGTAGGTCCGATCCCGGTTCTATTAGCAACATAAATGAGGATGAGAGAAAGAAACGAGAAGAAGAGAAAAAAATATTAGCTAACCAACAGAGGGTTGATGCGGAGGCTCAAGGGTACAAATGAAGGCCAAAACAAAAGAACCTTGACACATTAGGTGATTTGGTTGTTCGTAAAATATTTTGTGCTTGTTAAAGAGGTAGATATGTAACAAATCTTAAGTACTTGTATTCAATCAAGATGTGATCTATTATATATTTTGATGTTAGGTGTGGGCATGGAAGAGGCTAAGAAGAGAAAGAAAACATATGATATGGATATGGTGCACTTGCCTCTTCTTGCTTTTTCATCAATGGCATGCAAAGCAGTAAATGACAATGTGAAGGTTTGGTGTTGTGATTATATAGCTTTTGGAAAATAAATTTTGCAAAAGGATTTAATGAGATGAGAACCTTCTTCTTGGGAAGTGGAGGTCATGGTAGACAAAGGAGCAACAAGGCTTCTGCATGGAGTGTAGATTTATGTCTTATAGATTTTCCCACAAGATCTTCAAATGGGAGGTGTTCTAAGTGTTCCACTATTGAATGCCTTGACAGATGATCACTACCTTTACTCATTGGGAGTGGCCGTTACAGCAATAGATGATAATAGTTAAACACTTGTTTTGTGTTTTGCATCAAGTGTGGCAATGGTGGAGTGCTCTCCACATGTGTGAAATTGGAAATATGTTTTAGGTGGGTTGCAAAAACTCTCGAAGCTTACTCCACCATTAATGAGAAATATGGCTTCAAAGTGAAGGTGTTCTTAAACTTTAATCTTTCTATACTACATTGTGAGATTTTCTTTGGCATCCTAGGAGTTCTCTAAGATTCTTGTTCATAATTCTTGGAATGGTCTATGGATTAAGCAAGAGAATGCATTTCATGTAATGGCTTTGTGCAAGCTTGGTTGCACCACTTGTGTATGAGTCCCAAGGTCGAGACATTGCTCATGAGTTAAAGCAATGATTGGAATCCTACATGTTGACTCAATATCTTCCTTCTTCCACTCGATCAAAGCTTGTAGGAAAGCCTAGATCATGGACATGTTTTATGGAGAAGAGTCCATCATTTATTTTTATGTTTCTTAACTTTCTTTCCCCTAGTTATGCTACTCTATTAGAGCTTTTGGCTGGCACAAGACCTCTCATACGAGCAGCACTACATACCGGGAGAAGATGCTTGGTCATAGATAATGATAAGGAGCTATGTGATGATCTTCTTACACCTTTTGTCAGATCTTGTACCCATGTTGTTGGGCCATCCATTTCTCATGTTGTAGATGATGATGCGGATACAATTTTGGAGTTTAGTGCTCCTATGGATTGGTGAGTAACTTAAAATATGATGTATGTGATTGGCAAACACACATTGACTTAAAATTTTATGATATTTCTAAATTGAAGGTCTTTGCCATGTTATGCTACAGATGCAGCAAACTTTATGGTAGCTCAACATGACTATTTTGATCATCCTTTGTGAGAGACAAGGTATGTGAGGTCTCTTTTTGTGGATGATGTTGGTGAAGAAGATATCAAGTAGATTGTTACATTTACTCTTGGGCTTTTATTATTACATCAACATGTATTGAGTTTGGTTTTTAATGTTGATGTTGAACTTCTCTATGCTTTTGTCAATATTGTTCTTGCTTGTTATTGTAGTGATGAGCAAAAAATAATAATTTTTGGCTTGTGTAGTTGATGATAATGTCAATGGTGGCTTCAATTTATATTTTTCTAAGTGGTGATGGTTGAATTTGAGCTTTACCTCTCTATTGATGTGGTAGGCCCATTGATGGCTTAACTTTTTTATACTTCAAGTGTTTGTTGTGACTTAACTTTTTATGTTTCAATTTTGGCTGGAGTCGTTGGGCTTACTTTATATCATCTTGTGTTACCAATTGATAGATGGACTCATGGTTTAAGTTTGATGGATTAATATGGATAATTAGTAACAACCAATAACTAGTCAGTTAGCTATTTGTAAATAGTACTTAGTAGACTCTTGAAATAGTTTAAAAATGTTCATCTTAATACCTCTATTTATTGGATTAATATGCTTGTGGGAATATGAGTTTTTGGTAAATTAGAATCTAATTGACCCTCTCTCGCTAGCTTGGGGGTTTTAGCTTGGAAAATGGTAATTCCCTCAGAGCGGTGTTACGTGTTTACCACATCGGGTTTAGACCTAGTGAACCATATGCATCAAATAGGAGATGGTGATTTGAGAAGGGATTGGGTTTGTTTTGATGACACTAGGCATGTGCAAGGATGGAAAACAATGGTTGCACATGAAAAACAATGGGTGTACATGTATATGATCTAGGTTACAATTTTGTCTTGTAAAATTCTTAAAAATTTTAAACTTCTTTATTGTTGTTTTAGAACTGTTATATGATGACATGTAGCTTACAAGAGCTTATGATAATTGCTTCTTGCAAAATGAAAGAGGAAGACACAATGGCACAAGTTCTATTATGGGAGATGATAACAATGTTGTGGAGTGCATAAAGGCTTTCCTAAACCAGATTTTTTTGGCTTCATGGCCGATGAAGCTAGAGTCAATTGGAGAGAAGTAAGGACATTCTATAACAATAGACTAGAGAATATATTGGAAGGTTGTAAGCGATTGTGTCTTTTTCATTGGAAACAAATCTTGAACATTCATATAGTTCAATATGTAGTGAGGAATTTTCAAGAAGAGCACAAGCGACTATGCCGTCAGTGGTGTTGTGCATTGAGTTGCTAATGCCCTCTTGCAATGCACAAAGAAGCATGCATTCATGCAAGGTAAATATCATGGAGCAAGCCCTATAGTAATTAACAAAGTTGATGGAGAAGGCTAGAACATCAAAAGCTCCAAACCCTTCAACCACTAGCAGATTGGTGGGGGAAACAGTTGAGTGGCACACTAATGCATGTGCAACTAAACTATATTGGTGATAACGTTACAGTTAAGCATCAATTTACATGGTTTTGTAACAACGTGGATCATACTTGGAGAGTATGTAATACTATCTGTCAATCACTTGCTACTAGACCCTTGGTTGTATGGCCAGTTGGATGAGGTACAAACCTTACTATGGGTGAGATCCAAGCATTGGACACTAGTGGATTTATGTTGCAAAAGGGACTACACCAAGAAGCAATAATAAAGTACATAAGTGGCATATCAGATATGGCGGTCAAGAGAATAGATTTGGTAATTTCAAACACAGTTACGATCTTTGAGCATTTGGGCATTAAGGTTGGGTAAATGGAAGTGTTTGTAATTGAGACCAAGGAATCATTATTACGTAGTGAAAAATATAGGGTGACTATGGAAAAGAATCCATCATGCACATGTCTCGATTTTTAAATCAGGGTAGGGAACCATTTATCCATGCTATTACTTTTTTAAATTTAGGAACATCCATGCAAAATCCCTTTTTGTTTTTAGCATGATGTATCTATATACATGACTCCCTAGCTCTTACTCTAATCCTCACTCCCATTGCCTCCCTCTCTTGCTTATTATATTTCTCTCCCTCTCTTGCTTATTATATTTCTCTCCCTCCCTATTTATCCTTCTTTACTTAACTCTCCCTCACCATCATTCTCTTCCTCACCTACCCTCATCTTCTCCCTCATCCTCTATCTTTGTCGATCTCATCATGTCTTTATCAAATGCCCTCAACTCTACTCTTAATGATAACCTTAAAGCTATTTACAAGGATTTGTGCATGAAGTGGTGTGGAGATGTGCAAAAAGTTGATCTTATCATGTCTTCATCAAATGCTCCCAACTGTACTCTCAAGGGTACCCTTGAAGTTATTTGCAAGGATGTGTGCACGAAGTGGGGTGCAGATGTGCAAGAACATCTCAAAATCACACAAGAGGCCCGTAATCTTTGGAGAAAGCTTCTAGCAAATGAGCCCATCGATTTCATAGATCTATATATCTAGAATATGAAGATTGAATCCGTCATTGGCACTTGGCAGAGTTACAGCTACATTGTTGAAGAAAAGGAGGAGTTCCTTTAAGAGGAGTTGAAGAATAGAGTAGCCCATAAAAGCACATAAGGTGTAGGAACCCTTATGTAGTTATGTCAGGTTGTCTTTAGTAAACACAATTTAAGGCTATATCCCTTACAAGTACTTAGTTGTAGGAATCCTTATGTAGTTACATGAGGCTATCATGTTATCTTTAGTAAACAGTATGTAAGGATGATGTAACAACCTTTCTAGAATAAAGTCTTCTTTTAACTATAATTTTTCTTATTATTTTTATTATTTGCCTTAAGTATGTACCATCCTCTTGAATCTGTAAGAGAATTGGATAACTTAACAATCTATGTTAAATTAAGTTATAAGAACAATTAAAAAAATTAAAATCAATATGGAGTTAAAATTACCTTTGACATTGAATTAGGGGATGTATGTGTTCCAATAATAGTGATAACTCCATGTTGCTTATATTTGATCCATCCTTCATATACTTCCTAACAACTACATCCAATGAAGTTGTTTGGTGATATCCATTTGTATCTTCCTTGGACCACTTGTAGCCACCTCTAAAACTGCCTCTTGCACAAGTTCTCTTATCTTTTGCAATGCTTGACTTGATGTGATCCTTTGCACCTCATGTAAATATTCCCCTTAATGTATCATCAATCTGGTCATATATGGGTCATGCATACAATATATGGGTCATCATGCATACAATAGTACACTATAGCACCACACGTGCTTCTACATACATATTTGTTCTTATAGTAGAAACAAGCCATAGAGCCATATCCATGCAATGTTAAGCCCGATGAGGGGAGCTTCTGTGCGCGCTTGCCTATTATTTAAAAAAATACAAGTCCCAATAAATACTCTTAATAATCAAGGTTTCTATTAAAATTGAGCTAAGATAATAAGCTTACCAATCCATGATGTTTTAGTCGGTGTGCTGTTCATAGTCCTACTTCCACACAAGGCATAGCCTCCCACAAGAACTCTTTCGGACTACTCCGAGAAACTTTACATGACTCTCTGTAGGTTTCACCCAATAATGGCCATCATGTGCTTGTTCCATTTCTTACATTAGAGAGGCTAAAGAATCACGTACTTTTGGTAACTTGAAAGCCACATTGCCATTGTATATTTGAGGAATGTCTTCCACCTTCTCAATATGGGTGCATGCTAATATCATTCTACAAAGAACATCTGCATGAGATTCCTTAGATAATAAGTATTTGACCATACTCTTCCGATAGGGTGTGCCTATGGGAGAATTTTATATTGTAATATCAATAATGACTTGCTTTGGTGTGCTTGTTGTAGTGTTGCTTGACTCTCCTCTTATTGGAACAACAAGGTATTCTATTGTTATATCTTTATCAAAGATATTACATGGTTCCACGTCTAGCTGATTAGATAGATATAAGATGATCTATACCATCGTCTTTTGGTTTGATTGCAAAAACCTTCAATCCAGAATGAGTAGATAACATTCGAACATGAAATATAAAAACATTCCTGCATAGACCTAACAATAGGATCACTCTCTAAACCTCTTACAAAATTGTGAAATGTTGTGTTCTCCATGTCAATAAACAAAATCAGAGACTAAAAGAAAATAGAGGAGAAAGAGATCTCTATTTGCAAAGTATATATCTCACAAAAAACAACTCAAAATAACTCACAAACCCATAATAAACTAATAAAAACGAATTTGAATTTTAACACTAAATCTATACATATTAAAATAAAATTAAAAAATTATATTCATTTTTCATAAAATATATTATTTTTAACAATCATAAAAACATTCTTCAATCATTATAAATAGTGTCATTTAATACAAAAAATCTAGAGTTTATTTTTAATGAGAATATTTGATAATAAATATTTACATAACTAGCTCCCATATATAAATTATTTAAATTATAAATATTATTATTTTATTCCTTTAGATTTTATTTAAATCATTTTAATTAATAAATTAACATCATTAAAATCAGCCTTAGAATAACCTTACCAAAATTAAAATTACTCTTAATAAAAACGGCCTTTAAATTAAGGGTGCCCTTCATAAAAACGACCTTCAAATTAAGGTCCCCTTAAAGAAGGGTGATCGCCCCTTAGTGAGGGAAAAAGGCCTGGTTGCCCTTAATGAGAGGGGGAGATGAAAGGAAGAGATGGAGAGGGGAATGTCCTTACTTAAGGTCATGCCCTCACTTCTTTATCGATCGCCCTTAGAGGTCTGGTCGCCCTTAATGAGAGGGGAAGGTGAAAGGAAGAGAGGGAGAGGGGAATGCCCTTACTTAAGGTCATGCCCTCACTTTCTTCTCTCGGTTGCCCTTAGTGAGGGGGGGTTGACCCCCTCACTAAGGGCGACCTACCCCCCCTCCCTCACTAAGGGTGACATCGGTTGCCCTTACTGAGATGGGAGACACCCCCCTTTACTAAGGGCAACATTGCCCTTAGTGAGAAGGGTGTTCGCTCTTCTCACTAAGAGTAGTAGCATGCCTCCCTCACTCTTCTTTGCCTCTCTCAGTCTCCTTTGCATCTCCCTTCACCTCCCTCACTCTCCTTTGCCTCTCCCTCCCTCTCCTCTGCGTCCCTTGAACTCTCTGTCTCACCTCCCCTCCCTCACTCTCCTTTGCCTCTCCCTCCCTCTCCTCTGCGTCCCTTGCTCTCTCTGTCTCACCTCCCCTCCTCCCCCCCCTCTCTCCTTCATCTCCTTGCTCTCTCTTTCATTCTTTTGCCTCACCATCTCTCTCTCTCTCTCTCTCTCTCTCTCTCTCTCTCTCTCTCTCTCTCTCGTGCATGCGTGCGCATGCGCCTCCCCTCCCCTCCTCCCCCCCCCTCTCTCTCTCTCTCTCTCTCTCTCTCTCTCTCTCTCTCTCTCTCTATCTATCTTTTCTATATTTTATCTCTTTCTCTTTCTTTCATTTCTTATCTCTTTCTCTCTCTCTCTCTCTCTCTCTCTCTCTCTCTCTCTCTCTCTCTCTCTCTCTCTCTCTCTCTCTCTCTCTCTTTTTTCCAAAAAGCCTAAAAGTTTGTATTGCTTCTCTATTTGTATCTCTTTATTCCTTTGTTTTATTCTGATCTTCCCTCTTTTCTTGATGTCTCCATTATTGTTCACTTCTTTTGTTTTTCCTTTTCCTTTTTTCTTCCAATCTCCTTCCTTTCCATTTTATTTTATTAATCTCTTAATTTTATCACTCTTGTTTCTCTTCTCTTTTTTCTCTTGGATATAGCACCTCCTCAACTTGAAAAAAGGGACATGGGTGTTTTTGATGTTCCACGATTCGAAAGTAGCTACTGGCATTATGTTGCATGTAAACTCCATTATTGATACCGTGCATGGAGTTCCTTTGTTGTCTGGGTATGTTGGCGAGTTGATTGAAGATGTCAAAGTGGGAGAAGTACTACTTCCTTTTCCTCTTGAAGATGGTGATGTCTCCACATTAAATCAAAGCAAAGGTTACATCATTGTATGGCTAGCAAGAGATTGCATAAGTGGTTTTATATTTGTTTTTACCTTGGTAATTATGTTTATTTTTTTTGTTTTACGTAAACTAATTTATCTTGTAGATGTCATTGTATTTAGATTGACCCACACTCAATGGAAACCCAACATGTAATCGAAAGCGTGCACATCGCTTAAAGCGCATTGCTACTAGACAAGCAAGCCAAGAAGTAACAAGCACAAAGAAGAGGAGGAAAATAATGCAAGAAAAAGAAGATGACGATTGGGTACCTTCACAAAGAAATCCAAGTTGATCTTCTAAGTCTACCAAAAAGGTTCTTCTTTGAAATCCATGAAAGAAAAAAGGGAATTAGAAGAGGTAGAAGAGGGAACTGAAAGAGAAGGTGAGAATGAAGACTACTACATGGTCCCACATGCAACTTGTCTGTGACTAGAACTCCTGCAGGATAGTCTAAATAGAAGAAAAGTTCTTCTTTGAAATCCATGAAAGAAATAAGGGAAGTAGAAGAGGTGGAAGAGGAAACTAAAAAAGAAGGTGAGAATGAAGATCACTACATGGTCACACATGCAACTTATCTGCGAAGAACTCATGCAGGATGGTCTAAACAGAGTAAAGGTAATTATTATCCACATTTTAAGTAATCTTGCATAAGGTGTTTTTATAAGTGGGAAGCACACCCTCTATGTGTGCAGTGCAGGTGAAGAGACCCACTCCTTTGCCACCTATTCCCTTGTGCAAACTTGTGCCTAACCCCTCTATAAGAAGAGTGCAGTTTAGGTACAAGAAGTTGGCAAGGGAATTCTATACAATGTAGGTTTATTTTCTCCATCTCCTCATCCCACAATCATGTTAGAGAAGTATCATAGGATGATGTTAGTAGATGGGATGACATGATGAATGAAAACGAGGAGTTCGAGAATGTGATCAAAGACATGGAGTGGAAATTCTTGTCTAAGAAGATGTTTTATGTATGGAACGACAATAATCACGTTTTGGCATGGATGGAGGAGATTAGTAAATGTGAGTCATCTTAAATTGCTAACTTTTTGAACGCGGTGTTAAGTTTTTTAAAATAGAAATGGACTAATTAGGTTCGCACTGAATGTAGCATTGAAGAATGCTGTATCAAGACATCCATGTGTTGACGCTATCCTTATTGAATTTAATAAGGATAGCGAGGGGAGGTCCTCACAGTCATAGCTCACTTAAACAGGTGAGGGAACGTACACATTATGAGAATATATGTCTTAAATCTCTTCACTTTGGGTGGTTCAAGTGCAGTATGTTTTATCTTTTGTCATTACTTTTAATTTGTTTACCATAGGATGAATGAAGTGGGCTATGTTTTATCATCTCTTATGGACAAAGTGTGTCTCATTAGGGTGCTCGGATTAGAAAATAAAGAAATAATTATGAAGCACACAAGAGCGAAAAACAAGGCATGGATGGAGAAGCATGCCTTGATATAAAAAAAGGGTCGCCCATCTTGGTACAACTTTGAACTTTCAAAACTATCCCAAAAGTATTCCAGGTATAATCTCCTATCTTCTAACATTTGCAATATATGATTAATGTTTATATACTAATGTAGTAACCTATGAACTATAGGATAAGTACATTGCTGCCACCCAAGAGAATGATCCCCTTGTAGATACCCTGCCTACAAATGAGTTTGAAGGCAAATGGAGAACTATATTTTATAAAGATGAGAGAAAGTGCAGGCATACTACTAGATGGTTGGCCGTCGTGATTGCAAACCCTACACAAGGAGAAGGTTTCTTTGAGTAAGAAAGCCTACACTCTTCCCTCTCAGTCTTTTTGGTAGGCAACAACATATTTTGGTTTTAATGTTGCGGTTTGATTTTGGTGTTGTGTGTTACAGTCGACTAATGCAAGTAAATTGGGATGACAAACCAGATTGTTTGATATGTTATTTAGCTTGGCATCCAACACATTGCCAATGGACCAAAAAGTTACAATTTTAGATATTTTGATTGATGGAGATTCGCAACAGAGGTTGAAGGACTTCCAAATCCCAAAGAGTAAGTAATAATTATTTTTTCTATTTTCTTGATATATACAAAGCACTGTATCTTGTGTTAATAAAAATTTCAATGGCAATGCACTAAATGTAAGTTTATTCATAGATTGGCTGAGGTGATATGGCACGAGATTGGATAACAAGGTGTGCCAGTCCTTACAGAAATAACAGATAAGTATAAAATACATTTTCTAGATACATTTTAGGAGGACCTCGCCGATCTCAAGAGACTGTATTTTGGGAATTTGTTTGAGAAAATGATGGGGTCCCTGAAAAAATAAGGCTTGGTAGCTTCAAACCGTGCTTTCATCAAAGCTACTAAGCGTGTTGTATTTAGGTCCGTAACAATCTAGAAAGACTACTTACTACTTTATTGTGCTCTTATATTCGTAATATGAATGGAAACAATTATATGTAGATGGATTCCTAAGTGCCATGCCGAGAAATATATTGATGTTGTGCTAGCCATCGTAAATGAGTGGCGAGATCTAAGACTTGAGAGCACCATATACATAGCAACAACTTTGAGAACTTTGGGATGCAAGGATATAGTAAGAAGGAGATGTACAATCGTAAATCAAAGCAATCCAAGATGATGGTATGTACTATGTAATTAGATATTTCAGTTCATTTCTAATTTTTTTTTTGAATTGCGATTTATATTATGAAGACTCAAATTCTATGTAACCAATCACATCTTCAAGATAAGGGCAAAGGGCTTATGGAAGATTAAAGGGCTGATAAAGATGAAGAGGATGATGATGATGAAGGGGCAAAAGTGCCAAATAAGGATGCTAAAAAGGAAGAGGAAGAAGTAAAGGCACGAGGGGAAGAAGATGACTCTGCTACCTCTGCATCAGAGTATAACAAAAGAGATTCTGAGGATAACACTCAGCCCACTAAGACAACCCCATAAGTTGACGAAGTGGATCATGCAACAACACAGGCAGGGCACTCTTTTACTCGTGATTGATTGATTAGTTTTATTATTAAATAGTTGGGATACTAACGTAGATGATTTAATTATGGGTCCAGAGATGCTTGGCAATAAGAGGTGAGGGGTTTTATTATTACATAGTTGGAATACTAATGTAGATGAATTAGTTATGGGTCCAGATATGCTTGGCAAGAGGTGAAGTGCCAAATGCACCATTTCGACATAATAATCCACCTAGCCTAGGTGTTTTGATATGAGTCCAAATGAATTTGCCAGGCATGATTTTACTAAATAGTAATGACAATGTACTGTAAATGTGTAGTGCATGCACTTACAAAATGTATGCTTTGTAGGAGTGTCTCTTCGTATGCCCTTATGCCCTCTACAGTAGTCCTCGGTGTTCCGAGCATGTTGCAACATCAAAGTGCTAGTTCCTTTACTATTATAGGTATGATTTTACTAAATAGTAATGATAATGTATTGTATATGTGTAGTGCATGTACTTACAAAATATATGCTTTGTAGGAGTGTTTGTCTCATCATATGCCCTCTATAGTAGTCCTTGGTGTTCCGAGCATGTTGCAACATCAAAGTGCTAGTTCCTCTACTGTTATAGAAGCCTTAGTACTGATAGGTGTACTAATCAATTGTGCAACACATGTGTAATGATAGTAAATGTGTGTCTTTTATATCATGTCATGACAATTAATGTGTAACTCTTCTCAACATGGTGTAGCAGGATATGATTTTTCAAATGTGAGAGCATTTGTTGGGGATCCTTTCAAGATAGGCTGTGCAATTCAGGAACGAGGAGTGTCCACAGAAGCTAGTATATCTTTTTGATATGTTACAAAGCATGAAAGAGACAAACCAGACCTTTAATATTAAAGGTGTCAATACAAGTACAAAATGTGATTATATTGTAGTGAGGTTACCCACAAGAGGTTCCATTTATGGCTACCCCAATAACATTATCCCACCATGGAATCTCTATACATGTGAGTGATCAAGAGGAATGTTTCAACATTAAGAGCTTAGACGACAATGGCTTCCTTATTGTCATTGGTACTATGTATCAAGTGACAACCATGATAGGGAAGGCCAAACAATATGGCTTCATATTAGACACCTTATTGAATGTGCAGTGAATAACAAAGATTGGAAAGGTGTTTAGATAAGAGGTGAGAAACACTAACCATAGAGGTGCTTATGATTCTCATAAAAGGTTGCCATTAAACATCACATTTTTCTATAATAAATCATCTCATACTCTTGTGTAGACATGTGCCCTCGTTGTTGTTACTACCTTCATAAGCATAATTGGAATAAACCATGTACAACCTTTCTCACCTGATTATATCATTGATCCTTGCACCATGATGCATTGGGGAAGATTCCTAGATGGGACAACATGGCGAGGTATGGTATAAACATATAAGTAATCCAAAGTATGGGTGTTTCATATTATGTGGAATTTAGAGAAATGTTTTCTTTGTAAGTGGATGTCAATGTGGATACGACTTTTGGGATAGCCTGTTGAAGCAACATGCAAAAATAGGGCAAGTGATTGTAGAGCTCTATGCAAGATGTGGAGATTGTGCTATGGTAATGTGCAAATTAGGCATGACATTATTTTTATTGATCTCAAAAAGGACATTGTGGAGAGTAACTTGATGAAGATGTCATTGTAGTTCAATGAACATACTTGTTTATGAATATTTAAGTGATTAGGTTTAACCATTGTTTATGATTATGTCATGATCTTATTTTACATATGAGAGAGAGAGGGCGAGAACAATGCATGTTGGGGTTTTACAATAAGATATCATTGACAGTTTCAACAATGTTTGTGCTCAGCATGTCATACAAAGTAATAAAGAATTGACATTTTCTGTATTGTGTGGATGAATAAGGTAGTGTTAAGTTTGTAGACTTGAAGGATATGTATTCATAAAATGAGTTAAGTGTGTTATGTTAAGAAATGAATTATAAGTATGTGGCCTCACATGAACAAAAGGATAAGAGAGAGAAAATATGAAAAGTAAGGGAAGTGAAAGAGGTGACAACATAGATGAGAAAGACATAGGAAGAGAGAGAGGATGTAAGATTGATAAGAAGGAATACAAAAAATGAGTTGGTAAGGGAGAGACATTGAGACTCCTAAGGAAATAGACGAGGAAAGAGGGAGACAAGGAGGGGGGAGGGAAGGGGGAGAAACAAGGAGAACGGGGAGAGAGAGACAAGAGACAAACACTAAAGGAGAGAGAGAGAGAGAGAGAGAGAGAAGCAACAGAGAGATGTGAGATGGTTGAAGAGAGAGAGAGGAAGAGAAGAGGGTGATGTGAGATGGGAGTAGAGAGATATGAGGGTGGGATAGACAAGAGAGAGGAGAGACAAGGGAGAGAGAGAGAGAGAGAGAGAGAGAGAGAGAGAGAGAGAGAGAGAGAGAGAGAGAAGCAACGGAGAGATGTGAGATGGTTGAGGAGAGAGAGGAGAGGACGAGAAGAGAGTGATGTGAGATGGGAGTAGAGAGATATGAGGGTGGGAGAGGGCAAGATAAAGTGGCACATGCATGGTGTTACAGTAATTAAGTTATTATTAGGTGACCCAATAAGTGAAAAGAATATCTTGGGTGACCGAAGTGTGATTAAAGAATTATTTGGTTGTGAGTGAATCCAACCAACTGTGACATGTGTGACGCATGTAAAAAATTTGTGAATTTGATTTGTGAGTGAATCCGATCAACTCTTCTGAATTAATTCTTGATGAGGGTGACCCAAGTGTGGTATAAGAATTAAGAGTGAATTTGATTCTTTAGAGGGTGACCCTAGCTGGTTGTGAGTGAATCCAACCAGCCTGTGACACGTGTGAAACGTGTGGTATACTCTGTGAATATGTGTGATGCGTATGAAACCATTGTGAGTGAATCTGATCAACTCTAAGACACATATGATACGTACAAAGATCATGGGAGTTTGATCGTCGTGAGTGAATCCGACCAACTTTAAGACACATGTGAGAACATGTGGGAGTGAATCCACTTAAATACATAATGACATTGTAAGTGAATCCAATGTGGGAACGATTAATGTGTTTGATCACTTATGTGTGCTGATAGTTACAACCAAGGACGGTTGTCTTCTCAAACGGGAGGACTATCATGGGAGTGAGATTTTTCAGAATATTTTATCATGGGAGTGAATCCAATTAATTATGTATGATACATGGTTCATGTGTGAAGCATGGTAGTGAATGATTTCCATTTGTTAGAATTATTTTCATGAGTGATTCCAAAGTAATTCTGATCTAACATTGTGGACTATGTTGAGTATAGATCATGAGTTCGGAACAACCCAAGTGGACATTGGACGAGATTATCTAGCAGAGCACATGTGTGCTAAATATTTGATTTTGTATGGTTTTTTCCATTGTACATATGTGGGGCAAGGTTTATTTTTGATAAGATACTTTAAAAGAATTGAACCGTGGTTCAATTTTGTAAAAGCCCAATTTTGGAAAAGCTATGTTATTTATGGCTCCAATGGCTAAATTTATGATAATATAATTTAAATACTGCATGTGGGAGTGGAGCCACACACGTCGGGGGGGAAGATTGCACCCAATCTTGTGTTCTTTGATTTTTATGCTCTTGAATTATGCTATGGTGTTTATGGTTTATTTCTTCTATTATTCAATTTGTGAAATATTTTAATCTCCATGCACCATGGTCCTGTAACACATGGTCTAGATCTTCATCTTTAAATTCCATCTCCATAGGAAATAGAAATGGCATGGCCTGCCCTCCACCAGAATGTGAGGAAGTCTGTGCTCCATGTGGAGATTGTGTTGCTTTGGTGATTTCTTTGTTGCATGAAAGAAGGAAGCTCCTTCTCCATTCAATGTGATTGTTCCTAGAGCACCACATCACGACTCACGATGATCTTCTTTGCCCAAGGGTCATAGAGTCAACATCCTTTTGACTCCATGTTGTAATCCAAGAAGATGTATTTTAGGCATTTTATGTCCAATTTTGTTCTTTGAGCATCTGGAATATGTACATAACATTCACACCCAAAAACTTCAAGTGTACAAGTGAAGGTTTCTTACCCAAGTACGTTTGTAGTGGAGTCGTTGATGAGCAACCACTAGGGTTCATCGTTCTTGATTTTGAAAGCAAAGTTTGCAGGTTTCTGAAGACACTCTATGGGCTAAAATATGCCCCCACGAGCATGGTATCAAAAGATTAATGTTTGTTTTGTGAGTATTGTTCTTTTACGTAGTCCTTCATATATACATTTGTATGTCTCTTTTGTGACATGGGAATGTATATGGTCATTGTTCTCTATGTAGATCACCTCATCTTGAAAGAGGATCACTAGAAAAAGATCTAACAGACATGACATAGTTTAAGATGTCTGATCTTGGGCTTCTGCATTATTGTTTGGGGATTGAGGGGTGGCAAAAGCTAGATAACATTTTTATCTCTTAATAGAAATATGTAGGTCAGACACTCAAGGCATTTGACCATGACTAAAAAGGCAACTGATACCCCAATGGAGAATAATATGAAGTTGTGTCAACAAGGACACTGCAGACCTTGTGGGATAAGAACTCATACATAAAACTAGTTGGTAGTCTTACCTTCTTGTGTAATAATAAACAAGGCATTAGTTTTGATGTTGGTGTTTTAAGCCAATTCTCCAACAATCCTCGAAAGAATCATTGAAAACCAGGTATGCACGCGTGTTTTGCAATAAGGTACTCGAGAGTATGACATCACCTATGCTACGAGCAAGACCATTAGTGGCTTATGTGACTTAGATTGAATAGGTGACTCCAACACCAGGTTATCATTTTTCTCTTGTTTGAGGATGATTTATTGGATTAATAAGAAATGGGCCACTCTTGTACTCTCATCGATAGACATTTAGTACAAAGCTGCATGCTTTGCATCATGTGAGGAATTCAAGGATAAGCTACAATGTGCTACAATGTGCTACAATGTGACAACAAAAGTTGCATGGTCATTGCTTAAAATCTTGTGGTACATGCTCTCATGAAACACATTGAGATTCATTATCACTTTATGCATGAGCTCATCATGTTCAAGAAGTCTACGACAAAGAATGGTGTATAAATATTTATAAAGACTCTTAGCAGGGACCAAATGGGGAGCGACATGTTCATTGTGGATTGCAAAGGTCATAGTTCACCATTGATTGGATACTAATGTTCCACTCTCATATTTTATTGCCCAAATACTTGCTAGCTCATGTTTGTACACCCTTTATTATGAAGAGTAGCTTATTCATACAAAAAGGTGGGCTAGGGGGCTAGAGGATTTAGAGATGGCTTAGATTAGAGATTTGACACACTACCAAATAGGCTATATTCCACACTAGACTGGACCGTCATCTCATCACAGTCCACACATGAGGTATGCAGACTTTACTCTTGGACACCACTCTGTCTTGACATTGTGAGGCCTGAAAGGGTAGTAAATGAGCCCAAATGATGGTGGGAGGTAGAAAACTTACCTAAGAGAATCTAGTACATCTTTAAAGGCCGAGTCTACACCACGGACGGTGGCACCGATCATGATCATGGACCTATATAGTTTATGTGGTCATGTCATGGCGTAGGCATGCCTATATAGATACATGACAATCCCTTCTCCACATAGTTCACTAGTCATCACAATGACTTTACTCCCTAGCTTCTAGTAATAATACCCTACATCTAGCAGTTTCTAGATCAGCCACCATCGAGGCTCCCTTTCAAAGGAGCACATGGGTGTGGAGATCTTCCATCTATTGTGTCACTTCAGTAATATAATATTGTTCTCTATTTTTGTTATTGTGCAATTTGAGTATTAACTTTTGTGCTATGAGTATTCTCTTGTTTACAACACCACATGTTAAGTCCTCGTACATTCTTTATATTGAATAAGGTGTTGTGTGTGCATTGGTGCTTGCTTTTTTTCTCCTTTAAAATCCATCTGGTAATAGCCCGTCATTTCTTACATTGTCCAATGCTACAATAAAGGGGAATAGAATCCATGACCTCTTGGGACTTTATCACCTAAACATTTAAAATAGAGGATTGTGCTTATTTTTTGTTAAGAATGAAATGGGTCTTGATAAATGTGTTGTTTTAGCCTCTTCCACCCATGGTTCCAAATGCATTGGTAATTATGATTCATCTACATTGTAACATGTGTAGGTAAATGATCTTACCTAAAGGTATAAGTAGGGATTATAACAAAATTTCCTTTGGCACTTTTTTGGCCTTAGGCAAATGCTTTACCTAATGGTTCATCTTTTGTTAAGATGTATTAATTGTGTAGATGTAGTTAATGGTGTGAGATTTCATCATCCCACCATGATGTATAATGCTACTTGTTCATGAGACTTTGTAGATTAGAAATTTCTCCCAACATTTCCTTTTTTAAACTTGCACTTGAATTATGTATCCTCTTTTATATGGTGCTAATACCAATAAAAAGTGACATGAAAATTTTCGTGGTGTAGATATCAATGAAAAATTACATGGAAAGTGCTCATTGGCTTAAAAGAGTTGTCCAACCTTAACACAATTAGCAGGCTCCAAGTTGGGCCTAGATTTTGGCTATTATACCCTTCCAAGGGGAGTTTATCTTTCAAAAAGAAGGAAGGGGAGTTCATAGGGAAAATAAATGATACCGTTGGATTTATTGAGGATCAAAACACATGAGAGAAAATCAAAACAAGGGAAGTACAAAATAATATTAGATTTCAAGCATCCAACAATGATTTAGTTTGGACTAAAACCTTCTTCTATTCCATCTAATTATTCACCCATATTCAGTCTATAGCCAAATTCAATGAGTTAGTGCCCCGCAAGCAGGCACTAATTCAGAGCAAAATTAGTAAATGAACATATCCATGGGCTTATATACTTGGCCCCCTTTCCACACTTCACTTATTAATGTCCTTTTGCACTTGGCCTTGGCCTTTAGACCATACCATTATTTACATGAAATTAGTAACTTTTTTACAAACCATCCTTTCCCCTCAACTATTAAAAATTCAGCTCAATAAATGGAATGTAACTCCAATGACCCTATAGACCATATGTAGCATATATAATGGCCTTGATGTGCACGGGTCCAAATCTATCCATAAGAACATAATGCCTTCCATACACCAAGAGTTGCATAATATGCTCTTGAATCAATTCCGAAAATGATCCCCAATGTCAATGTATAATCCCTATGAAAGATTCTTTGTGTAAAAACTTAAATCTTTTACTTAAGTGACCCACAAAAGTGTCATGGCAGTAAATTCCAACAAACAAGTAGCTTCCATTTGGCAATTATATCACTCATAATATGTGTCCAAAAGTACTTTAAACCTTTCCAACATAAAAGCAAGCTATCATGAAGACTCCTCAAGAGGTAATCCATGCCATGTGACCAAATACTCAACCATAGTGTGGTTGCAAAGCACTCTTTGTGAACTCAAAGTGGACACAACTTAAAGTGGACACAACTGGTCGATAAAGACCAGAGTGGACACAATAAGTCACCTCATGTGAGGAAAATGTAAAGTGTACACAACTGGTCAGTAAAGACCAGAGTAAACACAGTAACTAGCTTCATGTGAGGATAACTTAAAGTGGACACAACTGGTCGGTAAGACCAGAGTGGACACAGTAAGTGGCTTTCATGTGAGGATAACTTAAAGTGGACACAACTAGTCGGTAAGACCACAGTGGACTTCGTGTGAGGATAACTTAAAGTGGACACAACTAGTCGGTAAGACCAGAGTGGACACAGCAAGTGGATTTCATGTGAGGATAACTTAAAGTGGACACAACTAGTTGGTAAAGACTAGAGTGGACTTCGTGTGAATAACTTAAAGTGGACACAACTAGTCGATAAAGCCCAGCATGGACACAGTAAGTAGCTTCCTACAAATTGAACTTAAATTGGACACAATTGGTCAGTAAAGACCAAAGTGGACACAGTAAGCTTAAACAATTATTAGTGTTTAACTAGAGTGGTCACAACTACCCCATAACGGGTGCTAGAGTGAACACAACTAGATTTTTTTCAAAAAAAAGCATAAAAAGAAAAACAAAAAGGAAAAAAGGAAAAAAGGAAAAGTTTCATAATTATACTTGCTAATTAATCTCTCAGTAAGTACTCTCTCTAATCACTCTCTCACTAAGTACTCTCTCTAATCAATCTCTCACTCTCTCGAAATGATAATTGATCGAATAAGCTTTCGATGGCTTATAACGCCAATTTTTCAATCGATAAGTTTATCGATGGATAATGTTATCGATCAAAAATTTTAAAAAACATTATTCGTCTAATTAAATGGGAAAACAACGAATAACCCGTGTTATTCGTACTAAATCCATTATACGATCCGTATAATGCTACATAGTTAGTGTTCGTGATGTCAAGTTCGTGAGTTCATTTTGGAGGACTATTTGAGACCATGGGAACCAAGTTAACTTCTAGTATTACTTATCATCCCGAGATCGATGGTCAAATGGAAAGGGTGAATAAGTGGGTGGAGACTTATTTAAGACACTATTGCCACCATGAGACACAACATGCTTTGAATGATTGGTTGCCTCTTCCTAAATTTTCTTACAATAGTACTCATGTAAGCATTGGGCAAGTCACCATTTGAAGCATTGTATGGATATAAGATTAATATACCAAAGGCACAAGAGGGTATTAATCTAAATGCAAAGGATGCGGTGGAAAGAATGCAAGCAATACTTCAACAATAAAAGGCCACCATTAAAAGGTCACACGAAAGGATAAAGCACTATGAAGATGCTCATAGAAGACCGTTGGAGTTCAAATAAGGGGATTATGTGTTTCTATTCTTCTCTCAAGGACAACACCAACAACAAATTAGCTCATCGCTATTATTATGGTCCTTACAAAGTCTTAGGAGAGTTGGAGAGGTTGCATATTAACTATTGCTTCCTTCAACTACCAAGATACATGATGTATTTCATGTGTCCCATTTAAAGGCTTATGTTGGACCAGAGGTGAATTTTTTTGATGAGTTACCACCAATGGACGAAGAAGGAAAATTGAATATGTACCGAAGAGAATAATGGGCAAACATGAAAGAGTGCTTTGCAACCTCACTATGGTTGATTTTTTGTTCAAGTGGCATGGATTACCTCTTGAGGAATCTTCATGGAAACCTGATTTTATGTTGGAAAGGTTTAAAGTGCTTTTGGACACATATCATGAGTGATATGGTTGCCAAATGGAAGCTGATTTCTTGCTAGAATTAATTGTTATGATAGATTTTGGGGTCCCATAAGTGGAAGATTTGAGTTTCCATGCAAAGAATCTTTCATAATTAAGGACTATACATCGGCATTGGGGATCATTTTGGGAATGATTTGGGAGCATACTATAGAACTCTTGGCGTATCAAAGGAATTATGTTCTTAAGGACAAATTTGGAGCCATGTACTTCAAGGCCATTACTATATGCTACATATGGTCTACATGGTCATTGGAGTTACATTCCATTTCATGAGCTGAATTTTTATGGTTTTG
The DNA here is from genome assembly GCF_041138505.1 of Cibotium barometz. Taxonomy (NCBI): domain Eukaryota; kingdom Viridiplantae; phylum Streptophyta; class Polypodiopsida; order Cyatheales; family Cibotiaceae; genus Cibotium; species Cibotium barometz. The sequence goes on along the minus strand of NC_141057.1, from coordinate 28,112,396 downwards.
AGGATGAAACCAATGGGAAGGGATGGTTTGTAACAAAGTTACTAATGTCATGTAAATAATGGTATGGGACAAAGGCCAAGGACAAGTGTAAAAGGACATTAATAAGTGAAGAGTGGAAAGGTGCCCAAGTATATAAGCCCATGGATATGTTCATTTACTAACTTTTGAATATACAATCTCTCTTGAAGATAATTGCTCAAGGTTCCATAGTGGTATGTCTACTCATGTTTGCATTCCATACAATGAATTCTAGGATGTGTGCACTCCATCCTCATTGAGTTCTAATCTTTCTTGCATTGGTATCAGAGCCAAGTCTTTGATCCATCTTCTTCTTCCTTCTTTATTTCACTTTTGTGCATCATCCTCAATTACCTCATCATCTTGTTCCATGAGAATCATAAAGGAAAAATTCTTTGTCTTGCATGCTTGTAGTGATCCTTGCTCCACTTTTCTCCACACTTGAAGCATAAGCCCTTGCCCTTGAGCTCATTTATGTGAACCTGCTTGATCACATTACTCTTTGTCACACCACTTGAAGTCTTTCCATCCCCCACATGGGCCCTTGGAAGAGGTATTCCCAAATCTGAAATTTGGCTTTGTATCTCTCCCATAAACCATAGGGTATCTTGAAGATCCCATTGTAAAATTATTTGGAGCCTTCACATTAGAGCGAGGAGTTGGATCACCCTTTTGATGTTCTTTGTATTGCCAATTGTGAGTATATTTCTCCTCATATATCTTAGCCAACATCATAGCTTCTTTTAGAGATAGAAGTCTTTGAGCATTTACATCCTCACCAATGCTAGAATTCAAACCCTTGATGTATTTGATCATTTGGTACTTCTCACTCACCCCTTCTACATGTAAAGCAAGCTTTAGAAACCGGTGTGAGTACTCCTTTACACTCAACCCTCTTCATTCAAAATCATTACACCAATGACCTTGCTGTTGTGTAATTCGATGTAAATGTATCCCTCATCTCATCTTTAAAATCTGTTCAAGTAGTGACCTTATAACCATGAGAAGAAATGTGCCTCCACTAAGTGTGAGCATATTCTTCAAGGTGAAGAGTTGCAAAATAGACCTTTTCCCTTTCACTCTATGGATTAAGATGAAAGTACATATCCATCTTGTTGATCCATTCTTCAAAATCTTATTTGAACTTGGGAGAACCACTTTGTCCTTTACCCCTTTGCAAGGTGTTCGCATATCTATAAGGTTAGAGGAGCAAAACATGACTCGAGAGAAATCTTCCTATCATTCTCAATGTGAAAAAATAAGAAGAATCTCCAAGTGTAATCATATGAGTAAAAGAGGAGACTTGGCCCTAAATACTAGCCTCTTGTCGAAAGAGTTTCTGGTGGTGGTTACCCAAGTTACAAGTTTTGCATACATCCAAAAGTTGGGCAAAGGCTCAACAAGCCTACCTTTTTGCATCTCTAAAAGAATCTATGAGATATCTCTTATGCAAAAGTTTACTACTACCTAAATCAGCATGGACTCCAAGTGCCGAAAGGTCATATAAGTTATTTCTTTAATGACCTTGTCATCTCCACCCAAGGATGACTATGAACCCGTAAGTCTGATAGTAACCAAGACATATTGGAACCCAAAGAACATTTGAAAGAATTTTTTTACAACCTTCTTTAGACATAAGTAAAGAGAATGTGGGGGAGAGGGAGATCTTCAAACCCTAGCAAGCAAACACACACACACACACACACAAGAGAGAGAGAAAGACACAAGAGAGAGATGGATAGCTGAATTTTCTTCTATCTTCTTCTTCTTCTCTACTCAACCAACATAACATAAAGGTAAGAGTACACACTATATGGGTTAGTACTCAACTACTACAACATACAAGAGTCGGTCCATAATGTGAACCCGACTAAATGAGCTGGCGCTATAACTATGCCAGTCTCTAGTAATCCAAAATGGCTGTCACATAGCCTGTCATCCCACTGGCTGCGTATCACCCATAATCTCACCAATTATGCCAGTGGTGTAGATGCGAAAGCTATCACCCAGGTGGGTCATCAATGTTCGCGGGCTGCCTGTAGCACTAGTTGAGCTTGATATCTTTACACTCTCTCTCGAGCTCAACTCCACACATTGCACTCCAAGTAAGCTCCTAAACCTGTGAAGCTTCTCTGTGCCCAATGCCTTCGTGAAGATGTCAGCCACCTGATCTTTTGTGTGTTGACATATACCAGATCTACATCTCCTGCTAGAACCTTCTCCCTCACAAAGTGATAATGCACCTCAATGTGCTTTGTTCTAGCATGATATACTGGGTTCCTGGCCATGCGTATGCTGCTCATGTTGTCACAATATATGACAACTGCCCTTTCCATGGGCTCTCCCATGTCACCAAGTAGCTTTTAAAACCAAGCTACCTCACAAGGCCATAGCAGCACCCCTGTACTTTGCCTCTGTACTACTCGACAAGGCAACTGTTGGTTGCTTCTTACTACTCCAACTCATAGCAGCACTTCCAAATGAGAATATAAAACCACTGGTAGATCTCCTGTCTGCAATACTACCAGCCCAATCAGCATCTGTGTACCCATGCAACTGTATCTCTATACCAACCTCATAGAAAAGTCCATAATCAACTGTGTACCCATGCAACTGTATCTCTGTACCAACCTCATAGAAAAGTCCATAATCAACTGTGGACTTTATGTACCTAAGGATCCGTCTAGTCACATCCAAGTGTGGCTTTCTAGGAGCCTGCATAAACTAACTCACAAGTTCAACAACATAGCTCAAGTCTGGCCTTGTAATGGTCATGTAGATTAAACTACCCACTATGCACATGTATGTAGTGGGGTCCTCCAAAAGCTCACCTGTATCTATGGGAAAGCTTTGTGTTTTGCTCCAATGGCACTGAAATAGGCTTATAGCTTGCCATACCATACTTGGATAACATGTCCAAGCCATACTGCCTTTGCAATAGCAAAATGCCATGAGGTGATCTCACCATCTCTATGCCCTAGAAATACCGCACCTTATCCAAATCCTTCATCTCAAACTTCTGCTTCAAAAGCATCCTGACATCATGTATGTCTGCATCACTATCACCAGTGAGATAATCAAGTCATCCACATAGATGACTAATAGCATGATCCCTCTATCTATCTTTTTCACATATAGTGAAAAATCTGCATTGGATATCTAAAATCCAATAGTAACAAGATACTCCTCGATCTTATTTGACCATGCTCTGGGTGCCTGCTTCAAAAGTCATATAAGACTTTGCATAACCTACACACAAAATATGGATATGCATCACTCTCATAACTTGGTGGCTGCATCATGTACACTTCTTCTTGAAAATCACCATGCAAGAAAGCATTCTTTACATCCATTTGATGTAGAGACCAACCCTTCATTGCACCCATAGCAATGACAGCTCTCATGGTTGCCATTCTTGCAACCAGGCTGAATGTCTCCTCATAGTCTATGCCATAAGTCTGTGCATAGCCCTTGGCAACCAATCTTGCCTTGTACCTACTCACTGAACCATCAGCATTGTGCTTGACTTTATACACTTACTTACATCCAATTACCTTCTTTTCCTTAGGCAAAGGCACTAACTCCCATGTTGCATTTGCATCCAATGTTGCCATCTCCTCATCCATGGCATCTTCCCATTTCTTATTTCCAATTGCTTGCTATGAAAGCAAGTGGGCTCAACCTCGTGTATTGCTTTTACCATGTAAGCATAATGATGGGCTGTATATCCATCATATCTCAACCTGTCAACAGGGTATCTAACTCTCGTAGACCTGCGTACACCTGGATCACTGCCAGGTGTCCTCAAAACAGCCTTGGTTCGCCTTACACCAGGAGTAACCACAGACAAAATGTCAAGCTCCTCATCAAGGCTCTGCTCAGAGCCACTAGAGTCACCATCCATATATGAGTGACCTGTTGACAGATTAGGCACAAAAGGTTGATCTACCGTTTCCTTCCCTTTTCGTGATACATGTGTACTTGCATCATTTCTCAACTTGCCTAACCATGGGCTAACATTGGACCCATTGCTTGAGGACTCCCCAGGTCCACTTAGCACCTGTGATTGCTACTCTACATGTGGTGTAACATCAGCACTTCTTACATCTGCATCTTCTATTGCTTTCACTACTGGTGCATGCTAGCTACTCATCTCATCGAAGACAACATCTTTGCTTACTCGCATCATCTCACGAGCGGTAGGGTTATAGGATCTATAACTTTTTTGCTCCATAGCATAACCAATGAAGATGCATTTCTCTGTATTTGGATCCAACTTTGTTCTGACTTCATCAAGATGTACATATGCAATACACCCAAACACTTTCAAGTGAGACATCCAGTCTCTTATGCTTGTAAACTTCTGTTCAGGAGTCATACCATGAACAACTGTAGTGAGTGTCTTGTTCATAATGTACACATTAGTTGCTACTACTTCTACCTAAAAGTAATGTGGCATACTCTTTTCAGCCACCATCAAGGCATGTGTCACTTCTGCAATGTGCCTGTTTTTCCTTTCTGCAACATCATTCTGTTGTGGAGTTTACCTGCACTACCTTTTGATTCCCTGCTTTCTCAAGAAGTGGCTGAACTCATCGGAGAAATATTCTCCCCCACCATTTGATCTTAGGCATTTTATTTGCATGCCTTTTTCCTTTTCGACCAAGGCTTTAAATCTCTGAAAGTGAGCAAACACCTCACTTTTCTCCTTCATGAAATAAACCCACACTTTTCGAGTGTGGTCATCCAATGAATGTAACATAATACCTGCAACCTGCAATTGTTGCAGTCTTGGTCGGTTCCCATACATCTGAATGTATGACATCCAATGGCCTTGCACTGACATGCTTTTCATGTGGGAAAGCATGTTTGGCCTGCTTATCAAGTTGGCATGCTTCACATACCTTATGCATATCGTCAACCTTAAACTTTGGCAAATCTGCAATAACATTTTGTGCCTGCATAGACTTGAGTCGCTTTACATTCACATGACCAATGCGCTTGTGCCATAGGTCAATATCTACAATGACACCTGTTCCATGCGCAAACATGGCTGCCTTTATCTCAAGCATGTTCACATCCAAAGTAAACATCCTGCCATTTTTGTTACCCTTTGCAACCAAGCGACACTTATTTTTGAAGTCTTCCACAAAATATCCTTGAGGAATAAGCCTCACTTACAGACCCTGCTCAACCATCTGTCCAACAGAAACCAGGTTCTTTTTGTAATATTCGAAACATGAATTACATCAGCCAAGTACTTCATTTTGCTATTCTGCATAGATAATAGGACTTTACCAACATGCGCAATGGGATGCGAAGTATCATCACCTACATAACTTGGTTTTTCCATTTTCTTCATATCTCTAAACCACTCAGCATGATTGGTCATGTGGTTAGAGGCACCAGAATCCACATACCATATATCTTGAGATCTTGACACATCCCCTGTTTATGGAACTAAGAATGTGCTGCATCACAAACAGCTGCTCACTTCTGTCATCACCTCCATATTTACTAATTGATGCATAGTTGCCTTGCTGCTCTACTTCTCACTTTTAATGTCATTCTGATTTTTATAGCAATCATTTTTCATGTGTCCTGGTTTGCCACAGTAATAGCACTCTATGCTATTTGCTTTTTGATTTCTTTGCCAACCACCTCGGCCTCTTTGGCTCCCCTTGCCTCTAGATTGGCCTCTTCCACCTGTGTATGTTTGCTGCTATGAATCAGTGGACTGCTGCATTAAAACCCATGCTTCTACAGGCTGTGGGAACATTCTATGAACCATGGTTAGCATGCTAGCTTCCACGCTAGTGACGATAAGATTTGCATCCCTTCGTCTTCAAGTTTGAAGAAGGTAGACACATAGACAGCAAGTGGTCAACGATAGGTGTGTGAGAAAACTTTCGAGGATAACGATGTTTGCAACTCCCATTAACCATGCAAGGAGAGCACATATTTAGTTCCCACATGGTCCATGGATATTACAATGATTCATTATGTTGTGCAACTTAAGAAACATTGCCTTATTTGGAAGTTTAGCACATAACAACTTATCTACTGGTTGTTCCCATCTATATCCAATGATTGTTCCCATCTATATCCACTAAAACACCAATGATGATGTCTCCAAAGCTCGTATGAAGATAGGGACCCTTGGGCTTAAACTTCCAAACAGAATAATTGGTATCACTTGGGCTTTCCATCAACATCAGAAGGAACCAAAGGGTGATCAACATGGTCTTTCGAAAGAAGTCATTTCTTCTAAAAGATTTGCTATAGACATCAATAAACAAAGAAGTTTTGTATCCAACCAGAGCTCTAGTTCCATGCAAGAGGATACAACATGCAGTGCATACAAGAGAACACTCACAAGTAGTAGCGTATGCAAGAGTATTCATTCACAAGAAGTAAGATGTTTTACATCACATAATTTTAAAACTCAAATTGCACATAAGGATAGATGAGAACATTGTATTACTGAAGTGATATGATGGACGAAAAAGCCTCACCTTCATGCGCTCTTGTGAAGGACACTTTGATGACTAATCTATAACTTGATAAGATAGAGACTAAAATTTAGAGAATGAACTTACAATGGGTGACTGATGAACTGTGTGGAGAAGAGGCTGACCATGTATCTTTAAAGACCAACATACGCAGAGCGCCATGACATGACCTAATAGGTCTAGAGTCATAGTCAATGCCACCATTTGCAGTGTAGACTTCGACCTATATAAATGTACTAAAGACTCCTAGACAACTTTCCCCACCTCCCAAGCCATCCGAGCTCAACGTCTTAGATCCCGTTCAAACCCCTTCAATATTAAGACAGGGTGTTTTAGAGTAAAGTTTGCTAGACAACTACCCCACCTCCCAAGCCATCCGAGCTTGACTTAGGCGCCGCAGCACCTAAGCAAGACAATATGAGGGTGGGGTATCGATATAGGAGCATTGACATGCAACAAGAATAGGCAGCACCATTTACTTGAACCAGTCGTTTATTCCAGTTATATAGTATAGAAACTACCCACGAAATACAATGCAAGCTCTTAACCAAATACGATTTTACTTGCTCCTTTCTCATTACAAACTACTCTACAGTCCATTGGACAAAAAGGTATGTCAAGAAGAAATTCAATTTTCACCATCTTTCACAATAAAAAGTGATAGTACACTTTCAGCAATCAATTGCAGTGCATAAGCCTTTAGGATTCTAAGAAGAGAGATTCACACCCGAATGTTCAAAAAAACACTGCATTAAAGATAGATGTATGTAGTGAATCTGGAGGATAGAGAATCTACCATACAGCTAGGTAGCATAGAGAACTCAAAATAGGTTCTCTGAGATAGAATGCAACATGAATTCTTTAAAGGTGCACTAGAAAAAATATGCTGTAAAATCTGTTTTTGTTAAACCAGTATGCACTTTAAACACCACGTGCCCTTGAATTCTATTCATTAGCCCAGTATGGACTTCCACAGGTGCCCTTGGCTTCCATTCATTTGCCCAGTATGGACTTTAACCACCATGTGCCCTTGTCGACGTTTGAAGCCTTCTTCTCACCTTCAACTGCCTCCCCACCAGCTTCATCCTGGGGAGTCTTGTGTAGTTGAGATACATCATATCCCTCTTTCTCCGCATGTGCCAGCAACTCAGAGAAGACTTCTTCATTCAATTGAGGCATACGACTAAGAACCTGGTAAACAGACTCTGTGTGAGTAAATATAAATTCCTGCATGACCTCAAGCACAAGCTCACAAAGACAACCACCCTCATGACTAGAATATCATAGGGAGTAGAAAGCATGACAGAAAAGCGGCTGTTCTTAAACTTCACTAAGATACAGCCTGTTTAGCTGATCAAAAAACACAAGCAGATGATATCAGGCACTCTATTGCCATTAAATTAACTGCAAAGAAGGTATTCTGTTTCCATTCTATTAGCTGTAATATATAGGGATGCACCATACACTGGTGTGCCAAACAAAGCATGGAGAGTGCACTTCAAACCCGTATTTCATTGAAAATTAGCATAGCGATGATGGCCGGGAGGTCGCGTTTCCACGGCAGGTCACTCAACCAGCCTCCAAGCGGACATTCCCTACTCCTTGACATACACATGGCAAATGAGAAACAAAAAGCAAGCTAAGGGACCTAGACCCCTGAGCACATGCAGAAATAGAGGCAAGTGCCCGGGAGCACACAACCATGGCAAGGCAAATGAGATACAAAATGCACGCTAAGCCTGTACACATACAGGCAAGCGCACACTGCCCGGGCTGACATAAAGGCACACAACCATGATTGCACAGAAAACCTGAGGCAACCGCATCATGCAAGCAAAAAAGAAAAAATGTAATTCAGCTCTTACTTTCTACTATAACATGCATAAGGAACAGATGATAGGAGAAAGCAGACGCTCACCCACAAATATTTTCTGGAGGGCTGCCCAACAAGAGCCCATCTGTACTCCTCGTCCAACAGCATTACCCAATAGTCCCCAGTGACAGGAATGAGTGGCAGGAAAGGCGGCAGCCAGAACCGAACCTGCAGCTTTGCCTCGTCGCTCTGTGGATCCACCTTCCATGCCGTACCTTCAATGAAGGCGCGCTTGCTGTCAAGCCAGGTCTCGTTGAGAACGTGGACGGTGCCATCGGGCCTGAGGGTGTATGTGGCGGTGGTGTTCTTCCCGCCCTTGGGCTGAAAGCGCGAGGGCATGCTGGCTATCTCGTACCAGCGGCCTTGGTAGCGCTCTAGGTCCAGGCCTCGCACCACCTCCAGAGGCTCCTTGTTGTGCGTCAAAACCATGGTGATGGGCTGTGCAGACAAAGGAAGAGGGAATCCAAAAGGCTAACCGTGAGAAGCTCTGTAGGTTCGGTGAGGGTGATGTAGAGGTTCGCATACGCGGTGTTGTGCTCCCCACGCCCAATTGACCAAAAAGGAAGGTCCTAGAGACACCTGGAATGTCACTGCTCACGACACCACACAACCAAAGCCATCATTTTGTATGGTCACAAACATTGCACATCATTGGTAGCCCGTCCACGGAGCTCAACGGGCCTCTCAACGTAGAAGTTGTGTGTACCCTAGGTAGTAGGTATCCTGCAAAATTTGCAAAACCAAATGCAAGAGTTCTTTTTTCCCCTTGTACTAGAACGGCAAGTTTTTTCAAATTTTTAAACAATGTTGCAAGGTTTTTTCAAAGTTTTTTTTAAAAACACAATTGCAAGTAGCTTCTCATTTTTTAATTAAATGTCTATTCCCTTTTCTCTTTGAAGGCGATGATCTTTCTTATATTGCACTTATAACTCCACTATGAGTTTCTCGTTATGCCATTTGGGTTAACTAATGCGCCAAAAACCTTCAACAGATTGATGGCACATGCGTATCGGGAACAAATGGATGATTTCAATGTTCTTATGATATTTTAGTTTGCTCAAGAGTGAAGTTGAGCATGAGAACCATGTCTGGAAAGCCCTAGAGATCCTAAGAGAAAATCAACTTTATACCCGAAGAAGTAAGTGTGTATTCTTTGCTAACAAGCTCACCTACTTGGGATTTATGGTTACCAAGAGAGGAATCGCTCCTAACCTAGAAAGGTTGAAGTTGTCACACTAGCAGACTCCAAAATTAGTTAAGGAAGTTCATGGATTCTTGGATAAATAAGTTGTTCTGCATTGTTGAAGATTATGCTAAGGTAGTTGCCCCGCTTACAAGAATGCTTAAGAAGGGATTGCCTTTTAAGTGGACCCCACAACATTAGAGTAGCTTTGAGAAGCTGATGGTTATCTCGGTAACCTTCCCTATTTTGAAACTTCTTGATTTCTGTCAACCCTTTGACAAAAATGGTAGACACGTGGTTAGGTCATCAATGATGTTTTAATGTAGGAAGGCCACCCTATAGCTTATGAATCTAGGAAGCTCCGAAAATAATTATCCAACCCATGACTTGGATTATTATTGGTTATGATAATACATGCTCTCAAGCTTTGGAGGTATTATTTATTAGGTAACAAGTGACTAACCACAAAACTTAAAATGGATTTTTACTTAACTACAGTTAAACATGAAGAAGAGAAGATGGATTACAATTTTACATGATTATGATTTTGACATTAAGTTTAGACCAAGGAAAGAAAATGTAGTAGCAGACACTCTTAGTAGGAAAAGAAAATGTAGCAACAAATGCTCTTAGTAGGAAATCTCTTGTTGGTGCTATCTCTATGCCATCTAACTCAATTCCTAACCAAACTAGATTGGGACTAACAAGAGACCAGTTTTTTGGACCTATTATTCAGAAACTTAGTAAGGAGAAGAAAGACCTAAGAAATAAGGATTCATCTTGGAAGAAGGAAATATTTATTTCAATAAAAGATTGTGTGTAGCGGATAGATCTAGACTTAGATGGAAGATTCTTGAGGAAGCTCATGTGATGGTCCTATGGTGCCACTCATCCAAGATACCATAAAACATATGCCCGTGTGTAGCGGATAGATCTAGACTTAGATGGAAGATTCTTGAGGAAGCTCATGTGATGGTCCTATGGTGCCACTCATCCAAGATACCATAAAACATATGCCCGTGTGTAGGGAAAAGTTTCTTTCAGCTTGGTAAGAAAAAGGATCATGTATAGTGATGTTTAGCTTGTCAGAAAAACAAGGTAGAACGAATCAAGTCACCTAGAGCCCTTCATCCTTGGGGAGTGCATCAGCATGTTATAGGGATCCCTAAAGTTCAAGAAGGATATGATGCAATCATGATGGTAACATTCATTTGGTTGAATTTGCCTACAAAATGCTTATTTCCATAGGAGCACGTGTACGTCTCCATTCAAGGAGGATATGCATGGACAAGAATGTATCACACCATTATAGCACATTGATCAGAGTCAAGGATGAAATGGAAGCTCAAATGAAAAGTATCTGTCAAAACTTAAAGATAGCTCAAGACCATCAGAAAAGCTATGTCGATTTGAAGAGATCTGTCTGAACCTTTGATGAAGGAGATATGGTGTTTCTTAGAGTCCAATCTAAAAAGGAGTTTCCTAAATTTCGAAAGCTAGCAAATAGATATTCTGGTCCTTATGCAGTTATCAGAAAAGTCAAAGAACAAGCTTATGAGATTCTTTTACCTCCTAATCTCTGAATCCAGAATATGTTTCATGTCAGCCTATTGAAGAAGTATGTTCCAAATGAGGCTCAGATCATCTTAGATAATGAATTCATATTACTTAAAGGCTAGACATAACCTTGGTTATTTGAGAGAATCCCTTTAGGAATAGAGTTATCTGTGAAGCTTTTATTCAATGGAAGTTCTACCCAGTAGAAGATGCTACTTGGGAGCAACTTGACAAGGTCCACTGAAACTTCCCTTCCTTTACAAGTTGAGGATGACTCAATTTCTTTTAGTGGGGGATTATTATGCAAATGCAAATCTTTACTAGTTATCTAGTTCAAGGAAAAATGTGAAATTGAATTGGTTCTGTGTGACCTAGGTTCTCTATAGAGGAACTTAACCTTGTGGGCCTAACTTCATCATTGATTTTTGCCGTGGCAGGGATCAATCTTGTATAAATGGACATGGTGAGTGTGAATTGAAAAATCCATTATTGGCGATTTTAATATAACCTAGCTTGGTTGGTGTGTTTAGTTCATAACTAAGTTAACTCGTTAAGTTCATTAGCAAAGAGTTAAATCTTAAATAAAAAATAACTTTTTTGAGATCTTGTGGACCTCTAAATTTAAAAGAAGTGTTTCACAAGGTTAAGGCAGGAAGAACGTATAAGTGATCAGTGTAAATGCCCCTTCACCAAAAACTAGTCACATGCCCATGCCCACTGTAGGAGTAATTACCTTACACATTGGTGACCCCCATGACCCTAGTAATAACCATGACCTTAATAATAACCAAAATATTCTCATAATCACTAGCCCTGGAAAAATAGCAGGGTGAAATTATAATTAAGGTTTTATGCCTACACTATGATTTTTGGGTAATATTAAAAATATTGACATTATAGATAAGGTTTTATGCCTACACTATGGTTGTTGAGTAATATCAAAAATATTAAAAAATAAGACAAAATTCAAATTTATTAAAATTGTTAGAGTGGAGATATTTGTCACCACCCTTACCCATAGTGTGTGGACTAGCCTTCCCATGCCATACTCTTGCTATTTTGGAGTGAAGCAACACTTGTAATGCTATGTATGGCTCATTTGGAGGTGAGCAAGAGCAACCGTGAGAAAATCCAACATTTTTTCATACAACTTCTGGAGCCTATTTTCTTCTAGCTTTCCAAAGCTTTGGCTTGGGATTGTAGCAGGGTTGGTTGCCCGGCACACTAAGCGGTTGTCTCTTCTCTAGAAAGTATGTACGAAGTCCTCAATGCTCATGGTAGATGCATAAGACAGAATAGAGTGGAACACAACACAAGAAGAGACAAGACTACAAAGAGGAACAAGAACACGTACACTACTCTGAGAACACTGAGGACGACACATAGCTCGAGTCGAAGACAAGTGATTGCAGAACCAGACTACAAAGGTATGAGAAGAGATGTTAAGGGTTGGCCAGGAATCACGTCCTTGAGGGACCATATATGCCTGTGGTTGAGTTAGTGGCATCCTGTATGATGACCTCGGCATGGCGGCCTTAGGTAGAATCTCCTATCCCTGGGAGATTTTGTTAGAGTGACAGTGCGGTAGGCAACCTTTGGTTGTTGGAATATTAGTGCGGTGCCTTCAATGCTAACGCGTGCATCACTTCTTTTGGCTAGTTCCTCTTGAGTTGACCCATTGTGGGCACCCTCGGTGGCTATAGGTCACCCACCACTAGAGTGCTCACCATCCTTGGTGAGGAGAGAAGGAAAGAAATGTCCACAAAGAAGCGAACATGCTGGTGGAAATTAAAATGATGACTTTTTTTATTTTTTACTTAGGTAGGATTCCACAGTAGGGGATTGCACAATGAATCCATGTGCCTAACTTTGGGGGCACCGACAATCAACAAATTAGTAATTTACTGCACATTTAGTGGCTCTCATGACCTGCTCAAGCATAAATTTTTGGACTCTTAGGTCGGGCACATGAGCCGTATTGATCGGAGTTCCACCAGAAAGTAGTTTTTTGGATGTTATCGGAATCAAGGGCACATGTTAGATAGAAATGTGGTAGGTAGGCACAAGGGTTTTATGTTATTCCCAATGCTTGCGGGCCTGCATGTGATTCGTTGTTTTCCCTAGCATGTTGCCTACTTGCCTATGCAGTTTGATAAGCCCATTAGGCTACAAGAGGCAAACGGAATGCATTCCATTTGGTGAGATGATGGGACCATGTTGATGTTTGGAAGAGGGTGCCGTTGATGTATGATCCAAGGGAAAGGGTTATCGGACAAGTCAAGGGGAAGAGGGATGCTTGCTAAGTCAGGAGGAAAAGGGAAAATCATTCGAGTCGATGGAAGGGTTGGTTGGATGAGTCAGAAGGGGGTTTGTTGGATGAGCCAAGGGAAAGGGATTTCCAGAGGAATCAGAGGGGGGTGAGTCAGCAAATGAGGCAAGAGGATGTTGTTAGAGGAGTCAGAAGTAGGGTGGGATGACGAGGCAAGGGGGTTGTCAGAGGATTTAGAGGAGTCAGAGGGGTCAGATGGGTCAGAGGAGTCAGAGGGGTCAGAGAAGTCAGAGGAGGGAGAGGAAAGTCACCAGAGAGAGAGAGAGAGAGAGAGAGAGAGAGAGAGAGAGAGAGAGAGAGAGAGAGAGATTACATTGTCATGACATAACCTGTGAAAGAGGAACAGAGATTAACGATAGAATTCGAAAGAGAGAAAATAGATTTACCACTGAATCGGAAAGAGAGACAAAGAGAGAAGAGGGGAAGATAGATGGGGTTCACCAAGTCCACACCTAAAGCTGGACCCTTGGTTGACATTCTACACCTTTCAGTTGGTAGCCCTTGTCCTAGGGAACCTACTTCCTTAGAAGAAATTATACAATGAATTCTTCTTTAATAGCAAGATAGCATCATAGCCAACCCTAGCAGGAGAATCCTTATTTCTTTCATCTGCAACAATACTTCTCAATCCATAACCCAAAAAAAAATCATTAGTACCCAAAGAACTACACTGACAATTTTTATCTTGTTAACATATTAACAATAGTATGTTCAATTCTCCACTAGAGGAGCCATTTTTTTCAATAAATTGGTCAATTCAATGCCCCAACTGTATCATCTTCAACCCTATCTTCTTTTAGCACTAAAGACATTATTAATTCTTTGGCTATGGTCATCTGAACATTCCTTGGTCCAATACTCCTATCTCCTTGAAGAGCCCGCTGAACCAACATTCTGGTTTTCTCAATGGGCAGCTTTAGATGTTCCTAGCTATACTACATGCTTATGTTTCCCACAATGAATCATTAATCTTGTATAACAATCATTCGAGGGCATGACATAATAGACTAAACATTGGCACGTCATAATGCATGTAGCGGGTATCTTGCAAAAGCGACAAATCACCTTACTGTGTCCATCATCTACAAGCATACCCACTGCTAACTTCCTAGCCAATGAACCCTTGAAGTAGACTTCATTGTGAATGCTAGTATTTTGATAATTTGGGCAAGTAAGCCTTTTGTACTGTAATGTTCCTAGGCATGGCTGACTCTCATAGTGTCATCAAATGATTGTCTACTTGTATTTTCTTTTGTCCATGGGTGGCCATTGTATTTGTGCTCCATTGAATCCATGCTTGTATACCTTCCAAATTTTGGTGGGAACTCCAATAACACATCTCCATCATACTGCCTACTAGGTATTTCACTGATGGTCATTCTATGCTCGATCATGTTGACAAGCTTACATAACAAGCTTGATGGAGGTAATTGGCTAATGCTTGGTATAATGCTTTGGAATGTATTGCATCTCTGTAAATCATCATTTTTGCCTTTCTTGGTGGTGTTATCTACTAAAATAGTAGGACTAATAGAACTCTCCCCTTGCATAGTCTTCATGGAAGCTACACCATCTTTGTTCCTTAAAGCTGGAGTTTCCACTACTTCATCTGTTGAGGAGGGATTGCTATCATCACTCCAAGACAATACATGAAAGGTCTATAACATTAGAACTTTGGGGAGCATTTCTATGCAAATGTGTGTCCTACCACCACAAGATAATGCAAAGAAAGAGAGGAGTCCATGTATTGGTCATTTCCTTTTGCATCCACATTGTTAAAAATACAAGTGAATAGGGTGTGTGCGGGAACAAGCCCTTGGTTAGAGGCTGTAAAAGAGAATGAGTAAATGTGAAAGAACCTGTGAAAAGGTGAGAAGAATCTACTAGGAGAGAATAAAGGGTAGCATGAGAAGATTTAGGAAGTGTGGAGATATTCTGGGAAAAGTGAAGAGGTGGAGAGAATCAAGGAAAAGAGGTGGAGTGAATCATGGAGAAATCAGTGGGATTTGATGCTTGATGTAAACTCTATAAATTGAGGCATTGCCCTAATGAGAATTTGCTGGTTTTTGAGTGTCCATGCCTACATTAATCTATTTGCTAATTACCCACTAATTACATCTTAATTATTTATTAATCACTTTGTTAATGATGTTGATTCTAGTGTTTGATCCACCATAGCTCATCACAATGCTAAAATTTCAACAACATGACAATCTAGCTTAAATAAAAATTACAATTATATGTGCCCATTCACAACTATATTCAAGATTTCTATGGCTTGGGTGGAGCTTATTTTCTTTGTGAGGAATTGATTTGAAATAATATGCTTACCCTCTCTCAAAGGAACCCTCAGTGGCTCTACCCTGAGAACTCAAGATAAGCTTCCATAGCATAATAAGATTGTGAGGAAGAGCTGAAAAAGGCTATACTCGAATAAGAGACAATCTACTGGAATTAGAGAGTAAATTAGATTATAAGCTATCATTTACACATTAGTGCAATCAAGAAATGTCATAAAAATACTTATCATAAATTGTAAGAATGAAAGAACCACTCATTTTTTAACTAACACAATCTCTCTAACTAACTGCTTACTATAACTAAATAGTTATGCCCTCCATAAACTAAGCATCCCTAACTAACTAAATAGCCATGCATACATTGCCCTCCCTAACTAAGCATTCCATAATGTTAAGAGTAGACAGGACGATGATGATGTTGCTATAAAATCATAGTAAATACATTAAATTAGCACGATGCAGCTATGTATCGAATTCGGTGAGGCCTTGTCATAAAACTAAATTCCATATTTTGGATATTTTGATGGGACATGTCTTTAACTCGTCTCTCAACACACGTCTTACTTGTAAATGCACCTAAGCCTAAAAATGTATGCGTTTCTTTTCAATGATAAATATTAATTAGAATTTCATTTCATATAACTAAGAAAGAGCTTTTATTTTAAAGGATAAAATGCCGAGAAAGAAGGGGGGAGAGAGAGAGAGAGAGAGAGAGAGAGAGAGAAGAAACGAGAAAGAAAGGAAAAAGAAAAATAGATAGAGAGAGAGAGAGAGAGAGAGAGAGAGAGAGAGAGAGAGAGAGAGAGAGAGAAAAGAAAAGAAAAGAAAAGAAAGAAAAATAGAGAAGAAGAGATAAAGAAAAAGAGAAAGAAAAAGAGAGAAGAAGGGAGAAAGAAGGCTTCTTGCACTTGGTCTCCTTTGTTCACTGCATCTCTGAGGTCGACACCTCATCTTCTCAATCAGCTGCGTCTCCTCCGTTGTTGTGGGGAACGCCATTGCTGCTAGGTACATTGTTGCCCTTTTTATTTTTTCATATCTAGCTACAAAGAAGCCATGCCATGTCGTGTTGTAGCCGTGAGGTGATGAAGCCCAAAGCCCTTGCTCAGTTATCGCATGTCATCTTAGTGTCACACATAGCTCATGTAGTTTGGGTGGTTGTGATGTAGCCAACATTGAGAATGTCATGCATGCCATGTTGTGATATGGATATGTAAAAACAAAAGGGCTTTCGGTTGCAGTAGAAGCCAGTGCATGTGCTGGCTTCTCGTGTAGACCAAAGCCCTTTTTTTTGGCATATCCACATCACGGGGCAAGGAGTCTCTCCTGGTAGAGGTGATAGAGTAGTCCCTGGGTGGAGGATGTCAAAGACTCATAAAAAATCAACATGTCTGATCCTCTAAAGCTTTCGTTCATGCCCAAAAAAAGGGCTTTGGGCTGCCCTAGCAGCTAGCGCATGCGCTGGCTTTTGGTGCAGTGCTCAAACCTCTTTTTTGCACTTCATCATCAAGAAAATTAGGGGGTTGGGTTGGGCTGATGCATCATTGTTAGAGATATATTTAGGCATCATTGTTAGAGATTAGTAAGGAGAATAGAATAACCTTTCATATCATAAGATTGTATGATTATATGACTGTATGATTATCAAAAGTTAAACGTCAAAATTCAGAAGTTAGAGTCAGAAGTTATAGTTAGAGTCAGAGTCAGAGTTGAGAGTCAGAGTCAGAGTCGGCGTTGAAGTTGAAGTCAGAGTCAAAGTCGAAATCGAAAGTCAGAGTCAGGAGTCGGGAGTCAGAAGTCAGAGTCAGAGTCAAATCTAGAGTCAGGTTGATTGATTGAGAGGTCTTCATATTTGGAGACAATTGATCATGCGAAGAGCCCTCTTGATATGCTTGGGAAAAGTCAAGATTTGCATGCAGGGCCTTAAATATCCCAACATTGGGAGATTGAGGAGCTTATTGTTGACCATTTGCATAGGTAGATGCAAAGAGGCCTTTGATTGATTATTGGGAAAGAGGAATAATGAGGCCTTCAAATTTCTTGAAATGTCTTTGTAGACATCATTGTTAGAGATTGGAAAGGAGAATAGAATAACCTTTCATATGATACCATGATGTCATCTTCTTTTGCATAGGGTCTAGGAGAATAGAATAACCTTTCATATGATACCATGAAAATAGATTAATAGAGACATATAGAAGGAGAGGAGAATACGTAAAGATAAGATTGTATGATTCTATATAGCCTTATGATTGTCGGGAATCCTCTTCACCTTGTTGGAAATCTTATGTACTCTCTTAAGTTGGGTTATATAATTATGTGTGAATTGCATATTTTCATGTATATGTCACGATACAACCAACGATCACAAAAAAGGAGATTGTCAAGTGACATGAAAGTAAGTAGCAACCAACATTCAGTGGTTGATGAATCACCAATAGTCCCAATTTGTGAGAACATCCCTATCACTTCTTAAGTGCAAGAAGACGTGGTGGAACCAAGTGATGCACTAGAGTTAACATAAAATGCTACTAATGTAACAAATAATAAAAGAGCAAGCAATTCTCATTCCTTGAGGGCTCGAAACATAGATGCAGCTTGGACTTCTTCAAGACTACTTGTCAAAGTTCTATGTTGTGTGAGAGAGAGAGCCACCTCTAATTCCATTGTGCTGTTTGGTTGTGAATGAGGCTATTAGGACGACACAAGAGGATGTGACCGATCTTGTGTGGATAGATTTGATAGAACCAGCTATATTGATGCTACTACACCATTTCTTGTTAGTTTGAAAAGGCTCGAGGAGAGCTTTATTCAAGTTAATGATGATGATGTATAGGAGTGGGGTCCAATGTGGGCAAGAATCAACACTGTGTTTGAAGAAGAGCTCCCTGATGAGTGGTTAGATTTGAGAGGCAAAAAGTGTTTGGTATGGGATGGAAATCATCGCCTCAAAGCTTGGCTATCTTGTATCAAGGAGGGTAAGTGTTAGGGTCTTAACTTAAGATCGAATCGCAAAGTTATATTTATGATGTAGAATTCATTTTTACACTCCATGGACTATGTAGTATAAGTCCTTGGGTTTATATATTTTTAAAGGCGATTATGTTTGCAATTTATCCTCAATTTTGTACAACATTTTGATTGTATGTAGGTTATGCGAATGAGAGATCAAGACACATAAGAGTTAGGTGCAAATTTTTGAATGTTACTGGTGTGGTAAAGAGGGAGAGCTGTTACTCGCTCTCAGTGGAGTAAATTGGTCAGCACTCATTTTAGTTTGGAGCTAAGTAAATGAGCAATGATATTTTGTCTATGCAGCATTTCATCACTCTTGGATAAGTGAATATATAGTATTTTGTATATGTAGCATTACAAGGACTCATGGACCCACCACTCTTGGGCATGAGATCTACATGTTTTATAAGTTTGGATTGGCAAACAAAGAGAGTATAATGGCATCTCTCCCACTAGAGACTTGAGCAGTTATTGAAAGAGAAATGATTCTAGAGATAAGAATCGCACCTATCAAACCTTGGTATAACATCCCAGCTTGTGTGATGGCCCATTTGGTCTTCAAGGTATTTGTTTAGTAGTTAGGACACTAAACCAATTCATGGTTATTTTCTAGAGATGACTCACTAAGAATGGTCTACTTTGTGTTACATAGGAGGATTTCCATGAGGCGTTAACTGTAAAAACTTCTATGCTTGATTGACAACTACTTGGAGATGAAGAATATGAAAACCATTATACCCGTTAAAGAGTAGTGGAAAAGGTGTGTAAATTACTATTAGCCTGATTATGTATGGGAAAAGTTGAAAGACGTTGAATAAGATTCTATGTGATTGTCTTGCAAAGATTCATCAATATGGCATACAAAATCGCCACTACAATTGCTAATTCGAATAACGGTCCCAGTTTCTTTCGAGTCTTGTTTAACATTGATTGGATTAATAATAAGGAAATGAAGAAGGACAATTTGCAATGTATCACAGCTTCAACAATTAGTCCTACAAGGTGTATGTCTTTTAGTTTCTCATCCTTATTTTCACCTTTTGTCATGGGTATGGATGTTAAAAAAACATTGATAACCTTGTAGGAAAAAAGAGATCTTTCAAATCTTAGCAGGGCCTAAAGAAGTGTGAGATAGTTGGGGAATGCCAACAGATAATATGTCTTTCCACACTCACATGAGGAAGGAGACATATTGGTACCATGCTTGTATGAGGGCTTCCGAGATTATCAAAGATCAAGAGATTGGTGGTGAGACATTGCCAGAGGGTGCTGAGGTATATTTCAAGGACATGAGGATTGTTCATTTCCAAAAAGCCTTTCCATACTTGGAAGCTATAATGAAGAATGTTGAGCCTATGGACAAATAGCCAAAAATTGAAAAAACCACCTACCATTTGGTGTACAGGTAAAGCTTAAGTGTACAGTACATGCATTATGTCACTTTCTGCACTTAGAATTTGTTTATGAGATGATTGCGTATCTTTTGGGAATTCAAAGGTGGATATCACATGTCATTGAGAGTGGGAAGATCATACAATAGCCAAATGAATGGCTATCATGGGAGAGTCCATCTTGCATGTATCTTCATGTATGGAAGGACGAGGGTTTGTCAGATTGGGAGCGTGTACGTTGCCCATGGTGGATTGAGTACCCTCCTAGTGAGAGGCATGAAAGTGAAGAGGCTCTTTTCCAAGGTATGCATGGAAACACATTTGAACTTGATCTCATGCATTCTTAATCATATTGAGTGTTCTTGACTTTAGTTGTATTTACATTTACAATACCTTTTGAGTGTTCGTGCTATTATGAACCCTTCACGCGGGTCTGCATTGTACCCACCACCTGATGTGGATAGAGATCCCTCTCTAAAAATAAAATTGGGCGGACATTTTTTTGGAGCTAGAGTTTGTGGATTACACAATGTTCATGGCCCATAGGGTGGTGGTGGAGCAACCGCCGGGGGGGGGGGGGGTGGAAATGAAAGCATGGATTCAATTATCCTAGATGATAATGAAGGTAGCTAACTCTAGTGCATGATTGTGTTTCATGAGACAATTTTGAGATGGATTATAGCTAACTCTAGTTAATGTTTGTACCAGGCTTCAACATTGGTGAGACGAAGCTGAAAATGTCGATGGTACAATTTGTTTTATGGTGGTCATCTCCTCTATGTTTTTTGGTGGTCATCTCCTCTACGTTTTTTGCTAGCATATCCTAAGTTTGTCTTCATATCGTGATATGGCTGGAGATCGTGGAGCAGTATTTATTTTTGTCCATCCTATTTGTGGCGCATGCTCAGTTGAACAACCAAATAAGTATGCCAATTTAAGTGTTGAGAAGAAATATTTACTCTCTCATTTCTTCCTTATTTATAAAGCATTACTTCTTCTCATGAACTTAGGTTTTGTTGGGATGATAGATCAATGAAGAAACTAGTATGTTTTTTGCATACACATGCCATGGAGGGACTAACCTTGAAGGAATCACCAAGAAAGTGTGTAGCAAAGTTTGCTTGGGCCAATTTGACAACATAATTGGTACCCAAATGGCTCCACAATGAGGGTGGTGGCATTCCTCTATTAAGTATTCATAGTATAGAGATTGTGGAGTCGGTTTTTTGATTAGCAGATTGGTTCGTGTGACCAAGGGTGATTTATGGTCACCACCATCATGGATCATGTGCCTATGGCCATGGAGTGTGCCAAGGTGGTTACCTTTGAGTTGATTAAACCATTGCTTGTCTCTTGGCTTACGGCTTGGATATTATCGTGCAAATTTTCCCCAAAATGTAAGCTGAAAACATAAGAGGTTAATCTTATATGTTAGTAAGCATATATGTATGTAAGCATATATATGTAAGTTTTATATATATATAAGTGAGCGTACATATAGTAAGAAAGTAATTTTATGTGTACTTCTATGTAAGGGAAGCTTTTTCATTTGATTTCATGTACCTTCATGTAGGGGTTACTTTGGTGGTGTGTCTCTTTCATGGAAAAGGATACCCAAGGCCATGGATGGATAGAGAAGAAGGAGAGAATATTGATGCTTAAGTGTTTCGTGTAACGAGAAGCTTCATCTTGGAGTTGCCACCTAATATCAATCCAACATGCACTAGTGGTCCAAGAGGGCCATATCTTGGAGGGGCTAAACGGTCATCCTTCTTTTACAAGTACGTACATGTTCTCTTAACATTGTTGTTCATATCACTTATTTATGATGAATCAAAAATATATATGTTATTGTACGTATGTTCCCGGGCCTTTGTACTCACGTGTGTGATCTTTGTATATGTATCTTTTAATGCTTTTTGATAGATGGTTGTTGGTAACCTTTATAAAGAAGGATGATATAGTGTTTGATATGTTGCCAGAATGTAGATGCATGGCAAGATTATGTGAACTTATGATGCGCTTCTGTGTGTTTGCCGAGAAAAACAAGGAAATTTATAATAAGTGTCTCAAGAGGAAGCTCCAAAGTGATGACACATGCAATCTCAAGAGAAAGAATCATCCAAGCCCTACCATAAGCACATAGTTTAGAGTGTTAGTCATGTGGATATTCTCTTTTTGGGATTGTTAGTCATGTGGACATTGTCTTTTTGAAGTTGTGAATATTATTATTTTTTGGATTGTTAGTCATGTGGACATTGTCTTTTTGGAATTGTGGACATTGTAATATTAATTGTGGTTATCATGCATGTTATGTGCTATGTTTTTTATGCCTTTTACTCTCCATTAGATTTGGTTATCTCAAATGGTAGTTCACTTATATATTCTTTTGCATACGATGGTTAATAAACACACAAAAGATAATAAATATCCAAAAGCTCACCATTTTAATAACTCTCCATGCAGGTTCACCAAAAAATCTCACCCAGTAAAAACTAGTTAAAGACCTAATCCAAAATTCTACAATACTCGCTCCAAAGTATACCTGTAGAATTAATCCAATAAATCTTGGGATATGTGTAGCCCCAACAACTTGGATTGCAAATTTTTACGGAGTTACAACATGGAAACAAGGAAATTCACACAACTGATATTTCCCGAGATGACATAACATGTCATAAACACTCCCAATTATTAAACAAATGGAACATAACCCTATTCCATATAAACTAGAGTAACTACATACTCAAACTTAAACACGATAAACAACAAATAATAAATGTCTTTATACTTGGGTTTTACACACTTGAAGTCTACTAATTCATGTTTGTGATTACTACAAACTCCATTGATTCTGATCATGGGATTTTACGAATTCCAGAGCATAAGATCACTATGTATCTTCAAAGCTATTCGATATTTGTTAACAAGGTAGGAAAAAAGCTTTTTGCTCTTCCTTTTCCCATAAATGGCTGAAAACTCGACCTAGACATCTTTGCAATAATGAAAGGTATCCTCTCCTTGAGTAAATATTCAAATCCAAATATAATTCACAATTTATCTTGTGAAACATAAACTGTTGGCGTGTTAGAACCCACACATGGGGGCATGCGTCTCTATGGACCATGCGAACAACACACTAGTTGTTAAATTACACAACACTTTGGTTGCTCAACACCCAAAGATGCTTTCTTATTAACCTACAAGAACAGTGGACCTAGTTTGGTCTCAATCACCACACTACGATGAATTTTAAGCCAATGTAAAGCAAGCTTTAGTTGGGTCAAACAAACATCTTAACAAACTAGTCAAGATAGATAAACTCACCCTGTTCAAATAAATATAATTAGGCCACATAGGCACATTCCTTTGTCCCAACAAACCAAAGGCAACAAACAAGTGGGTTGGGGTAGCATTGATTGACACCCGTGTGTACCAACATAAAAAGTTGGTGGAGTACTAAAACTCCTACTTATAAAAAGTTACAAAACTTGAAAATCACTAACCTAATAGCTCCAAGTTATAAAACTCCTATAACTTATAAAAAGTTACAAAACTTAAAAATCACTAACCTAATAGCTCTAAGTTAGCTTTCGAAGTAGACTCACCGAACACCAAAGAGCAATGGCAAGTGGTTTACCTTAAATAGGACAACTTGTTGATGTATGCCCAATGCAATTGTGCGAACACATGTTTGGGAAAACAACGTTTACAAAAATTAAACATAGAAGATTGGTAATCAGCATACTATCGGATGCATGAAATACCACAAGACTAACGGGATCACATACATATACATAGCCCACTA
This sequence comes from Cibotium barometz, assembly GCF_041138505.1. NCBI lineage: Eukaryota > Viridiplantae > Streptophyta > Polypodiopsida > Cyatheales > Cibotiaceae > Cibotium > Cibotium barometz. The sequence goes on along the minus strand of NC_141057.1, from coordinate 28,088,413 downwards.
TTGTCTCATTTCAAAGCTTGCACATACATCAATGTCATTTGCACCTAGTTGCTCTAGCTCAGCTATAACTAGTTAAACAATCACGAATCAGAAAGTCCCTTCACATACCAGACTTTCCAGAACCACTCACCCATGAATCGATCTCCACAACATCAACCCACCCCCCCCCCCGGCGCCCCCGCCAAGATAGGATAACCAACTTAGATGTGCGTTTTCTTGACGACCCAAATAAGCATGTGCCACATCATGGCATGGGTTGTTCCCATTTCATCGCCCACAAAATCCGACATTCTTACATGGGTGTGTTCCCATTTCATCGCCCATGGTTTAATTGTCGTTTCTTGGCAGAGGGTTCCAATGGATGCGGTGTACAAACGTTTAGTGGTACACGAAGCTATTCTCCACGAGTCTACCTGCCTCTTTGTCTCAGCAACAACAAGGGCAGCTAGAATTGTCGTCCCCATAGCTACGTCACGCAACCAGCTGAGTCTTCCTCACCACCAACAGGGCAGCTAGAATTGGTGGCCGGAAGCCCTCTTCTTGTGTAAGAGCGCCTGCTTGGCATTGGTGCCATCTATTCTGGTGTGGTTGACTGGTGGTGGTGGGGGGCTGCTCCTCTTTGGTATCTCTTGCTACGGATCTCACACCTCCACTTACTCTTCTATGGCCAGCGCCGCCTGCAAGGTTGAAAAGCCATCTTTGAGAGTACAAGCTTCTCTATCTCTATGTATCTTATTGGGCTAACACCCCCCTCCATGTGGCAGGCATCTCCTACAGTCATAGCCTAGAAACTAGGAGGCGTTAATTCTCTGAGAGATTACCAATTTCTCCCCAACTCCACCAACGTGACAGACTCCCACCCTGGCTCTAGCAATGCGACCGACTCCCAGAACCGGATCTCATCAACGCCTCCGCTTCCGCCCAGATGTGGAGTTTTAATGCATTGTGGGCGTCCTCGCCTGGGGGCTACTACTCATGAGACTGGAGCCTCCAAGATGCTTTCTAACATTACAGTGAAGTTACGAGATGCTTTCTAACATTACGGCCTCACCTCGGCTACTCACGGTCGGAGCCTAGTTCGAGATGCTTTCCAACATTACGCCTGGGCTACTCATCACGACCGGAGCCTCCGAGATGCTTACCACTTTCTCCCTAGCTCCAGCAACGTGACGGATTCCCAGAACCGAATCTCAACCTCTAATTAAGACCTCAACCGCCTCCACTTCTGCCCAAATGTGGAGTTCTGATGCTTTGTGGGTGGCCTCACCTGGCCTACTCATTCATGACTGGAGCCTCCGAGATGCCTTCCAACATTACGCTGAAGTTATCAAGTCCAGTGGGCATCCACCCAGATGTGGAGTTCTGATGCTTTGTGGCTGGCCTCGCCTGGGCTACTCTCGACCAGAGCCTCCGAGATGTAGAATCAATCTGAATCGTGAAAAGCTTGGTTTCGTCAATACCTAGAGGAGAGGATTACATATGGAGTTAATAATCATGAAGATTAACGGGTTGTTATTGCTAATCGTTGTATTAATTTTTGATGCTAGGGCATTGGCAGTGCGTAGCATGTTGCCAATGGTTTGCAGAGATGCGGCTGCAATCTTCATCATGTTCGATCTTCATCATGTAAAAATTATTTTTTTTAAAAAAGCAATTACTGTTTTTTTGTAAATTTTTAAAAGAAATCTCATCAGTTTTTTATTTTCCTTTTTCATCACATTTGGTAGTGTCAAGGAATGGTTTTTGCAAGCTCGACAGTGCAACAAGGTTTGCAAATTGCTTATTTTATTTTATTTTTTTACATTTCTATTTTCACCCTTTATTTTGTGATTTTAATATAAAACAATTCGTGTTTTGTGTAGACAACAATTCCTATGATAATTGGGACAAAATACGATCGCTTTGTCCAAATGCCACAAGACATTCATTCGGCAGGTATAAATAAAGAATTTTATTATTTAACAAATTCTCTAGAGTGGAAAAATAATATTTCTTTTTTAGGTTTTTAACTCCTTTTGAACTTGCATCTAATGCGTGTTCTCTCATATCCATTTTGTAAAATAAATTAATTTCTTTTTATGAAATGGGTTGTTTTTTCCTTTATATATAGAATGTTAATCACTTGCACCCCTGCATATAGAATGGTTTATGAGGAGCACTACGGATAGATCCCACCTTTTGCCCAAGAGAAAGAAGGATGTCATGGGAAAGGTTCAAGAGGGTGCAGAGCAAAAATGATTGGACTCTCAACTTTTCAAAGCTACCAAGTTTCACCCCTGGAGTGCCCATTAATGAAGACAATTTCAAGGTAATCCTCTATTGTTGCATTGAAAGATTCACTAATGTTTTAGTTTTTTTGGTCAGGGCACTTCTTAAATTTTGTACCATCCCATATCTATGGAAATTTCCCAAAAGGAGTTTACGTAAGGTCTCTATGGAATTTACCAAAACGCAAAAAAAAAACAAGTATATTTTTACGACTAGAAAATCGTTGTAATTTGGGTTTTTTTTCATTAATTTATTTTTTTGAAATGTGGGTTCTTCTCATAATTTAAATATGTTTATGTTGTGAAATGTGGGTCATCAAATTTTGCTGGAGGTTCCTTCATAATTTCATGTTAGGAATTTTTGATGCATTTGAATCATTCATCCTGGCAATCCCTCTCATACTCGAGGTATTGTTTATCTTCCATCAAATTTAATACGTTTTTAAACCTTCAACGTCAACTTGGTTTATCTTCCATAAAATTTATTACCTTTTAAAAGCTTCAGAGGCGGTAACTTGGTTTAAATCATTAAAGGGTAGGTGCAACCACACACCTACATGCCACGTGTCTTCATTTTTAGGCATCTCTTACTATAGGCTGAAGCTACTTGGCTAGAAATAAAATAGAGAGACGTTGTCCATAGCTACCTGGCTAGAAACAAAATAAAGAGACATTGTCCATTAATAAGTCCACAGGCCGCGCCCATTTGAAAATCAACTACCTAAAACCCCTATCGTGCATTTGAAATATGCTTTTTTCCTCTCTCGTGAGAAAGAACTTTGCTGGCAGAGCTCTTGGGCTTCTTTGTTGTGGAACACCATCTCCTCTCCCATGTGGGCAGCTTGGAGTTTGAGCAGAGAAACACAATATCAATTGCATTCTGGACACTCTGGGCTCCCGACGGTCCACCTCCTGCAACAAGGCGTAGGTCTTGGAGGTGGACCACCACCACCCGCATCTGTAGCTACCCCAAAGACAAGAAGCCAGTGGAGGAAGAGTGACACATGCAAGCTCTTTTTGTGCGACTTTCTGGCAGGCTTCTCCGGCTGTCCACCTCTTGCCACAAGCCTACCTCTTGCGACGTGCAAGCACGCGGGCTTCTCCGTCAAACAAGCCAGCTAAAACTGGCGTCAGCAGGACACTCACATCAAGCATCCGCCACCCGGAGATGGCTATCACTTTGGCAAGCCCCCATTAGCGACCACGGTCGCCGGAAATGGAGGAGTTGGTGGAGGCCGTGACCACATTGATTTGGGTCACATCCGGGCACCATGCTACAGTGAACTTTGGGCAGTATGAATACTCCGAGTTCATGCCTAAATGAGCAAGTGCTTGATTTTAGAGGAAGGCATGACCGAGTACATCGATATGCTGAAAGACCCAGACAAATTCATAAAGCTTTGTTTAATTAGGGAAGCTATGGTGAGCTTCAATTCAAGTTTGAGGAGTGAGCACTACTCCATGTACATGTAGCACATAAAGTGCAATGTAGCCATAGCGCATATAAAGTGCAATTGGATGAAAATCATTGCCTTTGAACAGTGCAAGGCACTACCCTAAATAGAATGCAAGGTTGTTTTGTGGTGCTGTGGACTTTTTGAGTGATGTGGGAGCCACAAATGGAGCCTATACAACAAGGCCATGATGGCATCATAAATGTTGGGTGTAGAAGACAATGAGGTGGTCATGGTCAATTTCATGCTAGAGCTTTGCAACATACTGGACAGAGCAAGAAACATCCCTTTTCATGATATTTTTGTTGTTTTATATTATTATTTCCACTGTTTGTGCCTTTTTACACTAGCTATGTTCAATGTGTGGGGTCGCATGGCGTTGTCGTTGTCTTGTGTGTGATGATGAGTAGTGGGTACCGGCGTGTCACTTGCATCTTAGACATGTGGGCGATAGAGGAGCAAGTGACATGGAAAAACAAATTTCTAATGGAATTGTTTGTCAAGGGTTCTTGGGCAATGCCTTGGCAAACATGCATATTAAATGAATGATGCTTGCAATAGTAGCACAAGTGCTCAATAGGCTACAAATTAAGGCCTGTCTCGATGGTATGCATTTCTCCCTGTCCGGACGGGTGGGGGACTAGTCAACATTATGTCTAGCCAATTCTTGAAATTCCATCATATATTAATGCTCGTGTGATAGATTTTATCCCTGACAGTTGTGATCAAGCTTCACCCGAGAAACTCAAAACTAGATATCTCCAGAATTCAGGAAATATGCGGCCTAGGAGCCTTCTAAGAGCTGGAGAGTTACGACCTTAGAATGGACCATTTAGCTCTCTCTACTAAAGCGAGTGAGACGGGAAAGTACACGGGATCTCAGAAAGTGTGCCAATAGAAAAATACAGACGCAAGAGAACACCAGATTAGGTCCCAACAACTGCTCCCCAAGCGTGTGCCAAAAGCATCCCCGCTTGAGTATTTTTATAGTATTTTATTCCATAAAAAATAGATTACATGGCTATTTTAGCCCAAGCTTGCTCTATAAGCTTTCTTTTTTTACAAAAATAAAATATTTCAAAAATCTTGGCTTGCTTCACAAGATTTCTTTTTGTAAAAATAAAATATCTGAAAAATCTCACTCCCGTTTGATGACAGTCCTCCTGGTTTAGGAGACAATCATCATCGGTTGTAACTATTAGCACACACGAGTGATCAAACACATTAATCGTTCCCACATTGGATTCACTCATAATGTCATTACATATTTAAGTGGATTCACTCCCAATGTCCTCACATGCGTCACACGTGTCTTAGAGTTGATCGATTTCACTCACAATCTAACTCACATAACCTTTACACGCATCACATGTGTCTTAAAGTTGATTAGATTCACTCACAATCAAACTCCCATAATCTTTACATGCGTCACACATGTCTTAGAGTTGATCGGATTCACTCACAACAATCAAACTCCCATAATTTTTACATGCATCAAGAGTTGATTGGATTTACTCACAACTAACACTCAATTTGTGATAAGTTATCCGTCTCACAGATAAATATCACTAAGTATTCATCACACATGTAAAAGAGACATTGTATCAAGGGCTTCTATGTGTAATAAATTCTAATGTCCCATACCACCAAAAATTATCCCACATAAATCTAGAGTTAAGTATGCATTGGGATACTTCACATAAGATTAATCTCGTGCCCTATACCATAAGACTAATACATAGTGAAAAATTTATAAAGTATAATTCAAGATGAAAGGACTAGTTCCTCCAAGAACTTCTACTTTTGATGCATAAGAACTCTCCTTGAAATTTATAAAAAGTCTTAAATAAAGTATAATTCAAGATAGAAGGGTCAGTTCCTCCAAGAAGTTCTACTTTTGATGCATAAGAACTCTCCTTGAAATTTAAAAAGTCTTAAATAAAATTTGTTGTAGAGATAATCAAATGAATATGTTACCCTAAGGTCGGAGTAGTCATCGTGGTAGTCTTGTTCTTCATCATCATCGATCATATTGAGTCCAAGTGAAAGAAACTTAAATAACAAATATGAAATAAAGATTGATGATGTAAAAAAATAAAATCCAAAAGTAAGAGTTTTACCTTGATGAAAAAGTTAAGAGAAATAGAGAACTTAAAATAATTTGTGAATGATTAAAAACGTAATTATTTGGTAAAGATAAGGACTTATTGTGTGTAAGTCGAGATAAAAATTACCGAAAACTCAATGCGGCTCCATGATAGAAATCATTGGAATAACCTGCATATCATGCTTACACCACACATAACAATATGTGTACCCTTATGCATAAACTCAAAACTATTATCTTCATAATTATGACATAAATTGCTTGATAAATAATCAAACAATCCTAGAATAACGTTGGCCTTGAGCTAGTAGGTGCATAACCAAAAAATTTACTTAAGTACCAAATCCTTGCATATCTATCCCACAAGTCTACTCCAGTCTCGAATCCATGCATATCTATTGGCGCATCTTAAGTCACTAAGTCCAAAATCCAAACAATTTTGGTTAACAGAGTATAGCACTAATCCTTACTGGAATAATTCTTTCTTTCTTTCTTTCTTCCCTTTCTTCTTTCTCTTCTTATTCTTCTTCTTCTTGTTTCTCTCTTTTCCTCTTCTTTCTTTTCTCCTCCTCCTCCTCTTCTTTTCCTTCTCTCTCCTTCTCTTTCTTCTTCTTCTTCTCTTTCTTCTCTCTCCTCCTCTTCTTCTTCTCCTCTTTCTTCTCTCTCCTCCTCTTCTTCTTTTTCTTCTCTTTATTCTCTCTCAACTTCTTCTTTTCTTTCCTCTCTCCTCCTCCTCCTCATCTTCTTCTTTTCTTTCCTCTCTCCTCCTCCTCCTCTTCTTCTTCTTTTCCTTCTCTCTCCTTCTCTTTCTTCTTCTTCTTCTTCTTCTTCTTCTTTTTCTTCTCTCTCTCCTCTTTCTTCTCTCTCCTTGTCCTAGTCCCCAACACTAGGTGGTGATGAGGATGAGGTCTTGTGATGTGGACCTCTAAAAGGCGATGACCCTCATGATGCTTAGAAAAGTTGGATATTGGCGGCGTGAAACAAAAATCCCAAGGTACATTTAGGTATTGGACCCATAGGCTTACCGAGGTCAAGTTACCAAGGTATTTGGAGATCAATTTAACATGGGTAACCAATTAACTTAAACATCAATGAGAGCCTTACCTTAATAAGTGCAAGAATTATATCACGAGAAATTTGATTTAAAGGGATGTTTGCAAATTGTTTGCTATCTTGTGAATAGAAATGAACTTAAGGAAATAATTTAAATCCCTCCCTAGGGACCGTGTGGTAGGGTGTTGGCTTGGTCACGGGGTTCACAACCAAGGCTAGATCTAGGCTCGAGTCTCCTCCCCTGGTTTCCTAACTGAAGCGGTGAAAAGAATATACTAGAATTATATTCCGTTTCTTAAGCAAAAAGTTTTTAAATTGGCTTTGAGATCCCTTGGGTTGGGAGGACGAATGTTCATCTGAATCCCAAGAGGGAGGCACCCATTTTGCCATGAGGTGGAAGCTGGGCTGGGCATCACAATAGGGATGCCACCACCTCTTTTAGCAAGTTATTTTCCTAGTTGGCACTAAATAATCATCCTTGAATGAATTATTTTAGCAAGCTATTGTCCTAGCTGGGCATCACACTAGGGATGCCACCACGTCTTTTAGCAAGCTATTGTCCTACTTTTGGCACTAAATAATCATCCTTGAATGAATTATTCTCTCTCTTTGTAACACTATGTTTTAACCAAGAAGCATGTGGTTCCTCATGGAAAAATAATACCATAAAAAACAAATAGGCATGAAAGGTAATATGGGGGCACAATTAATATGGATGCATGGAGAAGGCATTCAATATGTTCTCAAGATCCTCTTAACTAGGAGTGGGAACCATCGTGTGTGTGTACATCATAACTCATCCCAACAAGGCCTTAAGGGTGTGTCTACTAGAAGTAAGGGCCATGTCAGCATCCACATCTACTACTGATTACCACAGGCAAGCCCTACACTCCATTCTTATATTTTATATCAAATCATTTCTTTTTTCACATATAAGTTCTTTTAGCATTCCATAAAAAGGAGAAACATGCTACCTTTTTTTCAAATATGTCATTGAATTGTATGTGAGGCACAAGGGCAAGTAACCTAGTGTCTTGCACTTTATGCAAGCAAAATTATGAGTACACAAAAGAATATGGTATGCCCCCCAAACCACTAAAAGCATCTGTGCCCGCACACGTGTGTGTGTGTGTGTGTGTGTGTGTGTGTGTGTGTGAGAGAGAGAGAGAGAGAGAGAGAGAGAGAGAGAGAGAGAGAGAGAGAGTTCTCTTTTTCACCCTTGCAATAGTGCGCATTGTTGAAAAATGTCCCAAAATTATAGTGATGGTTAGTCAGTTGTTGAGAGGGAGTGCACACCTTTTGATTATTGATATTTTGATATCATTTATGAGCTCAAAGAATCAGAAGTTGTTGTCATGATGTGGATAGTTTTTAACCACTTGTGGGACATATGTTGTGTCATGATGTGGATAGTTTTTAACCACTTGTGGGGCATATCTTGTGGCATCATTGTGTGGTGCATATGAGCTCATTAGAGCTATAAATGTGGATATACTTGGCACTTGGATGATTGTAATATGAGCTTGATTATTACATGTGTGATATATTTGTTTCATTTTGCTTAATCTCTTATCTTTCTTAATCTTGAATTAGTAGTCTTACTCATGGAATTAATCATTTGGCTATGACCACCCTAGTCATGTTAATATGAAGGAGGCCTAGTTTAGCATCTTGAGAAGATATCATTGTTCTTGTCTAATGTTTATTATTATCAAGATTAGGAATTCTCTTCTTCTCCCTCACCTCATTCTTATCTCACTACGATTTTTGCTTTCTATCAATTTGGGAGAGAGAGAGAGAGAGAGATAGAGAGAGAGAGAGAGAGAGAGAGAGAGAGAGAGTGTGTGTGTGTGTGTGTTAATCTAATTCTAGGATTAACAAGAACTACTGCCGTTATCTTACATCAAGGAGTCACGGTAGATACACCAAAGGGTCATACACCAAAGGGGAGAGAGAGAGAGAGAGTGTGTGTTAATCTAATTCTAGGATTAACAAGAGCTACCGCCGTTATCTTACATCAAGGAGTCACGGTAGATACACCAAAGGGTCATACATTCAAGATATGAAGCAAGAGTGTCTAAAGCTATAACTTGGACGGGCGCCCGTAATGGTGTGACGGAGTATTTATGGCAATTTGCATTTCAAGAGCGTGTGGTAGCAAGATAGGATGAAGTCCTAAGTGATGTACTTTATGAATATATTATGAGAGTAGTCATTGTAATAGCATTAGGCGTCTTATGAGCCTAAAGTGCCCAGCCGTCCACAGTTTAAGTGAGTGTGAACACTTATGGCTATGTATATAAGTGAATTTCTCTCATAATACAACATACTCTCCCATTGTGCAATTGAGTCTTGCTCTTGCTAATCCTCTTGCTCTGCTAATCTCTCTCCCTAATGCATGCTAGTGAGTGTGTGTGAGTGAAGTGAGGTGAGAGGAGGGACGAGGACCCGTAGTGTAACGCGACGGTGTGACAACGCTCACGGCGGGGAGACGCGGTGGAATTGCTTCTCAAGGAGTTGTAGAGCTTGGAGACCTCAAGGGTTACGCTCGGCCATTGGAAAGATTCTCACGATAGTTGCGGTTCACCAGGTAATCTCTTTTTGGATGTGTTTCAAGGAGGGTTAGGGTGAGCCATACCATTTTTGGCATCGTTACCGGGGAGCCATCCCTTGGCTTTTTCCATCGTTTTGCCTCTAATCTACGGATAACCCATTCCCATTAGCTTGATTAATGGTTTTTCATGAAAAAGATGTGGATTTAATGGTGATTTGTGTGAGATTTAGTGTAGAATAGCCCTCTTTTTTATTTTTGAAAAGAATGCTTTTTATTTAATTTTTAGAATAATTTATTATTTTTGTGGGTTTTCATGTTCTTAGGGCTTGCACATAGTTTGTATTAGGCTTAGTTTGCATCCATTGCATCAAATAATGCAATAGAATACAATTTTTAGTGAATGTTAGCTCTCTTTAGTTTAAACATAGATCTAAGATCATTAATTCTAGTTTAATTGTGTGTTTTTTGTTGAAATTGTTTGGATTAGAGTGTTAGCAAGCATTAGGAGTAGCTTAATCTTCAAAAAATTTCTTCAAACCATAAAAAAACCCTTGAATTTGACTAATTTCTCTTAATGGACTGGTTTTTGTCATTAAGGGTGATTAATCTTGTTCAAGAGGCCAAAAATTTAGAAAATATGTTAATTGGGATCTAAATTGATCATATGAGTAGTTGAAATTGGGGTTATTGAGTGTTTTGAGAGCATTTAGATGCATCAAAACACCTAATCACATCAATTTTTTGATTAATTGGAGAAATTTGACTCTCTTTGCTTAATTTTACCTTAAAAGAGGAGACTATAATTAAGAGTCTAATTAATCTCCTAATTTAGATTAATTTACACAATTGTTGATGCACAAAGATTAGCATTCCCTTGCTCTATCCAATGATGTGCTCAATTGTGTGAATTAATTAGAGATTAATGGTTAATTAGAGTCCTTGATTAGTGTATTCAATTAAATTCTAATGCATATTAGAAAACTCTTTTTGAACTTCTGTTTCAGGAAAATTCATCTTAAATAAAAGGGATAACTTTATATCCAAAAATATCTCAAAACTGTATTACCTCTCTCTAGAATATTATCTCTCTAGGCTAAAAATAAAGAAAAACAGTGTTTTCTTGCATTCTGAAATAGGGGATGATTACAAAGGCTGAAGGGGACGTTCTTACATCTTTACATCTCAAAAGCTGGAGGAGAGAGGAATCTTACAGGCTCACTTTGTTTTTGGCACTCATCATCGTCGGCAAGATTACATGTGATTTTTTGTTTAGGGACACTAAGAGATGTTAATAATGGGAGAGAAGAGACAGAAGGATCCGGAGGAACATAGACTTAATCATCAAAATGAGATGATGATTCTCAGTTCCGCATTTGATTCATTGAAGCGACATTCATCATTTGAAGTAATTGGCTTGTGATGATGTCCCTTTGTGTGGCAGGATTCTTGTCAAATGTTGTTGAGTAGGACTTGATCATGTCTTCTTCTGCCCATGTGCTTTTTATGTTTTTATGTATATTTAAGTGCTCTTAGAAGCAGATTTACATGAAGTACAAGAATTGAATCATATAGACTCTTATCAAACTGCTCTATGTTGAAGTAGCCACTTGTTGGTGAGGATTGAAAGAATTACATCAACTTGCGAGGCTAATATAGATATCTTCACTTAGGATTGAAGATTGTTGATTTTTGACGATGGTGGCATCGTTTGGAGAGGTTTTTTAATTTGAAGGAAAAATCTAGGCGATGGGTTGTACCATATTGACCAAGCTTTCGTCCACCATGGACCCCCCATCCAGAGATGTACCTGGAAGTTATCTATGGTGAGGCTTTGCTGCAAATGTTCTCCAATGCATGAGTATGGATACGTACTCATGGAGCAGCTGCTACATTAATTGAGCCAAAAGAATAGTAAGCAATAAGCTTAACAATTATATAGTGGCTATTGCGTCATATGGCTTAATCCGTTGATGAGGCTTAAATCGTGAAAGTACGGGTGCTTAAGCCGCCTTGAGGACTGAATTTCTTGAGAAACCTGAACTCGTGAGATTGCAGGATTTTTGGCCATGAAGGGTTATTTCATGAGATGGCCTAATTTGGTGAAGTTGCAGGTACCCCGAGGTTTTTTACCTTTTTTTTTCTTTTTTCTTTTTGCTATCTAGGTCATGATTTGCAAGCAACGGCTTCCTGTGAGCTCATTTCTCACTTCTAGATGGTTGATAAGGACATTGTTATTTTGTTCTTGATGTGCTCCTAAGTGTTCGTATTGCTTCTTGAATTTGTTATTACCGAAATGATGTCGAGGTAGTAGGGAAGACTGCTGATTGTTTGCTTGGAACAGACAAGCTCTTGTGTTAGTGCTGAATGCACGAGAGTGGTTGAGTGATTTGCTTGCTATTGCTTGGGACTCCATTCTTGTCAAATTTTAGGTGAAGTTGTTGGGGTTGAAGTCGGTGGTGAGGTTTTCTTCACATTGTTCGATTTTGGCAACCACATGATGGAATTACCATCATAGTATCCTTGTTGTTGAAGCACATGCACAAGCATCCATCTTTGACGAACACTTTAATTTGGTGGCCAATGTGCTTGGTGTTGAGGCTTTCTTCTTTGTCCAAGCTTAGGGGACTTTGTGATGCACTTGGTGGGGACCCAAGCTTTGGTATTTCTTTGGTGGTACCCTTGTGCCTGCAGTAGTGTTTTTGGTACCCACACTTGTTGCATTGGTGGAGTTCTTTGAGGAACTCGCATAGGCTTTGGTGGACTATGTTGTGAAGTACTCTTCTTCTTCCTTGGCCTCTGAGTGCTGCATTGAGGAAGAGGTTTTGACTGTCGAGACACCCAAATATGATTGGCACCTTTATAGTAGCCTTGAGCTATAAGTAGCTGCTTCTCCACCCACATTTTGATACTATTAAGATATCGTGATTGTGGTAGTCTTGGTGGAGTTTTCTTTTGGGTTGATGTGGAAGGTTTGGGACCCTCCTTGACTTTGGTTGGCGCTGATGCTGCAGGTTTGAGACTCATGGGCATTGTTGATGATGATAAGGTTAGAGTCTCTTGTGGAGTGGCTGTCGTTGACGAGCTCGGCCTTTGAGCATGTGGTTGTCTCCTTTGATGAGGTTTGTCGATGAAGATGCATAGGGTCCAGGGCCTTTCCTTTGAGTTCCCTGTTAGAGATAGATGGTTGGGCTTTGGGAACTGCTTCAGGAATAGCTACTGGTTGCGAGGTTTTGGCATCGAGCTTCGTAGGTGAGAGGATGGGGTTAAAGGAGTAGAGGCTTTATCAGAGTTGGTTGTTGATGCAGATGGTAGGTCATTGTGTAAAGGAGCTTTTGTGGAAGAGGCTTGTATCATTTTGCACTCAGCATCATAGATATCCATTGAAGTTGGATCCTCTTCCTGGCAGTATGGTATTGTCAACTTTTTGTTGTTGATCATCATGATGACTCTATTGCTCGCAAAGCACAGTGGTGCTTGGGCAGCAACAACAGTCCATTTATGCCCCAAGATTAAATCTACTTACAACACATACTCAATCACAAATAACTTACAAGTGAGGGGGTTAGTTTCAATATACATTGTATGTTCAAAAAGTACCCCAAACATGGCATGTTCAAGTCTTGTGTAAAGGTAATCCTTGCAGGATGTTTCGTGAGTGTTGGTTGACCTAACAAATCCCATAGCTCGAGGGTCATGAGATTGTGTTCTCGTGTTGGATAAATTTGTGCTTGAGCTATGGTGATTTTATTTGCAATTTCCAATCCAACCAGAATCCTAGGGATCCTTTCAGCAAGATATGTTGGAAGTTCCAGCTCCTGCAAGGTTTCTTCCTCCTGTATAGCAATTGTAAATTGCCTACAGGAGTGTTCAAGGTGAAATTTGTTTGCATGAATTCATCTAGTGAATACAACGATTCACTATCTAAGTTCCACCAACAAGGACGACATCATACTCAAGGGATTCTAGGGTAACATGGAATGTAAATTCCATATCGCCATTGATTGTTTGAGTAGTGTATCTAAAGTAACCTGGAGCTTTGATGTTTTGTCCATTGGCTCCTCTTGCAAGACTATTTCTTATAGGGATGAGTTTAGGTTGTCCCAATGACACCCAAGTGTCTATTGTCATGATGTTATGAATTGCTCGAGGGCTAATCAATGCGCGTTTGCGCTGAACATCATTGCTTGTAGGAAAATCCAACCATACCATGATAGAATCTTCCAAAGGAACCATGGGTGTTTCGGTTATTGTTTCAGCTTCAGATCTTGTGTCTGTTTCATATTCCCATTCACTTTCATCCTCTGTTTGGGTCTTAGCTTTTTCAAGAGTACCCAATGCATATACTGGCACACTTGGCCCTCTCACAATTTGTAATAAGGGCTATTTGGAAACTTGCGAATCCTAACAGTCCTATTTTATGTAGTTCGTTATGTCCTTGTATAACTCAGGTTCTGCCATTAAAGGTGCAAGTGACAATGTGATGCTGGCTTTATCATGAGAGAAGATCATTCCTTCGAATGAGGTTTTGAGAGACTGTTTTAATCTTGTAAGGGAATTATCAAATTTCTCACGTGCTTTCTCAAGCCTATAGTTTGTACCAGTCTATTTCAAACGACTCTTCTATAGAGAGTATGTCTTCCTCTTAAAAGTGAAAGCGGTACTCCTCTAAGCTTTGTATCTTGGTTGTTGTTTTAGGTTTGGCAATATGAGGCTCAATCACAATCGGTGACCCTGTAAGACATTCAACCAAACTAAGCATGATTTCTTAAGCTTGCTTTTTGGGTTTCGCATATGTCATGTGATCATCATTATTATCCATTTGGGATGGTTGGATGGATTCTAGTTTCTTCATTGGTCTATGTGGTGCACTGAGCGAAGAGTAAGAACTTCTTTCATCCTCACTTAGTGATGTACTAGAACTTGTTTCATTCTCTGACTTTCTTTGGATTTTCACTTTTTGATTACGTTTACCCATGCGATGAGATCGAATTTTCTTTTGGGTTTTTGTATCTTGTGTCGCACTCATGGGTGTTGTGGTTTGCATGGTGGTCTTTGAGGTGGATGCTTCTACATCATGTATAGCTTTTGGCTCTTTTGTGTTTATGTCTCCTTTTGGGTTTATGTCCTCTACAAGCTCCTTTTTCTTGTCTTTTAATTCGACCTTGGTTTTGAAAGTTTGTTGTCCTTTGTTTTTCTTGGGTTTAGAAGGTTTTGTTTTCTCTTTTAGGTTCTATTTTAAAGCATGTTCTTCTACCCATGTTGAGGTGTTGTATTTTATATTTCTTTTGATTGTTTCTCGTGCCTTGGCTTGTAAGCATGTAAGCACATTGCCCATTTTGTATACTTAAGATGTTAAGAGTTATATTTTGTGAGACAGGTTGTATTGAAGCAACTCGTCTTGGGCAATCTTGGAACATGTGATCAATGCCACATTGTTCACACATTGGTCACAAGGTGTCAATGACTATGGTGGGCAGCATGGAAGTATTCCAAACTATGCAGTCTGCCACCTTGTGAGGTCCACGACAATAGAAACATTAAAGTGTCTGATTAACTGCTTCCTGAGCAATTTCTACCTTTTGGACTGTTTCTGTTAATGAAGATGCATAGGCTCCGAGTTCTTTTGGATTTTCTCCTTTGGTGACGTTTGTCGATGAAGATGCATAGGCTCCGGGTTCTTTCCTTTGAGTTCCTTGTTAGAGATAGATGGGTTGGCTTTGGGAACTTCTTCAAGAATAGCTACTAATTGCGAGGTTTTGGCATCGAAGGTCGTAGGTGAGGATGTGGTAAAATAGTAGAGGCTTTATCGGAGTCAGTTGTTGACGTAGATGGTAGGTCATTGTGTAGAGAGGCTTTTGTGGAGGAGGCTTGTATCCTTTTGCATTTAGCATCATAGATATCCATTAAAGTTGGATCCTCTTCCTTGCAGTATGGTATTGTTAACTTTTCCTCTTCCTTGCAGTATGGTATTGTTAACTTTTCCTCTTCCTTGCACAGTATGATGACTCTATCGCTAGAGCAAAGCACACTGGTGCTTGGGAAGCAATAGTCCATTTATGCCCCAAGATCAAATCTACTTCCAACACATACTCAACCACAAAAAACTTACAAGTGAGGGGGTTAGTTTCAATATACATTGTATGTTCAAAATGTTCAAAGTGCCCCAAACATGGCATGTTCAAGTCTTGTGTAAAGTTTATTCTTTCAGGATGGGCCGTGAGTGTTGGTTGACCTAACAAATCCCATAGCTCTGTTGAAATTTGAGCTAAATGATGAGCTATGGTGGATCAAACACTAGAATCAACATAATTAACAAAGTGATTAGCAAGTGATTAAGACGTAATTAGTGAATAATTAGCAGATAGATTAATGTAGGCATGAATACTCAAAAACCAGCAAATTCTCATTAGGGCTATGCCTCAATTTATAGTGTTTACATCAAGCATCAAATCCCATTGATTTCTCCATGATTCACTCCCTGAATATCTCCACCTCTTGCCTGATTCTCTCCACCTCTTCTCTTTTCCCTGATTATCTCCCAGAATAACTCCACACTCCTAAATTCCCTCATGCTACCCATTATTCTCTCCCAGTAGATTCTCCTCACCTTTTCACAGGTTCTTTCACAATTACATCTCCTCTTTTACAGCCTCTATCCAAAGAGCTTGTTCCCACACACACCCTATTCACTTGTATATTTCAACACCTCCCCTCAAGTGAATAATCCTAGCACACCTGGACCCTGTATCAAGTTTCCCTCTTACTTGATAGCCCGCGACCAGTGCCTCAAGTCCCTAAACTCCATAGTCCTTGACACTCTCTCTCTCTATGTGTCCAAGGCTACTATAAGTGCCCGCGACCTTGACTAAAGTGCTCACACATACAACTACCACTTGGCCTACATCATCGGTGGCTCAGAGGTGGTTTTACTTTGTTGGGGCAGGTTACATTGGGTTGTGGGTTCTCTCTCTCTCTCTCTCTCAGAAAAGATGATCCGACTCCACTTCTCTTGGAGCCTCCATGAAGTTTGCCGATGTCGTTCCTTCTTCACTGGGTTTGCTGTAGCAGTCTCTCGCCATGTGTCCTGGCTTTCCACATTTGTGGCAAGTGAAGGTCCTCCCTCCTACTCTGCCTCTTCCTCGTCCTCGTCCTCGAGAGAATCCTCCTCGGGTGAAGAATGCTTTTTCCTCTCCTGCTGTTGAGTCGAGCTCTTTCTTCTCTTTGCCTCTGCTCTCTTGCTCTAGTAGAGCTGCTTCTATCTCATGTATCTTCAGTTCAGGTACATTCTTTAGTGTTGCTACAATGTTTTCATAATCTCCTTTGTCCACACTCTTCAAAATTAAAGTGTGTGATTAAGGGTTCACTTTCCTTCATGTCCAGTTTGTAGAATTGCATTAATAGATTTATCTTGGAATTTTTTGCTTGTGTACCAAATAATTTATTGAGTTCATCCCATGCATCTTTTGCCCACTGTATCCCTGTGATATGATGAATGATCTCATCATTTAAACTGAGTGCAATAAGCCCCAATGCTTTTTCATTCCTACTCTTCCACTCATTTTTCCCTCTCTCTGGGCATTCATCTCTCCCTTCAACTAATCCCCACAGATTTTTCCTCATCAGCAAATACATGGTTTTTGTTTGCCATGTATAAAACTGTTCTCCATTAAATTTGGCTATTTCCTGTGCTGAATTCATAGTGATGTGAAGGGGGTCTTACCTCTTGATCCAAATTCAAGATTCAAGGGCAGTGTCTACCCTTTTACAACTCAATCTGGTGTTTAATAGATGATTACAACAATTTTATCAGCATAAAATCACCAGAAATTACATTAAATTGAGAGTAACCAATTTGTACGGGATGGTTGGAGTATCAAACCAATTCTGATTTGCAATCTGAAGCTTTAGGGATCTGTATCAGATACCTAATGGTTAATTTGAACCCTCAATTGCACCAAAGTACAGTGATTAGCACTGATTAATCACTGATTAGCAAATTAATGCTCTGGTTTGTGTGCAAAAAATAGAGTATGCGGGGAGCTCAGATCTGGTGCCTTCCACTTCAAATGAGCTCAAATGCTTTCAAAGGCATCAATAGCAATGAGTCTAGTAGAGGATTAAGCCAAGAAACACAAGATTTGACCAAATAATGAAAGCTTAATCTCTGTTTTACCAAAGTCACCTGCAGATTTGATGAAGAGCTTTGATCTCTCTGTAGACTTGATGAAATTGATTTCTGTCTTCATCAGCTTGTAGAGCATGCTTGATTACCCCTTGGGCTAGGAGGAATTGAAGTAATTTGATTGGAGCAAAGAGAAATCTGCAGATTACTCAGAAAAAAACGCGTCGGCTAAAAACGTAAATTCTCCTGAATGCCTTCGCGGTTTGCAGCGCCGTTTCGATGGGCTGGTAGCCAAGGGTGTTGGCTAGCTTAAGCTAGAAGCTTGTGACCTAATTTGAAGTGTGCTAAGTGCTAGAGACCCTCCACTGGCTGGGGGTGAAGGGGAAGAGTGAAAGCTTACTAAAAAATTGATTTTTTGCTAATTATTTTACTAATCCTAATTAATTCACTAATGGGCTCATAAATCTGATTGATTCTAGGCATGGCTCTGATACCATGTTGAAATTTGAGCTAAATGATGAGCTATGGTGGATCAAACACTAGAATCAACATAATTAACAAAGTGATTAGCAAGTGATTAAGATGTAATTAGTGAATAATTAGCAGATAGATTAATGTAGGCATGGATACTCAAAAACCAACAAATTCTCATTAGGGCTATGCCTCAATTTATAGTGTTTACATCAAGCATCAAATCCCATTGATTTCTCCATGATTCACTCCCTGAATATCTCCACCTCTTGCCTGATTCTCTCCACCTCTTCTCTTTTCCCTGATTATCTCCCAGAATAACTCCACACTCCTAAATTCCCTCATGCTACCCATTATTCTCTCCCAGTAGATTCTCCTCACCTTTTCACAGGTTCTTTCACAATTACATCTCCTCTTTTACAGCCTCTATCCAAAGAGCTTGTTCCCACACACACCCTATTCACTTGTATATTTCAACAAGCTCGAGGGTCATGATATTGTGTTCTCGTGTTGGATAAAGATGTGCTTGAGCTGTGGTGATTTTATTTACAATTTCTAATCCAAATAGAATCCTAGGGATCTTTTTAGTAAGATATATCGGGAGTTCCAACTCTTGCAAGGTCTCTTCCTCCCGTAAATAGCAATTGTACATTGCCTACAGGAGTGTTTAAGGCTACTATTTGCATGGATTCATCTAGTGAATACAACGATTCACCTATCCAAGTTCCACCAAGGATGACATCATACTCAAGGGAATCTAGGGTAACGTGGAATGTAAATTCCATATCGCCATCGAGTGTTTGAGTAGTGTATCTAAAGTAGCCTAGAAATTCAATGTTTTTTCCATTGGCTCCTCTTGCAAGACTATTGCTTGTAGGGATGAGTTTACGTTGTCCCAAAATGACACCCAAGTGTCTGTTGTCACACGATGTTATGACTAGCTCCAGGGCTAATCAATGTGCATTTACATTGAACATCATTGCTTGTAGGGAAATCCAACCATACCATGATAGAATCTTCCAAAGGAACCATGGGTGTATCGGTTATTGTTTCAGCTTCAGATCCTGTTTTTGTTTCATATTTCCATTCACTTTCATCCTCTGTTTGGGTCTCATCTTTTTCAAGAGTACCCAATGCGTACACTGGCATACTTGGTCATGTGACAATTCTGAACGAGGGCTGTTTGGAAACTTGCGAATCCTCACAGTCCTGTTTTATGGAGTTCATTATGTCCTTGTATAACTCAAGTTGAGCCATTAAAGGTGCAAGTGCCGATGTGATGCTAGCTTTATCACATGAGAGAAGATCATTCCTCTCCGAATGAGGTTTTGAGAGACTGTTTTAATCTTGTAAGGGAATTATCAAATTCTTCACGTGCTTTCTCAATCCTATAGTTCGTACAATCTATTTCAAATGACTCTTCTGTAGAGAGTATGTCTTCCTCTTGTGAAAGGGAAAGCGATACCCCTCTAGGCTTTGTATATTGGTTTTGTTGTTTTAGGTTTGGCATTATGAGGTTTAATCACAACCAGTGACCCTGTAATATCTCATTCAACCAAGCTAAGCATGCTCTCTTGAGCTTGCTTTTTGCGTTCCGCATATGTCTTGTGATCTCATTATTATCCATTTGGGGTGGTTGGGTGGGTTCTAGTTTCTTGACTGGTCTATGTGGTGCACTGAGTGAAGAGTAAGAACTTGTTTCATCCTCACTTAGTGATGTACTAGAACTTGTTTCATTCTCTGACTTTCTTTGGTTGGCGTACTCTTCGTTGGATCAAACGGGTGTCTGTTTGCCCTAATTATCTTAGTAGTAGAAGGCACTATACGCACGTCGACCTTAGAGATATTTTTCTTAAAAAAGTGTATACTAGGAACTTCCCAAATGGAGGAGGAGATCCTAAAATCTATTTTCCATCACTGTCTCAAGACGAAAAAGTTTCTCAAGAATTTTTTCCCTGTTTCGCAGTATGTTTTTGAGAGTGTTCCAAAAGGAATTTTGAAAAACTCTTTATGAGGGAGTTGTAGTATTTTTGGAGTACTACAAGTTTGTTTCCTTGAGTCGTCCGTGATTTTATCGTTTAGACACTCAAAACGTAGCCTGAATATGGCTCGTTGTCGTTTTCATGAAGCTGCTAGTTGGAGGAAAAATGATCGATTTTGACTTCAGAAGACCCGTCCAAAGTCGAAGAGCTCGATGTCAGCTTTCCGATGAGTCCTAGAGCACCTTCATCGGATATACGGTTTAGGAGATAGGGGCCTCCAAACAAAGGTGGTTTCTAGAGTTTTTTGCCAATTTTTTTTTTGTCGATTTTTTTTTGGCCGAAATTTTTTGCCGAAATTGTCTTTCATGGCTGGAAATTTTCGCTAGAATTGTCTTTCATGGCTAAAAATTTTCGCCGGAATTGCCTTTCACGGCTGGAATTTTTTTGCCAAATTTGTCTTTCACGGACCAGAATTTTTCGTCGAAATTGACTTTCACGGCAGCCAGAATTTTTCATCGGATTTGCCTTTCGCGACCGAATTTTTTTTTTAGTTTTTTTTAAAAAAAATTTGGAGTCTAGTGGAAAATACGAATTTCCCTTTTTGGAGGGGGATATTTTTTGAATTGAAAATGAAAGGGATATGGACATTTTTCCAAAAAGGTAAGTGTGAATCAAAAAAGTCAACCTTGGCCAATAGGGTTAATCCAAGTGTTGGAATAAGAAAAATGAAAGAATAAAAGAAAATCTCCCAAAAATGAGTAAATTCTCACATAAGATTAAGAGTTGACTAATACAACACTTAATAGTTAAAAAATAAGAATTTATCAGTAAAAATTTAGAATTTTGACACCTCATGAGCTCATGAAGGAGGCACCTAGAATCCTCATTATTACTCCAATTTTTTAATAAAAAATGAGATTTTTCATCTCTCCTCTTTCAAACTAGATCAAAAAAGTGGACCTAACTAGTCCAAAACTTGTCCAAATTGGATCAAACTAAAGCTGGAAGCCTCTAGATCCTAGTTGGACTTGGTTTGTGGCCTTCCTCACCTATAAATAGACCCCCATTCCTTTGTATTTCCATCTTAGTGTATTTACATGCTAGTGTAATTTTTAATTTAGTGTATTTCCATTATCTCTCTACCTTGCCTCTCCATTGTGAAGCCTTGGAGCTTCACTAATCCTCTTCTTCTCTTGGAGATTACTCTCTTCTACTTGGTGGCCAAGATTCTTCTTTGAGGGCTTCACATCTCCCTAAAGAATCAAGCCAAAAACCAAGGGTAAGCCTAAGACAATGGTGTTTTTCTCTCTTTTTGAATGGTAACTTTCTTTCCAACCTCTCTAATGCTTGGAAGCATTTTAATCCATGGCTTCTTCTTAAAACCATGCTTTATTGATTTATGTTGTTTAAATGCATTAATGTTAATCTCTTATGCTTAAAAGTAATGTTTTGAATTATAAATATCTCTTTTTGAAAGAATAATCACCTATATGACTAAATCCTTCTTGGAAGGATAGATCTTAGTCCTAATCTCATTTTCTTACCCAAAACTCTAGGCCTAACAAGCTAGAGATGGAGATTAAGCATTTTTATGATTTTTAATCTAATTAAAATGAGGATTAATTCATTTAAGCTTGTTTCATGTTGAGAAAATTCATATTTATTCATTTTAAGTTAAAAGAAGGTTTATGCATAATAAATTTTATTCTAAAAGTGTAATTTTAACCATTCTCATTTCATAGAAAATGCGGAGAAACTATGGCAAAATTTTATCATTAGAAAATGAAGGTTTATTTATAAATTAAATTTTATGCTAAAAGAGGAACTTTGAGTATTCTCATTTTATAGAAAATGAGGAAAAACTATGGCAGAATTTTTATCATTAGAAAATGAAGTTTATGCATAGATTAATTTTTATGCTAAAAGTGGAATTTTAAGCATTCTCATTTCATAGAAAATGTGGGAAAGTTATGGTAAAATCTTTTAGAAAATGAATTTATGCATAAATAATTTTTATATTAAAAGTGAAATTCTGAGCATTATCATTTCATAGAAAATGTGGGAAAGCTATGGAAAATTTTATATCACTAGAGAATGAATTTATGCATAATAGATTTTATGCTAAAAGTGGAATTTTGAGCACTATTCATTTACTAGAAAAATAATCCTATGTAAATAGAGATGGAATTGAAGAACCTCTATGTATGGCTACAAAAAAACAAACATGTGAAGATATTCTTATGTTGGATTTTCCACTAAGACAAGTGACACGTATTTGATACCTAGAGCTAAGCTCTGAGAATCAGTCCATGGAAGTTGGTTGGCATCTAATGATGGTGTCAAGTATGTGACATTGGTGAATTCTTGCACCACTGACATGACAAGCTCTTTAGAGTGCCCGATATCATAAATTTTTGGAAGGGAGATATTTGGGGTGCAGTCCATGTTTGCAAAAGCTCTCTAAGAGGGGACTCCAAAGTTGCTATGGGTTCATTTCCACGTAACTTTATTGATCTTACTAATGAAGTTGTTTTTTTGGACATGGGTGCAGTGGGACAAGAATCCATTGGAAAAATGCAGATAATTAGGAGGAAGCACAAGGTATCCTTATATGATCCCATATAGAAGAATGACACATAGACCAGAGTACCAATTTGTGCATTCTCTCTGAGCAAGTGCACAAAGATTTGACAGCCATGCAAATTCTACAGAGGATGATGTGCAAAGGAGCATGTGGGCAATCCGTAGAACTAATGTTCGAGGTAAGGTCAAATGCCAGCAATACTTGGAGGATAGAGGGATGAAATGCAACCAATTGATTGACCACAAAAAAGGAAAAAATGGGGTTCGTGCACTTTTCTTTGGTAGGATCAATATAATAGTAGAGATTAGAAGACAAATGGTATGGTTTTGTGGTGATAGTGTTAACCACACGTGGACCCCTTCCAATATCATCTAGGGAACTCCACCAAAGCTTTCTAACAAGTGGCCTATTGAAAGAGGTACTTAATTGAGTGGATTAGAGAGATCGCATTCTTGGAGACTAGTGATTTTTTCTTTACAATAATGGAAGACACTTAACATCTCAAATGTGGATATAGGGTTGAATTCAGAGACCACTTCTATGTGATGGAGTACTTACAGAATGGAAAAATATGGTGACTAGGAACATGGACTCAAGAATTAATTCCACTTTAACAATGAACTGTGAGGTCTTGAATGTGAATGTGGTGCTGGATAGAGAACATTTGGAGTTTTTGATTTCCACAAATGGCTCTAAAAAGAAAGGAACCCCGTATTAGGTCACTATTTCAGTGTTTCCATCTTGCACATGTGAGGACTTTCTGTGCAAAACTTCCAATGGGGTGAAAGATTCATGCCATGGAAGCATCTTTACTACATATACTTTTGACATTTGGGACTTGATACAAATAGACATATGTTTGTTCATCAAGTGACATTAACTAAAGCCTTTTCCTCAATGTATTGAAGGGTGTTTCTTTTTGGATTATCAGTGTGACTAAAATGGCCAAATTTAGGGTTACATATTTATGTATCCACGTGATGCCTAAGATTGAAGGTTGGAAAGGAAGTATGTATGCAATTTTGGGACTAGATCATTGAGAATATATAGTATGTAGTCAATTCCTTATTGGAAAAATCCATGATTTCATCCTTTGGATGATTGATAGTATATTACCATGAAATGGATACGTCTTTTGATATTTCTCTTAGAGTGTTAATCTTTTTTGAAAAAAATAATAATAGTTCATTGCATGCTTTCTTGGACACTAAACATACATATATATTTTTCTACTTTTAATATAAAACTATATGTTTCTTAAAGAAAATAGAAAAATAAATTATGTATCGATGCCTGAGTTTGCATAAACATGACATGGTGTCTCAGCTGACAATAAGGCTATTAAATGTATTTTTTGTGGGTTACATGTAAAGGTTACCGTCTTTATCATCCTGCTATCGGGCGAACTTGTAAGATTCCTCCCCAGCCTCTCAAGATGTCCAGTATCTTCCCCTGTAGTCAATCTCCTCTTCAGAAATATAAAAGATCTTGTTTCTGTGCTTGTTTTGACCTAGAGAGAGAAAATATTCTAGAGAGAGGTTATTCAGATTTTGAATATTTTTTGGATAGAAAAAATTTCTCATCTTATTAATATAAGCTCCCTTGAAACAGAAGTTCAAAAAGATTTCCAGAAGGTGGATTAGAAATCAAGTATAATCTGTTCAAGAGCCATTATCCTGAGGGTCAAGATTTTTTCAAAATTTTAAATTAAGATTCCTATGGGCCAATAAGATCAATCCATGTGTGGGAAGGAGATAAATCCAATTTATAAAAGAAAATACCCAAAATGAGTACATGCTCACATAAGATGAAGAGTTGACTATGTACAAGGTTTATTAGTAAAAAACTATGAGTAATATTAAAAAAATGAGATATTTTGGGTATAATGATTTCATTTTGACACATATGTAAGGAAGGGGAGTCCCTTACTTCACATGCTTGAATGAGTTTTAAACTAAAAAATTATGTGATATTTTTCTCCCCTCTCTCCTGGATCAAACCGAATCAAAAAGAAACCAAATCGAATCAAAAAGGAACCAAACTAGGTCCAAATCTGATCCAAATTCAACCAAACTGAATTTGGAAAATTCTAAAAATCAGTTGGTCTTGGTTAGAGCCTCCCTCTCCTATAAATAGAACCTGAGTCCTTTGTAAAAAAAATAAGAGAATTATACTATGCTAGAATTATGCTGAAATAATGATAATTTTTACTATTTTCTAAAATTCTCTCCAAATTGAAGAAATTGGAGCTTCCCTTCTTCTTCAATCTTCATTGGTGGCTCCATCAGCACACCAAACCAATTGATTGGTTGGGGACCTCTATCGTGATCAAAGAATCAAGCAATTTGTAAGGTAAAGTGAGAATTTTGATCTTTTTCTATAATTTTTCAATGTTTCTCTCTTCTCAACCCCTCTCAAGCTTAATTGAATGGCTTTTTAATGCTATTGAAGTTAAATGATGAATGGAAGTAAGGAAATACATAAATCCTCATGTATGCTTAATTTTTATGGTTTTTTTTATGATTTTTGTCTTCTCTAAAATGATTATGATGTTATGCCTCATTGAAAAAAGGCATTCCTCTCTCTTCTTTAGTAAATCCAACCATTCTTTATCCTAGATGAATGATTAATGTGGATAGAATCAAGTTTTTCATAATGTTTTTCTTAAATAAGTAAAAATTGCTTACATTAGAATGAATTAAATACTCTTGGTGAAATTCTAGTTGATTTTAGAAAGTTAAAAATTAAAAAATGGTCAACCATACAAAGGAGGTTATGGTAAAATTTTCTAAAATTGTGTAAAAATAAGTTTTACTTTTTGTTCTAAAAGTGTAATTCCTACTAAATTGAATTTATGCATGGATAGATGTATAAAGAATTTAAATTAATCCAAAAAGTGTTATTTTCATCAATTCTTATTTTATGCATAGAAAGATGCATAAAGAATTTTATTTTTAATTCAAAAGAGTGATTTTCATCATAAATGATTTTATGCATAAATTAGATGCATAAAAGAAATTCTTTTATATTAAAAGAGTGATTTTTATCATAAATGAATTGTATGTATAAACATATGCATGAAAGATATATTTTTTATATTAAAAGTGTGATTTTTATCATAAATGATTTTATGCATAAATTAGATGCATAAAGGAAATTCTTTTATATTAAAAGAGTGATTTTTATCATAAATGATTTGTATGCATAAACATATACATAAAAGATATATATTTTTATATTAAAAGTGTGATTTTTATCATAAATGATTTTATGCATAAATTAGATGCATAAAAGAAATTCTTTTATATTAAAAGAGTGATTTTCATCATAAATGATTTATATTATGCATAAACATATGCATAAAAGATATTTTTTATATTAAAAGTGTGATTTTCATCATAAATGGATTTTATGTATAAATTAGATGCATAAAAGAAAGTTTTTATTTTCATTAGATTTAGTTTTTATTTAGTTTTTATTTTCAAAGAATTATTTTTCATTAGATTTAGTTTTTATGCATGGGAAGATACATAAGAGAAATTCTTTTATTCTAAAAGTGTAATTCCTACTAAATTGGATTTATGCATGGAAAGATGCATAAAGAATTTATTTTAATCCAAAAGTGTTATTCTTATCAATTTTTATTTTATGCATAAATAGATGCATAACGAATTTTATATCCACATTCCATATCTACATCTATACATCCACATTCACATTCACATGATATACATGAGGTGCATTATAATTATGTCAAGTAGAGATGCTCCATAGGGGAAATCAACTTGGCTTATGTGCCAACACAAGACATGGTAGATTTATTCACGAAGGCTCTCTCACGAGACGAGAGGTTTGAAGCTTTTCGCAAAGCTTTAAATTTACTTCCCTTCGGGGGTTAGTCTGGGCTCCCTCTCATTGTCCAAAGAGCCTGCCACATCTTTATAGTTTTAGTCCCAGATCACCCCTTGTACATCCTCACTCCCAAGGGAGATTTGTAACCGTATTTGGTAGTGATATGAACACACTAGGACCAGCCGGGACACTGTTTCCCTCTTTAGGAGGTTTTTCCCCCTATGCTAGTATACACCCATCTTGGGGTGTACTTATCATCTTTTTATAGCACACATTCATTATCTATCTTTTATCTAATTGTATGCTCCCTTGAGCTTCACCAGTGTGTGTGTGTGTGTGTGTGTGTGTGTGTGTGTGTGTGTGTGTGTGTGTGTGTGTGTGTGTACAAGGAGAATGGCATACATTTAGTGGGATACCTTGCTCAAGGCAATAAATCAAGGACGATCGTACATAAAAATATTCAAATTTTATCCTTATAATTTGGATAAATGCAAAATTGGATTCATGGATATGAGTACAAAAATTTAGAAAGAGGTGTGGCTCAAAAGGAATTTAGAAGAAGGCATAGAAAGAGAAATTCAAAAAAAGTCATAGAAACAAAGCATTTCCAACTAACTTTTCTCGTATATGAAAGGTATTAAAAATGGAATGGGTAGAAAATGCTCTAACAAATGTCAAGATGTTTAAAGAGTATGTTACTAGGAAGGAGTGGGGGTTTTGTGAGGAGGTGTGATTTTCACTTTTCATGTCATACGCTCCTAGATAGATCTTAAAATCATCTTTATATATGCTAGTGTATAAATTGCATCAATTATTTTTTAATGTTTTCATAAACTATAGTATAATAAGTGCTCCTCTATTTGGTCACAAGGTTGATACATCCACATGGATCATATAGACAAGTGCAAAAGTACATTTGATAGTGGTCTCATGGCTCCCTTTGTTCAAGGCTATTAAGCCCACAACCAGATATCTAAATCTTGTGATGGCTTAGATAGAGTAATGTGGATCAATACAAGATATAATTTATTTGAATTTTAAGGAGTTTATTATGATTTTGTTTGATGTCAATTAGTTAAAGATACAATGCAAGGGATCCAATAATCATTGTTTTAATGGATGCAAGTGGGATCTGTTTGGAGTCAACTCTATAAGGATCTAGACTGACCAAAGTGGCACATATGTTCTCATCTCACTGGATCATCCACCTATATGAATTAAAAGAGCATATGTTAAGTGAATTATATAATAACCCATTCGTTTACGTTTGTTGGTAATTTCATTTTATACTGTTATTAGGTTGTTTTCCATCCAAATCATAATGCGCATTGTATACTACACAAGCTCCAAGGAGTAAATAGAAAGAGGCAAAGCTTGAGGCCATATGTGCTAATGGTGGAAATTAATATGGATTAAGTAAACATCCAAAATCAAGATGAAGCCACAGAGAAGATTCACAAACCTATCCCCAACCTAAACCATAGAAAGAGAACATGAAAATGAGTTTAAGCATGATAGAACTCTAAAATTACTATTTATATCTGTCTCTATAATTATATTTGTGGCCTATATAGTAGATTTTTTGGTATACTTGTCATGGATGATTAATACCCATGACAAAGTTTTTGGGTATGCTTGTCACATTATATGTGAACATCTAATTAAAATATAGATTTACTTATTAATAATTTTAATAAAATTAGATGTATTCCTCTTTAGGAAAAAGCCTAGTAAATTTGCAAGGATTTTATCAGAGAGAAAAAATGCACTATCGAGAGGCCACTACCACCACTGAGAAGAACGTGGGGAGAGGATGAGCCAGAGCTTGCAAGAAAACATACACATATAAGATTACACAAGAACACAAGAGAGATGGATGGATGAATTTTATTCTATTCTCTTGTTTTCTCTACAACCATAACATAAAGATAAGAATACATACGATAAGGAAAAGTACTCTTTTACTATAATATATAAAGGTTAGTCCATAGTGTAAACTCGACTACATGAGCTGTCGTTATAACTATGCCATAACTCTACTAAACCAAAATGGCTATTATACACAACCTATATATACCATTGGTGGCATATCACCCATAATCTCACTAATCAAGCCAATGGCATAAGTGCAAAGCTGCCATCCTGGCATGTCACCCATATTCGTACTAGTTGAGCTCGATATCATAGCACTCCCCCTCGAGCTCAACTCCATACCCTACACTCTAAGTAAGCTCATGAACCTGTAGAGCTTATCTATGCTCAATGCCTTTGTGAAGATGTTAGTTTGATTCTCTGCTATTATACACCAAATCCACATCACCTACTAGAACCCTCACAAAGTTATAATGCACCTCTATGTGCTTTGTCCTAGCATGATACACTCGGCTACAAGCCAACTGTATGCCACTCATATTGTCACAATAAATGACAACCTTATTCATAGGATTGTTGTCACAATAAATGACAATATCCCTATCCATGAGCTCTCACTTTTGTTACTAGCATCTTATCCCTTTATCCCATTATCTCTTAAATAGTCATTGGAGAAATAGTCTTCCTCACCATATGATCTTAGGTATTTTGCTATGAGGTGTACCTACCTATGAATTGTCTCTTGCTCGCTTAGATAATCACTAAACTTAATGGAGAAATATTCTCCTCCACCATATGAACTTAGACACTTTATGTTCATGCCTTTATCTTTCTCAACCCACAATCGTTAAAAGTGCGTAAACACTTCACTTTTCTCTTTCATGGAGTAAACCCACATCTCCCTAGTGTGATCATCAATGAAAGATACATAGTAGTGGCATCCTTTGATTAATGTTCTCAGAATGCACCACATCTAATGGTCTTTGACTCACATTTCTATCATGTGAAAATGCATGCTCATACTGTTTTCCCAATTGGCATGCTTCATATACTTTGTGCATTCCATCTACTTTGGACTTCACAAACCTATAAAAATTCTTTGGCCTTGCATATTTTTCAGTACTGAATGTTAAAATGACCAATACGCTTATGCCAAATATCAATGTCTATAGTCACACATATACCATGTGCACACGTATTATATTCTTTAGTACTGAATATTGAAATGACTAATATGCTTATGCCAAATATCAATGTCAGCAATCACATATACCACGTGCACACATTGTAGCGTTCACTTTAGAAATGTTTACATCCAATATAGACATTCTTCCAATTATGTTACCTTTTGTAACCATAGGAAATCTTCCACATAACATGTGTCAGGATTAAACCTCAGTTGCAAACCTCAGTCAACCATTTGTCCAACTAAAACTAGGTTCTTTGTAATGTTCGGAACATGAAGTACATCAACCAAGAATTTCATTTTGCCATCTTACATGTCACCTTACTAACATGTGCAATATCATCACCTATTTTTACATACCCTGGTTTTTCTATTTTTTACATATCTCTAAACCACTCTCCATGATTGGTCATGTGGTTAGAAGCACTCAAATCAACATGCCATACATCTTCAAGATTCCTTACATCTGTAATCATAGAACTAAGCATATGGTGGATTTTAAAAAGCTGCTCACTTCTATCTTTAGCTTGCTTGCTTGAAAATACACTATATAGTTCCCTTGCTATAGCTTTCCACTTTTGATGTCATTCTTCTTTTTATAGCACTTAATATATGACATGGTTTATCACACTTATAACACTCTTTACTATATGACATGGTTTATCACACTAATAGAACTCTCTTGTGCCCAAATCATTTCCAAACAATTGCCCTTCCATGTGATGTTCCTTCCACGTATGTAGATTGATTTTCAGAATCTGCAAATCCTTTTGAACATACACTTGATCTAACACCCAATCATGCACCAATTTGGCTTCCCTCATGAAAGGTCTGCCCAAGATAATGTCGTATGAATCCGGTTGGCACAAAAAGTTCATTACAACAAATGCATGATGGTAGCGGAACGAAAAGACCTTAGCCTAACATTTTTCAATAGCCCCATTGGTCTTGAGGATGTTCCATCTACCATCTTGACGATTAGATCTGCTCTTTCCAATTCTGGTTTTTTTCAATTTTTCCAACATCATTTGGTAATAATGCTCACACCTGCACCTCCATCCACGATAACCAATGCTTGGTACCCATTATGGTGGATTAGAATTGTGGCATTCGTATCATCACTCGCATAATATCGACCCAATTGGTTGACAGGTATTTTGACGAATCTGGGTGTTCCTTCTTCATGCACTAGGTTTTTCTTTGCAAGAGCTAACTAGCTTTCCTCTGTAGTGGACGTTGGGTTCAATCTTCCCTCTACCCAGTCCTTGACATCTGCCCACAATACCGATGTGTTGCGTAACAATGGTCCTAGCAACAATTTGATAGTTGTGGACAGTATGGCTGCTGTGAGACTGCCTATGTCTCTAGGTTCTCTGGTAACAAGGGCTCCTTACATGTGTTTGTCACGTATTCAAACGTAGGGAATGAATGGATTGACAAATCTTGATCTGCTTCCTCAAAAATTCTTTCCATGAGGTCACCTTTGATTCCCTTCCTTGGACTCTTCTGGAATTGGAGTAGGCACGTCCAATCTCCTTTCCTCCTTTAACAGCTCAATTCTTGGATACATTGTATCCCTAGCCCGGACTCCTCAACTAGGGCCTTAGCTTCTTCAAGCTTCCTTATTTCTTCTTCAACATTTGAATATTCTCCAATCCCCTTAGGGGTTGCTGGTCTCTCCCTTGTAATTTCTTGGGCATTCCCATCTTGTGTCGGCACTTGGTCACCTTCTTCCTTTGATTAAGTGGATCCAGTGTCAATCGTATCTTCTTCGGATCCATCCTCAATTATGACCATGGTATCTCACTTGCCCAGGTTTTTCACTCTTCTCCTTCTCCCAGCCTTGCAAGTTATAACATCTACTGGGTTTTTCCCTTTGTCCTCTTGTTTCGCTTGCGCGTATGTCGACATTCGGTGGCGTAATATCTCTAGGCTGCACACGATAGTGGCATGGTTAGAAGTATAAGCAAAACCACTGGCACAATATGGGCAGTCTTTTGGCCACCAACGTTAACCACATTCTTTGGAGGACACTCCACTACTCGATGAGGTCCATTACAATGAAAACACTATATGGGTCCCCTTGTCATAGTTGAGTTTATGTCTTTTCCATTCCATTATACCGTGGTTTGAAACACTAGTACTGGCGTGTTGTTTTGTAAGACAATATACTCTGGTGTGATCTCTGTGGGCTCCTTGTAGTAGTCGTTATTGACTTCTACCTCGCGCATGATTTCTCCCTCATCCAAGGGCTCCTCAGTCAACACCTAGTTGATTTTGGCGTGTGGTGATAGAACAAGTAGAGCAAAGCCGGGCAAAGTCGACATGTCTTGCATTCAGAACATTCTCTTGGTAGGTAGGACATATTTGGCTGCCCTACAGTCACATTGGTTTGCACTGGTGGTGCTGGTAAGGCTAGCGGCAGTCTAGGTGCTGGAAGTTGTGCTAAGGGTTGGACCCTCGATATCTGCACATGGCAATGTCATGGTTCCCCAATCTCTGATTAGTGAGCACAATAGAGGAATTGCCTTGGTCCTAAGTGAGGGCATTCGATACTCGTGTGATTTTGTCTGCAAATTAAGCACCAAATCAATTCTCTCCGAGGATAGAGATGAGCATTCCCTGATGCTTCTCTCCCATCCCTAATCTTTAATTTCTCCAAGATGGCATTACTGAGTTCTTCCACTATCATAAGCCAACTTGATTGCTCTTGGTTCTTGTGTCCTGATGACTAGAGACTCGCAATGTTGCCACTATCGAAGCTACCTTGGCGTCTTCTGGCAACTCAAGCATATTGTCCTCATATTCAATTGCGAGCTTACAACAAGTATCTAGAGTAGCCGGTTGCGCTAAGACTAGATAATCATGCATCTTGTGATCTTGGACTCCTCTCCAAAAAGCAAGGCAATAACTGATCAATCAGTTAGCCTTTCTCTGAACTTGCATCTTGAATTCAAGTCCTTGAGCCGAGAAACATAATCCCACATAGACTCATTTTCCTTTTGCTTAATATTGTGGAGTTGAGCCACAGGACTCCATCTATCCACTTCGAGCAAAGCTCAGTATGAACATTTTTAAGCCGAATGAAATCAACTTTATCCTCAGGCTTCAGTGTTCGATACCATTGGTGGGCTTTCCCTTCTAGGGTCAGAGAAAAAGCATGTATCATGGTTATATCTCTCTCACTTGCCCACAAGTTTTATAGGTACACTTAAAGACCTCTATATGTTGGATTGGGTCTCCACCTCCCGAGAATTTTGGCACAAAATTTGAAAAAATATGTGGCTTCATCTGGGATGGTCTGGATTCTAGGGCAGTGCCTAGTTCCCTAACCATATGTCAGTCCATTTCTACGGCCATACTCAGCACATCTGCCCTTGTAACTGCGTTTAGATTTGCGTTGGGATCTACAATTGGCCACCGAATCAACTTTATCCTCAGGCTTCAGTGTTCGATACCATTGGTGGGCTTTCCCTTCTAGGGTCAGAGAAAAAGCATGTATCATGGTTATATCACTCTCTCACTGGCCCACAAGTTTTATAGGTACACTTAAAGACCTCTATATGTTGGATCGGGTCTCCACCTCCTGAGAATTTTTACACAAAATTTGAAAAAATATGTGGCTTCATCTGGGATGGTCTGGATTCTTGGACAGTGCCTAGTTCCCTAACCATATGTCAGTCCATTTCTACGGCCATACTCAGCACATCTGCCCTTGTGACTGCGTTTAGATTTGCATTGGGATCTACAATTGGCCACCGAGGAGCTTACCCCCCTACTTAGACCACGTCCTCTTCCTGGATAGGTTCTTCTATTCAATTCGGGTCTATGGCTGGGTCCGGGTAATTCCTCATTGCTTGGCTCATGGTTAGTGACCTCAACTCGCCTTTGTTGGATTAGGAGTTCCATGCTCTGTAAGAACGTAGGATCATTGATCATTTCTTGTATATCCTCTCTTGTATAGAGATGATCCTCACCTCCTACAAGTGCCCTAGATAGATTGTCCTCCTCTTCTTGTGTTTCAAGGCTTTCGTCAGCCTTTGGTTCCTCATTGATGGGTTCTAGAGTTGGTATCCCTCCTTCTGTTATTCCCATCCACATCCTATCAGTGGTATTTCTAGATGTTTCTGGTTCTTTGCCACGTGGTAGAAACGGATTCAAATTCTCCATTTCTCTCTTTTTCGCCCTCGTTCTTCGCGTATTGAACTCTTGTTTTTTTAAGCTAAATAGCTGCAATTGTCGCTCTGCCGCCTCAACCATCTTCAAGTTTGTTTCCATTTTCTCCAATGTGGGAAAGAAGACTTGATCTATCCTGGCAACACTTTCCTTATCCCTCTCCCAACTTACTATAGAAACAAGTAGTGAGGAACTCATGGAAGAAGGACTAAGATTCTCTAGCCTTAAAGAGGAAGAAAAACCCTCACCTCCTGCATGATTCAACGAAATATTTGATATGGACAGGAGATTTTTTGTCTCCAGCATGGTACGAAAGATGAAGCACAATCTGTGGGCATGGACCCATCAACAAGCGTGCTGGACACGGTCTAAGACCGGATTTACTAGCACAACCTTCTAGCCCTAGGAATACTAACACAGTGAGGATTAGTGAGATGGGTCAAATTTCTCCAAGCCACAAACACTCAATTGAATGCTCTCACCAAACGACTTGAGCTAACACTTTTTTGGTAAGAACCTGGGTGATTTGATGCACTATCATCGAGGAGAAGGTCGTCCGTCTCCAATGAGTTTCTCGGACCTCAAGTGCATGAGAACCATTTCACTTGATTTTCTGTCAAATTATCTTTTTTGGTCATTTCACGTTTTGAATTTTCAACTTAGAATTACCTTAATCTAAGTTCCAATGATGCAATTAAGATCTTTTCTTATCGCTGGCATGACCACCCTTAATCCGTGAATAGCTAATGTGTGAATTAGCAGATGACAGTTCACGTCGTGAAGTAGTAGGTTATGGTTCACAGTGTGAAATAGACTATGCTACACGTCGTAAAATAGAGTGTTATTCACGTAGTGAAGCACTTTGCTGCTATTTCATGAGATAAGATTTTTCTCTTTAGTTGTATTAGGATAAGACGTCCTAATTCTAGTAAAGTAATCTCGAGATTTCAGACGCCACGCCATGAAGTAGCAAATTACAATTCACGTCGTGAACTATTTCTTGCACTTTCACATGCTTACAACCGCGTCGACAGAATGATGGTTAGAGGGTGATTTTACTATCCAAATGATCAAAAAAGGTTGTGCCAAGGATTAGAAATGCAATGCAAGTCATGAACACAACCAATCGCTCCTTGTTTTTGTAGTTTTCGTTATTTAAAAAAAACAATAAAAGGCATGTCACCAACTACTACCTCACGCTTTAGAAATTGGTAATGAAAAACAACAAAATTAAAAGTAAAACTAAGTGTAGCTTTCCTCTAAGTACTACCAAGTACTCACCTACAATTCTAACACACGATTTTTCACAACTACTCTAATTCCTTCTCTACCACTCAAATATTATCTACACATTTTCTTCACAATGTACCTTCCAAATGCAAAGGCAATAGTGAATCTTACATAATGGGAGCTGGAGCTCTAAGAGGATGGAAGAAACAATGGTACTTTCTTAAAAATGCCACCAAAAAAGTTATAAACTACCGCACCTACCAAGACCCATTTACAACCGAAAGAAGCAATAGACAACAGCTATCGTTAGATACTTACCAATGCTTTGAGCTCACGTCCCTTGAGGCTCCCCAAGCTCACTTTTAGAAGCTAAACTCTTCTAATCTCCACATTCACACTATCACTACAAAGTCGCTCTAACCACTTGCAAGGTACTCTCGCACATTTACATAGAGGGAAAACATGTACTATAGCACTCACTCTCTCTCTCTCCCTCACACGAGAAAAAGAAAGAGCTCTCATAGCACAAAGAGAGATTGTGTTCTTTCATTATGAGAAATTACCTTTTATATATGTGGCCCTTATTCACACTTAGGCGCCTAAAATTTACTAAGGCCTTGGGTGACCAGTATCTCACAATGTATAACTTTTATAGTGCCTTTACATAACACTTATTAATGTTCTCAATTGGAGGAGTATCTTTATTAATCCAAAATGAGATTAATAATGATTCTGTTAACTTGTTATATTATAATTATATATGAAATAATCACACAAAAATACATCCACCAACAACCTACAAAACCAAAAATTGGCTATACACAGTCAAAATCGACATTGGCATAGAAAGTTAAACCTTATAGAGCTTAAACAAGGCCCAAAATGACCTTGAAAAATTCTAAAATTACTAAGATCCTGCGAAACTTCTACCACACAACATGGTGTCCCTTTGCTTCACTGCGAAGAGTAACTCAAGATGTGATAATGCACCTGACTCCTGTGCATGCATGCTAATCTTGCCTAGCAACTACCTGTAGAGATTTGCTTTCAAATTAAAGGGAAAGAGATGAAGGTGTCCTTACCCATGTGCCATTTGCTTTGCTTGCTTCTTACTCACCTCTCAAGCTCTTCACATGAACTAGCACTTTGATACCATAAGAAGAATGCAAGGTAGAGAGTGCAAGCAAACACACATATACACACGAGTAGACAAACACACAAGAGAGATGGATGGTTGAATTTCTTTTTATTCTCTTCTTTTCTTTATATAGATGTCATAGAATGTGTATTCCACTAGCGACATATCATACATAGATGTCACATGGCCGGTATTCCATTGATTACATATCATACACTCACCAACCATGCCAATGGAGTGATTGCAAAGTTATCTTGGTGTGCCACCCACATCCGCACTAGATGAGATTGATATCTCAACAACCTTGCCCAACAAGGCTTATTGCGTATGATTAAGGATTATTGTGATGACTACTGAGAGGTTATGCACAACAAAGCTTATTGTGATGCCAAATGTTCCAAAAATTTATCTTCTTGCCAATTTTTAAACTCCCCGATGTATTGTAATGAAGAGGGTGGACTAAATTCTTGATTGAAGGACACTAAAGCTTGACTTGGAAACTTAAGAACTTGAGAAATTTTAGTTGGGAACTTCTAGAGACTTGAGGAGCTTACAAATTGAAGTTTAACTAGAGTTTGAGACTTGAGGAGCTTATAAAGTTAAACTAGTAAGGAGAATGAAGCTTATAATAGGATGTTGTAGAACTTTACATGTCATTTTAGAACCATTAAAAGATACAATAGATTCTAGGGGATCAACCTAAAAACTTCTACAATCATCTTTCAAGCCTTTAATAGAAGGCTACTCTTAAGGCTACTCTTTTGTGAAAAACCATGTGCACTACACTTGATCAAGCTGAAAAAGGCTTAGATCCAAAGCCAAATAAATAGAAGATGATTCGACACCTAAAAATACCACTAGATTGGGTGTGTAGGTTATTAAAACAAGTGCAATGTGATGCCCCATATGCTTTTTGTTACCAAAATGCATTACAATTTGAAATGTTGTCATAGGAAGCAAGAGGCTCAAGTTTTGTGCTTCTATAGGGTTATAACCTCAAAGAAAGTACTCACAACATGCTTGACCTTCTTAACTCATGTTACCACCCTAACTCACATCAAGATAAAGCTCTTGAGAGATTCATGCACAAATGGATTTGAGCCCTATCATAAGGTATCATGCAAAGCTTGTAGTCCTTGCATCTTATTTTGCTTCTCTCTAAAAGTTCAAGGAGCTTGATCGTGCACCCATCCTCTCTCTCTCTCTCTCTCTCTCTCTCTCTCTCTCTCTCTCGCGCACACACACAAGGAACTCCATCAAGTTCACGAAGATGCTTTAGTTTCACTAGCTCACAAATGATGGAAACCTCGCAAAGCTCTTTTTTACACAAAGAGATGTTACAAATGATGGGAACCTCGCAAACTCACAAAGTTCTTTTTGACTAGAAGGAAATCACAAAGATGAAGAGCAACCCCATTGCTCACTTCTTACATTAAGCACAAAAAAAAAAGCCAAGAATAGTTTGCTCTAATGCTAGCTGATTACCAAAGAATTGAGCAAAACATTGGTTAACAAGGCATTGGGCAAAACAATTGTTCACAAGACTTACAAAGAGATATTCACAATTCTTTTTGACAAAAAAGCTCTCACAAAGACGAACAACCCCATAGCCCATTTCTTACATTAAGCACAAAAGCTGGTGCCTTTTGCTCTAATACTAACTCAAATTGATTTCTTTCATGTAGTGCGGATGCAAAACACACGTCAAAGGCTAATAGTGCGAACTTATTAAGAAACAATATGCACACACAAAAATGTGGAGAAGCCTTGAGCTTATCAAGTGTTTTCACAGATTTATTTGTCCCTTAGCTTTCACAAAGAGAGTGCATCGGTCTATTGAGCCCCAATGGCCAACCACCACATTGTCCTCACCATGCAACCTAAGTTCCTCCTATCATATGAGATGTACATTGACCTCTATCCTTTTTAGGAGATTGCACCTTCACCAGACATCTTCAAACCCTAGGATTCAATCTAGTTTTAAAATATTAATGAAGTGAAATTCCAATGAGAAGTAGGTTCTAGTGAAGTTTTTGAATGCAGGTTTTGTACCTCCTTGCTGTAGGTGAATCACTTAAGCGATAATTGTGTTGTCCGGCATGGGACCACATGTAATAGCCCTTGTTTTTTTGATTGATTTCAAGCCTTAGAAGAAGTGACAGGGACTCTTAGAGCATAAGACCCCTGTCTATGACATAAAAAAGAACATACAGCACAGAATCAGGGCTCTCACCTTCTGCACAATAGCACGGCACAGAAACAGGGTTCTCAATCATGTAACAATCAGTGGTGTAGACTCCGAAAAGGAGCCAGGCAGCCATGGAGCCGACCGGCAACGAGAGATGGAGACCGAGTGGGTAACCCAACGCCGGACCAAAATGGGCAGGAAGCCTGCACCACGGCCGGGGGCCGAACCCACACTCGCTGTTGCAGGCGTGTAACCGTCCCACACCATAAACAGCACGGTAGGAACATGACTGCGCCTGCGATATTCACCAGTGGAGCACAAACACAACAGCTTACACCTTGCTTGATGGCTACGCACAGATGACCTCTGCCGCTTAAGCCTAAACCCTAAATGTTGTGGGCGTCCGGCACAAGTACCTCGTGCGGCCGCCCACTCTTCACTCTTGGCACTACTTTTTTCTCTTCTTCTTTTTTTGGAAAAATATTTATAATATTAAAACTGAAAGCCCATACTGGTTTGACTTACAAAAGTTCCACACAATGTACTCTTATTTCACTAGTTTGCAAAGCAAATCCCATCTTTCATCCTCCTAAACAAATGAAGATTGACTCCACGACACATGGTAACCCAACTAGCTATCATCATGGTCTCAGTGTGGTAACCCAACTGCATAATACGAGCTATCATCATGGGCTCAGTGTGGTAACCAAATGAAGATTGACTCCACGACACATGGTAACCCAACTGCATACGAGCTATCATCATGGGCTCAGTGGTAAATCCTTTAGGTGGGAGCCTCTCCAATACATACTTGCATGTCTAAACCTTAATCAAAGGTCTAGCTCCCAAGGGATTTTCCACAAAGACCACAGATGTATATACGGGGTGTTTTTCCTTGAGGTACCATCTTTTGGTCTTGGGTCCAAACTTGGGGAACTTGGTCTTCACATCTTTAATAAGGCCAACTTGGAAACAATCCTAAGTTAGGAATTCCTAGTATGTACCAAAGTTTGTTGCACTACTACAGATTAACTGATCCCATCTTGTAGGGATTGTATTACCTGAAGTATGTTAGTATCATTCAGCTTGTTAATATAGTATACAGACCTGCACATATGAACACATTTATACATTATTTAAGTGATATTCAAACCAGTTCCCTTCTTATGATTCCAACTCCCTTCCCAAGACCCAATCTCTGCATAAACCCTGAACTCCCACGAACCTGGCGACCCATTTCCCCATTCTGATATCCTTGGAGGTGGACCTTGGGGAATTGGGAAAATCAATCCCAGGTGCATGTTTCAAATTTGGTGATCTTGGTCATATAGCTAGATTCTATGGTAATCAGCCCCAAGGATGATCTCGATCATATAGCTAGATTCTATGGTAATCAGCCCCAAGGATGATCTCACCTTCTATTGTGATAGTTCAAGCTTAAAATAGATATATGAAAAAAATGGCGACGTTTCCCACTGTGAGGGGTTTTATTTACGTATTGACAATTAAGGGGGACAATGTGAATTTTCATATCTACTTTAATGTAGAGTCTCAAGCTATAGAGGGAGTATACACACAATAATGCTTATAGATATTTGCCCTTCTAAGCACTCTTGATTATGAATACTGAATACACAGTGAGTCAAAGTACTCACAAGAATGCATCTATCATTTGTAATAGGTGTACTGCCATGTTAACTATTATTCTATATCGTATACTTTACCCCATTTTTCAAATAGCACGTAATATCTTTCCCTTTTGCATATCCCTTTCCCCTTTCTGACAATGGACATGGGAAGTAAGTGGAGCTAGAGAGATGAAAGGAAAATATTCATAGGAGAGGAAAAGGGGATAACAAGAGGAAGAGCATATAGCAAGAGGTAGTGTGGGGCTAAAGAGTGGGATGTGAAAATGTTTGTGAGAGCCGAAGGGTAGAGGAAACTCCCATTGTTTCTTTCCTTGTGCTCTATGGAGAAGGAGTAGACACAAGAAGGCATAGCCCTTGAAGGAGAAGGAAGGAGGAGAGCAGAGAAGAATTTCAACCCATGCTTGGATGAACAAAACACAATATTCACTACACACCATTTCACGTCGCATGTCACATGTATTATCTTGCACATAGCACCTCGTGCATCATACCTTGCACATCGCATCTCGTATATACACTTCTTTACACACTTTCCTCCGGTAGTAAGCACCTACTCCGAAAGACTCCAAATGGACGAATTGGCTATTGACTAGGGTAGACTAGGAGTTATGTGAGACCCCTACCCCTCTGTCTATACAATATTTTGGTGGCAAAAATCACACTAAGGGTAGAGCAACTCACTTGGGGCCTCATATCACAATATCCCAATTCTTGTCTATTCCATCAACTCCCCTTAGTCTCTAGGATAATCCATATGTAAGGAAAAGTGAATGATTGCTCTAGGTTTTTTTCCTTCGTAATTCTCACAAGCAAGTCACATCAAGTGACTTGCCGAGGCTTTATAAGATGTCCTAACTTCTCGATTATGAAGGCAATTAATCTATCCTCATTCATGAATGCTAATCTAGCCTACTCATCCCAAGTTTCTCATTCTAAATATAATTTGGTCTCATTTTAGAAAGTTGCAAATCAACAATTTTGCCAGTTAAAACCATTTCATGCACTTAAGGCTAGGAAGGCTTATTGGTGACAACATTTTCCCTTATGATAATGCATTTAACCAATCGTGATCCTCTTACTAGAGAAGCCTAGGGCCAGCTCGCTCGGCCAACGCACAAAGGAGTGTGTTTGCTTTACAAAGGTTGAATTCTTTTAAATCATTAAGTAGTCACGGAAACCATGGAAAACCCTCTAATGAGGAAATGGCAGGGGAAAAGCTTCTTCTCCAATGCTATCTGAAAAAACACTAGAGAACCTCTAGCTTAGTCTTCTACTTGTACATTGAAAAGAAGGAGGAGGGCTAAGAAAGTGAGACGAGGAGATTCTACAGTGTGATTCAGGATGGTTCGGATCAGGAAATGGTAGATACTGCATCCCCACCAAGTTAAGCCAGGAGAATGTGCTGACAGGAAGATATGAGGTGGTGATATGAAAAGAAGCTGAACCAGTCAATGAACCCAAAACACCTAGAGAAGTGGGTAGGTATCCAAATTCCCAAAAAGGAATAAAGAAACTAGAGGTAGCATGAGCCCTAGTTCAGGAATCTAGAAGAAGTTCGAGGAACGGTTGTAAAAGCCAACCATAATAGTCTATCTTAGATAAAACACTATGGGGAATCAAGATAGTTAAATGTGCCACAGCCTATGCCAAAACACACCGAGACTGAGATTGAGACTAAGATCGAGACTGAGACTGAAGAAGGAGCGAAGAATGAATTTTTCTCAAGGATGTTTGAGGAAGAAGGAGAATATCCTCTATATAACATAATAAATCCTAACCTAGGTGTTAAATTTGCAGCAATGTGATGAGCTATGGTGGATCAAATGCTAGAATCAACATCATTAGAAAAGAGATTAGATGATAAGTAAGACGTGATTAGTGAGCAATTAACTGATAGCTTAATGTAGGCATGGATAATCAAAAACCAGCAAATTCTCATTAGGCCAATGCCTCAATTTATAGAGTTTACATCCAAGCATCTAATCCCACTAATCTCTCCTTGATTCACTCCACCTCTTTTGCTTGATTCTCTCTCCACCTCTTCCCTAAATATCTCCACACCTCCTAAATCTTCTCATGCTACACTTTATTCTCTCCCAGTAGATACTTCTCACCTTTTCACAGCTTCTCTCTCATTTACAAATTCTCTTTTACAACCTCTTGCTAAGGGCTTGTTCCCGCACACACCCTATTCACTTGTATATTTCAACACCTCCCCTCAAGTGAATAATCCTAGCACACCTGGACCCTATACCAAGTTTCCCTCTTACTTGGTAGTCCGCGACCAGTGCCTCAAGTCCCTAAACTCATAGTCCTTGACACACTCTCTCTCTATGTGTCCAAGGCTATTACAAGTGCCCGTGACCTTGACTAAAGTGCTCACACATATATCTACCACATGGCCTACATCATCGGTGGCTCAGAGGTGGTTTTACTCTATTGGGGTAGGTTACATTAGGTTGTGGAGTCTCTCTCTCTCTCTCTCTCTCTCTCTCTCTCTCTCTCTCTCTCTCAAAAGATGATCTGACTCCACTTCCTTAGGAGCCTCCATGAAGTTTGCCGATGTCATTCTTTCTCCACTGGGTTTGGTGTAGCAGTCTCTTGCCATGTGTCTTGGCTTTCCACAAGTGTGGCAAGTAAAGGTCCTTCCTTCTTCTTTTCCTCTTCCTCGTCCTCGTCCTTGAGAGAATCCTCCTCGGGTGAAGAATGCTTTTTCTTCTCCAGCTGTTGAGTCCAACCATTTCTTCTCTTTGACCCTGGTCTCTTGCTCTAGTAGAGCTCCTTCTATCTCGTGCAGCTTCAATTCATGTACATTCTTTAATGTTGCTACAATGTTTCCATATTCACCTTTGTCCACACTCTTCACAAAAGCACTGCTAGTGCCTCATCATCTTCTACCTTCTTGCCAATGGCTGCCAGTTGTTACTTAATGCTTTTATATATTGTTCAAGTGTGTGATTAAAGGTTCACTTTCCTTTATATCCAGTTTGTAGAATTGCATCAATAGATTTATTTTTGAATTTTTTGCTTGAGTGCCAAATAACTTATTGAGTTCATCCCATGCATCTTTTGCCCATTGTATCCCTATGATGTGATGATCCGTAACGCCACTACGGGCGTTACCACGAGAGGGGACGGCCTTTGGCTCACCACCCAGCCATAGAGGAAGAATGAGGATTGCCCCTCATCCCCCAGGCTATATAGTGTGTGGCCTGCCGTCCACACTAGCCTGGTCGCCCATGACTCCGCATTGGGCGTCCTCTCCCACTGAACCCCAGACATGGCCATCCGGTCTGCCGTCGGTCCACAGGCATTACAGCCTACGTGACATTACCCCCCCCTTAAGAAGAGTTTTCGTCCTCGAAAACAAACTGGGGAAACCTTTTGGAAATTGCACTACGGTGTTCCCAGGTTGCCACCTCCTCATCTCTATTTGTCCATTTAACAAGTACCTCTTGGTACACTTTATGTCGGGTTTGTCTGTCACGATACTCTAGAATCTTTTCAGATTCATGTGGTATCTTTGGTGGCTCTATCAAGTCCACCAAAATCTCTGGAGAAACCACGTTCTCTAACCCGTGAACTGATTTCTTCAGTTTACTGACATGGAAGACAGGATGGACTTGAGAACTCTCCGGTAACTCAAGTTTATATGCTACGTCCCCAATCTTCTTAAGGATTTTAAAAGGACCACAATATCTCGGAGAAAGTTTATCACACTTTCCCGTTTTCATGGTTTCTAACTGCGCATGAACCTTGAGGAATACAAAGTCACCTTCTGCAAAGGTCACCTTTCTTCATCCTTTATCCGCATAAGTTTTAGCGCGATCCAGAGCGCTACGAATGCTCTCACGTGCGGCTCTGAGCATATCATTCATATCTTCAAGGAAATCCTTGACAGATTGAATCTTCTCCTTTTCTAGGCCTACAGCCATCGGAGATCTCGGCTGGAATCCATACATTAACATGAATGATGTAAATCCAGTCGCTGAGTGTTTGGAGCTATTATAGGCAAACTCCAATAAGGGCAAGTACTCTTCCCAATTAGATTGCTTCTTACTAACATAAGAACGCAACATATCCTCTAGAATTTGGTTAACTCTTTCAGTTTGACCATCAGACTCTGGATGATCTGCCATACTCATACTCAGAGTAGTATCCAGCTCTTTGAAGACTTCCCTCCAAAAATGACTGTTGAACTTTCTATCTCTATCCGACACTATATCTGTGCGGGCAGGCCATATAGCTTGTAGAGATGTTCAATAAAGAGTTTTGCCAACTCTGGCGTTTTAACAGTTTTCTTCGTGGCAATAAACTTTGCCATTTTAGTTAACCTGTCCACTACCACCCACACCGAGTCATTCCCTCGACTCGTCTTGGGTAAACCGGTAATGAAATCCATGGAAATGCTTTCCCATTTCCCTTGAGGAATCTCCAGCGGATGGAGTAGTCCTCCAACCTTAAGACGTTCATGTTTATTGACCTGGCACTTACTGCATTTCAGCACATAAGTCTGGACGTCCTTAAACAAACTAGGCCAATAAAACTGTCTTTTTACTAGTGCATAGGTCTTCTGAATCCCAGGATGACCCGCACTTGAACTATCATGACTTTCTTTAAGAATTTGGGCCCGAAAGTCACC
The DNA here is from genome assembly GCF_041138505.1 of Cibotium barometz. Lineage (NCBI taxonomy): Eukaryota > Viridiplantae > Streptophyta > Polypodiopsida > Cyatheales > Cibotiaceae > Cibotium > Cibotium barometz. The sequence continues at coordinate 28,043,886 of NC_141057.1, read as the reverse complement.
AATAGTTGGTACACATATTCTACCCTTGTAGAGTAAGTACCCATCGTCAATGGAGTAATTAGCATATTTCTCCCCCCGACGAAGTTTATCACTCCCCTTTGGTACACATATTCTACCCTTGTAGAGTAAGTACCCATCGTCAATGGAGTAATTAGCATATTTCTCCCCCCGACGAAGTTTATCACTCCCCTTTGAAGCCGTGGCAGTCAAAGGTAATGAAGGGCCTACGTCAGAACTCTCCGGCTCCAAAACCCAGAAGACACGGCTAGTCTCTCCGGACTAACTCTCGCTTCCCTTCTCGTTGCACCTTCGGCCAGTCTCTCTCTGGACTAGCAATACGTGCCAATGAGGGAGGTGGTCGCGTCTGTGAAGAAGTGCCTACACGTACAGCGCCCCAGACCTCTGTAAAAGATGGATCATGCTCACATAAACCACGTAGTGACTCCAAGAAATCATTCTTGAAGACTGTGAAACTAAGTTCATTAATCTGTGGCATGCTTTGATACTAGTGTTAGATATCCGTAACGCCACTACGGGCGTTACCACGAGAGGGGACGGCCTCTGGCTCACCACCCAGCCATAGAGCAAGAATGAGGATTGCCCCTCATCCCCCAGGCTATATAGTGTGTGGCCTGCCGTCCACACTAGCCTGGCCGCCCATGACTCCGCATGGGCGTCCTCTCCCACTGAACCCCGGACATGGCCATCCGGTCTGCCACCGTCGGTCACAGGCATTACAGCCTACGTGACAACTCATTTTCCCCAATCACCTCTGGGCATTCATCTCTTCCCTCAACTAGCCCCCACAGATTTTTCCTCATGAGCAAATACATGGTTTTTGTTTGCCATGTATAAAATTGCTCCCCCATTAAATTTGGCTCTCTTGTGCCGTGCTCCTGATGATGTGAAGGGGGTCTTACTTCTTTTTTATCCAATTTCAAGATTCAAGGGCAGTGTCTACCCTTTTACAACTCATTTTGGTGTTTAGGTGATGATTACAACAGATTTATCAGCATAAATTCACCAGAAATTACATAAAACCAAGGGTAACAAATCTGTATGGAATGGTTGGAGTATCAAACCATCTCGGAATTGTAATCTAAAGTTATAGGGATCTGTATCAAATACCCAATGATTAATTTGAATCCTCAATTGTACCAAAATATAGTGATTAGTTTTGATTAATCATTGATTAGCAAAATAATCTTCTGTTTTGTGTGTAAAAAATAGAGTATGCGGGGAGTCCAGATTTGGGGCCTTAGAGTTCAAATGAGCTCAACCCCTTTCAAAGACATCGATAGCAGTTAGTCTAGTAGAGGATTAAGCCAAGAAACACAAGATTTGACCAAACATTGAATGCTTAATCTCTCTGTTTTACCAAAGTTACCTGTAGATTTGATGGAGAGCTTGGATCTCACTGTAGACTTGATGAAATCAAAAACTGTCTTCACCAACTTGTAGAGCACCCTTGAAAACCCCTAGGGCCAAGAGGAATTAGAGCCATTTCATCTCGTGCAGACAAGATCTCAAATATCCTTCAGAAAAAAGGTGCTGGAAAAAACGCAAAATTCTGCAGCGTGCGCCAGTGGTTTGCTGATGTGATTGGATAGGCTGAAGTGCAAGGGGTATGGCTATGCTTGGCTAAAAGGGTTTGGGCCAATTTTATGTGTGAAGGGAGAGAGAGCTCCTCCACCAGCTAGGGGTACAGAGGCTAATTGAAAAAGAGGTAAAAAAAACTTGATTATCTATTAATCTTGATTAGCTAGATGATTAGCAAGATAATGGGCTCATAAATTTGATGGATTCTAAGCTAGGCTCTGATACCATGTTAAATTTGCAGCAATGTGATGAGCTATGGTGGATCAAATGCTAGAATCAACATCAATAGAAAAAGAGATTAGATGATAATTAAGATGTGATTAGTGAGAAATTAACTGATAGCTTAATGTGATTAGTGAGCAATTAACTGATAGCTTAATGTAGGCATGGATAATCAAAAACCAGCAAATTCTCATTAGGCCAATGCCTCAATTTATAGAGTTTACATCCAAGCATCTAACCCCACTGACCTCTCCTTGATTCACTCCACCTCTTTTGCTTGATTCTCTCCACCTCTTCCCAGAATATCTCCGCACCTCCTAAATCTTCTCATGCTACCCTTTATTCCCTCCCAGTAGATACTTCTCACCTTTTCACCGCTTCTCTCTCATTTATAGATTCTCTTTTACAACCTCTTGCTAAGGGCTTGTTCCCGCACACACCCTATTCACTTGTATATTTCAACACTAGGATCATACAACAATGATGTTGGTCTAGTCTGACTGCTCAGAGATGTGGTAGGGCTGACAACGTTTCTCTCTACAAAGATAAAAATACCAATTGGAACCTAGCTGAGAGGAAATCCCCAACTTTGCACTGATTTAAAAGACTAGGTGGAAAGGAGAATGCAAGCCAATCTGCCAAACCAAATAAGAATTACCCTTGCTTGTTGGTCGAGATTGGTTGAAGGAAGGAACGACCTACTCGAACTAGTTCAAATTCCTATTAAACCAGATGGAGAAGTATTATGAGAGTGATTACACGAATTGGTTGAAGGAAGGGATGACCTACTAGAACTAATTCCTCATAAACTAGATAGAGAAGTATTGTAAGAGTGATGACCTTGCAAAAGGGTTAGCTCTTGCGATCCTCGATGGTGGAGTTGGAGTAAGCACCGTTACCCCCATGAAGCAATGTTGGGAAAAATGGGAAAAACCAGCCTAGAGTGAACAAACCTCATTGTAAAAATGATTAATAGTACCATGTTGCGGCCTACAGGGGAGTTTTGTAGAAGCTCAAGATGAAAGTCTTTTCATTTTGCTATTACTGCCATACATTTGCGATCATGAACTTTACTGGGTGCATAGATTCATATGATGTGATTCTTGGTAGACCTTTTATGGAAGTGCTAAGCTGGTTTCACGCGACTGGGCCACGGATCGCGTTTATCTCATTAGGTAGCCTTTGGATTGCTACTATTGCCATACATTTGCGATCATAAAATTTACTGGGTGCATAGATTCATATGATGTGATTCTTGGTAGACCTTTTATGGGAGTGCTAAGCTGGTTTCACGCGACTGGGCCACGGATCGCGTTTATCTCTTTAGGTAGCCTTTAGATAGCTTTTGGGCCTTGTAAAAGGATTCCTAATTTTTGGGTATTAAGTCTAATTTTGAGCATTCTTAAGGAGACAAAGGGCAACAAAGAGGTCCACTTGTGTAAGATTCCTCCCCAGCCTCTCAAAATGTCCAGCATCTTCTCCTATAATCAATCCCTCTTCAGAAATATAAAAGACTTGTTTCTAACTGTTTTAACCTAGAGAGAGAAAATATTCTAGAGAGAGAATATTCATATTTTAAATATTTTTGGATAGAAAATTATCTCATCTTATTAAAATAAGTTCCCTTGAAACAGAAATTCAAAAAGAACTTTCCAATGTGCAATTGGAATTAATTAGAAATGGGTATAAAGGACCTTAGCCTAAGGGTCTAGATTTTCAGAAATTTTTGGATTATGGTCCAATTAAGGTTCCTATGGGCCAATAGCATCAATCCATGTGTAGGGAGGAGATAAATCCTATTTGTAAAAGAAGATACCCAAAAATGAGTAAATGCTCACATAAGATGAAGAGTTGAAAATGTACAAGGTTTATTAGTAAAAAATTATGAGCAATATTAAAAGTATGACATATGTAAGGAAGGAGAGTTCTTTAAAGGAGGTGCATATTTCACATAAGATGAAGAGTTGAAAATGTACAAGGTTTATTAGTAAAAAAATTATGAGCAATATTAAAAGTATGACATATGTAAGGAAGGGGAGTTCTTTAAAGGAGGTGCATATTTCACATAAGATGAAGAGTTGAAAATGTACAAGGCTTATTAGTAAAAAATTATGAGCAATATTAAAAGTATGACATATGTAAGGAAGGGGAGTTCTTTAAAGGAGGTGCATATTTCACATAAGATGAAGAGTTGAAAATGTACAAGGTTTATTAGTAAAAAACTATGAGCAATATTAAAAATATGACATATGTAAGGAAGGGGAGTTCTTTGAAGGAGGTGCATATTTCACATGCTTGAATGAGTTTTAAACTCATAAAAATTGAGATATTTCATCTCTCCTCTCTCCTCATTCAAGTCTAGTTCCAAAAAATTAGCTTAACTGACCTAAAAATGGTCAAAAATTGACCAAACTGATTTGGAAAATTCTAGAATCAGTTTGTTTGGTTAGGAGCTCAAATTTTCCTATAAATAGAAGCCTCCCCCTTGTTGAAAAATATATAGTGTTTATGCATCGTTACTCTACTCCACCTAAGCCAAGAACTGTGAATTCATTTAATAATTCACTAGTTTTTGGAGCTTCCCTCTTTCTTCAATCCCCATTAGTGGCTCCATCAACATACTTAACCAATTGATTGGTTGGGGGCCTCTACCGTGAACAAAGAATCAAGCAATTTGTAAGGTAATTAGTGAATATTTCTCTTTTCTATAATTTCTCAATGTTTCTCTCTTCTCAACCCCTCTCAAGCTTGAGAAGCTTAATTGGTATGGTTTTTTTAAATGCTATTAAAGTTAATTGGTGAATAGTAGTGAAGAGTTACATAATTTAATAAATGCTATTGAAGTTAATTTTTATTTATGTTTAAACTCTAATGGTTTTTATGTAATTTCTCTCTCTCACTCAAGAAATGGTCATACTCATGACCCATTCTGAATCCACATGAGGCTTTTCATAAAGCTTTTCCTTAATCCAAGATTAAGCTATGCTTGAGGCCAAATTAATGGCTTTTTCATATGCTTTTAGTTTATGCATATTGATGATTCAATCCATTATAGATTAATGATCCAATTAGAGATCATTTTAATTATTTTCTTAATGATAAGCTTTATCCCTTAGAAAAAATTGAGATTTATCAGTCATAGCAGCGGAGCTATGGTAAAATTTTTATAAAAAATATGCATAAAATAATTTCATTCAAAGCATAAAAAGAGGACTTCCTACCATATTCTAGGAATTATCATCCTAGATTAATTGAAAGAATTTCATTATAATCATGGAGAAATTGAATTTTAATATCATGCATAAAGGATAATTCTTTTATATCAAAAGTGTTACTTTTATCATTTTTAATTTTCATGCATAGAAGTATGCATAAAGGAAAAAAAAAATTTATATCAAAAGTGTTACTTTTATCATTTTTAATTTTCATGCATAGAAGTATGCATAAAGGATAATTTTTTTATATCAAAAGTGTTACTTTTATCATTTTTAATTTTCATGCATAGAAGTATGCATAAAAGAAAAATTTTTATATCAAAAGTGTTACTTTTATCATTTTTAATTTTCATGCATAGAAGTATGCATAAAGGATAAATTTTTTTATATTAAAAGTGTTACTTTTATCATTTTTAATTTTCATGCATAGAAGTATGCATAAAGGAAAATTTTTATATCAAAAGTGTTACTTTTATCATTTTTAATTTTCATGCATAGAAGTATGCATAAAGGATAATTTTTTTATATCAAAAGTGTTACTTTTATCATATTGGATTTCATGCATAGAGGTATGCATAAAAGTTGAATATTTTATTATAAAAGTGTTACTTTTAGCATAATTGAATTTCATGCATAGAGGTATGCATAAAAGATATGGGAAGTGATAAGATATGATAAGATGCATGTGGATGTGGATATGGATGTGTATGTATGAATGTGGATATGGAATGTGGATGAATAAATGAGGATGTGAAAATGGAGATAAGCATGTAGATGTGGATGCATGGATGCAAATGTGGATGTGGATGTATGGATGTATGCATGTAGATGTGGATGCATGAATGTGGATGTATGGACGTAAATGAGCATATAGATGTGGATGTATGGATGTGAATGTGCATGTAGATATGGATGTATAGATGTGAATGGAAATGTGGATGTGGATGTGGATGTATGTATGTATGTGGATGTGGATGTATGAATGAGGACGTGATAATGAATGTATGCATGTGGATGTGGATATAGATGTGTATGTATGAATGCGGATATGGATGTGGATATGGATGTGTATGTATGAATGTGGATATGGGATGTGGATGTATAAATGAGGATGTGAAAATGGAGATAAGCATGTAGATGTGGATGTATGGATGTGAATGTGGATGTGGATGTGGATGTATGGATGTGGATATAGATGTGAATATATGATATGTGATGTGAAGGAATCTGAAGTGAAGAGATGGAAAATGATGTGATTGGATGAGTACACATATAAATGAAATGTGGAATAAGTAATGTGGATTGTATGAGGGATAATGTGGAAAAATGAGAGTTAACATAGAAATTGTATTTGTAAACTGTTTGTAAATGCTGTCTGTAAATGGCTGTTTTATGTCAAGAATGCTGGGAAAGCATTTTGACAATCTTGTGATTAAGGTCGTGGAGACCTAACTGATAAAGTTGCAACTGCTGACGGAGAGTCAATGGAGGACGTCTCACGTAGCAAGGTCGGCCGAGGTCTTGACCAGCCTCGGTTCGATTAAAATGGTGAGCTTCCGGTACGGTGGATGAGGGACCAAGGAAGCGGCCTATGAGTGAAGCGCTAGGTCACCTGCGAAGGATCCTAGAGGGTGCTGACCATACGGTGCTCGGGCTCTGGGTCGCCTAGGATACCCATGCGTGCGTCGAGGAAGATATTGGAACAAGGAGTAAGAGTTGTTTTGTGAAACCGGGCATGGATCTGGTTGATTGACCTTGCTGGTCTTCAATGGATGAGTCCATGGCTCTTTATATGGATCTGTTGGTTGATCTTGCTGATCTTCAACGAGAGTCCATCTTGATTTTTATAAGTGATTATATTGCCGAGTATTATGGGCTAGGAACTATTGAAAAGGCCCCTGTGTGGACAGGTGGTGAGCGTTCTAGTTGCCAATGATGCCATAGATACTCTGATGAAGGAATGATGGGAAATTATGAATCAACTGGATAAATTGGAAGATCGTGATCAGTGGTACTATGGTTTCATTAAAGGATTGTTTTAAAGTTATCTGATGCTAAGAAAAGGCAATTTTCATATTGGGTGTGTAAGTGGTGTGGCTAGTTTTATGTTTGCATGAACTTCTGGCTAGGGGGCCTTGGAACTCTTTTCCTTGGTACCCGGGACAAAACCTAACCAAATTCCAAATTGGATCCCATCACTACAGTGGTTGGGTGGTTGGCTAACCCATGGGATCGGATGGGGTTAGGCTGGACTGATGGATCCATAAATCGAGATTTAATTTCTATTATTACGATAGATGAAGTAAATCCCGGATAGAAATTGTTGTATGGATAGGAATCAACGGCTGTGCCTCTTGATGGGGAAAAAAGCGTTGATCCCAATGATCCAAGTGCAAGTTTCTTCCTAGATTTGACCAAGTACCGTTAAAGGTGCAGTCAGATCAGTTGATTCGTAATGATCTTGACTACGTTAGAGTAAAGAGTTATCCTGGTGGAATCGCCCATGCTTTCCGAGTAAAGGAAGTTTTTCCGGTTTCGGTTTTGGACAAACCGACGGATTAGTCTCTTGTCCGGATATCCGTGGGCGAGGCCCCGAATGTGGGACCCCTGTCCCGCGCGAGAAGTGCTACTTCCGCTGCCAGTATCGTGAATCCGTTGCTCGGTGGGAACAGGGATCTTACAACTTGGAGTCTGCAGTTTGCCCTTTCTAGCCTATAATTCCCAACCAAAAGTTTAGGGTCTAAAGTAGTCATTTTCTCTCTCTTGTAGCACAAGCACTTTCCACATCACCAAGCTCGTAACTAAGGGGAGACCCAAAATAGTGATTTTTTTTTCATTTAGCAAGTTTTTTGGCTTTGAAACTTATCCTAGACCCATATATCAAAAAATCAAATTTGAACCTCTATTTCTCCCCAAAACCTCCTCTATCCCCTTAAATGTGACATCTTTTTCTCCCTCATATATTGCCTCCACTTCCCCACCAAATCACCCTCATTTAATGCATCCACTTCCCCACCAAATCACCCTCATTTAATGCCTCCAAATTATCCTCACTTTCCACATCATCATTCTCGCAACTAGGTGGGGGCCAAAATAGTGATTTTTTTTTGAATTCCCCCGCTTTAAAACTTAACTCAAACCCATATATATATATATATATATATATATATAATATTCATTTTTTAAACTCAATTTCCACCTAAAACCATCTCTACCCTACCTTTTCCCTCCAAATAAGCCTCCTCTCTCTCTGTCTCTGTCTCTGTCTCTCTCTCTCTCTCTCTCTATTGTGAGCTTATGGCTTGCATAATCACTTTCCCTCTCTCCCTCTTACTCTCTCTCTCTCTCTCTACTGTGTTTTCATGGCTTAACATCAACATAGAGCTGTTGTCACCTAAGTAGAATCATGGCCTTGCACGAATTCACCAACGCAAATGCCTTCATACTTGTTGAAATCTCCATTTTCAGCTTCTTTGATGATGAGCAGGCTCTCCATGTTGCAAAACTCCCATTTGCAACTCTCTTGGGTAGCTTCTATGCAACCTCCTTGTTACAAATCTCCTCTCAAACTTGAGAATGGCATCTCCAAATATCTCTCAAATCCTCACAAATGCAAATCCAAATGATAATATGAGTGTGCATATTTTTTTCATAATAAACTAAAAATAATGCTTAATCATATGAACACATAAGCAAGCTAATAAACATAATAATCACCATAACCAAGAGCTCACCCAAGCTCTGATACCATGTTAACAATCTAAAAATGGGATTGATCATGGTGATAGACAATGATTAAGCAACATAATTAAGGTGGATTCAACCACACTAAAAAATCCATGAGAGAGAGAGAGAGAGAGAGAGAGAGAGAGAGAGAGAGTGCACACTCAACACTTGATCTCTTCTATTGCATAACTCAAGTGAACCATACAATGATATAGGCTTTCTAGTCTTATCCCACTTTACACATCATCATCCATGTGGCAACTCCTTTTCCACTCTTTTGGTCAACACTCACACACCATTCAATATTACATGTGGCATTCCTATCTCACCACAATATCTTGCACCTTTAGGGTGCTTTCCCACATACACACAACACCACGATTACATCTCTCAACACCGTCTCCAAGAATTGACAAGCTTGTAGATGGCTTTGATGTTGAGTGGCGTTTAATGGTTGTTCCTCCAGAAGGAATAAGAAAGGCGAGTTAGTAAATGAAAAGGTTAGTAGTTATTGGGAATTCCTAACGGAGTGGGGGGATTTTTAAAAACAATTTACGAATGATTGCATTTTTATATTTTTTTGAGCCTTCTTTTTTTAAAATATTTTTTTCTCACTTTGTTTTTTGGCAACCATAAGCAGAGTTACATGGGATTTTGTATTAGTTGGGAGACTAAGATATGTTAATAATGGGGAAGAAGAGAAGGAAGGATCCGGAGGAACGTAGACAAAATCATCAAAAACGAGATTATGATTCTCAATTCCTCATCTGATTCATTAAAGCGACATTCTTCATTTAAATAAATTGGCCTTCTATGAAGTCCTTTTTTGTGGCAGGATTCTTGCCAACAATTGTTGTTGAGTAGGACCTGTTCCTGCATTCTTGTTCCCATGTGTTTTGTTTTGCTTTTATGTATATTTAAGTGCTCTTATGAAGCAAATATACATGAAGTACAAGACTTGAGTCAGATAGACTCTTACTGAGCTACTCTTGTTGAAGTAGCCACTTGTTGGCAAGGCTTGAAAGAATTACGCGCCGACTTGTGAGGCTAATATTTCTTCATTAAGGATTTGAGACCCATGCATTGTAAAGACGTGTTTGGAGAGGTTTTCAATTTGAAGGAAATTTCTGGGCAATGGGTTGTACCATTGACTAGGCTTTCGCCCACAATGGCTCCCCCCATCCAAAGATGTACCTAGAAATTATCGATTGTGAGGTTTTGGTGCAAATGTTCTCTAGTTCATGAGTATGGATATGTACTCATGGAGCAGCTGCTGCTACACTAACTTAGCTAAAAGAATAGTAAGCTATAATCTTAACAAAATTGTATTGGCTATTGAATACCGTTGGGAGTTGCTTCTAATATTCTACCTTTTTTAGGTAGGCCATATATGTGACTCCTTGGTGTTTGTCTTTTTTATTTTTTTTGCTACCACCTTGCGACGATCAATGGTTCTTGTGTCTATTTCCTATTTAGAGAATAGGTACTTATGTCTTCCGCATAGCTTTTGTACTTATAACTTCACATCCAGAGGGGTGAAAAGAGCATCGTGAGTTTGTCTTTGATGCGCTCATAAGTCTCCGTTTTTGTAGATGTGGGAATAGAATCTTGAATTTTTTGGCACAAGTGTTATCAAGGCGGTAGGTACGGCTTCTGGTTGGTTGCAATTGGGTTTGAATGAACATGCAAGCTCTTGTGTATTTGTTAAGTGGCTTGTTTGGTGTTTCTCGGGTTTTCATTCTTGTCAAACTTTAGGTGAAGCTGTTGGTGGTGAGGATTTCTTCACTTTGTTCAATTTTGGCAACCATATAAAGGTATTATCATCATAATACCTTTGTTGTTGAAGCACGTTCACAAGCATCCATCTTTGATGAACATTATAAATTGGTGCTGATGCCTTCGATGCTAAGGTTTCTTTCTTTTTTGTAGGCTTAGGGGACTTTTTGATGCCCTTGGGAATCCATTAGGATTGGAGCCTCTTTCGTGGTATTGTCAACTTTGTCGTTGACCGTCACATGATGACTCTATCGCTAGCAAAGCACAGTGGTGGTTGGGCATCAATAGTCCATTTACGCCCCAAGGTCAAATTTGCTTCCAACACATACTCAACCATGAAAAACTTGCAAGTAAGGGGGTTAGTTTCAATATACATTATATGTTCAAAGTACCCCAGACATGGCATGTTCAAGTCTTGTGTAAATGGAATTCTTTTTCAGGATGAGTGGTTGACCTAACAAATCCCATAACTCGAGTGTTATGAGATTCTTCTCTCGTGTTGGATAAAGTTGTGCTTGAATTGTGGTGATTTTATTGGAAAGTTTCAATCCAACCATAGTTCTTGGGATATTCTTAGTAAGATATGTTGGAAGTTCCAGCTCCTCCAAGGTCTCTTCCTCTTGTAAGAGCAATTGCACAATGCATGGAGTGTTCAAGGTGATTGTTTGCATGGATTCATCAAGTGAATACAATGAGTCACATATCTAAGTTCCACCAAGGACGACATCATACTCAAGGGGATCTAGGGTAACATGGAATCTAAATTTCACATCCCCATTTGAGTAGCATAGTTAAAGTAACCTGGAACTTCAGTGTTTTGTCCATTGGCTCCTCTTGCAAGACCATTGTATTTAGGGATGAGTTTAGGTTGCCCCAATGACACCCAAGTGTCTATTGTCAGGATGTTATGACTAGCTCGAGGACTAATCAATGCACGCTTGCACTTAACATCATTGCCCGCAAAGGAAATCTTACCATACCATGATAGCATCTTCAAGAAGAACCATGGATGTTTCAGTTTTTGTTTTAGCTTCATATCTCGTTTCAGTTTCATATTCCCATTCACTCTCATCCTCTTTTTGGCTCTCAGCTTTTTCAATAGTACCCAATGTGTAGAATGGTACACTCGGTCCTCTGACAATTCTAACTGAGGTCTGTTTGGAAACTTGTGAATCCATACAGCCCTGTTCTATGTAGCTCTTGATGTCTTTATATAACTCATGTTAAGCCGTTAAAGGCGCAAGTCCTAATGCTATGCGGGATTTATCATGAGAGAAGAGCACTCCTATAAATGAGGATTTGAGAGATTACTTTATTTTTGTAAGGGATTCATCGAATTCCTCACGTGCTTTTTCAACAGCATAATTCATGCAATTTGCCTCTATTGACTCTTCTATAGAGAGTACGTCTTCCTCTTGAAAGGGAAAGCTTTACTCCTTAGGTTCTTGTATTTTGGTTGCTTCTTTAGGATTGGTTGCTTCTTTAGGATTGGCATTATGAGGTTCAATCACAACCGGTGATCCTGTTTGACACTCGACAATGCTAAGCATGCTCCCCTGAGCTTGCTTTTTGTGTTCCACATATGTTATGTGATCATGATATTTTCAATTTGGGGTGGTTGGGCTGGTTCTAGTTTCTTCATTGATCTATTTGGTGCATTGAGTGATGAATTAGAACTTGTTTCATCCTCACTTAGCGACTAGAACTTGTTTCATCTTCTGACTTTCTTTAGATCATCAGGTTTTCATTATGTTTGCCCATACGACGAGAACGAACTTTCTTTTTTGTTTTTTTGTTCTGTCTTGCCCATGGATTTTGTGGTTTGAGTGGCAGGCTTTGAGGTGGATGCTTCTGCAACATGTGTAGCTTTTGGCTCGTTTGGGTTTATGTCCACAATAAGCTCCTTTTCCCTGTCCCTTAATTCAACCTTGGTGTCGACAGTTTGTTGCCCCTTGTTTTTCTCGGGTTTAGAAGGTTTTGCTTTCTCTTGTGGTTTCTGCTTTAAAGCATGTTCTTCTACCCATTTCGAAGTGTTTCCTTTTGCATTCTTTTTTACTATTTCTCGTGCCTTGGCTTGCAAGCGTGTAAGCACATTCAAGGGTACCGTGGATAGTTGCTTGTTTTGTACACTTAAGATGTTAAGAGTTGTATTTTGTGAGACAAGCTGCATTAACCCTAGCTAATGTCCACACACTATGACCAGCTGGACGCGGTCATTTATGTCTCACACATGCTGCTACCTAACATGCCAGCACATAGCATAGCTGGCACACACTGACATCGAGCTTGAATCTCAACATGCCCCACATCAAGAGTAACACAAAGCAGTGGACAGCAGCCTGAGCACTGGCGACCACTACGACCTGATGCCTACACATATACTTACTGACCTTGTCCACTATAGCTGACACCTGCGTTACTACCTGGTAAGCTCTTGCTCATGCCATGGCTGCCCACCTACCATGTGACCAACCTACACCTGCCTGGCGATCTTGGCACAAGCAGCACACTGCCGGCTTTATCCAACGAGATTTGCGCTTGGACCTGACTGTGCAGCACCTGCACTTAACGTGGTGGGCCCTGCAAAAACACACCCAATTGCACCTTATCCTGCACTGCCAGCTTCACAGGCCACATAACCCAAGGGCTGCAACCCAAGGGCTGACTTGCTGGGGGCAGCAATGGCCCAGTAGCCAAGAAGCCGTACGATTGACCTTCAGACTTTGGCAACCTCACAAGCTTTTGGGTTGGCAATGCCCAAACAAGACCTGTGACCTTGACCTGCGGTTGAGACCTGCACCGCTGACCCTGAGCTCTGCCACGTCAGCACACCTCCTTGTTGGACTTGCTTGCTGGCCTTAACTGATCTTCTTAGACCTGCGCCAACCAGCACCTGCAGTTAATGTGGTCGGCCCTGCAAACACACCCAATTGCACCTTATCCTGCACTGCCAGCTTCACAGGCCACACAACCCAAGGGCTGACCTGCTGGGCAGCAGTGGCCCAGTAGCCAAGAAGCCATACGATTGACCTTCAGGCTTTGGCAACCTCACAAGCTTTTGGGTTGGCAATGCCCAAACAAGACCTATGACCTTGACCTAGGGTTGAGAACTGCACCGCTGACCTTGAGCTCTGCCACGTTAGCACACCTCCTCGTTGGACTTGCTTGCTGGCCTTGACTGATCTTCTGAGACCTGCGCCAACCAGTAGTTTGAGAACCAAAGCTGTCGACTGCCTCTGTCTATCTGCAAGTACCCTACAGGCTGCACTCGACTAGCTATTGGTTGCGACCTTGCAACCAACAATGCCTCTCACCAGTAGCTCTATAGGACAACAAAGCTCCTCAAATCTGTCGCCAGATCTCTCCTTGAACACCAAGCTCAACAACGAGCACACCCGCAAGCGCACACACGCACTTGCGCACACGCAGCTAACTTGGCTTTGATATAGTTTGTTGAGCAAGGATCAATGGAGTGAAGCTATTGTTGATGCAGGTTGAGAGAGAGGAGAGATAGAGACACAGTATGTGGGTACAATGATGATGTACCACTAAGGTTTTTCAAATAAGTATATGAATAATGGTACAACCCCAAAGGGTGCCTAGACACTAGGTGGGCACGGTGGCCCTTTATTCCCACAACAGTAATAAAGTTTTATAGGCACCTCCACCACATGTGATTACGTTTACATCATCACCAAAAACACTGGAGAATGTATACACTGACAAAGGAAAGTTAATTCAAAAAAGCAAACCTCAAAAATAATTCATGAGCAGCCAAATAATGAGTAGCCAAAATAATTTTATCGTGATTAAAAATAAAATAAAATATACTTTTATCACTCCCTCTTTCTATCTTCATCTTCTTTATGGAAGCCCTAACCACAACCCTTGCTCACACGACCGCCATCATGCTCCGAAAGTCAAAGCTGCCATGCCCTCCTTCTAGGTGTATAATCTTTCCTACTGTATTTCTACAAAGAGATGTGCTACACAGGAGGCCGTGTCGGCCTCCATGAGGGACCAATCTGTAGCTTTTAACATCTGAAAATTGTCTATTTAAAAAATGTGCTATGTGTTTTCTTGATAGGTTTGATGAAGCGCTTGTTGCTAGTTTTGCTGCCGTTTGTTGCTAGTTTTGTTGCACAAGGTTTGATGTGCCATGTTCTTGTTGCTTGTTACTAGGTTTGATGTGCCTTGCTACATGGCCATGCAACAAAAACATGGCCTTGGGAGATCGCACCGGCGTGGCCTCCCAGCGCCATGTTCTTGTTGCATGGCCATGTCACATGGCCATGAAGGATTCAAATAAATTCCTCATTTCTATTCCGTCAAATTAGATTAATTTGTTGACCGTTAGATTAATTTGTTGACCGTTATGCATGGAGACCCAAAACATTGCCGCGACAACAGAGAACCTTAAATCGTCAAAAATTTCATATAGCTGCTATAATCAGTGGTTCATGTGTATTCTACCTTGCATACATGATTTTATGGGGAAGAATTAAGGGAGCATGTGCCTGTCTCTGCTTTAAGGTTAGATTTGAAGGACCCTAGATGGCAATTTGCAAGCAGGTTTTTCCTCGATTTTTAGCTCTGAATTTATGAGAAAACTAGAAAGCAGGTCATGTGTTGTTGATTTGAATGTGAGAAGCTTCTCCGAGGCAAGATTAACATGTCAGACGTGTTACTTTTGTTAAGTAGAGGCTAATGGACATGTTCTGGTTGCATGGCCCTTTGACATGGCCTATAGAGGATTACATTTGTGGAGTGGGCTTCTCTCGATTGGAGAACACCCCTTAGATTTGTGGAGTGGGCTTCACAGCTTGCTTTACCATGTTAAAGACATGGCCATGCAACAAATGGACATGAAGCAAACCATGAAGATATTGGCAAGATAAACACCTTAGACAAAATCCAACAAGGTCTTGCTTGTGTGTGCGCGCGTGAACACATCCTTAAAAAGGTGTTTAACACTTTATGTGTGAAGTTGTGTGTGAACTTAGATGGAGTGGATATGCATGCATTAAATAAGGTCAAATGGTTTGGTATTGGGAAAGGCCTTTATATACATGGGCTTGTACTTCATTTCAAATCAATCATTGAGTTCGTGCATCTACTTGGTCTTCATCATTTCATTGATACTTGGTCTTCATCATATCATTGAGTTCGTGCATCTACTTGGTCTTCATCCTTTGCATTGTTTTAATCTCTCTCCCTCTACACTACACATAGCCAGCCATGTCTTTCATCTTTGAGCCCCCATAGGCTTGCACATAAATGCTAACCCTAGTAGGCCTGAACCACAAATTAGTATCAGAGCCTAGCTCTGACTTGCTGTAGCCGCCCAGACTTCACCTGGCCTTGCTCCCGTCATCAGCCTATTCCACAGCTTTCAGCATTCCACTTAGAGAGCGATCAACTTCTCCATGCTGCTTTTAGTGCAGGCGACCTCCACCAGTGAGCTTTAATACGCCCAAAGCTCTTCTAATGGTCTTCTCCGCCTAGACATAGGTGCCGACTCTACTTCAGCTATTCCATCGACTGGCAACACCTCTCCCGACTACCGCTGCTGCTGCTGCTGGCAGTCACAATCTCAACGCTGCCTTCAATCTCTCTTGCCCAAACACTCTCTTGCACACAACGTGCCAGTGCTGGTAGTGACATTGTCTCTGCTAGTTGTGAGACAAAGACCTTCACAAATATTTGTTGCTTTGCAATCCCCACCAAGGCACTCTTCAGCGTCTTCCTGCACGCGTCTGCTACTGCCGTGCAGGCCTACTGCTCCTAGTCGGCTCCTCAGCTGTAGTTTTGACGACCCTGCCTTCGACGCCTACTAGACAGGCCGCTGGATAGAGATAAGGTCATTTTTTATATTTAAAGAAAAAAGAAAAAAAAAACGAAAAAGTTAAAGCAGGAGGCCGTTCACATGAATGCAAACATCTATACAGGATTAAGGAGAACCCCACCTCCCTCCAAGTGGGCAAAGGAGGTGGGACTATTTCAAAATAACCACTCCTCCTCCAAAAGCCAAATCTCACATCTTCCAATGTAATTTTGAATTTGAATCTAAGAAGATCTCATCTCACATCTTTCAATGAAATCTTTGTATACCTGTTTACATACCTATAGATACACACACTTATATATATTATGTATGTATGTGTGTCTATAGGTATATAAGCATGTATATATAAATAGTGTGCATGTGCATGTATGTGTGTGTGTGTGTGTGTGTGTGAGAGAGAGAGAGAGAGAGAGAGAGAGAGAGAGATTACATGTAAGATGCATTTATTTGAGAGTGAGCACACCTCACCACTCATCCCTACCATTAAAATTTAATTAATTAAAATTATATATATGTGTGTAAATCTATTTAAGTGTGTGTGTGTGTGAGAGAGAGAGAGAGAGAGAGAGAGAGTTTCTATGTGAGAGTGTGCGTGAAGACACAGAGAGAGAGTGTGTGTGTGTGCATGAGAGAGAGAGAGAGAGAGAGGCTGAGAATTTATATGTAGGAGATAGTTTGTGTGGGAGGAGATAGTGTGTGTTTTCATTAGTGTATGTGCAGTGTGTACATGTGTGTGTGTGTGTGTGTGTGAGAGAGAGAGAGAGAGAGAGAGAGACGACAGATAATTTTTACGCAAGAGATAGTTTGTGTGGGAGGAGAGAGTATGCGTTTAGATTAGTGTATGTGCGGTGTGTACATGTGTGTGTGTGTGTGTGTGTGTGTGTGTGTGTGAGAGAGAGAGAGAGAGAGTATATGCATGCATGTGTGTACATCTGCA